>NC_091988.1:152083771-152683771 GCF_044704955.1 Pristiophorus japonicus | reverse complement strand
TATCATCCCTCGTCACAGCTGTAATTGTTTCTTTAATCAATATTGTGACCGCCACCCACCCCCCCTCCTTTTTTTATCCACCTTTCTATCCCATCTGAAAACCTTGTAACCAGGAATATTGAGCGGCCATTCCTGCCCTTCTTTCAGCCATATCTCAGTAATAGCTGTAATACCATACTCCCACTTGTCTAGCTGTGCCTTCAGCTCATCTGCTTTATTCCCTAGACTCCTTACATTGAAGTATATACCATTTAGCACTGCCAAACTCCCTTGTTGTTTCCCCTGCCTTCCAAACTCGCTTACTAATGTTCTGCCTTCCATTTCCAGCTTTGCTTCTCTCCCTACTGAAAATACTCTCAGGTTTCCATTCCCCTGCCACGCTAGTTTAAACCCTCCCCACTAGCAAACCCCCCCGGCGAGGATATTGGTCCCGGCTCTGTTGAGGTGCAACCCGTTCAGCTTGTACAGGTCCCACCGCCCCCAGAAATGGTCCCAATGCCTCAGGAATCTAATGTTCCTCCCCCCTCCTGCACCACCTCTCCAGTCATGCATTCATCTGCACAATCCTCCTATTTCTGTACTCACTGGCATGTGGCATCGATGATAATCCGGAGTTTACTACCTTTGAGGTCCTGCTTTTTAATCTCTTTCATAGTTCCCTAAAATCTACCTGCAGGACCACATCCCTGTTTCTATTTATGTCATTTGTACAGGTATGGACAACGACCTCTGGCTGATCACCACCACGCTCCCCCCCCACCCCCCATTAGAGTGTCCTGCAGCCAGTGACTTTCTTGACCTTGGCAACAGGGAGACATACCATCCTGGAGTCACTTCTGCAACTGCAGAAACGCCTGTCTGCTCCCCTAACAATGGAATCCCCTCCAACTATTTCTCTTACACTTTTCTTCCTCCCCCCGCCCCTGTGCAGCTAAGCCACCCATGGTGCCATGGACTTGGCTCTGGCTGCACACCCCAGGGGAATCATTGCCCTCACCAGTATCCATAAACTGAAAAGCGGTTAGCGAGCGAGATGCACTCAGGGGACTCCTGCCCTACCTGCCTGGTCCTTCTTGCCTGTCTGGTGTTCACCCATTCCCTCTCTGCCTGCACACTCTAAAGCTGCGGGGTGACCACCCCTAGAAACGTGCTATCCACGAAGTTCTTAGCCTTGCGGATGCACTGCAGTGACTCCAACCGCCGCTCAAGCTCCGAAATCCGGAGCTCGAGCTGCCCTAGCTGGCGACACTTCCTACACATGTGGTCATCCACACCATGAAAAATGTCCAGGGCTTCCCACGTGGTGCAGGATGCACACTCTACGAGGCTGGAATCCCGTGGAAAGCACTGTCCTCCTCACTGTTCACTATATTTCCAAGTTTTGTGTCATCTGCAAGTTTTGAATTTGTGTCCTGTACATCCAAGTCTAAGTCATTAATATATATCAAGAAAAGCAGTGGTCCTAGTACCGACCCCTGAGGAACACCACTGTATACCTTCCTCCAGTCCGAAAAACGACCGTTCACCACTACTCTGTTTCCTGTCACTTAACCAATTTCATATCCATGTTGTCACTGTCTCTTTTATTCCATGGGCTTCAACTCTGCTGGCAAGCCTATAATGTGGCACTTTATCAAATGCCTTTTGGAAATCCATATACACTACATCAACTGCATTGCCTTCATCATCCCTCTCTGTTACCTCATCAAAACATTCAATCAAGTTAGTTAAACATGACTTGCCTTCATCAAATCCGTGCTGGCTTTCCTTAATTAATCCATACTTGTTCAAGTGACTGTTAATTTTGTCCCAGATTATCATTTCTAAAAGCTTTCTCACTGCTGCGGTTAAGCTGACTGGCCTGTAGTTGCTGGGTTTATCCTTACACCCTTTTTTGAACAAGTGTGTAACATTTGCATTTCTGTAATTCTCTGGCATCAGCCTTGTATCTAAGGAGGATTCGAAGATCATGACCAATACTGTGTAATTTCCACCTTTACTTCCCTCAGCATCCTAGGATGCATCCCATCCGGTCCTGGTGACATAGCTACTTTAAGTACAGCCAGCCTTTTTTAGTACCTCCTCCTTATCAATTTTTATCCCGTATAATATCTCAATGAGCCCCTTTTTCACTATGACTTTGACAGCATCTTCTTCCTTGGTAAAGACAAATGCAAAACACTCATTTAGTACCTCAGCCATGCCCTCTGCCTCCATGCGTAGATCTCCATTTTGGTCCCTAATCTGCCCACCCTGCCTCGTACAACCCATTTACTATTTATATGCCTATAGAAGACTTTTGGATTGTTTGCGGGTTCAAATCTGCTCCCAGATTTGAGCAAGTAATTCAAACTGACACTGAGCGAATGCCTTGTTGTCACAGGTGCTGGCCTTCAAATGAGACACAAAACTGAGACCGCCTCTATCTGTTCAACTGCATGTAAAAGATCACTCACCCTATTCAAAGTGGATCCCCTGGTCAACATTTCTCCCGCAACCAACACCACCAAAAAAACAGATTAACTCATTCATTTAATTGTGTTTGACGATCTTGCTGTTCTCATATAGGACAGAAGTAGGTCATTCATCTACTCGAGCCTGTTCTACCATTCAATGAGCTCATAGTCGATCTGTATCTGAACTCCATCTACCCGCCTTGGTTCTGTAACACTCAATACCCTTCGCTAACAAAGGTCTATCATTCTCAATTAAAAATTTTTTAATACCTGTAGATCTAGTCTCAACCAGTATTTTTGGGAGAGTTCCAGATTTCCACTACACCTTTTGAAGAAA
Source organism: Pristiophorus japonicus (assembly GCF_044704955.1). Classification (NCBI taxonomy): domain Eukaryota; kingdom Metazoa; phylum Chordata; class Chondrichthyes; family Pristiophoridae; genus Pristiophorus; species Pristiophorus japonicus. Next base: position 152,680,978 of record NC_091988.1, on the reverse strand, counting down.
TGCTTCCTGACATCACCCATGAACACCCTATTGGCTATAATGTTTACCTACATTGTAACAGTCAGTGCATTTAAAATTGATTGTCTGTGAACTGCTTTGAGGTATTCCTGCGAGGTATGATGCACATACTAACCAAAAACTACACCTACACTGCATATGTACACCAATACTTTGCCACATCAGCATTTGTTGTGTCTGTACAAATCCCCTGGGAGGACAGACGCACCAACATTAGCGTCCTCGACCAGGCCAACATCCCCAGCATTGAAGCACTGACCACACTGATCAGCTCTGCTGGGCAGGCCACATTGTTCGCATGCCAGACACGAGGCTCCCAAAGCAAGTGCTCTACTCGGAACTCCTTCACGGCAAGCGAGCCAAAGTTGGGCAAAGGTAATGTTTCAAGGACACCCTCAAAGCCTCCCTGATAAAGTACAACATCCCTACTGACACCTGGGAGTCTCTGGCCAAAGACTGCCCTATGTGGAGGAAGTGCATCCAGGAGGGCGCTGAGCATCTCGAGTCTCACCCTCACCGGCTATCGGTCCCACCTATGACAGGGACTGTGGATCTCGTATTGGAATGTTCAGCCACCTAAGAACTCATTTTTAGAGTGGAAGCAAGTCTTCCTCGATTCGAATGACTGCCTATCGTGATAAGTCATGGTACTTCTAATTTTCTGCAGAAAATGTAAGTGTGCAGGATTAACAGCCGACAGAAGTTTTTAAAATAAGTTCCCCTCCTATCACCAGCAGATTCCAAGGGGTTCAAACACATTCTTCATTGGGGTATTCGGAAAAATAAGCAGAGATCCCCATTTCTTACTAAACCACCAAGGAACTTTGATGTAGAACTCTCTCCCTGGTGGACTGCCACAAGACTCAGATCCACCTCACCAGATGCATCAGAATTATGGACATAGAATAATAGAATGGTTACAGCACAGAAGGAGGCCATTCGGCAGTTGAGCCTGTGCCAGCTGTCTCCAAGAGCACTTCAGCTAGTCCCACCCCTCCGCCCTTTCCCCATAGCCCTGCAATTTTTTTTCCTTTAGGTTCTTATCCAACTCCCTTTTGAAAGCCACAATTGAATGCGCCTCCACCACCCTTTCAGGGAGTGAATTCCAGATCCTAACCGCATAGTTCCCACAAATTAGACCTCTAGGAAATCAATAAATGCTGCCTACTAAAACAGTTATTCAGGGACTTGGACATATCATTCCAACATCTCTGGGGACTTTGGAGGAATCACCTTCATTTACCCATGAAGGAACTTAGACTCATATTCTTTCCACTAGATCAGGAATTTGGATGCATGTTTCAACCATGACACTGCAAGGATTATAGACTAACCCCTTTCTAAAACTTTGGAGAACTTAGAAACATCGATCCATTAATACAAAAGTAGGTTGAGGTAGACAGCTATCTCCCCACTAGACTGCCAGGGAAATCTGATGCCAACTTTTGCTGCAACGTCTACAATAGTACTACATCTGTGCAGAAAGGACCATCATTGGAAAATTGTTCCTCTATTCATGTATAGTGCAACTTTTGTTAAAGTGATAGATTAGTAACATTTTAAAATTCAATTTAACAATTGTGCCAAGTATGGTCCTATTTGAACTTCTAATTTAGCTGATGCACAAATCACCGCTTTTTACTTGCCACAAATGCCAGAAAATGAAAAATCTTGAACATTTAGGTTACCATTTTATATATTTTTTTTAATTGATGGCATCCAGGACTGATGTTACTTTAGTTTTAATTGTGTAAGCTATTACTTCAGTTGTCATTTTTTTAAATGCAAGAAATAAAATTTAATAGAACCTTAAGGTGGTGTTAATACCTGACCACAATTCTGTGCTCTCTGCACGCTTAACAGTTAATAAGGATGCAAATCTAATTTAATAGAACATGGTAGTAACTGGATAAGCAGACAGACTAGCACTAGACCACACTAAGCCCATGGGACTGTCTGTGTTTGTGTATCTCTTTCATTTTCTTTATCTTGATCTCAAAGACAGATACAGCACTACCATTCCACAGGATTTACCTCTATCTTTTAGTGTCTTGCCTGCACACTTCACATTCACTTCACATTCACATTCCCAATATGCAATACACCAAAATCTATCACATCACATTTGACCAGTATAGCAATCGAGTTGAATTTTGCAAATCAGACGGATCCTTATTACTAAAAGAGTTACAGGAGTCGGACACTGGGAGATACAAATTGACTGTGGACTTAGACCCTCACAGGGCCAGAATTCTAACGCTCGAGGTGTTTGATCCTCTCTCCAAACCCTCGATCTCCAGTAACTTCAGCCTTGAGAACCATACAGTTGCACTGAGCTGTAAGGTGCAGAGAGAGAGAGAGAGACAGTTCCATTCTGTGGACCAGAGGAGGGGTTGCACTCCCAGCCGACCAACGTGACCGGCTGTCGGAGGGCAACACAACTTTAAATATTAGGAATGTACAGAAATCAGACTCTGGCACTTACACCTGCACTGTGGCCAACCCAGTCAGTTGAACCAGCAACATCTACCAGCTGATCATCACGGGTACATCTGTCAGGGTTAAAGAGAATTACATAGAGTCTACAGCGCATAAACAGGCCACTCTGCCCAACCGGTCCATGCAAGTGTTTATGCTCCATATGAGCTTCCTCCCAACCGACTTCATCTATCAGCATATCATTCTATTCCTTTATCCCTCCTGTGGTTATCTATCTTTCCCTTAAAGGCATCAATACTATTCGCCTCAACCACTCCTTATGATAGCGAGGTTCACATTCAAATCATTCTCTGGGTAAAGAAGTTTTTCCTGAATTTCCTATTGGATTTATTGATGGCTGTCTTATATTTATGGCCTCTAGTTTTGATCTCACTGCAAAGGGAAACATCTTCTCTACGTCACCCTTATCAAATCCTTTCATAATCTTAAACACTGTTATCAGGCCATCTCTCTGCTTTCTCTTTTCTAGAGAAAAGAGCCCCAGCCTATTCAAGCTTTTCTGATAGTGATGACCTCTCGGTTATCACCAGCTTATCATTATTTGTGCGCACTAGGTCCGTGCAGCAGAGCTGGTCTCCAGTTGTCTTGGTTAATCCTTGCCACTGGAACAAGACCTAGCTCTGTCAAGCCCGTGTGGTGACTGGTGTGCAACGGCCACCACACGTTAAAAAAATCCACGCACAGGCATCTTCCACCTTTCAATATGTAGTTCAGGACCTGGAATGTCAGGTCCTTCGTTGAAGCACCTGGGAACTCATCCCTTTATGGTGTGGAAGCAAGTCATCCTCGAATCGAGGGACTGCCTAAGAACACTCTCTCTGTCTTTTTTGTATACTTCCATGTACTAGTTCTCCCACGTTCATGCACCATACATTAAAGAGCACTGTAATCTTGGCAAAGTGTTTAGCACGCCTGCTTTCAATCGTGTAAGACATCCAGCACTAGGGCATAAATTGCAGCAAATACTTTGTATTGTGACACTGTCATGAAGAAAATGATCCAGAACAATTGTGATCTTCCCCTTGTCAAGTAAAGCAAAAATTGCCATACAGCTTTTTACAAGAAGACAACTCCCATTTAACTTGCTATATACTTCAGCTCCACTCTATACCCTTACTCAACTTTGACCTTTTCAGACTTCATCTAGTTTGGTTACCAATGACATTCAGTCTGAGATTTGCTTAACATAGCTGGCAAGATTTAATTTTATTTCTCCTTATCTTTGATCCTATCTATTATGGCAACGACTGATCAGTATTACAGACAGACAGTGATATACACAACAGGGCAACACAATATAGAAGCAAATACTTCCAGACATGTGAATAAGAGCAATATTTAAATCATCATTTAACTTATGTTGATTTAAAAAAGGACACATCCCATCTGCAGTGTTGCTATTTGATACACGACTACAATCAGATAGTGATGTTACTTTAAACAATGCACACTGGTGAAATTGAAACATGTTTCGAAAAACCAAGGAAACAATCAGGACCATTATTTCACGATTATGTTCTAGTGAAGTATATTTATTTTGAAAAAGAAACTTTTACTCATTGCACCCTACTCCTTCACACACCTTGAAAGTAAAATCACGTGAATCTGAGTGTAAAGCAAATTTAACCAATTACAAACAAATGATTCAAAACATTTATAGAAATGTATTTTCTTAAACACTTCAGATAATTTTTCTTACAGAATTAATCTGTCTTAGTTACTTCTTTCCAAGTTAATTTTCTATTCCGGCATTCAAATCATTAATCTTTTGTGTCAGATTTTTAATAAATAGTCAACAGTAACTTTTCTAAATGCTTAATTAAAAACAGATCTTCAGAAATGTGTAGCTTGCTATAAATGTACAATCCTACTGATAATGTTGCTGTTCATTGAGATAAAAAAAAGCCAGCCAAGTACAGTGCTTATGGTCTGCTTATGAACTCTGAATATAATCCCTTGCTGCTAATCTACAGTAACAGCTAGTACCCGAGCTATACTTACTACTAATGACATATACTCCATTCATTGTAAATATTGACACAAGGAAAATGCTTTAACGTAAAGAACAAAGCATTAGAGAAAAATACTCACCCCTAAGCGTCTGCTACGAATCTTCACATATCCCTGCTTGACAATGTCATTAAAATTTGAAGCCATTACTTTTCTGCTCCAGCTCAGTAACTGAATAATATGTCAGCACTGTACTCCAGCTCTAAATGCAGTTTCTCCCGCTCTCAGTTTATCCACAGCTCAGCATCTGCTTAAACCTCCCGGCCCAAGGGCTAGCAGCAAGGCTTATTCCACCTACAAAGTGAGGGAGAGACAGTGAGGCAGTATGTCAGAGTGAGAATGCATCAGCTGATACTCTATCATTGCTGCTTCACGGAATGTACCACCATTCTCACTCACTGAAGGGCTGGTGTCAAAGGGTTCATGTCTACTAGAATGAAGTTATTGGCATAAGAACATAGTGTTTGAGCCAAAGACTTGGGCTTCTGTCAAAGACCTAAACAAATGCTATTAATCTATTGTTAGCTGCTTAAAAAAAAACCTCTCAGTATTTTTCACTTTTATGCAAAGCTTTTATGCACAAACCAGACATGGAATTAAATAACCCTTCAGAAAAATGCAGGAAAAGCTACTTTCTACAATTGACTATTTGCAAAATGGCTTTGTATATTGTGATTCGCATTCCTGCTTAAAATTTACATTACAGAGTAGATTCAGTATATTTGCTGCATGAAATGTGATTCAGATAAACAATCTAAAGCTGATCTCTTCATCTTTGCAAAATGTTAGCACAGGAAACCTGGATATCAAATAAAGTATAGCTGCAGCAGTTTGTTGCCAATCTATTAATCATTGCATCTGTCAAAAATATGTAATTACTTCATCAGCAGCATAAGTATCTCAACCCTTTGATGAGTGCTGCAAGTTTATTGCAATGAAATTAATATCTAACAAATGCAAAAATAGAGCTTCAGTTTTTTTGCATTTATTCCAAGATTACCATAAATAAGCTGTTCTCTATATTTAATTATAGTGCACATAAAATAATCATTGTGTAATATATCCAAGGTGTACTTTAAAAGATGAATTTCAGGACTCAAAGGATCAAATACTATCACATAATAATGTAAGCTAGTACAAGGTTGCATTTTTCCAATTAATTTTTCCTTGCTGCCAAAAGCTCAAAATATATATAAAGTTGGGTGTAAACTTGTATTTTGCCTCTATAAGGCATATCATTACCATTTTTACCTCCATCACAGATGCCGGTAGGGAACATTTTTTCAGTAAATTGCATGTTGATCGATAGCCTGAGGGTACATACACAAGCCCTGCGTGGCCATATCCAGTGCAGGTCACAGAAGGAATAGATTCAAGTATGAAGCCCCCTTTAAGGTAGATCATGTCAAGCATTTTTTTTTATAAACTGTCTCTTTCAAAAAAATTAATTCTCACAAGCCAAATTCCTACCCCGATGAGGATCAGAGTTTGTTTGTTCCCTCTTTAATTAAAAAATAATGCATTTGAAAGCTTTGCATAGATAAGGCCCACCCTTCAGGCAGAGCTCTCCTGTGGGCAGATCTGAGAGCCTCTTTCACTTTCGGAGTAGAGTAAAATCAGCCTGCAGGCTGCTTACATCATCTCCCTGCCTCCATTTTCTGTGGCCTGAATTCTCCCCTGGGGCTTAGTTATTATTTCCTGGTCCTTTCACTAAAGGGATGGAGAACAAAAATAATGATCTGGAGGCAAATGCAGTTTTTGGTTTAATCCCATGGCAAGCTATATGTTGCCTCTAGCAAACCATCAAACCCCAGCACAGTTTTATGAATCCTCAGCCAAGTGCGGAAGGTATGAAGTGTAACCAAATTTGTTTCAGATTCAGGGACTTTTGTAGTCCCCCAGAAGCTTTGTGCCACAAAATGTATTCTGTTCAATATAAAATATACCTCCAAATCAAATAACACGTGGATAATTGCTCAGAGTTTAGGGCAAGTTGGAAAATCAGGCATGGGCAAATAATGGTCACCCAGTGCAACAGGCAAAAATGGAGTCTTTATACTTTCTCCTTTATGCCCTTTACACACTACAACAGCGCAACACTTCAAAAGTAGTTAATTGGCTGTAAAGTGCTTTGGGACGTCGTGAAAAGCGTTACATAAATGCAAGTCTTCTTTTTTCTTTACAAACTATCTACAACCACCCATGCTCTCAAGCCAAGATGACTTGCTATTGGCCAAAAGCTTCTGGTATCATCAATGTAACTCTATAGTTATTAGACTGGACAAGTTTGATACAAAACCTTGTACTCAAAAAGCATCCTTCCAATACTTTCGAAGCTGCAATCGCTGAAGATCAATGACATTTTGCCGCAACAGATCGTAACATGAAGGTAAACCTCAATCTTGAACTTCCCCAGAAACTTAGTGGCAACAAGCAATTCAGTGGATTATTTCTTGGGTCAATCATAATCTACCAGGCTGAAGAAATAAGTGCGTCAATGCTGTTCTTGCTAACAACGCAGTTGTGATCCTGTCTCAGGACAACTATTGTGGCTTCTCAGCAATAAATAAATACCATGACGTAAACCAAACTATTCAGGTTGATGTAGCAGACAAGACTGCTTAAATGTTGCACCTCTGGGCTCATATACGAGAAAACTAACAATCATCCTGTCCGGAATCATTCAAGAACTCACTACGATTAATTATTCAGTATTAGATGTAAACTTTGCCAATGTAATCAGAAACATTTCCTCTGTAATAACTAATTTCCTTTGTAAACTTCTTACTTTTGTTTTAAATTTACGTAGCATTGCTCAGGCCAGTCCTAGAAGCCCAAGGGCCTTGTGTAATACAGAAAAGATGAACTACTAGCACAGTGTTTATAAAAGATACGCGTTCACAGGAACCGGGTTGATACTGTTGAAGGACATGGTTGAGAGAAAATAATTTGTTCAAATCAAGGTTAGCACACACTTTGTGATTTTCTGTCACCACCCAGAGAGTGGTTAGAATGTGGAACTCGTTACCATGACGTAGTTATGACGAATAACATGGGAGCATTTAACCTAGATAAGTTCAAGGGAGAAAAGAGTAGAAGGATATGTTTATATGGTGAGATGAAGTAGGCTCATATGGAGCACAAACACTGGCATAGACCAGTTGGGCCAAATGGCCTGATTCTGTGCTGTAAATTCTATGCTCCGGATTACATGGTCAGCAGCAAATGAACTTACACTTGCCCATAAGACTTTATGTGGGCTTTTGTACTGAAACCTGCAATAATTAGAGAGACAAAACCATGTGGTGTCCTATACAGGGGATCTGGGACCAGTGTGAACAGGGAAGGCCATGGTGTATCTCCTTAACCAATCAGATTGAAGAATCGTTAATAAGCAGTGCAGAATCTGAACCAGGAAGTGTAAGTTAGAATATTTAATTCAATGTCAAATCATGTACAAAAAGGAAAACAAACCGAAGGAAAGACAAATGGGATTAAGAGTTAAGAGTTAAAAGACGTTTACTTTTTAAAATCTCTAACCTCAATTAAAAGCTGAAACAATGAGACACTACAATTGTAAAAGTTAATTTTCAGTGCTAGAGAAGGTGTTTGGCAATAATTAAGACTTATCACACCGTAAAAAATTTACTTACACTGGAATGGACAAGCCCTAACTTTTTCTGAAGAGTTTAGTGGGTATCTATCACACAAGTACCGCGACTTCACACCCTTCCATTTGTTTTAAATGGCAAGTCTCTCAGCGAGATATCGATGTCGCGCAGCTTCGGGAGGAGCAGGGCAACTCGGACAGCAACTTCCTGACTTCCTGATTGGCGGTCGGCAGAAGTTGCTGTCCAATTTACAGTTTAATAACGGTGAGTGCCTCATTATTATTTTTACCGCGAAACCCAGACCAATGTCATTGTTGTGCTATCTTTGTGAAGTTGCCAGGTATATCCCAAGTGCAGTCAAATATGGCTATCAGAATCTGTGCCAACATAGAGGAATTTAGTTGTGGATATCTGTGGCCTACTTTGCATACCTGATTTTTCTTATTCCCTTTTGTCTAATCCTTTCAAGATGTAATGAAAGTAAACTCAAGGGGCTGTTCTGCATGTCACCACATCAAATTATCTTCCTGACATGAATGAAAACTATTTTCTGTATTTGCATAAAATAATCACGTAGCTGTGAGTTAAAAGGTGTGATTCAATAGTCAGGTTCAAATGTCAATCACCATATACTTAAGCTTCAATCTCATCATTTTGAACACCAGCATTACCCCTGAACTGAATTGCAGCCCTGTAACATTCATATTCAAAAGAACATGGGTAAACATACATTTAAATCTGACATTCTTCCAACCAATTTATTAAATACTGTATACGAACATTTGCCATGATTTCCTGGCTCTTATATATATATATAAGCTGTAAGAATCATTCCACTCTGTGCTTTATTTCCACACTGCACTTTATTAATGCACTGAGTGGCACAATTCCAACACTGTCCCTTAAAATAACTTCAGCCTTCATACTGCTACATTCCTCATAAGGCTTAAATATCATGTAAACATATTTAGCACATAGTTTCACAGTTTTATAAATGTCAAATTCTAATTAAAGGCCAACTCATACTTTGCTGATATCAGCATTCAGGAGTCATAAATTTAAGTAAATGTTATCCCAAAACCCAGTTTTAGACTATCTTTTGACTTAGAAAATGCGGACAGGATAACTACCTTGTCAGGACCATTTTTTCTCAAAATCCTTTTTGGACAGGACATTGCAAAAACAACAGAGCTATTTATTCTGTTATTGCTGAATTCTCCTCTGATAAAGGTTCACTTCTGCAAGTAACTAGCTCCCCTCCATCAGTAAAGCTGGATAATTGAAGCCACAGACTTTTATGGCATATTACCATTGACTCTTCATCACCATCTGACAGGAAGTGAGCTGCTACAAAGGTGCAGTGAACACAGACAGTTTTCCCACCCAAGTCGAAATCTCTATTCTTATGAAGCACTCCGCCTAGTGGCCACTAAATTAACGATGTTTATATATCTGAGGCAAAGAAAAATTGAGTGACAGGAAAGCATGATACACAAATCTGCAATAATCTGATTGGAAAGAAAAACATTCACCATTAGTCTATTAGGTAACCCAAATAATCTAAAACTTGAATTAGAACGATCGTATGCCTTAAAAGAGAAAAGCTTAGATTTTCCTGGATGCAGAGCCATTTGGCTCTTCAATTTGTTGGATTATTTGAGTGTTGGATGAAGTGGCATCAGTGGGTGGATGGCATCAGGTCTAGGAAATGTATCCTATGGCTTGACAAAGCTCTGAGAGTTGAGATCTTTAAGAATAGAGCGAACTGAGTCAACCATGCTGCTCTGAGTGTGCTCTCAGTACGCAATAATGTTCAGAGACCCAAATCGAAAAAGAGGTGGGGAAAGGGGATGGGGGGAGTAAATCACACAATAGGCAGAAAATTACAAATACAGTAATCGTACACTGGACCTCTCATGCCCCACCTCCATCACCCTATGTGACTGGCACAGATCTATGTCAACACATGCAGCGCTTATAATTACACCAATGAAGTACTGACATTGATCTATTGATAGTGGAAGCACTCATTCAGGCTGCTTAAGAAAATTTTGGTTTCCACATCTCCATAAGCTAAATTACCAGAAAATAGCTTGCATGCTTTGAAAAATGAAGTCACATATTTTACATTCCACGTATGCACGGTGGTCTGTCAAGAATCACCACAACATCATTTCTTTAATGTGCTTCTACACATAGGGTTTCCACCAATATAATTCATCCCATTTTGATCCATGGCCAGTACTCTTGCCTCCTCTAGTGTCATGTTGGTGCTCTTCAAATCTCGGTTGAAGTCACTGAGCCAGCTGCTGTTGTCCGAGTCTTTTCTGAGGGCTCCCAGATGAGCTTTCTCTTCAGCAGATGCGTGTTCGGCGGCCTAAGCACATGATCAAACAAGTGCAGCTTTTTGTTTTCAAATGTTTTCCTGCTCTCTGCCTGATGTCTGTGTTAGTCATTTTCTACTGTGCCCTCATCCTCAATATGCAGAGATGTCATTGATGGTCAAAGACATTTTGACTGTGTACAATAATGTAAAATGGGTGATAGCCCATTTTACAGCTCTCCTGATTTTTATTTCTAGCAAAGCCAGTGGAAAAACAAGGAAAACATAACAAGGACAATCGATCTGCTATCAACTGTTTTACACTATCGCATAAAGTCAAAATGACCCCTATTGAATCTCCCATTCCAGTAGTAAATGAACTAGAAAGGAAATTAGCAAGACCTACATGTTTTTTTTTATTTAACGGAAAACATAGTCATGTCAGCAGATCATCCTGCTTTGATACGTATTCCTGGGCACCGGGTCAGATTGAGTTAAACGGTCTGTAGCACTAAGATCCAATATGCTGGTGCTAGCCAATGACTCAGGATTTCTTCTTTTTCCAGTGTTGACAACTGACCCCGTGTTGAATGAGCCTCGTTAACATAATTGCAATGAAGGCTTATTCAGAAGGCTTCACTTGTTTCCGTAACAACAAGCCTAAATGCTTAGTCTACTTAACTGTTACATAACTGGATATGATGACTCTTATATAGCTGAATAGAGACTGTCAGATAAACCATTTGCAAACGTTATAAAAATGAGTGCAATTATGATTAGATTATTTTAGCCTATCCACAGAACACCGCCAACAAAGAAATATTCTGTGGTTCCAAATGTTTTTTTGAATTGTTTTTAAGATATTCAAATGTTACGTAACTGGAAATGCATGCATGAGCTAAGATATGTGGATTCTGCACTCACAGGGTTAATAAGATATACATCTGTGGGATTGTTAGCAGTAGAAATGTAGCAATTCTGTTGTTTCTCTTGCTTTTTAATATGCTGTTTGTAATGAATTTTGTGAATGATATTTTGAACAGTGATATTGTACATTGAACATCATTGCCATCATTTGCAACAGCAATTCAGAAATATTGAAGAATTACATGTTTTTTCAATTTGTGAAATGATAGTACTGTATAGAATGGTTGCTGGGGAGAGATGACATCATAAACAGAGGTTGTAAGCAGTTTCTAAGCATTATCTGAACCCAAAAACAGTGTTACAGCTTTGAATTGTCTCTTAGTTACCAGTTACGTTATATAAAAGATATCAAGTACATGATTTTTGACTAGTTTACGATACAGTTGCTCAGTCTTTAGAACTAACTGTGATACCAAATTGCCAAGGGATACTGCTCGGGGGAATAAAATGTTTTTCTTACAGTGTGTAACTGATTATTATTGATCTGTATATACAATATTGTGTTGTTAACATTCAGTGAGAATTACAGTTTATGCAGAATATTGTTCATATGTATTCTATTTGGCACAAATCAGAACTGAATTTTGCAAACTATTAAGACTGTTCAATCCTACAACTTTTAAATAAAGGAAAAATCTTTCTTTGCAGGAGATCATTTTAATTTAATCAATTATTTTTCCTTCTAATGAAAATCCACCATTTTATATCTCTGCTTGCACTCACATCAAATACATTGATGTGGGTTATAAGGATAGCACAAAATGACTGTATTCACCTATATGGAAGACAATAATTCACTCAAAGCAAGATAGCAATGGGGAAGTGTCTGATCCAGGAGCAGTTAATTAGGGCTATGCTGAATACAAAGGTGCTTTTTTACACGAAGATGTGCAATTGACTGTAGGTGCCCATGTCTCTCTCTATTGGCTACACTCTATAGTGTAAAGAAGTTCAGGTGGCAGGAACTCACGGCATTATAGATCAAAAAATAATGTGATTCTGCCGTTGGGATGAGCAATGCTTCCTACAATGTAAATGCTGGAAGCTGATCTTGCGTATTTGCTCTCTATAGTCTCCATAGTAACAGTAGAAGCCAACACTCCTACAGAAACTGGCTCCCACTCCTAGTGTAAAAGCAAGAGAGTCGTGCTTCCTTCATATAGCTGTGCATTACAATCAATTTAAAGTTGCACACCTCGACATTTTTAAAACTGTACCTAACTGGAATAAACGCAGTATTTAAAGAGAAAGGGGATTAGTATTTTCATTTAAGCTGCCACCCCATTCTGCATTCAAAAAAGAACGTGTTCAGTTTCCTTGATGTCCATAGTGTTGTTGCTGTTGTCTGCTTCCCCAGGACCAGGCAGCTGGAGATCAGCTCGCAGTAGAGCAGTCTGGGTATCTCCCCATAATTACAGTTATGGGTTAACTTAGTAATGAGGAAGAGACCGAATCTGGCAGGTCTCCACTTGAGTAAAGAATTGGGCACGTAAATTCCTGGGGCGAAAGAGGGAGAAAGCCCAATTTCTGTCGGGGGGGGCGGTGGGGGGAGTGAAATGGTTGGTGGGGGAAGGCCTGCAATATGGGATGGAACCGGATTTAGACTGGACCATTGAATTCTGATTCATGGGGGTGGGGTCATGGGCAGATCTTCCATCTATTCTCCAATGTCAAGGGGGAGAATTGGGAGTAGTTCTTGGGCTTTGCTGAAAAATTATTTCTTTTACACCATTGAAAGATTTCATCAGAACTCATACCAGTTAGGATCTACCGTGTCTCTCTTTGAGGCCTTCTATAGTTTAAAAAAAAAATCCTAATCATCTAAATATATCTGAATGAACAAAAGTGGGCCTTGTACTGAACACTGGCATATATCACTTTCATTTGTAGTCCTTCTATAACCAAAGCAACACTACCTGCCACCTTTGCTTTTACTGTACCCCTGAATTTTTGCAACAAGCCTCCTGTGAAGCACCTTATCAAATGCCTTCTAAAAACCATGTACATTACATCTAATGCATTACCTTTTTGTATATAGTCACTTTTTCAAAAAAAACCTCCATTAAATCTGTCAAACATTGCTAACATTTTGTATCAAATTATGAAATCTGAGATTGCCTATAACTGACTAAGTGGTGTGTAGTCACCTAGTTTATACTTCTCATTTGAAATCAGAGAACCAAGTAGCAAATAAAGAAGTCCCTAATAGAAAAAAGGGAAAGTAGACAAAGTGGCCCATCGACTGCCAGAAAGTCTGAGACCTAAAAGGATGGTTCCTGTGAGTGGTTCTTGCCATTGAAGGTGAAAGCACTGAGGCAGATATTTTTCAGGATGTGAGCAAGCTGAACAGCTTTTCCTGCCAGTAGAAAGAATCACTGGCCCGTATGGACCATCCTGAGCCATTGGGGAAGGCATTCAAACAACTTTGTTGAAGCTGCTGTGATAACCATCGCACAATATAAATTGGACAGATTAGACAGCACCAGTACCCGAGGCAAAATTACAGAACTGCTTCTTGAAGAGGGTTCTGGCACAAGAATTCAAAACAATTTTGTGTCGTACCTCATGAGTAGCCAATAGGCACATAAGAACAATGCAAACAAACAGCCAAGCAAAAGAGAAAGCAAGACAATTGCGAAAGAACAAAAAACTGGCAAAATAGCAAACTCGTTCTCTTCCTCTCCTTCTCCCAACCTTCACATCTGTACAACAAGACAACTTTCAAAAAACACTCAATGTAAACGACTATCGATGTCCTGAGAAGGTGGAGGTGGGCCATCTTCTTCAACCACTGGTCATGGTCTGATACAACTGAGCAGCTTACCAGGCCACTTCAGAGGATAGTTGAGAGGAAACCACAATGCTGAAGGACTGGAGTCATATACAAGCTAGACCGGGTAAGGACAGCAGAAAGAAATTCGGACCGTATTTTCTGTTGCTGTGTTATATTGGGAAACAAGACTTTGCAATTTGCTGTCCTAAGCAAAGCAGCTGTGATCTGACTCATGCAATTAGAGATGGTGGACTGGTTGAGGCTTGTCATATCACCTGCAGTGGTGCGAAAGACCCAGCAGCAGGTGAGAACAGCTGTCTGCTTCATTGCCACAGATGAGGTTGTGCTTGTTGCAGATATTTAACAGTTCCTTACAGAGAGCGAGGATTGCTTCTGTTGAGAATCCAACTCGTTGGAGACCTGTGCTTATCTGGCTTAGATCATATATTTTAGCTTAAAATGTAAATACTTTTATTTCTTATCCTACCTCTACGTCATCATCAGTTCTTATTAGCATGAACAATTTGTGTGCAAAATCAAAATGGAACATTGCAAAAGCATGCACATTTTCTGGCTACTCTCTTGATTAATGCATTCATTAGGCAGGGAATATATCGTAAAATAATTGCTTTATAAAGCACAACTACAATGGGCACAACAGGGCATATCTTTAACCAATATGCAAAACAATATTAATACATATGCATATTGTGAAATATACTTTTTATCGGCATTGGGTGTTCCTGCTAATGGAAAATGGCCCCTTTCTGTTTATAAAACATTGGGATTTATTTCTACTGGCATTAAATTCAAAAGTAGTGAAGTTATGTTAAACTTATATAGGACCCTGGACAGAGTGCACTTAGAGTATTGTGCACGGTTCTGGTGTACATACTGTAAAATACATAGAAGCACTTGAGAAAGTGCAAGAAAGGATTTACAAGGATGGTGCTAAAACTGAGAGATTACAGCTATCGGGAAAGATAGAGCAGGTTGGGGATTTTTTCTTTAGAAAGGAAAATACTTAGAGGAGACCTGTTAGAGATCTTTAAATTATGAATGGGTTAGACAGGGTAAATGTGGAGAGAATGTTCCCACTTGTAGGAGACTCCAAAACTAGGAGCCATAAAAACAAGATATTTACTAATAAATTCAATAGGGAAATAAGAAGACTGGTTAGAATGAAGAACTCTCGACCACAGGAAATGGCTGAGGTAAATAGTTTAAATGCTTTCAAAAGGAAACTAGACGTGTACATGAGAGAAGCAGGAATAGAAAGATATGCTAAAAGGCTGAGATGAGGTAGATAGAATGGAAGGAGACTCATGTGGAGTATAAACACTAGCACAGACGAGTTGGGCCAAATGGTGTGTGTATATTCTGTGTAATTCTATGTAAAAACTTGCGGTGACCAAAATTGGCACCTGTTCGAAACTGAGCGTACACATCCTGTTTCTACTGTTTTTACCGCCACGGTGGTTGAGGTGAATTCTTGAGCGAAAGTCCACTCTTTGGCTTTTTTTTTTAGGCAGACCGGAAGTCACTCATAATGAGGGCAGAGGTGTGGTGGTGAATACACTAGAGGGGCAGAGGTTAAGGTGGTGCAGAGCAGCCGCCGCTGGTAGTCACCAGCGTAACATGATGACATCATCACGGCATCGCGTCACCACGGCTCTACCCTTCACATAAAGCGGAGAGCCTGCGCAATTTCGAAAGTTGGGTCCACTGAGCCACCAGGGAGGGTGAACCTGGGGGCATAATTGTTGGGCTGACATGGCAGTCGGCCGACAATAAAAAACATGGCGGTAGCGGTAGCACGTCCTTCCATTTAAGGGAAACCACACCACCATTGCAGCAGGCCACAGCCTCACTGCACCATTGTGATAAAGCAGGTTTTGGCACCGCCTGGCAGGAGGAAGATTTGCTCGGTGGAGTTTCGCCGTCGGGGAGGAACATTGGCGGTATGCACTGTGATGACGCACTTCACACGGAACGGCAGCAGCAGCGGAGCGATGGGGGAGGTGGGAGCAGGTTACCACCGGGACACCGCAGGAGCAGAATGTTGATAATGGCGGCCATAATAGACAAAAAGTTGGCGGCCATTGCACTCCGCAGCATGGCCACCGATTTACAGTGTTAAGTTGCCTTAAGGAAAGGGGCAATTTTGGCCCCGTGCTCTTTTAATTCAAATCAACATTTGAATTTTCTTTTTTTTCCTGGTTGGATGAAGCTGATAGACTTTCCAAGTAAAGCACAGTGATATATGAGTACTTTGGTGATTTGATTACAATTATATCAATTATATCAATTGAAGAAGTAACTATAGTTGTATAGTAGACATCCTGGGGAACACATTGGTAAGGAGAGTCTGAGGTTTGTGTCAGAGTAAAGGAAAGCAACCATCAAAGGGAAAGGGTTCGAAATTCGGTTGCTTACGCCTGCTGATACTGCTGGTGTTCGGTGTTAAGTAGGCGTAAGGCGGATCGGACTGGCTCACGTTGCAGGAACCTAGCCACCTCTGTTGACTATGAACCAAGTGTTTGGTGTGTCATACAAGTGCAAGTAATGTTAAAGGCTCATATCTTAACCAGGTTAGCATATGTAGCCACCTTCTCACAGGTCTTTACTTTGACTTGAAGAGTGCTTACCACCCCTTCCCTTCTCCCCCTCCCATGCCTACTGCTCCTCCTCAATGGGGTCTCAGGACCTTCAACAAGGCTGATAGTCGGTTGCTGACTTGGTACATGATGGCCAGCAGAATGTCGCTGACCAGCTCGGGCCCTGGAAGGCCCGGCTGCGGACTGCATGGGCAGCAGCACTCTGTTGTGGATGGGGTGTGGAGAGTGGCAGCTGTGAAGGCGGAATGAGGTCGTGCTGAGAAATGACATCACGTTCCAACTGGCTCAACAGGCTGCTACTCCCCCAGGGCAGAGCATCATCATCTGCAGAGGCCAGAATCCTGCCCTGGTTCGGCAAGTTTAGGTCCCCGTTGAACTGATCGGGCCCCAGCCAGGATGGCAGTGGTCAGTGCGTACGTTGAATCTGTTTACCTCTGCATCAAGAGTGACTGCGACTGCAGTACACCAGAGAGCTGACTCAGGACGCCACACACTGATGACATTTGAGTATTTAGGCCTACAATAGATTTGGCCTGGTGCTCAATGGCCACTGCAATGTCAGCCATAGCCCATGCCACTATGTCTGGGACCCCATAGTCACTGTTCTCATCAGCATCTATTGGCATTTACCAAGGATGGGCTCGAAGGGCTGCTGAGAGGCATGAGAAACAATTGAAGTGGACTCCTCCATCCTCACAGCTAGTGCATCAAGATTCTGTAGCACTCCTGCTATTGTACCCAGAAGATTGCTGTGCAACTGCAGGGATTGTCTTGCGACAACATCTACGTCGGGCTCATCATCAGAGTGTTGCTGAGCATCATTCAGGCGTGCGCTCACCCTCCAGGGAGCTGGCCCCTGGACTTCCCCTTCCCCATGGTATTGCTGGAGGCCACTGTGTCCCGGAGCATCACCCACCTCCGCCTCCCCCACCACCCTTTGGTCAACAGCGATGCTGGCCCTGCTCTCAGATGGCGCAGCCTCTTGTGTGAGGTCAAAGGAGGTGTTGTCCTCCTGCTCCTCCTCCTCCTCTTTGTCCTCGCCACCATCTGCACCCTGGAAAGGCACCGGAGAAGACCCCAGTGGATCTGGTTGATCTTCTGAAAGCACAAACACAGAACAGTGGTCACCTGCAGGGGAGGGGGCCAGGAGTGGGTAAGGCATTCTTGAATGGCAGTCTCATCGAAAGAACTGCACGATGATGGTATCAGGGCCAAATATCCTGCAGTTCGCTGCAAAGGAAGTCAACATACCGTCACTGTCCCGAGGGGGGTCGGCCGCACCCACCGCCATCGTACCAACTTGAACGCCCATCAGGGCAACGATCCGTTTCTTCAACGGAGTGAGCACTGGGAGGTCTGGCTCCCCTCCATCAGTCTGCATTTGCTCCCGCTGGTTGTGTGCAAGCTTCGACTGTAACATTAAATAGAAAGTCAGAGTTAGAGGCCTTCTATCAGTGTGTCCCAAGTGCCTTACATACTTTAGTTCATGCTATTCCATGACAGTCTTCACAGCTCGGTGTAACTACCATTCGCAGTATGGACTTGCTGTGGTAATGCTTGAATTTGGGGCCGAGGACCTAACAGTACCGGGGAGGCTACCATCTTCGATGTGCATATGAAGACAGAGGAGTTAATAACATGAGGGATGGGTCTGCAGAACCGAGTAGCAAGGTTAACAGCGCATGCAGGCCCTTGCAGTGGGCGAGGTTGCAAATGGGCACCTTGACTGTGGCCTCACCCATTTCTCGCTTGGATTCTGAGACACTACATTGAGCAGAGAGTGCACATTGAGGTCAGAGCATAGCATGTTGAAGTTTGAAATTAAAAATACTCACCCTCACAACCCATTTCAGGTCATTTCACTTTTTTCTGCATTGCATAGCTATCCTTGGCACCATGTCACTCGCAGACACTTGCTCTGCTTTTTCCCTCCATAGCATTCGGTACGTTTGGGGTTGCGGACCCCAAAATTCATGGTCCCGGGAAGGACCGTTGCTGCCTGTTTGTGGTGGCCATTCGTCAAAATCAAATGGCTGCCGCTCTGGGCTCAACTGGCCGCCCCTTTATAGATTCGGCCCAGGAGCTATTGCAGCGGTGTGGGCCACCACCGACTCTTGTGGCGGTGTGAGGCTTGCGACGGTAGTGACGTGCTAAAAGTGCGCACCGCGGCTGCTCTGCCCCCGTCCCATTTTCAGCATGAAGAAGCCGGCCCTTTAGCTGATGGTGACCCTGCCAGCTTTTGGGGCCAGTGCAGAGTGGCAGAGATCTCAGAGCCATGGGAGCTGTTGTGTATGCAATAACTCAATAGACTGAATACGTAATCTCCGAATAGGTACAAACCTGGCTCTATTTTATTGGGGCCCAAAGTGCTTACATTACAAGATGGCTGGCCTTTTATACCTGGGCCGCACACATGTGCGCACAGCCCAATGACCTCCGACAGTGGGGCCACCTGGTGGCTAGTAAACCCAAGCATACATACATGACAGGAGCAGAGAGAGACAAGAAGGTAAGATCCAAACCTGAGGAAGGATCGGAAGTTCCCCGAAGTCCTCGAAGTAATAGCAGCTGAGTCGGTCTCACAGAGAAATCTGGTAAGAGATTATCTGGGGGAGATCAGCAAGCTCCAGACGGGGCGAGATCCAAAAGTCATCTCCGTATTGCTCAGCAACAAGTCCAGGAGCCTCTTCAATGGACTGGAGGAGTTCAGCACAGAATCCACACTCAGGGAGAGGGAAAGAGAGAGGGGGAGGGGGAGAGGATGGGAGGAAGAGGGAGAGGGAAAGAGAGAGATGGAGAGGGAGAGGGAGAGAGGGTGAGGGAGAGAGGGATGGAGAGAGGGAGAGGGAAAGAGAAAGAGAGAGGGAAGGGAGCAAAAGAGAAAGGGGAAAGAGATAGAAGTGAGGAAAGGGAATGAGAAACAGAATGATAACATTTGATTGGGAGAGAGAGAAATAGAGAAATAGGAATAGAGAAAGAGAAAAGGGGAAAAAAATCGAGAGAGAGAGAGAGAAAAAAATAGAGATCCCGAATTCACAGAGAGAAAACTGAAATCTCAATCCAGGGGCTCAGACTGGAAACGTCGCCCCAGCTCAGCATTCTGAGTGGTAACAAATGGGAATCTGTTCCCCCTCCGCCACCTCCAGGCTCGATCCAAGGTCGTCCCACCCTCTGCCATCGAACTACAGTACGCAGACGGTGCTTGCATCTGCGCACACTCGGAGACTTTACACTAAACATCCATAAGACAAAGGTCCTCCACCAACCTGACCCCGCCACACAGCACTGCCCCCCGATTATCAAAATCCACAGTAAGACCTTGGATAACGTGGACCATTTTCCATACCTTGGGAGCCTGCTATCAGCAAGGGCAGACATCGATGACGACGTCCAACACTGCCTTCAGTGTGCCAGTGCAGCCTTCTGTCTCCTGAGGAAGAGAATTTTTGAAGACCAGGACCTCAAATTTGGCCCCAAGCTTATGGTCTACAGGGCAGTTGTGATACCCGCCCTCCTATATGGCTCAGAGACGTGGACTATTTCCAGCAGACACCTCAAAGCACTGGAGAAGTACCACCAATGCTGCCTTGGCAAGATCCTACAAATCCACTGGGAGGACATTCGCACCAATGTCAGTGTTCTCGCTCAGGCCAACATCCCCAACATCGAAGCACTGACCACGCTCGATCAGCTCCGCTGGGTGGGCCACATCTTCATGCCTGACAGGAGACTCCCAAAGCAAACGCTCTTCTCGGAGCCTCTACATGCCAAGCGAGCCCCAGGTGGGCAGACGGAATCCTTCAAGAACACCCACAAAGCCTCCTTGACATAGTGCAACATCCCCACCTGCACTTGGAAATCCCTGGCCCAAGACCACCCAAATTGGAGGAAGAGCATGCAAGAGGGCGCTGAGCACCTCAAGTCACATCGCTGAGAGCATGCAGAAACCAAGCCCAGACAGCGGAAGGAGCGTGCGGCAAACCAGGCTCCCCACCCTTCCTTTCAACCACTGTCTGTCCCACCTGTGACAAAGACTGTAGGTCCCGCATTGGACTGTTCAGCCATCTGAGAACCCATTTTTAGAGTGGAAGCAAGTCATCCTCGACTTCGAGGGACTGCCTATGATGATCTTACACGTGCCTAACCTGCGACTTCGCCTCAGAGTCTCCCCTGTGGCTGCCTCATGGGTCTGGGAAGGCTGCTGTGTTCCCTGTGAAGAAGCTGCAGATGGCCTTCCAGGACACCCTCGAGCAGCTTTGGGCCTGGAAGGGCCGGCTGGAGACTGGTCAACACCCTCCAGTCTGGCTTGGCTCGGGCGAAGCCATGCGTACAGGCACTGGTGGAGTGACAGGTCTGGGGTCAGGAATGCTGCGAGCCGGAGGGAGCCCATCATCTGTATTCTGGCTCGAGGAGCCTGAATAATTCACCAGGGCAGCACAATACCACCACCAACAATCTGAGGGCGATCAGGTCGGTGCTGTGGCACCACAACTGAAGGTCCCCTGTGGCCGGTGATAGAACCAGCTGCGAAAGCAACACTGAGGTCTCGGGGGGCATCCAGCTGAGCCATTCTGAAAGCCACCAGATATGACAGCACTTAGATGCTCTGTCGACACTTGCAGAGCCGCGGCCATCCTTTCCAAAGCAGCACCGATACGCTCGTTCCCTCGCGCCTGTGCTGCAATGGCAGCTGCCACATCACCCTAAGGGTGAATTTCCAGCAGGAATAATGTCCTAATTAAGATTGCAAATGTTCAAGTTTGAAGGGCTAATAAGACTGGAACACTTCTTTGTGGTCGATAGCTGAATTTGGATCCAATGGCCACCACAAACTTTGCGTCGCTAATTGGGAAAAAAGGCCTTAACACCACCAGCTTTCTGGCTGTACTGAATTTTGGCTTCGTGGTCCCCTCACAACCTCTGTCCTGAGCACCAGCCGACACCTCTCCTGTACATCAAGGAGAGCATCGACGGCGGTGTCCGAGAACCGATGGGGAGGACGACGAGCTGCTGCTGGGTCTGCCATGCTCAGCTTCTGAGTGAGTGTAGAGGAAGCGAATATATCCACAAGGCGTTCAGGTACCCAATCACGGCCTCAATGGAATCCAGGTGGCTATGTCTGTGGCACAGCTCCAAATACTGACCAATGCCCGGATGTTGAGCCCGCGCTTAACGGCCCACTTAGCGTTGCGTAGCGCCTCCAGGTAAGTGTGCAATGCCATGATTTTACACTGCTATCGACTCTTTAGGAGGCAAAACTGAATTTTGCGTTTGGGATCCGCGCCTAACGCCTGCCATTAAAAATTTCTCTCAGCCGTCTGACACCGCCTCAAAAATTGCGGTACTGAATTTCGACCCCAAAGGGCTTCGATGTTTCTTCCTTATGTTCGATTTTTACAAAAAGTAAAGTAGGTTTATACCACCCTCCGGAACCTTCTTCCCCCACACTTCCCTCTGATCACATTCCTTCTTCCAATCTCAGCCCCTGGGGTGTTTTCTCTATCCGCTCTGACCTTCCCCTCTCTGACCCCGAACGATCAGTCCTCAGAAAGGCCTGAGCTTCATCCCCTTACCCCACCCCCCACCTCAATGAATTTCGAGCTCGGCACGATGCTGAGCTCTTTTTCCGCCGCCTTCGCCTCCGTGCCCACTTCTTCGGTCAGGATCTTCCCCCTGCACAACAGACCCTTTCTCCAGTTTTCAGAATTCTCGTTCTACTTGGACCCCCTCCTTCTGGCTTCTTACCCTCTCCAGACCTCTTCTTTGCACACTGCCGACGGGGCATCAACTGTCTCAATTTCTCTGCTCCCCTCACTCACTCCAATCTACCTCCCTCTGAACTTGCAGCACTCTGCTCGCTCAGATCCAACCCGAACATTGTCATCAAACCTGCTGACAAGGGTGGCACTGTTGTTGTTGGGCGAACTGATCTCTACCTTGCAGAGGCTGATCACCAACTCTCTGACACATCCTCCTACCATCCCCTCCCCCCCCACCCCGGTCCATGACCCACGACTGAACATCAAGCCATAATTTCCCAGACTGTTACTGACCTCATCTCCTCTGGAGATCTTCCCTCCACAGCCACCAATCTCATAGTTCCCCAACCCCGCACAGCCCGCTTCTATCTCCTTCCCAAGATCCACAAACGGGACTGCCCCAGTAGATCCATCGTTTCAGCCTGTTCTTGCCCCACAGAACTTATTTCTTCCTATCTCGACTATTTTTTCTACCCTTGTCCACTCTCTTCCCACATGCATCTGTGACTCCTCTGACGCCCTCCGTCACTTTAACAGTTTATAGTTTCCTGGCCCCAACCGTCTCCTTTTCACCATGGACGTCCAATCTCTCTACACTTCCATCCCTCACCAGGATGGCCTGAGGGCGCTCCGCTTCTTCCTCAAGCAGAGGCCCAACCAGTCCCCATTCACCACAACCTCCTCCGCCTGGCTGAAATTGTTCTCACATTGAACAACTTCTCCTTTAACTCCACTCACTTCCTCCAAATTAAAGGTGTTGCTATGGGAACCTGCATGGGTCCTAGCTAAGCCTGCCTTTTTGTGGGATATGCAGAACATTCTTTGTTCTAGTCCAACTCGGGTCCCCTCCCTCACCTCTTTTTCCGTTACATTGATGAGTGTATTGGTGCCGTTTCCTGCTCTCGCCCTGAACTTGAAAATTTAATTCACTTTGCATGCAATTTCCATCCCTCCCTCACCTTCTCATGGTCCATCTCTGACTCTTCCCTTCCCTTCTTCGACTTCTCCATTTCCATTTCTGGGGATAGACTTTCGACCAGTATCCACTATAAGCCCACTGACTCACAGCTACCTGGCCTACACTTCCTCCCACCCCACATCCTGTAAGGACTCCATTCCATTCTCCCAGTTTCTACGTCTCCATCGCATTTGCTCTGACGATGCCACCTTTCACACTAGTGCCTCTGACATGTCTTCCTTTTTCCTCAACAGAGGATTCCCCATCACCGTGGTTAACATGGCCCTCGACCGTGTCCACTCTCTTTCCCGCATCTCTGCTCTCACCCCTTCCCCTCCCTCTCAGAATCATGACATTGTTCCCCTTGTCCTCACTTTTCACCCCACCAGCCTCCACGTGCAACGGATCATTCTCCACCATTTCCGCCACCACCAGCATGATCCCACCACCAATCACATCTTCCCGTCCCCTCCCCTCTCAGCATTCCGAAGGGGCCACTCCCTCCGTGACACCCTGGTCCATTCCGCAGTCATCCCCAGCACCCCCTCCCCTTCCCACGGCCCCTTTCCATGCAAGAGCAGAAGATGGAACCCTTGCCCTTTCACCTCCTCCCTTCCCACTATCCAGAGTCCCAAATACTCCTTCCAGGTGAAACAGTGATTTACTTGTACTTCTTTCAATTTAGTAAACTGTATTTGCTGCTCACGATGTGGTTTCCTCTACATTGGGGAGACCAAGCGCTGATTGGGTGACCGCTTTATGGAGCACCTCCATTCAGTCCGCAAGTGTGACCCCGAGCTTCCGGTTGCCTGTCACTTTAATTCTCCACTCCACTCCCACTCTGACCTCTCCATCCTCGGTCTCCTACGAAGCTCCTCGCAAGCTCGAGGAACAGCACATCATCTTTCGTTTAGGCACTTAACAGCCTTCTGGACTCAACATTGAATGTAACAATTTCTGAGTGTAGCCACTGCCAATCTTTGGCTCCCTTTCTTCCCCCCCCCCCCCCCCCCGTCCCCCCGTGCCGCCCCAGCCATTCACACCCTATCTTGACTAATGTTTTTCCAACTCCTGTCTTTACCATTTGAATTTGGGCCATCATCCCTTTTTGTCTCTCCAATCTCTCCTGTCCTCCAACCTACCACAGACCTTCCCTTTTGTTCTTTCTTCCCCTCCCCCTTTCAGTGCTTGTTAAGAATCTGTTCTTTCCGAACACTTCCAGTCTGACAAAGGGTCATTGACCCGAAACATTAACTCTGTTTTATCTTTTTCCAGCATTTTCTGTTTTAATTCCAGATTCCAGCATCTGCAGTATTTTGTTTTTGCATTAGATCTATATTACATTTATTCTGTGTATGTTTACACTTTTATTGATGCACAATCATTTTGTAATGATGGGAGACAATGCTTTTTGAGAGTACAAGGGTGACATCTTGAGATGAGCGACATTCAGGGCATCTACCCTTAAAAATGGAAACACAGGGATTGTAGGGAAAATAGTTCTGGTACAGAGAGCTGATAATATAGCAACTGCAAAAGTGTGATTTTAGTTCACACAATTGTTAGGCATAGGAGTGTTATAAATATTTTATTCAGCCAAGATTGGAGGAAAGAGATACTAGCTGCATTAATTTGCAGTGTTTTAGATATTGTTGTCAAGCCTAACACCTAGAATTCAAACTGTCAAAAAATACTTGTCTGGATCAAAGCGATGTATTCAGGAGAGGGTAGAGAATGCACATATTTTGGACAGATTTTAAAGACAATGCAGACATTAAGCGGTAAGTGCATTGTATCTTTGACTGCAAATGCTGATGGGCTTCTAGATGATTATACAAATCAGAGTCTTTTCACATAGTGGCCTGCTTATCGATTTGTCCTTTACGGGTAGTTAATGCTTGACAGACAGGTTGGACTAACAGGAAATGTACCATTTTCTACAATCTTTCTCTTCACTTGCTCGTCTGACATATACTTTAGTGTTTCACCAATTGGCCAATTTTATATAAATATATAGAATGGGCTGAGATAAAGAAAAACACTCTCAGCATGGCTTTTTCCTCAGCTATTTCATTATTCTGATTTTAATCTCTTTTGCCCTTGTTAGATATTAATGTCAAGATGCTGAGTGTTAAAGTGGAATGTTTGCAGTCTCCATGTGTAACTAGGCCTCTTTCACCATCAATTGTACAGTTGCAGATGTAATTGAGAAGAAGTCATCCACATCCTCGGCATAATCTGCAAGTTAAATTTTTTAGTCAATCCACTTGCAGGTTCATCCAAGCATAGAAACTAACAGCTATATAGTCTTAAGCTGATGTAACCCTTTCCGATCTATAGAACATTATATATATATCACTTCTGTCAGAAGAAAAGTGCAAGTTTCATTTATTTAGTTCATAGTTTAATTACCCCATAGTATAATTTTATTGAAAACGTTACACTATAGCAAACAAATTGAAGTTAAATTCATTTGCTCAATTAATTTTAATGACTTTTATTTTTGAATTGCTCAAACTTCTCAAATTCAGCAGGTGAATAAGAGCAGTGCACAAAATTACTCGAAATGTCATCCATCAGACATTTCATGAAAGCATACTTAATCAAGGCAAACATACATATTTGTTGCTGCAGGTGGTTCTGCTGAGGTGGGAGATTGAAATGCACTAATCGTATAACATAGAGGGAGGTCTGTATTGCATCTGGTCGTATTTTATCTGACCTAGAAATTCCTAATGCTGTTAAAGTAGAAACTATTCTGTCCGCAGCCTCCACTTAACACCACCACAAGGACTGCAGAAGTTGAAGAAAGAATCCCACCATCACTTTCAGATGGACAATAATTGCAGTCTTCCTACCGTTGCCCATACTCTGAGAAGATTTATTTTTAAATCTTATGCTTTTGATCATTATATTTTAATTGATATGTGATTATAAGCTTAGGTAAGCAAAATAATGATTAAGGGTTACTTAAAAGTTCAGATTCTTCCAAATGACCACCATACTTATCAAATTCAGAAAACCAGGCACAGGGCCAAAGACCAAAGGACAGGAAACCTCCAAGTTAGCAGAGCAGGAGATACATTGAGACATATCAAGTAGTCGCCGTTTGAGGATGGAAAATCTGTGTTTTAAAAGCTTGCAGATAGTAGAGAGACAAAAAGCCTGATGGAGGATAGAAATTCAACAGAATGAGTTGACGTAGGAAACAGTGCAGCGAGTCCTAACTTGTACATAGTGAAGATAAATGGAGGAGGAACATCATGCAGGATGGCATATTGATAGGTTAGGGGGAACAAGAAAGGAAAGTTCAGAGTTGGAATAACAATTATATAAAGACAAGAAAGGATATAACAGAGATACAGCTTTCATTTTATTTACAGCATATTATCTAATTTATCTCTCATTCATTTTCACTCTTGAGTCAATATGATACAATATTTGGCTATCCATATTGGGAATGGTGTGTTTGGCGATATTGAACTTCAGTTAAGTGGTATTATAGGTAACATCCCAACACAAACACAACATTTGCAGTGGTTTCACAGAGGATTCATTTCTGGCGTTACCTAAGATTTTATTTTTACTCCATGATGGTACATGATTAATGTAACCATTCAACTGGAAACGGACCCAGTTTATCAAGTCTTTCTCACTCAAGCACGCATAAGGAAATGTTGCAAATCCATACTGAAAGTTTGTGATACAAAACCGAGGACAAATATTTTTAACATTTTAGGAATGGCAAACCTCATCAAATTTTCACCAGAAGCTGGTATTACGCTCAGAATAAAGGATGAAACTGAGTACTGTAAGCAATGAGTACGTGTGACCTTAGCTCCTTTAATTAGACTCCAGAGTGCAGGTACCTCGTGGGGAGCCTGCTTATGTATATTGCTCCCAAGGGATGCTGGGATCCCTTGCGACTCCAAAAGATAAGCCCTCTGGTTGTGGGGTGATACAGGTTGCCAAGGGTTAAATACATAACATCACTCCCTCGTAAAGTCAACAGTACACTTATTCACAGGGTGAGACGATCTGGGGCTTTTTGCTCCCTTGTCGATCGTCTCGGTACAAAAGCAGATGTGGGTGAGTTGGTTGGTTCTTCACTGGGCTGTTGGCAGCTGGCCTTGCCGGGCTGCTGGGGATGGTGAGTTTGGCTTCATGGTCAACCATGATGTCAGTTGCCACTTATGTATATGTTGGAGGGTCGAAGTTGGTGGTGTCCTCTTCAGGTTGCTTTGTAGCTGTTAGTGAACCGCAATTTGGTTTGGTCCAAATGCTTTCTGCATGTTAGTCCATTGGTCAATTTGACCTGAAACACCCTACTCCCTTCTTTGGCTTTGACCGTACCAGCGAACCATTTGGGTCCATGTCCATAATTGAGTACAAACACAGGGTCATTGACCTCAATATCACATGACAAGTTTGCGCTATCATGGTACATGCTTTGTTGAAGCCGCCTGCCCTCGACGTGATCATGGAGATCAGGGTGGACAAGAGAGAGCCTTGTTTTGAGCGCCCTTTTCATGAGTAGCTCAGCTGGGGGAACCCCGGTGAGCAAGTGGGGTCTGGTGCGGTAGCTGAGCAGAACTCGGGACAGTCGGCTCTGCAGGAAGCCTTCCGACACCCGTTTCAAGCTTTGCTTGATGTTTTCAACTGTCCATTCTGCCTGGCCGTTGGATGTGGGCTTGAACGGGCAGATGTGACGTGCTTGATCCCATTGCGGGTCATAAATTCCTTGAATTTAGCACTGGTGAAACACGGCCCATTGTCGGTAACTAGGACATCAGGCAGGCCGAGTGTGGCAAATGTGGCTCATAGGCTTTCGACGGTGGCGGTGGACCTGCTTACAGACAATATTACACATTCAATCCATTTTGAATAAGCATCCACAACAACCAAGAACATTTTGCCTAGAAATGGGCCCACATAGTCAACATGGATCCTCGACCACAGTTTGGAGGGCCACAACCACAAACTTAGCGGTGCCTCTCTGGGTGCATTGTTCAGTTGAGAGAAAGTGTTGCACTGGCGCATGCACGACTCTAAATCTGAGTCGATGTCGGGCCACCACACATGGGATCTGGCTATGACTTTCATCATTACAATGCCTGGATGGGTGCTATGTAGGTCACGTATGAACATTTCTCTGCCTTTCTTGGGCAAGACCATGTGATTACCCCACAAAAGACAGTCCGCCTGTAAGGACATTTCGTCTTTGCGCCTGTGGAATGGCTTAATCTCTTCCTACATCTCCGCTGGGATGCTGGACCAGCTCCCTTGGAGGACACAGTTTTTTTCACCAGGGACAGTAAAGGATCCTGGCTGGTCCAGGTCCTGATCTGGCGGGCCATAATGCGTGACTTTTCGTTTTCGAATGCATCCATTACCATGAACAAGTCTGCAGGCTGTGCCATTTCCACCCCGGTGTGGGCAATGGTAGCCGACTGAGGGCATCAGCGCAGTTCTCTGTGCCCTGTCTGTGGTGGATTACAGTGTGAGCTGTCGGCATACAACTATGTAATCCATGCCGGTGTTTATGCTCCAAACAGGTTTTCACCCACCCCTCTCCATCTAACTCTCTTAGAATATCCTCCTATTCCTTTCTCCCTCATGTTTATCTACCTTCCCCTTAAATGCATCTATGCTATTTGCCTCAACTATTCTTTGTGGCAGCACTTTCCACATTCTAACCACTCTCTGGGTAAAGAAGATTTTCCTGAATTCCCTATTGGATTTATTAGTGACCACCTTATATTTATGGCTTTAGTTTTGGTCTCCCCACAAATGAAAACATTTTCTCCAGCTTGCACATCTACCTACACCAATATGGCAGACGGCGCACTAATAGCTCGTAATGTGCATATGCTTCCTGGCAGCCATATTGAAAGATTAGAAGGTGCAGTAAGTTAAAATTGTGTCACATTGTCCAAACCCTCATCAGCACTCCAGTTAACCACATGCCTTTGTGCCTATAGTGTATAATGATTGTTCGTATTTGTTTTTATCATTCCTTGATGTGGGCATCGCGAAGGTGGTGCTGAGCTGCCTTCTTGAACCACTGCAGTCCGTGTGGTGAAGGCACTCCCATAATGCTGTTAGGGAGGGAGTTCCAGGATTTGACCCAGCGATGATGAAGGAATGGCGATATAATTCAAAGTCAGGATGGTGTGTAACTTGGAGCTGATGGTGTTCCCATGCGCCTGGTACTCTTGTCCTTGATAGAGGTTGTGGATTTGGGAGGTGCTGTCGAAAAATTGTTCAGTTGAGTACCTTTATCTTACAAAGCAGCCAACAAGGCAAGTGTGTGCTGTTCACAGGAATTATGCATGTAAAAATAAGCACATTTCATTTATTAGCTATTGTATTTGTCTTGCTGTGGAGTGCTGGGATAAATTAAGCTCTGTGTACTTACATAATTCATATTAAGACTGTATACTGCTTTCACTGTGGAACAAGATTTCATAGCTTAGAAATTGGCAGAGTGCCATACTGTTGCCGGAACTACTGTGGGGTGGGACATCCCCCAGCACATTTACCCAGTCCCTTACCCTGTCTCTAATCCTGGGGACGGATGTCATTGAAATAATAGTAGTGGATGCCTCTACCTTTCACAATGCTACTCCTGGTACCCACCCCGCAGGGATAGTGGGTTGTGAGAATGGCACTTTGCTGTTCAAACAAGGGATGCATTCTTGTCTGGCCTAACTTTTCAGCAGTAAAAATGCAACTTGCTTGCTCATCCAGTATTCTTGTGCCACTTTCTATGCTCAGTGGCTATTGGGATCTGTTATTATATTATCTTCCAGTACTAGAAATTTATTATAGCCCAGGAATGGGCGGTATCTTTAGAAAAGATTGAGAATTAGCGCTAGTGCTTTAGACTGCACGCAAAATTCATTCTCACTGTTTAATTAAATGATTGGGGCACTAAATCAAGTCTTAAAGGCCCAGCTCAGTGGCATTACACTCAAAGGGTGGACCAATATTGGATGCAGCCTAATCTCAACTCATCATTGCCACAGGCTATTCCCAGTATTCAAAGGGAAGGTTCATTGATACTGCAGCACCTCATTCTCAGCATGACTGGCTGTGCAACTGCCTCAGCAAGGAGAAGAACAAGGAGAAGGAGCCGAAGAACTGAAGCAGGTGTGCTCATGGCAGATCCATCTCAGTCGGGTGGTCAGAGTGATTGAATGCTTCAACAAATACTGCATAACACCATCTGTTCAACAAGCTTCACACACTGCCCAAAGCACCACAACCCAAGCGCTCACCCACCAACAATCTCTGCTATTCAACTATGGCAGGCACAAGAGTAATTAGTTATTCGAATGAATGTGATATGCGTGATATGTCTATGCATAAATTTATTAATGGAGTTTGCAATATTTTGTAGTCTCTCTCATTTCACCTTTGTGCTCAGGATGATGCTGTGATATAGCATGACACAGGAATGGTATGATGGGCATGTGCTGAGTAAAAGGGGTCTGGGGTTTAAGTCATCCTGGTGTGAGGCTGGAGGTCTGTTTGAAGGAGGTGGCATACTTCTGTGACCACCACCTTGGTGATGTGGAGCCTTCTAATACACTGCTCCTTGCTTAATTGAAGGTAGGAGAGGTGCTGTCGGAATACCCTCAGAGGATAAGGCTTCCTGGTGAGAGCCCTGATAACCCTCCTCATTCTCATCTGTACACACATTCCCGTATTTCTGGCTGCCTACACTCCCTCCACCATAGATAGAATCATAGGGGTCGAAATTCTGTATCGCCCCGTTTGGGGACGGTAACCAAGGCAAAGCAGGACTTCCTGAGTCTGGTGCGGAAGTCCCGCTCTGGCGGCGAAACTGGGGCTACATTCCCCGAGAGGAAGTGGAGAGCAATGTCGGGTGCTCCACTTACTCTCAGGGGCGGGACCAGGGTGGTAAGCTCGCAAATTTTCCACCTCTCCGTGGTCTCTAAGTAGTGCTGACGTGAGCACAGGGACCACATTCTTCCTAAAGTGCGTTGCTCAGAATTGGACACAATATTCCAGTCGAGGCCGAACCAGTGTTTTATACAGGTTCATTATAATTTCCATGTTTTTGTACAAAATACCTCTATTCATGAAGTCCAGGATCCCGTTAGCTTTAATAATTGCTTTCTCAACCTGCCTTCAACGATTTGTGCACATATATCTCTAGGTCTCTCTGTTCATGCATCCCCTTTAGGATTGTACCCTCTAGTTTATAATTCTTCTCCTCATTCCTTCTGTCAAAATATCTCATTTCACACTTTTCTGCGTTAAATTTAATCTGCCACGTGTCTGTCCATTCTATCAGCCTGTCTATGTCCTCTTGCAGTCTATCGCTAGCCTCCTCACTGTTCACTATACTTCCAGTTTTGTGTCATCTGCAAATTTTGAAATTGTGCCCTGTACACCCACATCCAAGTCATTAATATATATCAAGAAAAGCAATGGTCCTAGTACCGATCCCTGGGAAACAGCACTATATACCTTCCTCCAGTTTGAAAAACAACCGTTTACCACCATTCTCTGTTTCCTGCCACTTAGCCAATTTTGTATCCATGCTGCCACAGTCTCTTTTATTCCATGGGCTTCAACATTGCTGGCAAGCCTATTATGTGGCACTTTGTCAAAGGCCTTTTGGAAATCCATCTACACCACGTCAACCGCATTACCCTCATCAACCCTCTCTGTTACTTATCAAAAAACTCAATAAAGTTGGTTAAACACAAATTGTCTTTCACAAATCCGTGCTGACTTTTCTTAATTAATCCACACTTGTCCAAGTGACTGTTCATTTTGTCCCTGATTATTGTTTCTAAAACCTTCCCCACTCCCAATGTTAAACTGACCGGCCTGTAGTTGCTGGGTTTATCATTACACCCTTTTTTGAACAAGGGTGTAACATTTGCAATTCTCCAGTCTTCTGGCATCAACCCTGTTTCCAAGGAGGATGGAAAGATTATGGCCAGTAGCTCCACGATTTCTTCCTTCACTTCCCTCAGCATCGTAGGATGCATCCCATCCGGTCCTGGTGACTTATCTACTTTAAGTACAGCCAGTCTTTCTAGTACCTCTTTATCAATTCTTTTAAGAACATAAGATAAGAAATAGGAGAAGGAGTAGGCCATATGGCCCCTTGAGCCTGCTCTGCCATTCAATATGATCATGGCTGAACTGATCATAGACTCAGTTCCACTTCCCCGCCTGCTCCCCATAACCCCTTATCCCCTTATCGTTTAAGAAATGATAATTTCCATGTTTTTGTACACTATACCTCTACCGTATCTCCTCTACCTCCTCCTTCACTATGTCTATGGCAGCATCTTCTTCATTGGTGAAGACAGATGCATTTAGTACCTCAGCCATAACCTCTGCCTCCATGTGTAGATCTCCTTTTTGATCCCAAATCAGCCCCACCCCTCCTCTTAGTACCCTTTACTATTTATATGCCTATAGAAGATTTTTGGATTAACTTTTATGTTAGCTGTCATTCTATTCTCATACCCTCTCTTTGCCCCTGTTATTTTCTTGTTCACTTCTCCTCTGAACTTTCTATATTTAGCTTGATTCTAAAATGTATTATCGACCTGGCATCTCTCATATGCGCTCTTTTTCTGCTTCATCTTACCCCCTATCTCTTTCATCACCCAAGGAGCTTTGACTTTACTTGTCCTACCTTTCCCCCTAGTGGAAACGTACCTCAACTGTACTTGTGACTGTATTTCCTCTTTAAAGGCAGCCCATTTTCCCACTACAGTTTTGCCTGCTAATCTCTGATTTCAATTTATCCAGCCAGATTCGTTCTCATCGCACTGAAATTTGCCTTTCTCCAATCAAGTATGTTTACTCTAGATTGCTTCCTGTCCTTTTCCATAGCTAATCTAAACCTTATGATACTATGATCACTATTTATGGTACTATGATCCTGGAGGGTGAGGTGGCATGCCAGTGCAGCCGCCATTAATGTTGCCAAGTGTAGCAGTTTGAATCTTTAAGCAATAAATGTAGCCACTTTGCACTTGCCAGAAGACTGCTGATAAAAAGAACCTTGAAGTTACTTTTGCAAACTTATCCACTGGCTAAAACTGACAAGAAACCACTGAAACTAACCTGCCCTGACAGCTGCGAGTGATTAATGTGGATGCCTTTAAATAACGCCACTGGAGCCAGCTTCCTGCAGCTGTGCGCTTGCTCTCCCTGTCGCTGTGTGGTCGAGGCGCAAAGGTAAGTGGCCAGAATTAATTTTGCAGATCGGGGGCCCACGTCACAACCCTTGACCCCTCCATCCTTGCAAACTACCGCCTAATCTCCAACCTCCATTTCCTCTCCAAAGTCCTTCAATGCATTGTTGCCTCCCAAATCCATGCTCATCTTTCCCGCAACTCCATGTTTGAATCCATCCAATAAAGTTTCTGTCCCTGCCACAGTATTGAAACAGCTCTCATCAAAGTCACAAATGACATCCTTCATGACTATGACATAGATAAACTATCCCTCTTCTGAAATGAGCTTCCAACCACTTTTTCCGCGGCATAACTAAGACCGGCTATTTCCAACTCTGTAACATTGCTCGTCTCCGTTCCTGCCTTAGCTCATCTGCTGCTGAAACCCTCATCCATGCCTTTGTTACCTCTAGACTTGACTATTCCAATGCACTCCTGACTAGCCTTACACATTCTACCCAATGTAAACTTGAGGTCATCCAAACCTCGACTGTCCGTGTCCTAACTCGCACCAAGTCCCACTCACCCATCACCCCCGTGCTCGCTGACTTTCATTGGCTCCGGGTTAAGCAAGGCCTCGATTTCAAAATTCTCATCCTTGTTTTCAAATTCCTAAATGGCCTCGCCCCCTCCCTATATCTGCAATCTTCAGCACCACAACACCCCCAAGATATCTGCGCTCCTCGCATTCTGCCCTCTTGAGCATCCCTGATTTTAATCACTCAACCATGTCTTCAGCTGCCTATGCCCTAAGCTCTGGAACTCCCTCCCTAAACCTCTCTACCTCACTACCTCTCTTTCCTCCTTTAAGAAGCTCCTTAAAACCTACCTCTCTGACCACCTTTTGGTCATCCGCCCTAATTTCTTCTTATGTGGCTTGGTATCAAATTTTAGTTTTATAACACTTCTTTGAAGCACCTTGGGATGTTTTACTATATTAAAGGCGCTATATAAATACAAGTTATTGTTATTATTGTGGAGCCTACTTACAGCTGTTGTACAGCAAATATGCCTGGTTGAAACAAGTGTAAGCCATACACTGGGTAGAACTGATGGGATTTCCAGGGAAGCTGGGATCCCGCTTATACCACCTCCAAACGTGGCACTATGATGGGTAGGGGTTGGGTGGTGGGGGGGCGTGGTGAGTGTGGGGTGGGGGGTGGGGTCCAGTGGAAGAAGTTGACAAAGTAGCCAAAAAGAGGTGGAAACCTCCCAGAAAACAAGACCGCCCTGCCAAAATCACTTTGATTTCTCACACAAACCGGGACAGAGTTTCTATGCCCATATTTCTTTTCGAGGAGAACTGGATCTCAAGTTTTGTAAGAAGAATCTGAGGGATCTTGCCTGATTGTTTTTTTTGCTAAGACACTTCTGACCTGTTTCCAAGCTTATGGTACTGTATAGGGCTGCTAATGTCTCACCTACTGCTCCCTTCTGTAAATCATTCTGTTTGCTATTAAACCTGTTTATTGCTAAGCCCATTATGAAAAGTATATGGCATAGCTCATAATAACTCACTTTATGATAGAATATGAACAACAGAAATGCGAGCACTATTGAACAGAACGCTTGCAAGGATAGATTTACACTGCAGCAAGCTGGGTACCAGCAGTGATAGTGAAGTAAGCATTCGGGGCCACAAATACAAGTGAAGATAGGCAACACCAATGCCCCAGTTATTTCAAACTGCCCAACCACTTTAATTTGGGCATCAAGTCAGGGCTCAGCAGGTTTGGCAAATTACAATATTAAAATTAACAATGTAATAAGCTGTTGATGGCAGCCCACATACCTTCAGGTTTTGGACCAAAAGTATGTTCAGCCATAGGAAACAGGCATCTAACATTTTTGATAGTGTAAAAAGAGCACGGGCTTCCTTTAAAGAAAAGAAAGAAAGACTTACATTTATTTAGCACCTTTCCTGACCACTGGACATCTCAAAGCAATTTAGAGCCAATTAAGTACTTTTTGAAGTGCTGTCATTGTTGTAAAGCCCCATTCATCGGGGTGATAGGTCTGAGCAGCTTAATTTAGAAAGTGTTTTTGTGCAGTTTTTCATTTGTTTGACCTCCAGAAATGTTGCTGGGGCAACGTTACACCTATTGTTTTCCTCTTACTTTGAAAGTGCCAGCATGAGGTCCCCAATGTGTATCCCTCTTTATTTATTTTTTCTGGAAGAAGAGGTTGAGCAAAGGGCAGTTTACCAGGAGCTCAGGTTGCACTGCAGGTGTATTTACCACACTTAAAACTACCCCTTCCCCCCATGCCCCAATAAATATATCAACTGAGGTGATTATACCTCAATATGTCAGAGCAGTACTGCCTCGGAACATTGCATTAAGATAGAGGCCTTGGCAGAATTATGCTGCCGAGCTTGAAATTGATGTGCAGTCACACTCCAGCACAGGCTGCCAGTGAAAGTAAGCACCACCTTCAGTTTCTATGGGCCCAAGTTTCCACATGATTCGCGCCTGATTTTTAGGAGCAACTGGTGGAGAACGGACTATTTTAGAAATCGCAATTCTCCACATTTTTTTATCTGCAGTTCTAGTCAGGTGGAACAGTTCTAGTTTAGAACAGAATTTTTTCTTCAAAAGGGGGCGTGTCCGGACACTGACGCCTGATTTGAAAGTTTCCACAGTGAAAATGTACTCCAAACTAAAGTAGAATGGAGCCAGTGAAGATTTTTGTAGAACTGAAAAAACCTGTTCTACACATTAAAAAATCAGGCGCAGGTTACAAATTAGGCGTCCAGAACGAGGTGGGGGGGAGGGGGGGGGGAAGGGAACTCATTAAATTCGACAATAAATCCTCATTTATACTTCTACAAATATTATACAAATAAATCCAACCTGAATAAACATTTATAAGCCAAGAAAAGATTAAATAAACCATCTTCCTACCTGTGTGAAAGTGCTTCAGCCAGGGAGAATTCTGCAGCCGTTCGTGCCGCTGAGCGGGAGGGGGAGAGAGAGAGAGAGAGAGAGGGAGAGAGAGAGAGGGGGGGAGGGAGGGAGGGAGAGAGAGAGAGGGGGAGAGAGAGAGAGGGGAGGGAGGGAGAGAGAGAGAGAGCAGGGGGGGAGAGAGAGAGAGCGGGGGGGGAGAGAGCGGGGGGGGGGGAAGAGAGTGGGGGGGGCGGGTCGGGGAACAGGAGCGCGGGTCGGGTCGGTCAGTCGGGGGGGGGAGAGCGGGTGTCGGGTCTCGGGTCGGGTTGGGGGGGGGAGCGGGTCTCGGGTCTCGGGTCGGGGCGGGGGGGCGGGGGAGCGGGTGTCGGGTCAGGTCTGGTCGGCGGGGGGGTGGGGGGGAGCGAGTGTCGGGTCTGGTCGGGGGGGGAGCAGGAGCTGGCCGTGGGAGGAGCCTCATTCATGCAGCCCCAGTGAGGCCATTCAGCCAGGGCTAGGGGCTGCGTGCTTCGGGCCCCTCTCACACAGTTCGCCGCCTGGAGCTACTGCACTTGCATGCCAACTGTAGCGCGCATGTGCAGAGGTCCCGGCACTGTTTTCAGCGCCGGGACCTGGCTCCGTCCCCCCACAGCTCGTGCTGGCTGCGCCGAGGGCCAGAGGACCTGTAAGTAGGTGGAGAATACCGAGGATTTTTTTAGGCGCCGTTTTAGGCGCGAAAAAACGGACGCCCAGCTCGGAGGGGCGCCCATTTTTTTTCTTGTGGAAACTTGGGCCCTATGTGTCAGAATCACTTCAAGGCAATTACATGGAAAATCATTCATATCTGTCAGCCTGTCAACCCCCACACCCCCACCCCGCCCCACACACACACACACACATACACAGGTTCATATCTGAGTGACTGATGCATTGTGTTGTGTCTGTAAGCACTCTAGTAATGACTCTACAAGGCAAGGTATTGTACTTGAACTGTGGTGACCTTAGTCCATTTATTGCAGCTCCTGAGTGAGGGTACAGCATGGTGAGCTCCCTTTTATACCTGGTTACCTGTCGTGTACAGGTGACCCCTAGGTCTTCACCAGTTGCACTCTCTGGTGGTACAAGCATAGTGTATACAGTCTGAAGGTACATTCAGTAGTCTTATGTAACTGTACATTGAGTGTACATGGAGTATACATATACTATACATACACAACACATTGTTTGTGAAAGCCATGCAAATGATCTTCATCCCATGGACAATTAGCAACAGCATGACCACACTGTGAGTCTCTTTCATAGGGCCAGATTCCCTCAATTTCAGTGGAGTCAGAGATGGAACTCAAGTTGCTCTATGGGTGCCTACCCACAATTCCAATGCCTACATGAACTGTAAGGAACATACATTTCCTCAACATGCAGCTTGTGTAAGACCAGGAGCATAGAAGCCATGATGTACAGGGCCTTGGTGAGGCCACACCTGGAGTATTGTGTACAGTTTTGGTCTCCTAACTTGAGGAAGGACATTCTTGCTATTGAGGGAGTGCAGCGAAGATTCACCAGACTGATTCCCGGAATGGTGGGACTGACCTATCAAGAAAGACTGGATCAATGGGCTTGTATTCACTGGAGTTCAGAAGAATGAGAGGGGACCTCATAGAAACGTTTAAAATTCTGACGGGTTTAGACAGGTTAGATGCAGGAAGAATGTTCCCAATGTTGGGGAAGTCCAGAACCAGGGGTCACAGTCTGAGGATAAGGGGTAAGCCATTTAGGACCGAGATGAGGAGAAACTTCTTCACC
This sequence comes from Pristiophorus japonicus, assembly GCF_044704955.1. Lineage (NCBI taxonomy): Eukaryota > Metazoa > Chordata > Chondrichthyes > Pristiophoridae > Pristiophorus > Pristiophorus japonicus. The sequence continues at coordinate 152,642,562 of NC_091988.1, read as the reverse complement.
CAGAGAGTGGTGAACCTGTGGAATTCTCTACCACAGAAAGTAGTTTAGGCCAATTCACTAAATATATTCAAAAGGGAGTTAGATGAAGTCCTTACTATTCGGGGGATCAAGGGGTATGGCGAGAAAGCAGGAAGGGGGTACTGAAGTTTCATGTTCAGCCATGAACTCATTGAATGGCGGTGCAGGCTCGAAGGGCTGAATGGCCTGCTCCTGCACCTATTTTCTATGTTTTCTATGTTTCTATGTCTTCATGCGCAGGCAATCAAGGGTGGCTGGTTCATTTTAGTTAGAAAGCAGATTGCAAGAATGCCATCATGGAGCAACAGTGCTCCTCCTGACCCACATTTAAAGAAAGCTTGCCGCTCCACCAACCCCCAGCCCCCGTCCTGCCCTCCCGATTGCCGCTGATCATGATCCCCCTCCCGGCCTCCAATCCCAACCTCCTCTCCTGACCCCCGAACCTCTGACAACAAGTCTCCAATCATTCCTTCCCAGCCTCTGATCCCGACCCCCGGCTTCATTTTCCTCAGGCCCACTGAGAATCTAGCAACAGCCCGATCCTGGTCACCGCCAGCTGGATGTTGCATCATGTTGGCTCCATTGTAATGAAGCCTGAGGCCTAATATCGGGGGGGGTCTCAGGTCTCACCATTCAGGCACAAGGCTAAAATGGCCGCGCCAGAATTTCTAGGCTCAAGTTTCCACATTAGATGTAACCTCTTCTGTCTCGATAACTAGCCGTATGAGCAGAAAGATCACGGGGCCGAAATTGCCCCTATCTATAATAGGCTGCCACTTTGAGGCAATCACAGGTCAGTAAGGACTCTCCGCTTGGTCGTCGCGGAGAGGCCGACCTTTTAAAAAATGCCCTCGTGGATTTTCGCGGCAGAAAACATCTCCGCTCTGTTCATGTTGCCGCCCCATCGAACCCTTATAGACAGGCGGTGAGCCCCTGTCCGTCCCACGTGGGAAATTGCTCCCCGGGAGCAGATCGGCCACCGCTCGGTGCCCCCGAAAGATTTTCCCTGCGGGATGCTTCTTGTGGCTGGGTGGCACGTCTGCCCTTAAAGGGGAGCGCACACTGCCATGGCTGCTATTTTATTTTAGTTGTCGGCCAACTGCCAGGTCGCCCTGACAATCGTGGCCACGGTTCGGCTGGGCCACCAACAGCTGGCCCAGCACCCCCTCTTGGGTACCGGACCGCTGGCCCAGCCAAAACCCTCCCTGGTGGCCCAGTTTTTGGCACCAAAGTGGCTGCAGTGTTCGCAGTGGCCCTTCCCTTTAACTGAAGAAGGACATTGTGATGCATCAGCGTGACGTGGCAGCGCGGCACTGATGACTTGGAACGACGGACATTCCAACCCGCCCGAACTTCCATCCCGATGACGACGGTCACTCCGACCCATACATACTTCCACTCTGCTGAGAGACACCACTTCCGCCCGCTCCAAAAAAAAACAAAGACCTGAATTTCTTCGGATTGTCCGTTCCATGCATTGAGGCGGACATAACCCTTAAAAATCGGTGGATGGGCCCTATTTCGGGCAGAGGGCATTTTCGGCCCCCACGTATCTACACCAAGTGTGAATGGAATTCACCTGCCTGACCTCTCTTTGAACCAGCTGAATGCTCGGTCCAGATGGTCTGAATTCCAAATGTGCATAATGAGAATTCCAGGAGGACAACAGCTTTTCCTTAGATGGAAAACCTGTTACCCAACATGATTCCAAGGACAACGATAAATCATTGGGTTTTCTCAACTCCACAGGGAGCCCTCCTACACTTTGATAGTTCATGCTTTTAAAAGTCCCATGGCTGATCATCAGAGAAATGCATCATGCTAAAATTAATTAATTTAGTGTATTATCTGAATTTTCTGAAATAAGAACTGATTTACTCAACAGCCTCGATAAGTGACCCATGCCCACGGCTTCAGTAAGAAATAAGTTATCTAATTGGCATGAGTTCTCTTACTTTAGTAAGCAAAACACACTAGTCTACAAGCTATAATCAAGAGATCGGTAAATAGTTAGAGAATTTGAACTATCCTTAATTATACTAGGAAGATCTATCTGCAAGAATAAGAACTGATCATTATGTAACGGAACAAACCAGGGGCAGGCTATCTTAGATCTGGTCCTGTGTAATCAGACAGGAGTAATAAACAATCTTCTAGTAAAGGATCCCCTCGGAATGAGTGATCATAACATGATTGAATTTCAAATTCAGATGGAGGGTGAGAAAGTTGGATCTCTAACCAGCATTCTTAGCTTAAATAAAGGAGACTATGAAGGAATGAGGGCAGAGTTGGGTAAAGTGGACTGGGAAAATAGATTAAAGTGTAGGACGGTTGATGAACAGTGGTGTACATTTAAGGAGCTATTTCACAACTCTCAAGAAAAATATATTCCAGTGAGGAGGAAAGGGTGTAAGAGAAAAGATAGCCATCCGTGGCTAACTAAAGAAATAAAGTATGGTATCCAATTAAAAACAAGGGCATACAAAGTGGCATAAACTAGTGGGAAGACAGAAGACTGGGAAGCTTTTAAAAGCCAGCAAAGAACGACTAAAAAAATGATTAAGAAAGGGAAGATAGACCTTCAAAGTAAACTAGCACAAAATATAAAAACAGATAGCAAGAGTTTCTCTAGGTATATAAAAAGGAAAAGGGTGGCTAAAGTAAATGTTGGTCCTTTAGAGGACGAGACTGGAGAATTAGTAATGGGGAACATGGAGATGGCAGAAACTCTGAACAAATATTTTGTATCAGTCTTTACGGAAGAGGACACTAACAATATTCCGACAGTGGACAGTCTAGGGGCTCTAGGCGGGGAGGAACTTAACACAATCACAATCACTAAGGAGGTGGCACTCAGTAAGATAATGGGACTAAAGGTAGATAAATCCCCTGGACCTGATGGCTTGCATCCTAGGGTCTTAAGAGAAGTAGCGGCAGGGATTGTGGATGCATTGGTTGTAATTTACCAAAATTCCCTGGATTCTGGGGAGGTCCCAGCAGATTGGAAAACTGCAAATGTAATGCCCTTATTTAAAAAAGGAGGCAGACAAAAAGCAGGAAACTATAGACCAGTTAGCCTAACATCTGTGGTTGGGAAGATGTTGGAGTCCATTATTAAAGAAGCAGCAGCAGGACATTTGGAAAAGCAAAATTCGGTCAGGCAGAGTCAGCATGGATTTATGAAGGGGAAGTCATGTTTGACAAATTTGCTGGAGTTCTTTGAGGATGCAACGGACAGGGTGGATAAAGGGGAACCGGTGGATGTGATGTATTTGGACTTCCAGAAGGCATTTGACAAGGTACCACCTAAAAGGTTACTGCAAAAGATGAAAGTTCACAGGTTTGGAGGTAATATATTAGCATGGATAGAGGATTGGCTAACTAACAGAAGACAGAAAGTCGGGATAAATGGCTAATTCTCTAGTTGGCAACCAGTAACGAGTGGGGTGCCGCAGGGATCAGTGCTGGGACCCCAACTATTTACAATCTATAGTAACAACTTGGAAGAAGGGACTGAGTGTAACGTAACCAAGTTTGCTGACGATACAAAGATGGGAGGAAGTGTAATGTGTGAAGCGGACACAAAAAATGTGCAAAAGGACATAGACAGGCTAAGTGAGTGGGCAAAAATTTGGCAGATGGAGTATAATGTTGGAAACTGTGAGTTCATGCACTTTGGCAGAAAAAAATCAAAGAGCAAGTTACTATTCAAATGGAGAAAGATTGCAAAGTGCTGCAGTACAGCGGGCCCTGGGGGTACTTGTGCATGAAACACAAAAGGATAATATGCAGGTAGAGCAAGTGATCAGGAAGGCCAATGGTATCTTGGTCTTTATTGCAAAGGGGATGGAGTATAAAAACAGGGAAGTCTTACTACAGCTATACAAGGTATTGGTGAGGCCACAGCTAGAAAACTGCGTGCAATTTTGGTTTCCATATTTAAGAAAGGATATACTTGCTTTGGAGGCAGTTCAGAGAAGGTTCACAAGGTTGATTCCGGGGATGAGGGGGTTGAATTATGAGGAAAGGTTGAGTAGGTTGGGCCTCTACTCATTGGAATTCAGAAGAATGAGAGGTGATCTTATCGAAACGTATAAGATTATGAGGGGACTTGACAAGGTGGATGCAGAGAGGATGTTTCCACTGATGTGGGAGACTAGAACTAGAGGGCATGATCTTAGAATAAAGTGCTGCCCATTTAAAACAGAGATGCAAAGAAATTTCTTCTCTCAGAGGGTTGTAAATCTGTGGAATTTGCTGCCTCGGAGAGCTGTGGCAGCTGGGACATTGAATAAATTTAAGACAGAAATAGACAGTTTCTTAAACGATAAGGGGATAAGGTTTATGGGGAGCAGGCAGGAAAGTGGAGCTGAGTCCATGATCAGATCAGCCATGACCTTATTGAATGGCAGAGCAGGCTCGAGGGGCTGTATGGCCTACTCCTTTCCTGTTTCTTATGTTCTTATGTTCTTATCATACATGAAGCAACAGTCCAGTGATTAATTCCTATCTATATTAATGCCAAGTTTTGCTGTGCAACATTATTGACTTTTAATGCAGTTACACTGCTCATTCTGTATTGTTCCAAAACAGTTTATGCCTCACATCAACATAAGGATCATGGTAAAACTGCTTCCATTTTGCCTTTGCTGAGGAAAGCATGAGTCTTGGGAGTGCTTCCACTCATTCTGAATAGACTTCTAACATTCATGCGCGTGGCTTCGCCAGGAAGAATGATCACTTGATGACGTCCATGGAATCAGACTCCAACAAGGGACTTCAGGAGGGGATAAAACTGGGGAAAAAAATAAAGTTAGTGGAAAAATTCCACTAGAAAGTTCACTGGCAATCCAAGGAGAGGTAGGAGAGCAGTGCACAGTTCTGGTCATCCCATTGTAGGAAGGATATTAGAGTCAGGAAAGGGAGCAGCAAGGACTTACTAAAATTAAAGGCTATGGGCTGGATTTTCAAGACAAGATCATAAGAACATAAGAAATAGGAACAGGATTGGGCCATTAGGCCACTTCAGCCTGCTCTGCCATTTAATAAGATCATGGCTGATCTGATTATGGATTCAGCTCCACTTCCCTGCCCGCTCCTCTTAACCCTTCATTCCCTTATCGCTCAAAAATCTGTCTATCTCCGCCTTAAATATATTCAATGACCCAGCCTCCACAGCTCTCATGGAGAGAGAATTCCATAGATTTACAATCCGTTGAGAAAATAAATTTCTCCTCATCTCAGTTTTAAATGGGTGGCCCCTTATTCTAAGACTATGTCTGCTTGTTTTAATTTTCCCTATGAGTGGAAATATCCTCTCTGCATCCACCTTGTCGAGCCCCCTCATTATCTTCAAAGTTTCAATAAGATCACCTCTCATTCTTCTGAACTCCAATGTGCATAGGCCCAACCTACTCAACCTATCTTCGTAAGTCAACCCCCTCATCTCCAGAATCAAACTAGTGAACCTTCTCTGAACAGCCTCCAATAAAAGTATATCCTTCCTTAAATACGGAAACTAAAACTGTACGCAGTACTCCAGTTGTGGCCTCAGCAATACCCTGTACAGTAGTTGCAGGACTTCTCTGCTTTTATACTCTATCCTCCTTGCAATAAAGATCAACATTCCATTTGCCTTCCTGATTACTTCCTGTATCTGCATACTAATTTTTGTGTTTCATGCACAAGGACCCCAGGTCTCTCTGTACTGCAGCACTTTGCAATGTTTCTCCATTTAAATTATAATTTGCTTTTTATTATTCCCACATTATAATCCATCTGCCAAATTTTTGCCCACTCATTTAGCCTGTCTATATCCCTTTGCAGATTTTTTCTGTCCTCCTCACAATTTGCTTTCCCGCCCATCTTTGTATCATCAGCAAACTTGGATACATTACACTTGGTCCCTTCATCCAAGTCATTAATATAGATTGTAAATAGTTGAGGACTGTGATATTTTCACAGAACACAAGCACACACAGCTTCCAACATGGCAGGCAGCTCTCTTGGAAGCCTCCGGAAATCTGCCTAGTTCTGTTAATTATTAAACTTGCACTTGCAGTACACAATACATCCACATCCACAGTGTGGAGCTACAAACATTACAAGCTTACAGACATTACACTTCTCCCTCCTTAATGAAGAAGCCATCATAACAAACATCATACATAACTTTCATGTTTATACATAACACAGGATATAAACTTATTTTTTTTTCCATATTTACAAATTTAACTTTACCACTTGTTTTCTGTTTTGAAGAGGATACCTTCGCTCTCGAACAGAACCTTCCAAACATGGTGTCGATTTCACACTCATTCAAGGCTCATCCTGAGGAATGTTTTCCTCCACAGAATTTCCTTGATTTTCATTTGAACTCACTCTAACTTCAGGCTCTTTCTTTTCCTGACTCGGACTCAGACTTTCATTCTGATTCTCTCTTGGATTTGTTTCCAGTACATTTGATTTAGGATTTGCTACTGGTGTATCAAAACGATCTGATGAGTCAGAAATAATTGAATCATTCCCACGTTCAACTCCTTCCATGTCTGTAGGTAAAATATGATCAATATGAACAAACCTAACCTGTCCATTATCAAACATCTTTGCTAAATATGTGCGAGGACCACATATCTTCACCACTCTTCCTGGGAACCACTTTACCCATTTATGGTGATGGTTCTTCACTCTCACCTTCTGGTTTAATTTCACACTTCTCTCTTTTACTCTAACTTTATCATGATTCTCTTTCTGTCTTAATTGTGTCTCTTCTACGCACTGAGCCAAATTTGGTTTTATCAACGAGAATCTGGTTCGTGGCTGTCGTTTGAGAAACAACTCTGCTGGTGTTCTACCAGTAGTTGTATGAGGAGTATTTCGATATGTAATCAAAAAATTAGCCAATTTGTGATCCAATGACAACTGTCGTTTCCTTGGATTTGGATCTAAAATTTGTTTTATGAAGGCACGTTTTACAATTTGTACAGTGCGCTCTGCTGCACCATTCGAAGCAGGTTAGTATGGTGGAACCTTGGTATGTTTCACACCATTTTTGCTCGTGAATTGTGCAAATTCTTCTGAATGAAATTGTGGTCCATTATCCGAAACAATCTCTTCAGGGAGGCCAAATGAAGAAAATCATTTTCATCAAATGTCCAATGTTTTACTTGTTATTTTCCACATTGGAAACACCTCAACGTACTTCGAATGGCTATCAATCACAATGAACAATTGTTGTCCTTCTAACTCAGCAAAATCAATATGTAGCCTTTGCCACACCCAGGGAGGCCATTTCCATGGCTGTAATGGTATTGGTGGTGGTTGCTTGCTTACCGATTGACATGTCGTACACTGAATCACGATGTACTCTATATCTTTATCAAGACCTGGCCACCATAAATAACTGCCTGCAAAACTCTTGGTCAAGCACATTCCCAGGTGCTGGTCATGGAGGTCTCCTAATAATTTAGATCTGAATTTATTTGGTATAACCACTCTTGCACCCCACATGATACAATCTTTATCGACTGATAATTCATTCCTATGAATGAAGAATGGATGTGTATCTTTCTCTGTTACCTGGTTTGGCCATCCATTTGCAATATACTCATACACCTTTGACATCACTGGGTCAGGTTTGGTTGCTCTACCAATCTCTTCAGCTGTGACTGGCAGTTCATCAATGTATGAAAAATAAAACACTTCTTCCCTATCGGGTGATGGGGAAGGCAATCTAGACATTGCATCAGTATTACCGTGATCAGCTGATCATCTGTATTCAACATCATATGTATATGCTGACAAAATCAAAGCCCATCTCTGCATTCGGGCTGCAGCTAATGTTGGAACTGGGGACTTTGGATGGAGGATTGCTGTTAGGGGCTTATGGTCCGTAACGATGGTAAACTTACGACCATACAAGTATTTGTGAAACGTCTTGACCCCAAAAATTAATGCCAAAGCTTCCCTTTCAATTTGAGCATAATTACTCGCACTGGCACTGAGAGTGCGTCTCTCCTCCCCACTACTTAATACATGACAGATTACTGCCCCAACTCCATACGGAGAGGCATCGCATGCTAGCTTAATCTCCTTAGATATGTCACAATGAACTAACATGGTGCTCTCTACCAATTTGCTTTTACACTCCTTGACTGCTGTATCGCATTCTTTTGACCACTTCCAATGGCCCTGTTTTTTTCAAAAGTTCATTCAGTGGATGTAATACAGTAGCCAACTTTGGTAGGAGCTTCCCATAATAGTTCAAAAGACACAAGAATGAATTAAGTTCAGTGACATTCCTGGGAGTGGGTGCATTTCTAATTGCATCCAATTTTTCCATGGTTGGATGTAAACCATCTTTGTCTACTCTGTACTCAAAGTACTCCACTGAGTTTTTAAATAACTCACTCTTACGAGCAGACACCCGTACTCTGTGCTTCTCTAGCCGTTTGAGGACTTCATTCAATATGTTATTATGAATTTGCCTATTTGGTGCTGAAATTAGTGTCATCCAAATAACACATCACTCCTTCAATACCTTGCAAAATCTGGTTCATCACCCCTTGGTATATGGCAGGGGCAAAAGACACTCCAAACAGTAGCCTATTAAATTGATATAGGCCTAGATGAGTATTTATAGTCAAACATGACTTGGAGTCCTCTTCTAGTTCAAGCTGTAAGTAGGCATTCGTAAGATCCAGTTTTGAGAAGATCTGATCACCTGTTAGTGTTGTGAACAAATCTTCTATATTCGGCAATGTATTGGGGACATTACCCTCTCAAACCTGGTTTACGGTTACTTTATAATCACCACACAATCTTATCTTACCACCGGACTTAGGTACAAGAACAATGGATGTAGCCCAATTACATCGATCTTTCTTACAAATAATGTTCTCAGTCTCTAGTCTTTTGAATTCTTGCTCAACTTTCTCCTTGAGTGCATATGTTACGGAACGTGGCTTGTAGTAAACCGATCTAGCGACCTTCTGTACCCTGACACTCGCCTTGAAGCCTTGGATCGGATTACCCGTTTCGCAGAACACCTTCGGATACTTCTTGATAACCTCATCCATTGATGAAAATCTCGCTTCCACACAGAAAATCTTACTCCAATCCAGCTTCAGTGAGCTCAACCAATTTCTTCCTAGTAAGGCAGACTTGTCTCCTTTCACTACTATTAGAGGCAAGTTCTGAAATTGATCTTTATATTTCACTGGTACGGTGATACGACCTACCACAGGAATTTTCTCTCCCAAGTAGTCTCGCAGCTCTATCTTGGATTTCTCCAGTTGGAAATCGCGCAATTTGTCGCGGTACAGTGACTCTGGTACTAGACTCACAGATGCACCCGTGTCAGTTTCCATTGGTATCTTGAATCCCGCAACATCTGTGTGAATTTTGATGCTTTCCGAATCACTGTCCGTTAACCTGGTGCTCCTGATGACGTGTAACTCTAACATCTCCTTGTCCTGTTGTTGTTTTTCCATGCTATGTACTCTCTTGGGATTTCTACTCATAGCTTTGAACGCTGGATTCATAGCTTTAAAAGCTGGTTTACCCTTCAGTCGGCATGCCTTCACAAGATGCCCAGTCTTTCTGCAGAAGAAACACTCTGTCTTCACGTATGGGCAACTTTGAGCAATGTGTTGTCCCAGACACCTATAGCACGACTTCTACGCTCTGTTAGAATTTCCAGTTTCTGAGACTTTGGGCCCCCACCGTCTTTTACTTTGAACATGCAGATGATTTACCTCGGTTGACTGATGACCGTAATTTTGTTTAATTCACGGGAATATTGTTCGGCCATGCCCATCGACCTCGCTATCTGACAAGCAATCTCAAAAGTCAAGTCATCCGTCGTCAATAACTTCCTTCTGATCGCATCATTTTTCACCCCACAAACAAAACGATCCCGTAATGCTCGGTTTTGAAAGTTTCCAAAATTACAGTGCATCGATAGCTTTTTTAATGCTACGATGTAATCACTGATAAGTAAATCAGTGCTTTGATTCCGAATCCAGAAGCGATAGCTTTCAGCAATTTCTAACGGTTTGGGGGTTATAGTGCTGCTCTAGCTTCATTAAAATCTCTTTAAGCGTTGTGTCCTTTGCCTCGTCAGGCACAAGCAGATTTACAAGGGTTTCGTATAATGCCGGACCCGGCCCCGATAAGAAGATCGCTTTCTTATGTTCCAACACAGCCCGGTTCTGGTCTGCATTATCTGGAACTTCGATTATGTTATTTGCAGTGAAATACATTTCTAGCTGATCCACATATGCTTTAAAACGTTCCCGGTCATGTCTATATTCCCCCAAATGTCTGATTACACCTGCCATTTTAATCTCTAGTTGTTCACACTGCATGCTGTATTTTACCTCGGATTTTGTAGCTTTTTCCAAAGACAGAAACTTCCAAAGTCTCTGTCGGCTGGCTGAATCCTTCCCCAATAAAATTTAAGCTTTAAATCATCCGAAAAACTCCCATCTCGCCGCCAAGTGTAATATATTCACAGAGCACAAGCACACACAGCTTCCAACATGGCAGGCTGCACTCTCGGAAGCCTCCGGAAATCTGTCTGGTTCTGTTTATTATTAACCCTGCACTTGCAGTACACAATACGCCCACATCCACAGTGCGGCGCTACAAACATTACAAGCTTACAGACATTCCAAGGACCCAGCACTGATCCCTGTGGCATCCCACTAGTCACTGTGTGCCAACTGGAAAATGACCCATTTATCCTGACTCGTTGTTTTCTGTTAGTTAGCCAATCCTCTCTCCATGTTAATATATTTCCCCCAACCATGTGAGCTTTTATCTTGTGCAGTAACCTTTTATGTGGCAACTTATCGAATGCCTTCTGGAAATCCAAATACACCACATCCACTGGTTCCCCCTTATCCACGCTGCTCGTTACATCATGGACTTGTTGCTGCCTCTGCTTTCACCCCAGAGGGGCGGCAATGGTGGTGGTGAGCTCTTCCAGGCGAGCGGCCAGCTTCCAGCACCCCGCCATGCTTTTTGGGGCCAGTTTCGGCAGGGTACGGAGCATTACCGTGGGGAAGAGGCGAGCCAGTGTGCAACAGCCTTGGTTGCGACACCGGCTCAATTTTCGGCTCTTGCCCGATCCATAGCACTCTGTGCTGGGACTGCGAGTGAAAGTGTGTGCTCCGAGCTGTAGCGGCTGCAGTGAGGTAGGTAATGTCGACCTCAGGTAAATGTGATTGTTTTTTTTTGCGATTTATGTTGTGGCGCTGTGAGTTATTTATTGGGAATGTTTTTTGGGAATATTTGTTCAGATTTTTTTTTCTCCCCAGGCCTCTCTTAGAGCGCTCTGAGGCCGGCTGTTTAGCTCGGGATTTTCGTATGTTCAGCCAGCCAAGTGCCCTAAGTGATGTGTGTAACTCCTCCCTTAGCGCTCCGCCCCACACTCAGGGCCCAGCTGCTGAATTTTGCTGCCTGAGATACAAGCATTTTCCCAGGTGCAAACTTTACCGCCCCACCACCATTACCACTCCAAAATGTGAAAAGCCGAAAATCCAGCCCATAAGCTGTGAAGAAAGGTTGAAAAAATGGTCTTTGTCATTGAAACAGAGAGGTTTGGGGTGGTGAGATCTAGGCACTGGATTTTCAGTTCTGGAGCTGGCCGCCCGTCCGGAAGTGCTTACCGTCACCATTGATGCCCCTCCAGGGCGCTAACAGGGGCAGCAGAAGCCCGAAAATCCAGCCCTTTGTGTTTATAAATATTCAAGGCTGCTTCACAGCAACACAAAGATCGCAATAAAAGCCTCGGGGGGCAAGTTCACTGTCACCTGTTTATACCTTCGCACAGAGTCAAACTGAACCAGTTTCCAACTAATTGGTGAATCAATGAAAAGGGAACATAGATTCACGGGCTAGAAGAAATGGACCTCATTGCACCTTATTTACAGTATAAAATGGACACAAAGAGGGTCAATTTTGGGGAGCAACTTCATGCACTCCAGAGATGCCTGAAAGATGTCCAACCCCATATTGGGTCAGACTATTTTTCAGGCATCTGCCAGCTGCCTAAAACAGACGTTAAGCCCCTTGTATATGCTACTATGGCAGTGAGCTGATGAAGTTGCTTTGAGGTTGGTCCACGCTGAAGAATACAAATAACAAATGCTGGAAATACACAGCAGTCAGTAGTCATTTGTAAAAAGATCAGTTAACATTTCACATGCATACACCTCATCAGAACCCAATGACGTTACACTGTTGAACCTAAGCCAATCTTACTGCAAAATCACCAAGGCAGTTGAGGGTTAAAAAATATGAACTTGAGCCTTGCACTTTCACACTGACAGAACGTTGAGCTCTTTCATATTTTGCATTCAGGTCATTGTGTGCATATTGATAGATTGCAACCAGTATTTGATTTGCTGTTCATGAGAGGAATATTTTGGCCACTCACATTTCAGCTGTCTTCTGATATTGATGATATTTATGCCAAAGATGTCAGGATTGTATTGCAACATTTGAGAATTCTTTTCCCTCAGCAAATTCAAAGTGACAAAAATATTTTGATCTGATTTTTTTCCTCCTCTCATTCCCGTAGCAACATCTGTGCTTATTATGACAATTAAACATAATGCATGATGCTGGCATCATATGGGTTCGAAATTTTCGCTTTATGCACTTAGTGTTGACTAAGACTGATTATTATCTATTAGACTCAGTCACAGTTAAAATCCTCAAAGGGATATTGCCAGCTAGTTATTATAAATGCCAGGTGATTTTTTTTAACAGTATGCACCAGCTAATAGGCATCCTATTAATGAGAACATTCATTGAAAGGGAACATTTGTCCAAGCACTGATTCCTCCCTGATACACTCTAATAGAAAACATTTGATTTATGTGAATAGCTTAGACTCGGGTAGCTGCTTTATGGACATAAGCTTAACTATTGTTGCAATATATTCACTGAATTAGCAGATGTAAGTATGTCAAATAAAAGCACTCGCCCCACCTCCCCCCCACACCCCCTCCACCATGAATCAAAGGAAAACAAGTTATTAAAAAAAGCTGGTATCCAAGCTTCATTTTCCAATGCTCTCCGATTTATATAATCAGGTTTCGTACTGCTGTATTTCTACTTTGGAGGAATGAAGGCCCATCAATTCTGCTCAGTGGTGAATGGAATGTGCTCTGATGTCAGCCCATTACTGTGATTTAGATTTCTCACCTTCGTAATCTTCTGTAACCATTTGCTCAATTGGCTGACTGATTCTGGGAGAAAAGGTAAGTGCTGAAGTGGGGATAGACCTTAAACAGAATCATTGCAATATAAAGCTTTCTGGATGGATGTCCACTGGGGACCTGCAATGCCTTCCCTTCAAAAGTGTCCATTATGTATATACATTAGTAGTCTTTGTTGCTTTTGGTGGCCCCTTTCCTTGAAGAACTCAGTTTATATTTCACTATCCATCACTTGCCGGCTGCTTTTAAAGTACATGAGCTCACATTATTGAACATCAAGTTAGCTTTCCAACAACCCCTTTCAGTATTAAGTATGAAGAGGTCTTCTGATGCCATTACTAGAGTCCCAATCAATGTTCTGTAGTATTAGATGGAACGGTCATGCAGATCATAAGCTACAGATAAATCTACAAGCAGATCTGGCAATAATCTTTTTTTTCATTCATTTGGGACTTTTAAGCTTTGAAGGCTTCCATAAATTTAACTCCTTGCTGCTTGGTCTGTTCTGTGCATTTCACTACAAACTTGAATCTGCTGCATTGACCCCCTGATATTTTCAGCCTTCCCTCTAAAGTGCTGCTTTATTCAATGCACTGCCGGATTTCCTGCCCTCCCAAGTGGTGACCTACCTATAAGCAACATGATTAGCACTCGTACCTTGTCTGCTCAATTGATTCGGTCATCTGACGACATCCCTCCCATGGCCTACCTGATGTACACTGGACCCAGGGCCCTAAGATATATTGTTGGCATAGAATAAAGTGAATTTTGTTCTGCATTTAACTGTGCTATACTTAATCGGGGATGGTAGACACTGGCATTCAGTGCCCCAAAAATGAAAAATGATTCAATTTCTCACCACTGGCATTTCTCAACTTGGTGCATTTTAAATTCACGAAGAAGTTTTTCTGGTTGTGTGTCATGGTGAGTTTTGGAGTTCTTTGTGTCACTGCCAGGTGGGGTACCTCACAGAAACCCTCCCTTTCATTTCAGCTGTGAAGGGGAACTAGGAGGTGCTTCTCACCTGATAATGAAGATGTGGGGAGGTGATAATTGAACTAAGAGAATATTTGGATCACAATTTTTTGGCAATTATGAATTGTGTAAATTTCAACAGAAATTTGCCAATAAACTAAAGCAATTAAAGGTCATTGTATAACCTATCTTAAGTGGAGCAGAAGTGTAAAGATTGAGGGACCAGGTGATGCAATGGTTTACACCATGGTGCAGTTCAGAGCTGATTTCAAATCTAGCTCCCCGAATGGTATTTTCAATCTGCCATTGTAAAGATCATCGGTGAAAGACATTTGGACAGTCTTAACCTAATAGTCAGGTCTGTAATGCAGAGCTGGCCATCATTTGGCAGAGTTATTCAGACAGGCTTGGGTGTAGAAAGTGATCAATCATATTGGCGATGCAGAGGGAGTAGGTTTTTGATTTTGGTATAAAACTGGCATGGCGGATCGAGCTGCCATCGTGGAATTGACATCAGGGGATTCCATAATGGGCAGTCGATCTGCAACACCTGTTTTACACCCGGGCGGCAAGCTGAAAATCTATCCTGAGGTTCATAAGAGATACAAAGATAAAGAAAACTGAGTGCTGGAAATTTTAACAAAAGCATAAAATGATAGAAATCATACTAGGTTGATCAACTTTATCAGAGTAAAAGGTTCTAGTCAGATGAAGAGTCACCCTTGAAATGCTCACCTCTCATCCTCTCTCAGATGTTGACACACCTGCCTTGTCAGACATTTCTAGGATTTTCTGTTTTCAATTGAGACTCTTTTAAAACTTGGGGTTAAACATGTTGTTCGAATCATGCAGAGAGAGATGTATATAATATGATCTAGAATGTCTTATATGAGGAACAATCCATAAAAGAAACTATTCAACCCCTCTGTGCTGTTATCTTCAACATCAATGAACGAAGTACGCTAAAACATTAAAATCGTAATTTTAAAATGGAAAATAAAAGAGGACTGTAAAATACAGGCAGAGCTTGAATGAAGAAACTATAAGAGACGCTAGGAGTGATCACCTTCCAGATCTCTTTAGTCACAAGGTGGTGCAGAACCATCAACTAGACATAGCTCCCTATTCGACTCTTCCTCTGCCCAGTGGGAGATGCTTGGCTTCTATCTCTGCCACTCCGCAGCAATAAAACTGAGATAACTATCTCCGTAGCATGGGAGAATTGAACTTTCATTCACCAATGCCATGGCAGTACAACCTGGTGTTGCAATGTGCTCCATCAGCCTGCCATAGAGTCATAGATTGAGCACAGAAGAAGGCCATTCAGCCCCTCGTGCCCGTGCCGACTCTTTGAAAGAACGAGCTAAATAGTCCCACTGCCCTGCTCCTTCCCCATTTGCCCTTATTTATCTTGTTTCTTTTGTTTCTAAATTTTGACTCTGCATTAAATCTCACACCCAATTTTCACAAAACCGGGTCGGGTACCATTTTCATGTTACATGAGTGAATGGTGTTCGAAATATAGTCCAACTGTGGTTTGTAATCAGGACCCTGGAATTCAGTGTCCCAGAGTGTTCGAATTCTATGCTAAAGGATTTCTAATCATGTGACAAATTTGTTTCGTTTTTTAAATCAGGATGTTGGTCAGAATAATTATTTTGTTGTCAGATCAACTGATGAATTCCGTAGAACGCACTTTATTTAAAATGGCAAAATCAGCACTGTTGCCACAATTTTTTGCCATGATCACCAGCTTACAAAGACAGTATGTAATCTGAAGCTATTGATCTTTTTAGACATATTTTTTCATCAATCAAATGTCAACAGAGAAACTCTGACCCACACAACTGAAAGGTAGTACAGAAACAGCTGCATCTGTGTACTGCTGGCCACTAAACAGAACCACGCAGTACCATTGATGGTCATCACCTACACTTGACTTTGAACCCATACCCTCCGCTGCTACAGTTTGAAGAGGCAGAGATATCAATTTTTCATATGTTGTTACGTGCCATGTTGGGAGGCAATTTCAGCAGCGGAACCAAACATAGAGCTAGTAAGGCATTGAATCGTATAAAGCCTTACTTATAAAGAAGCACATTATATATCGATAAATATATTCTTTTATGTATAATGAATTGACTTCTCTAAAAATCAGTTGCAATAAAGTCTGTCAGTTTTACATTTATAAAGACCCTCTGTAATGTCTAGCCTGACACAACATGACTGGTTATAATAAAAACAGCAACAATTCCCAGCTGTAAAGAATAAATTGCAGCCTCTAGTCCCTGATTTTGGCACAGTTACTTTCCATACTCTGGGCCCAAGTTTCGAGCCGCGCCTAGAACGGCGCAGTCCTGACCTGGACGGCCATTTTTCGCGCCACAAAGTGCGCCTAAAAAAAACCTCCAGATTCTCCGGCTCTCTGCTGGTCCTCTGGCCCGCGGCGCAGCGCAGCAGGAGCCGTAGAAGGCGGAGCAAGGTCCCTGCACTGAAAACAGTGCCGGGACCTCTGCACATGCGCGCTACAGTGGGCGCACATGTTCAGTAGCTCCAGGCGCCCAAAACTGTGTGGGAGGGGCCGAGGCACGCAGCCCCTAGCCCTGGCCGAATGGCCTCACTGGGGCTGCATGAATAAGGCTCCTCCCACGGCCAGCTCCTGCTTCCTCCCGACCCGACTCGACTCCCGCTTCCCGCCTCCGGACCGGACCCGACACCGACCCCTGGACTGGACCCGACCCGACTCCCGCTCCCCCCCCACCCGGACCGGACCCGACCTGACTCCCGCTTCCCCCCCCGCCCCGGACCGCACCCGACACCGACCCCCCGGACTGGACCCGACCTGACTCCCGCTGCCCCCCCCACCCCCGGACTGGACCCGACCCGACTCCCGCTGCCCCCCCCCCCTCCCCCGCCCCCGCCTCCGGACCGGACCCGACACCGACCTGACTCCCGCTTCCCCCCCTGACCCCCCCCGCCCCCGGACCAGACCCGACCCAACTCCCGCTTCCCCCCCCCTCCTGCCCCCGGACTGGATCCAACCTGACCTCCCTCCCCCCGACCTGACCTCCCTCTCCCTCCCTCCCCCTGACCCGAACCAAACCTCCCTCCCTCCCACCACCCCTCCGACCCGCGCTCCCCCCGACCCGACCCAACGCCACCTACCTGTAAATCTGGTGCTGGGGACAGGCCCTGCCCGAAGTCTCGGGCCCGACCCGTTCAGCCTCCCTCCCCCAATCTCCTTCCCCCCAACCCCCCAATCTCCTTCCCCCCCCCCCAATCTCCTCATGTTGATTATTTTGACTTACATCTGGATTTAATTATCATGGTGATATAACACACATTGTTTATTGAAGACCTGCCTGTAAAGCACAAACTGCAAGCATGATAAGCCACTCTTATACTGGGACTCATAATCGGCCAGACTCACCTGCCTTCTTAAAAATAGAACAAACATCAGGCTGCAGGAAAACTGGCCTTCTGACTTTCGAATTGACACCTGTCAGCACTGAACTTCTCTGGGTGCTTGAAGATATCTGAGTGCGTGCATTGCTGCCATAATTAACCATCCCTCACACTTAATGCATCTCAGGTATTAAAGCACTCTGCCTAATGAGAGCGGTGGAATAAAGCCCATGGCTTGGTGAAGGGTTAATTAAAATGACAAGGAGAAAATTGCAGTAATAATCTGCCATTATTCTTCATATATTTCAGAGCTGAGATGTAGTCCGAAGCTGTGTTCTGGAAAGTATTCAGTGCTTATTCAGAATATATTCAGTATAAATGCTAATAACAGGGATTTTAATGATTTGTAGAAGAAACAGCCCTACTAAAATTGTATTAAAGGTTTTCTAAACATTTATTTTATCTTTGCCCCTTCTCTACTTTTCTTTTTTTCCGTCCTCCTGTCCTGAATGTAATAACTCTTTGCTGGGTACATTTCTGGGGTCATCAGTTGTCCTCTTCCAAGTGGCTATTCTTCACGTGTGAATCTGGGCAGTGAGGCCCGAAACCCCAATGTCGGTTAACGGCTGCTGGACGTACGGCATTGTGAGTCTCAAGTTCAACCTTATGCATAGACACCGACCCCAACAGAAATCCCAGGGTCAGCTAATTAGAAATAAACCCCGCCAACAATAAGCCTAAAATGTCTTAGCTGGCCTGGAAGATCAAGTGTTTCATCATTTAAAAGTGGCCTACAATTAAAGGTAAGTATCATACAAAATCGATGGGTAGGAAAAGACCAGTTGGTCCATCAATTCTATCCTGCACCATGATGACTGGAGCATCTTGGCTTGACACATCATTACACCTCCAGCCCCCATCCTCCTGTAGCCATGCAATCTCCTGGGAGAGGTAAATCCCAGGGCCGACAAGGCAAAAAATACTTTTGTACATTCCTCTCCAACCCGCTCAGGTGATCAAAACCAGTCCAAGATATCACGTGGACCAAGTGTTATTTATAAAGACACTTACCTTCTACCTGATGAAATCTCTGCCCCAGTCAGGAACTGGTCCAGCTCCCTCTTGAGGGCAGAGAATCAGCATCCACCGCATCAGCCAGCAATGCAGGAAGAAAAGAAGCCCAGCTGACTTTATTGAAAGTGAGTTGGAACATCTCCCGTGTTCAATAAGGCACAGGACGGATTCACCTTTTAGGATTGGTGCCATAAAGTCTGCAAATTCTGCTGCAGGAGCTATTTGAAGGGAGTGACATTGGCAGTAAGTGGAACACCTCTAACCAACAGGACACCCCTGCAGTTTTACAAAAGTTGAATAATTTAACAACAGCTGCAAAGTTTGGTGCTACGGCAGTTACATATCACGACTCATCGTACAAACCACAGAGATAGTGTGTCACAAGCCTTCCAGCACTACTCTATGAGGTGTCGTAGTGAGCAAGGGATTAACTACTGCAGTTACTCTATCAGCTAAATTCCTCCCAATTACCTTTGTTCTCATGTATCCATCCATCCTTGTCTTTTTATACATTTTCCTTCAGGTCAAAGTTTTCATACAGCTGTCAAGATGACTAAAATTGAAAGGAAGAGCAGGAGCATGTGAAACACCAGTAAAATAATGTCCTCTTCATTCTGGAGAAAACAGCTCCTAGTGCAGAGGAACATCAGGCAACACCTAGAGGACCAGGAGATATTTGTGTTCTAACCCATCATGAAAAGGTGGCAATGGAGGTACTGGGCATTAACTCATCTGAAGCAGTTGAGGACAGAGAAGTTAGAGGTCCAGCTGTACTGGGCTCTTTCAGAGCAGATGAATGTGTTGCAATTGAAACCAGCTTCATTGTATCATATCTCTTCCTATTATCATTGGAGATGGCAATCTGCAAGCTTTTTTGCAAAGCAAAATTGTGGTGCACTTATTAGGGTATGACTATTCTGGACATTGTACTAAAAAGAATTTCCTGACCCGTTTAGCTGCCTGAATCTTCCTTCCAACATACCAATTGCTTGCTTTATCCTGATTCTAGCTCAGATATTAACTTCATTATAATTCACCTCTGCTGCATGACTGGTCTGACGCAATGGAGTTATGAGCCCGGGCAGTATTGGATCACCTCTGTCACCAAGTAGCCAACCGGTGATTTGCCCTTGATCGTGACAGAGAGCAGGGAGACTAGACTGCCCTGGGATATCATGCCAGTTCACTGCAAACTTAGCATTAACGTGAAGGAAGCTGTGCCTGTGGTCACACACCAGTTTCACATTCAAAGAATGAAATCCTGTAAGATTAATGAAATGGTGAGGTTTGGCAAGGGTGGGGTGGTGGGGTGGGGGTTGTTGGGGGGTGGTGGGGGGGGGAGGTGGGGGTCATATATGGGTACACTCATATAGTGGATTTCACAACACTTCTGGGAGAGCCTACAATTCTATAAAATAGCTCACTCACTTCTATAAAATAGCTCACTCACGCATAGCCTGCTCACTCCTCTCCCTAACTCCTGTGTTAAATGAGCTGAACTGAAGTGCCCTGGCACACAAAGCCTACCTAATGTAGCAACGCACTGTTCATTGACTAACCTGACTGAAGTCGCCGGTAGCTCCCTGGAATGATTTGGTGGCAAAAGAGTTAAGCACAATTGTTACATTCTCCTGTACTGTGAGTGCTGCCCTTCGTGTTGTACTCTGCAGCTCATCCTGTAGGAGGGTGCAAAGCTCTTCCTTACCTTCATTAGTGAAGAGAAGCATCTGGAGACATAACTGTAATGCTACGCTGTGAAATGAATATTGTGATCAGCAGACTCTGCCGGCAGGATATCTCTGTGAGGGCCTGGTTCTGCTTTTATGCTACCTAATTTTTCTGGTTTCCATGACAGCCTCTTGCTCATCTTCATCTTTTCCTCCAACATCACGAGTATATACAAAGGAATGGCAATTAAATAGTTTCACCTTAGGAAACTACTTCTGATTGTATTATCAGGTCCCAACAGAAACGCTGGTTAAATACAGGCAACCGTTAAGTGGGCAAAATGAAACAGGATTGAGGAGCGGTGATGTTATCCTATACCAATTATTTATTATCTGTTGTAGACTAATTGAAAGGTATGATTGTCAATAACGGTATCACTGTGTCATGTGACTACCAGGATGGTAGGTGAATTAGATCGACCTTGATCTTTTTTCATCCTGCAATTCCTATGTTCCTATGACTGCAACTTGGAACGATTCCCAGCAGATTCGGGATTAACTTCAAATTCATGCCTCTGGGTATCGATCTGCCCTACCTCTGTCTTCCCCCAACTGGAATTTCAAGGCGTAAGTGCTTCAGGTTATTTGGTCACAATGGATACCATAGCTAATCCGGTCCTTACCCAAAGTGCACCCCAGTCATCATCATAGGCAATCCCTCGGAATCAAGGAAGACTTGCTTCCACTCTTAAAATTAGTTCTTTGGTGGCTGTACAGTCCAATACGAGAGCCACAGATTCTGTCACAGGTGGGACAGATAGTCGTTGAGGGAAGGGGTGGTTTGCCACATTCTCTTTCCGCTGCCTGCACTTCATTTCTGCATGCTTTCAGCGATGAGACTCGAGGTCCTCAGCGCCCTCCCAGATGCACTTCCTCCACTTAGGGCGGTCTTTGACCAGGGACTCCCAGGTGTCAGTGGGGATGTCGCACTTTATCAGGGAGGCTTTGAGGGTGTCCTTGTAACGCTTCCGCTGCCCACCTTTGGCTCATTTGCCGTGAAGCAGTTCCGAGTAGAGCACTTGCTTTGGGAATCTTGTGTCTGGCATGTGAACTATGTGGCCTGCCCAGCGGAGCTGATCAAGTGTGGTCAGTGCTTCAATGGTGAGGATGTTGGCCTGGTCAAGGATGCTAATGTTTGTGCGTCTGTCCTCCCAGGGGATTTGTAGGATCATGCGGAGACATCGTTGGTGGTATTTCTCCAGCGACTTGAGGTGTCTACTGTACATGGTCCATGTTTCTGAGCCATACAGGGGGGCGGGTAATACCCACACCCCGGTAGAGGCTGACGAATAGCAATCAGCAGTGGGAATCCTAGCTGATTTTTCCCACCCTAAGGCACAGACACTCAGGTTAATCAAAGCGCCCTCTACACCAACTGTGATCAGCAAAGTGAAACTTCGGACCTTTTTGATCTGCATAGTTCAGTTACTCAAGTCTTATCTGCTCAGTCATCGGGGTAGCTCATTTTTTCCGACTTTAAAAAGAACTATTCTCCTTCTTAGGTTCTTCCTAAATTACTCACTGATCCCCAACTGAGAAGTTAAACAAGTGGCCTGCTCCCAGTCTATAATCAGGAGTCCATGCTTGTCCTTCAATATCTCATCCATCTATGTGGACAAGTTGTTCAACTCCATTTGAGATCTGCATTGACAGCCCAGCAGGCATCCGGATTGACCACCTAAGGAACTGCCAGAACAGAAAGGAAAGGGAGGTGGGGTAGCTCTGTTAATAAAGGGTAAGATCAGTGCAGTCGTGAGAAATTATATTGGCTCAAATGATCAAGATGTAGAATCAGTTTGGGTGGAGATAAGAAATAATAAGGGGAAGGAGTCACTGATGGGCATAGTCTATAGGTCCCCTAACATTAGCTATGCCATTGGACAGAATATAAATCAAGAAATAATGGAAGCTTGTAAGAAATGTACAGCAATAATCATAGGCGATTTTAATCTTCATATTGATTGGACAAATCAAATTGGCCACGGTAGCCTTGAGGAAAAGTTCATAGAGTATATACAAGATGGTTTTCTTGAATAGTACATTGTGGAACCAACCAGGAAGCAGGCTATCTTAGATCTCATACTGTGTAATGAGACAGGATTAGTAAATGATCGCATAGTAAAGGATCCTCTAGGAAAGAGTGATCATAGCATGACTGAATTTCAAATTCAGTTGAGGGTGAGAAGATTGGGTTTCAAACTAGTGTCTTGATCTTAAATAAAGGAGATTACAAAGGTATGAAAGCAGAGTTGGCTAAAGTAAACACGGAAAATAGATTAAAGTCTAAGATGGTTGATAAGCAGTGGCAGACATTTAAGGAGATATTTCCTAACTCTCAACAAAAATATATTCCAGTGAGAAGGATAGACTTTAAGAGAAGGATGAACTATCCATGGATAACTACGGAAGGAAAGGATGGTATCAAATTGAAAACAATGGCATACAATGTTGCCAAGATTAGTGGGAGGCCAGAGAATTGGGAAATGTTTTTAAACCAGCAAAGGACAATGAAAAAAAAATAAAGAGAGAGATGGATTATGAGAGTAAATTGGTTAGAACTATAAAAACAGATAGTAAGAGCTTCTACAGGTATATAAAAAGGAAGAGAGTAGCTAAAGTAAACATTGGTCCCTTGGAGTTTGAGACTGGGGAATTAATAATGGGGAACAGGGAAATGGCAGGGACTTTGAACAAATATTTTGTATTGGTCTTCATGGTAGAAGATACTAAAAACATCCCAAAAATAGATATAATCAAGGGGCTATAGAGAGGGAAACATAAAACAATCACTATCACTAAATAAAATGTACTCAGTAAAATAATTGGACTAAAGGTGGACAAGTACCCTGGTCCTGATGGCCTGCATCCTAGGGTCTTAAAAGAAGTGGCTGCAGAGATAGTGGATACATTAGCTGCAATCTATCAAAATTCCCTGGCCCCTATTTAAAAAAGGAGGAGACAGAAAACAGGAAACTATAGACCAGTTAGCTTAACATCTGTCGTTGGGAAAATGCTGGAGTCCATTATTAAGGAAGCAGTAGCAGGGCATTTGGAAAAATATAATACAGTCAAACAGAGTCAGCATGGTTTTATGAAAGGGAAATCATGTGTGACAAATTCCCTGGAATTCTTTGAGGATGTAACTAATACGGTGGTTAAGGACAAACCAGTGGATGTGATGTATTTAGATTTCCAGAAGACATTCGATAAGGTGCCACATAAAAGGTTACAGTACAAGATAAGAGCTCATGGAGTTAGGGTTAATATATTAGCATGGCTAGAGGATTGGCTAACTAACAGAAAACAGAGAGTGGGGATAAATGGGTCTTTTTCCAGTTGGGAAACGATAACTAGTGGGGTGCCACCCGGATCGGTGCTGAGGCCTCAACTATTTACAATTTATATTAATGACTTGGATGAAGGGACCGAATGTAATGTAGCCAAGTTTGCTGATGATACAAAGATGGGTGGGAAAGCAATTTGTGAGGAGGACACAAAGAATCTGAAAAGGGATATAGACAGGCTACGTGAGTAGGCAAATATTTGGCAGGTGGAGTATAATGTGGGAAAGTGTGAGGTTATCCAGTTTGGCACAAAAAATAAAAAGGCAAATTATTATTTAAACGGAGAGAGATTACAAAATGCTACAGTACAGAGGGACCTGGGGTCCTTGTGCATGAAACACAGAAAATTAGTATACAGGTACAGCAAGTAATCAGGAAGGTAAATGGAATGTTGGCCTTTATTACAAAGGGGGTGGAATATAAAATCAGGGAAGTCCTGCTACAACTGTAAAGGGTATTGGTGAGGCCACACCTAGAGTAATGCATACAGTTTTGGTCTCCTTATTTAAGGAAGGATATACTTGCATTGGAGGTAGTTCAGAGAAGGTTCACTAGGTTGATTCCTGCGATGAAGTGGTTGACTTATGAAGAAAGGTTGAGCAGGTTGGGCCTATACTCATTGGAGTTTAGAAGAATGAGAGGTGATCTTATTGAAACGTATAAGATACTGAGGGGGCTCGACAAGGTAGATGCAGACAGGATGTTTTCACTTGTGGGGAAATCTAGAACTAAGGGACATAATTTAAGAATAAGGGGTCACCCATTTTGAACTAAGATTAGGTGGAATTTCCTCTCTCCTGACTCCCAGAGGGTCATAAATCTGGAGAATTCTCTTCCCCAGAAAACTGTGGAGACTGGGTCATTGAACATATTTAAGGCGGAAATAGACAGATTTTAAACGATAAGAGAGTGAAGGGTTATAGGGAGCGGGCAGGGAAGCGGAACTGAGCTCAAGATCAGATCAGCCATAATCTTATTAAATGGCGGAGCAGGCTTAAGGGGCTAAATGGTCTACTGCTGCTCTTATTTCTTATGTTCTTATGTTCTTCAACCTAAATGCCACCATTCGATGACACAGTGCACTGTTGCACCAGTTTATGGTGTCATCTTTCAAAGTGCTTCTCAGACTAAGTTATTTCATTTCATTATTTGGTGCAAGCAGATTAAATTATGTTACAGAAGCTGAATTAAACTGTGTAATAAAAACAGAAAATGCTGGAAATACTCAACAGGTCAGACACCATCTGTGGAATGAGAAACAGAGTTAACATTTCAGGTTGATGACCTTTTGTCAGAACTGGAAAAAGCTAGAGATGATAAACTGTGGATATTGGTATCTAGAACATTGGAGACACTTAGCACTCACTATTCACATGTACAGATAAATCCTGATCTGTTTATATTGCAGATTTTTGATTTTATCAGTTCATTCCCAATGCTGCTTCATTCATATAACACTGTAATATAAGGTATATAGTAATGGAAGAAAACAAATCTCATTTTAATCTTGCAAGAGAACTTTATTGAAGAGGTAACAAAATGCATGATTTCTATACTAATGGCAAATAATTTAGACAAAATTCTGATTGACTAGGTTTCCCTGCAATTTAGAAATATAATACTAATAAGATTGTCAAGGTACGTGCTATTCTGACTATAAATATAATCTTTAATATGCAATATTGTATTAGACAAATTGTTCATACAATTGATAATTAAAAGTTTGTTCAATATTGCTGAAGAATTTTCCCCCAGCTAGTTTCACCAAGGACTTGTTTTTAATTTCCTATATTCATTTTAGGAAGCATCTAAAATCTTTATAGTTTTTGCCTGAGTACAGAGGGATGAGGTTTAATGTTGCATGTACACTTTTTCAGATAAGCAATCAATTTCCATTTGGTTTTGCAGTAAGGTTTAGAAATTATTTTCTTACTCTTGGAATAATATAACAATTCTAGATGGCCAATAACTGATCAGAATCTGTTGCATTTGAAGCATACGGAGATTGGTAACATAAATTATGTACTCCTATCAGATTTTGTCTGTCTATTAAAATGGGAATTCAGCAAAAGTGAACGAGTGCTCGGATTTATACAACGAGGAATAACAGAAACAATGGGCTAGAATTTGCTGGCAATAAAAAGGCGTGTTTAATATGCACACCATTATTAACGTGAAAATCAGCCAGCACTTTGAGAAAGAGATAACCCAAGAATTGCCAAAGATTACTGGACAATTTGTACCGCTCCGGGGTTAGCTTGATGAAAATGACAGCTTGCAGACAACCTCCCCATGAGTTTCAAAAAGGTAATGCAATTGCACATTAATTATGAATTAAACACATCGCAGAAAGTTTGGGCTGGTATTTAACAGCGTAAGGACCCTTTTAATCATGTGATTTTTGTTCTTGCAATGCCTCTCAACCTCTCCAACCCAGAAAGTGAACACGTTAAATTGTGGAATCTCATTCTTGTAGATAATAAATTGTTCCTAAAGTTTAAAAAATGAAAAATGTAAAAATTTTAAAATTTAATGACCGCAAAATTTGGCTCCTTAATGCCCGCTGGTTCAGTGCTAGAAGTGCCGTTTTTGACCTAAAATGCATCTGTGGTGCATACGCATATTTCTGGTGTGAGTCGCACCGGATGCCATCTTATTGAGGGTATTAGTCTGGATGCAGTGAGTGTCTGCCAGAAGTATGCAGAGTAAGCAGATCATGACGTCAGATAGCGTGTAATGATGATTTGACACCAGTGCTACCCTCTCTTGAGCTCGCACAGCAGCAGGAAGGACCCCGACCAGTTCTGTTTAAAGGGATCATCAACGACTTACAAATTAGTTGTTAATTGAGTTCTACTGGCTGTTATAGGCATTTGTAGAAGTGTTTGGTGGTTTCGAGAGTTCTTTAAATTTGCTAAAGTCTATAGGGAGTGGTGTGGCAAGTGCTGAAGGACTTTAATCTGACTTCCAGGATTCTGCACAGACCACTTGCCCCCAGACATGGGTGCAGTAGTAGGCATTCTACCTGGCCTAAAACATGACAAGCAGAGGCGACACAGAGCAATACAAGCTGGAAGAGGGGGGCGGAGGAAGGGGAGGAGGGCTCTGAGCAGAAAGCTATATGCTCCCAAGGTGTTTAGGGAGCAATACTCCTACGCTTCACTGAGAACTTCCTCACTGAAATCTGCCACCTTCTGCAGCTACAACTGCAACCTCAGAGCAAGGCGAGGACTGCATTGCCAGAGGCTGTGAATGTGACTGTCGTGATGAACTTTTATGCATTGGGCTTCTTCCAAGCTGGAGCTGGATATATTTGCAAAATCTCCCAGTTTGCCATCCACTGTTGCATAAGATAGGTAACTGAGGCTCTATATTCCAAAAGAGTTGAATACATTTTATTCTCTTAGGCCAGAGAGTAACACGCAAAGCGAGCACGCAGCTTTATGAGGATTGCGGGCTCTGTCATGGTGAAGGGTGCCACTGATTAAATACACATCACTTTGCGGGCGCCAAATGTAAACGCTGAGATGGACAGCAAATAGAAGGGATTCCACGCCATCAACGTCCAGCTGGTGTGTGACCATACACAGCAAATCATATAGTTGAATGCACAATATCCTGGTAACAGTCATGATGCCTTCATTCTGTGGCAGTCCGTTGTGCCACCTACATTTGAGCCACCACAACAAGCCAGATAGTGGCTAATGGATGACAAGGGTTCATGACTCTGGTGTGGAACCCACGCACACGTGGGCAGCATGCATACAACGAAAGCATGCACAAAATATCTTCAAGCAGACCATTGGCATGCTGAAGCAATAGATCCGCTGCCTGGACCTTTCTTGAGGAACCCTGCAGTACTCGACAGAGCAAGTGTCAAGATTCATTTTGGTCTGCTGCATGCTACACAACCTCGCTATCATGAGGGCTCAACCCATGCCACCAGCTATGCAGCAACCAGCTGAGGAGCAGGATGAGGAGAAGCAGGAGGAGGAAGAAGAAGAGGAAGGAAGGAGGCAACCTCGACAGCCCCTATCTGGCCAGCTGTTTGTAACTGACTCATCCAACTGTGATACCAGTAAACGCAATCCCGATGGCCCATTCACCAACAGTCCCACACCTTACCTTCCCTCTGTTACTGATCATCACAGTGTCCGCTTGGCTACAATGCAAAAATAAAAGCCACCACAAAATCAACATGCCAAACCAAATAGATAAATCAAAAGATTCCAATATTGCAGACAAATGGCAACTAATCATCCCTGTGCATTCCCTTAGTGCCTGCCTTCCATGTGCCTTGTCTGTTCAATGCTCGAATGCAGTGCTACCCCAGCAGCTGCAGCATGGCTGGTGGAAGACTGCTGACATTCAGTGGAGGGGACAGCAGATGGACTTAGAGGATGATCTCGAGCAGTTCTGGATCTATAAAGCCCGGCTTTGGACTACACCATCTCGACATGGGCAACAGCAGTCTGGGCTGTCTGGCTGACAGGCAACAGCAAGGGCACTGGCAGAGTGGCAGGGATGGGAGGATGTCCTGAGAGAGGAGAGCAAGAGATGTATGCTTACACCATCTGTAGCGTGTAAATCAGGAGAGATTATGGGATGAACGGGAAGTGGGATGCAAGAAGGAGGAGTAAGAATGAAGATATTATCATCTTCAATTGTTTCAGCCCTGCTGCTGGCCATGGGCTCAGCAATGGCCACTCCAATGATGGTGACCACTATCTCCTCCATTAGATAAGGACATGCATCCACGCTTGCCCCCGCTGCTTAGTTCCTGCTGCCTGCAGTTATGCACCACCTTGTCCTGCCAAAGAGGGGGAAGTGTGTCAGTGAGTGTGGTGCAATCTGTTTGGGTGATGTGCCTGTCAAGGTTGAACAGCTGGCAATATGAACAAGCTGTGAGATGTGGGTGAGAGGCTTGCAGCAGTGCTAAGTGTACGAAGGGGATGAGGAGGTTGACTTATGAAGATAGGTTGTGTCATGTTTGTAACCCTCACATAACTGTAACCTTTATGTAACAAGACTGTACACTGTATACACCTGAGAAATGCACACCTTGACCACAGGAGGTGAATTTGTGGGAGACACTCCTCACCTGGTCATCCAGGTATCTAAAGGGAGGTCCCATGCAGGGTCATCACTTCTTGGTCCTATGAATAAAGGTACAGATCACAGAGTGACCTTGTCTCCAGTATGTGCCTCGTGTTGATTTGCTGTAGTGTGTAAGGATACAACATTTGGCGACGAGAAATGGGAATCAACAACTCAAGAGAATGGCCACCGGTAGCACGGAGGAACGGTATTGTGTTGGTGAGGACTGGGATGATTTCGTTGAGAGGCTCCAGCAGAGCTTTGTCACGAAGGACTGGCTGGGAGCGGCAGTGACTGACAAGCGGAGGGCGCATCTACTGACCAGCTGTGGACCTAAGACGTACGCGCTGATGAAAGACCTGCTTGCACCCGAGAAGCCAGCGGACAAGACCTTCGAGATGCTCAGCAAACTGATCAGTGAGCACCTCAAACCGGCGAGTATTATACACATGGCCCGACACCGATTCTATACGCACTGACGTCGGGACGGGCAGAGCATACCGGATTTCGTTGCGGACCTTTGGCGTTTGGCCAACCTCTGTAAGTTCACAGACGCCTGCAGGGGGGAGATGTTACGGGATTTCTTCATTGAGGGCATTGGTCATGCTGGGATTTTTAGGACTTGACCTTGGAAACAGCGGCATTGATGGTTCAAACCTTCATGGCGGGGAGGAGGAAACCAAGCTCATATACGCGGGCAACTCTGCTTCCAACATGGTGATGGAGCAGGGAGTTAACATGGTAAATGCGACTCAGAGCCCCGCAGGCAGGCAAGCGCTATTCGACACCAACCAGGCAGTAACAGACTCTAGGGTGGGTCCTCAACAGAGACAATGGCAGGTTGAACGGACATTTACACCATCACAAGGGACAATACGTCCCGGGATGGGACCATTGACACCCACTAACAGAGTGCTCAAGAGTAATCAAAGAGACAATCAGAGAGGAATGCCTGGTAACAGCTCTTTTGTTCACAACAATCTCAGCTCATGCTGGAGGTGCGGTGGCAAACATGCTGCGTTGACCTGCCGGTTTCAACAATTCATCTGCAGAAATTGTAACTTGAGTGAACATTTAGCCAGGATGTGCAGGAAGCCCGCAGCAAGGCTTGTTTATGAAGTGGATGAACCACAAGAGGGGTCTGCAAGGCAGGGGTATGCCTGTGACACAGCAATGGACGCTGAAGTTCAGCGAGTTCAGGTGGCAAACATTCACAGCTCATACACAAGAACGCCACCTATGATGGTGAGAGTACTGTTAAACGGCATCCCGGTACACATGGAGCTGGACACAGGAGCCAGCCAGTCACTCATGAGTGTCCAACAATTCGAGAAACTGTGGCCACTCAGAGTTAGTAGACCCAAATTTGAACGCATTGACACACAATTACGGATGTACACCTAAGAGATCATCCCAGTGCTAGGCAGTGCAATGTTGGTGGTCACACATAATGGATCTCAGAACCGTCTGCCACTCTGGATTGTCCCGGGAAATGGTCCCGCGCTTTTGGGGAGGAGCTGGCTAGCCGAGATGAACTGGAAATTGGGGAATGTGCATGCCATTTCATCTGTGGAGCGAAGTTCATGCTCACAGGTCCTACAAAAGTTCGAGTCATTATTTCAACCTGGCGTCAGGACTTTCAAAGGCACCAAAGTAGTGATACGCATCACCCCGGACGCCACACCAATGCACCACAAAGCCAGAGCTGTGCCATATGTGATGCGGGTGAAAATCGAGAGTGATTTGGACAGGTTGCTAAGAGAGGGCATAATTTCGCCCGTTGAATTCAGCGATTGGGCAAGTCCCATCGTCCCTGTTCTAAAAACGGATGGCTCGGTCAGGATCTGCGGCGACTACAAGGCCACCATCAACCGAGTGTCCCTTCAGGACCAATACCTGCTTCCGAGAGCGGAGGATCTTTTTGCCACTCTGGCAGGCGGAAAACTGTTCACCAAGTTGGACCTCACTTCAGCCGACATGACCCAGGAACTGGCCGAAGAATCCAAGCTACTGACCACCATCACCACGCACAAGGGGCTGTTTGTCTGCAACAGGTGTTCGTTTGGCATTCGTTCAGCAGCCGCTATCTTTCAGAGGAATATGGAAGGCCTGCTCAAATCCATCCCGGAACAATCGTATTTCAGGACGACATCCTTATCATGGGTCGAGACACTGAGGAACACCTCCACGACCTGGAGGAGGTGCTACGCCGATTGGACCGGGTAAGCCTGCGACTAAAGAAGTCCAAGTGTGTGTTTTTGGCCCCAGAGGTCAAGTTTTTGGACAGGAGGGTTGCCGCAGGTGGGGTCTGGCCTACCGAATCCAAAACGGAGGCAATCCGTCGCACGCCCAGGCCCGGCAACACATTGGAGTTGCGTTCATTTCTGGGACTCTTGAACTATTTCGGGAACTTTCTGCTAAACTTAAATACATTGTTGGAGCTGCTACACGTGCTCCTGCGTAAGGGTTGCGATTGGTTTTGCGGGGACTGTCAGGAACGGATTTTTAATTGGGCACAGAACCTGCTTTGTTCTAATAAGTTATTGACACTGTACAACCCCTGTAAGAAATTGGTTTTGACATGCGATGCATCATCCTATAGGGTTGGGTGCGTGTTGCAGCAGAGTAATGATGAGGGCCAACTCCAACCTGAGGCTTATGCCTCCAGGTCGCTCTCCCAAGCAGAAAGGGGGCGTGGGATGATTGAAAAGGAGGCAGTCGCATGAGTCTACTGGGTGAAAAAGATGCACCGATATCTTTTTGGCAGAAGTATCGACCACAAGCCGTTGACAACCCCTGTTCTCCGACAGCAAAGTGGTCAATGCCAATGCGTCAGCTCGCATACATCAATGGGCTCTCACGCTGGCTGCGTATGACTACACCATACGGCACTGGCCAGGCACCGAAAATTGCGCTGACGCACTCAGCAAGCTTCCACTGGCCACCACTGAGGGGGCAGCGGGGCAAAGCCCGGAGATGGTCATGGCTGTCGATGCCTTTGACAGCGCAGGCTCCCCCATCACAGCCCACCAGATCAAAACCTAGACAAACAGAGATCCCCTACTATCTCTGATTAAGAAATGTGTCCTGACTGGGGATTGGGCTTACGCACACGGAGCATGCCCTGAAGAGGTCAGACCGTTCCACAGACAGATGGATGAACTCTCCATCCAAGCCGACTGCCTACTATGGGGCAGCTGAGTAGTCATGCCCCAGAAGGGAAGGGAAGCATTCATCAGGGAACTCCACAGCGAGCACCCAGGCATTGTGTTAATGAAGGCCATTGCCCGGTCACATGTATGTGGCCGGGAATTGATGCAGACCTGGAACACTGTGTTCACAGATGCGCGACATGTGCCCAGCTGGGCAATGTCCCCAGGGAGGCCCCACTCAGCCCATGGCCCTGGCCCACCAAGCCATGGTCACATGTTCACGTAGACTGCGCGGGCCCGTTCATGGGAAAAATGTCCCTCATTATTGTTGATGCGTACTCGCAATGGATCGAGTGCATCATATTGAATTCGTGCACGACATCCACTACTGTGGAGAGTCTGCATGCGGTCTTTGCGACCCACGGCATGCCAGACATCCTGGTTAGCGACAACGGCCCGTGTTTCACTAGCTATGAATTCCGGGAGTTCATGTCGGGTAATGGCATCAAACATGTCAGGACAGCACCGTTCAAGCCGGCTTCTAATAGCCAGGCGGAAAGTGTGGTCCAAATCATAAAGCAAGGCATGCTCCGGATTCAAGGACCCTCCCTTCAATACTGTCTATCGCGCCTCCTGCTGGCCTACAGGTCCCGACTGCTCTCGCTCACGGGAGTCCCGCCAGCGGAACTACTCATGAAACGTACATTTAAAACTCGGCTGTCCCTTATTCATCCAGTCTTGTCAGACTTTGTTGAGGGCAAGCGCCAGTCCCAAAATGAGTGCCACGGCCGTAACTCAAAGGGGAGATTGATAGAAATCGATGACCCTGTATTTGTCCTTAATCACGCTGTGGGGCCCAAGTGGCTCGATGGCACTGTAATTGGTAAAGAGGGGAATAGCGTCATAGTGGTCAGACTCAACAATGGACAGATATGCCGCAAGCATCTGGACCAAGTAAAAAAAAAGTTCAGCATGGACACTGAGGAACCTGAGGAACAGCATGAGACGCTGCCCACACCACTGCCAGAGAACGAGCAACAAGAACCGTCAGCACCATGCACAGTCCCTATGGCTAGCCTGGACGAGCCGGAATCACCACAGATGACAAAGACGCATGCCAAGGCTCAACAACCAGAGCCCCAACTGCGGCACTCCACGAGAGAGCGTCGACAGTCTGAAAGACTAAATCTTTGACCCAAAGACTTAGGAGATGATGTCATGTTTGTAACCCTCACATAACTGTAACCTTTATGTAACAACACTGTACACTGTACACACCTGAGAAATGCACACCTTGACCACAGGAGGTGAACTTGTGGGAGACACTCCTCACCTGGTCATCCAGGTATATAAAGGGATGTCCCATGCAGGGTTATCACTTCTTAGTCCTGTGAATAAAGGTACATGTCACAGAGTGATCTTGTCTCCAGTATGTGCCTCGTGTTGATTTGCTGTAGTGTGTAAGGACACAACAGGTTGAGTAGGTTGGGCCTATACTCATTGTTCAGAAGAATGAGAGGTGATCTTATCGAAACATATAAGATAATGAGAGGGCTCAACAAGGTGGATATAGAGTTAATATTTCCACTCATAGCGGAAACTAAAACGAGGGGACATAGTCTTAGAATAAGAGGCCGCCCATTTAAAACTGAATTGAGGAGGTATTTCTTCTCTCAGAGGGTTGTAAATCTATGGAATTTTCTGCCCCAGAGAGCTGTGGAGGCTGGGTCATTGAATATATTGAAGGCAGATATAGACATTTTTGAGCAATAAGGGAATAAAGGGTAATGGGGAGCAGGCAGGGAAGTGGAGCTGAGTCTATGATCAGATCAGCCATGATCTTATTAAATGGTGGAGCAGTCTCCAGAAACCAAATGGTTTACTCTTGCTCCAATTTCTTATGTTCTTATGTTTATATGAAGGTGACATGAGCTATGAACATGCGGTTGTTGTTGGTGGTGAGTGATGGGAGTGTGGTGCAATGAGCAGTCGTGCATTTGTTGAGAAATGGCATTTGAAGATGAATTCACTCACTTGACAACTCGTATGAGATCATTGAACTTCTTGCGGCACTGCATCCAAATCCTTGGGGCATTGACCTCCATGGCTATCTGCTCCAATTGCCTTTTCCGAGTTTGTCTGGACGGCCTCCTGAACCCTGTGGATATCCTCACTCGTCCTATCCACTTCCTCCACCAAGACCTCCGGTGCCACATCAAATAATCTTGGAGCACACGCTCTCCCCTGTTGTGCCATATTTCAGTCTTTTTCCTGCTCAGACTTTCTTCCACAGAGGCTGCTTTAAGTAATGCAGGCTAGCTTTAAGTGGAGTTGGCCTCACACAAACTTGGGCCCCCTGCGAAGGTATGCAGCCACCTAACCGCAAGTTTCGAGCTGACTGCACGCTGCAACCATTTAAATTATCAGGCAGCTCAAAGTGGGAAGGTGTTGGGAAAAATAATGGAATCACGACTAAAGGAGAAAATAGAACATCTAGAAACAAAAAATATAAGAATAAATAGTTAGCATGGATTTCAAAAGGAAAAGTCTTGCTTGACCAATATCATTAAAATTTTGAAGAGATAGCAGAGCGAGTAGACAAGGGTAATGTAGTAGATGTAGTTTACCTGGATTTTCAAAAGGCCTTCGACAAGGTACCCCATAATAGACTAATGAACTACAGAGTCAGGAAATAAGTAGCAGAATTAGCTGGCTTCAAGACAGAAAGCAGAGAGTAGGGGTAAAAGGTAGCTATTCAGAGAGGCAGAAGGTGGGTAGTGGTGTTCCACAAGGATCAGTTCCAGGACCACTGTTGGTCACAAATTACATTAACTATTTAGATTTTGGAATCAAAACTTGTGGATGACACCAAATTGGGATGGGGGGATAAGCAATACTGAGAAGGACTGCAACAAATTACAGGAAGACATTAATAAACTTGCAGAATGGGCATATAATTGGCAAATGAATTTCAACACACATATATGTGAGGTAATACATTTGGGTAGGAATAATATTATTACTTGGAGGGTGCTAGTCTAGGTGGGGTAGAGGAGCAAAGGGATTGCGGAGAACAAATACACAAATCACTAAAAGTAATGACACGGGTTAACAAGGCCATAAAAAAAGCAAACCAAGTACTAGGGTTTATTTCGAGAGGGACAGAATTGAAAAGTAGTGAAGTTATGCTAAACTTCTATCGAACCTTGTTTAGACCAAACTTGGAGTACTGCGTACAATTCTGGTCTTCATATTATAAAAAAGATATAAATAGAGAGGGCGCAGAGAAGATTTAAAAGGCTGATACCAGAAATGCGAGGGTGCACCTATCAGGAAAGGATGAACAGGATGGGTCACTTTTCTCTTGAAAAGAGAAGGCTGAGAGGTGATCTAATAGAGGTCTTTAAAATTACAAAAGGTTTCGATAGAGTAGCTGCAGAGAGAGTGTTACACTTTTGGGGAAGAGCATAACTAGCTTGTGATGTGTGAGCCTACTCATGCCATCCATCCTGCCCCCTCCTCTACTGCTAACCATTTGACTGTTCTGTTATATTTTGCAGAACTTGTGGCCAACCCTGACGATGCAGAAGAAGATTCAGATGTGGACGAGCCTGAAGAGAACATCTTCCAATCCAACCCTACAGACCAAGAACATGGGGGTGAGGTGGAGGGTGAGGGGGAGGGGATGGAGTTAGTTGATGCTCCCACTATTATACTGACTTTGGAGGAGGTGCCGCTCATTGAAGTGACAGCCCCTTCCGTGACTAGTGGTTTGAGTGCTGGTGGGACATTTCATAGTTTCACACCTTCCGAAGTTGTGGGTCCCAGTGGTGGGGTGCAGCGAGGCACACCCAGGGCTCCACCGTCCCAGGCTGTGGGTCACTGCGCCGGGGTGCAACAAGGCACACCCGTGGGGAGGAGGGAAGGAGAGCTTAACCGTGCTCTCCTGAGATGCAGGGTCTAACAGATGTGATTCAGATGATATAATTTAGTGTGAAGAGCATTGACCTGACCCGATCACTCCTGGACGCCATCAATGGGGTGAGTGATGACATAGTGGGACTGTCGGGAGAAGTAACAGCAATGAGGGAATAGTGGCCATGAGGCAGGGAATGTCAGAGGTAGTGCAAACCATGTCACTGACCATGAGGGAGGGAATGTTGCAGTTGTTCAGACAGTTTTGTTCACCTTGAAGGAGGGAATGTTGCAGGTCGTTGAGACACTGTCAAGCGCATGAGGGACGGCATATTGGAGTTAGCTGCTGCAATAAGAGAACACGCCCAGACCCTGCGCCCATTGACAGAATCAATTGCCACTCCCACTCCAATCCCCACATCAGACTCTGAAGAGCCCAAAGCCCGGACCTCCAACTTGCCACCTGCCGGCGATGTCCCCCCTCAACAGGTGCGCAGTACGTGAGATCTTAGAAAGAATAAGCTTGGTACCAAGTCCAGAAACACTGCGTCACCGCCTGCAGGCAGGGGTGGTGGAGTGTCCAAGAGCAAGCGCAGCGGGCGGTCTTAGAATAAGGGGGATGAGAGACGGGTGTGTGCAGCCTTTCTTTGCTGTTGTTGTGGTTGTTCTTATTATTGTTGTTACTGTTGTAACTAAACATTTTTTGTTAGTTATGTAAACTTACAAATTTAAAAGTTGGTAAGTGATCTTAAAGTTTTTAAGTGATCTTAAAGAGAGAGCTTAAAGTAAAGTTTGATACAAGAATAATGTTATTAAAGTTAAGTTAAGTACAAAAGATCTGTTTGTTAAACTTTTGAATAAAATATATTTTACATTAAAACTGAACCATGTTCTATTAACACAACACAACATTATGGAACAGCGCCCAACAGTAAACATGGTCCATGTGGAAAGTTGTCGCTGAGCCCTCAGGTATCAGTAAAGTGTTCACGGATGAGCTGCTGGCGCAAGGCTCGAGCAATCGTTAAAGGGGCACGATGGGCCGCTCTCCTCCACCATCGTTATCCGGCCTCAGACACTTGCATGGCTTCCTCACCCTCGTCGTCCTCCTCCTCCCACTCGTCATCTGCATCTTCCACATCATTATCATCAGCCACTCTCACCGCAGGTGGGTCTTCCACTACCAGGTGCTGCTACCTCATGATGGCTAAGTTAAGCAGCATGCAGCACACAACAGTGAACTGACCGACAATCTCAGGGGAGTACAGCAAGTAGCCTCCGGAATGGTCCAGGCATTGGAAACACTGTTTCAATATGCCAATGGACCTCTCTATGATGCTGCACGTCGCAATGTGCGACATGTTGTATTCACGGTCAGCTTCCGTCCGGGTTACGCGTAGGAGCGTCATGAGCTAGGTGACGAGGCCGTACCCTTTGTCTCCCAGTAGCCAGCTCTGCCCTTCTGGCTGCTGTTGAAACATGGCAGATATAACGCTGTCACGTAGGATGAACGCATCATGGGTGCTCCCAGGGTATCTTGCATTGACTGACATGATATGATGCATGTTGTCACACACGAGCTGTACATTAATGGAGTGGAAACCTTTTCTGTTCCTGTACATCTCGGTGTCTTCCAAAGGTGCTCGCAAGGTGATGTAGGTACAATCAATGCAGCCCTGTACCTTTGGGAAGGCAGCAATCCTGGAGAAGCCTATGGCCCTGTCATGGATTTCTTGGGCGGTCATGGGGAACTTTATGAAGTCATTCCTCTGTGCATACCGTGCAGCCGTCACCTGGCGAATGCAGACATGTGCTGCATGTTGAGAGACGGCACACACATTCCCAGTTGTAGCTTGAAATGAGCTGGAAGCATAGAATAAAACTGCAGCTGTAACTTTTACTTCAACTGACAAAGCCATCCTCCTGATGCTTCTAGGTTTCAGGTTTGCTTTGACCAACTCACAGATCTCAGTTACAACTTCTTTGCGGAAACGCAGCCTTCTGACACAGTCTGCATCATCAGGTGGAGGTACGCACGCCGGTCTCGATATACCTGAGATGGGTAAGGTCTCCTGCCCAACACCCTACGGGCTCTGATATTCCTGATGCAATGATGTCGAATCACTTGTCTCCTACGTAGTAACATGATGCAAAAAGATCGCACAATGAATGGCATTGTCACTATTGCCCCCATGCTTAAATTTAACCTTTTGAAAGAAGCTCCAAACGGCAGGAAAGCAGGCAGGCAGGACAGGTTCGTAGTTTCATCTCTCACCAAGATCTATATGGATGGACCTCACGCAAGGTTTTGTTACTTCTCCACTCTCCCCCTCCCCCATAACTAATTGCAGTCTTGTGACTTCTCCCCTCCCCCACGCATTGCTGTCTTCAGAAGCCTTCCGATCGGCACCTCGCTCCCTGGGCTCAAAGCCTTCTGATCGGCACCACGTTCTCACTCTCTCCTCCTCCCCCCTCCCCACGGCTTGTTATCTAGCTGAGCCCCAAGCCCCTGATTCTGCCGGCCTAAGCTGTGACCCTCCAGCCCTGCTTCAAGATGTACAGTGGTAGTGTGTGAGTGAGTAAAAAAATGAGAAAACTTCTGGAATCCAACAAATTTACTACATTGACAGGTTAAAAAAAAGTTGAACTTTATTATTGATTTTGACTCCCTACAAAAGCTTTGATTTAAAAACAATGGTGTCTTTGTGAATATGCGCTGGTTTTCTTAACTGCCCAGAAAGTTTTTCAGGAGTGACCAGATACACCAACCTCGGAGGAAAAAATGTTGGCCAAACTGCGAAAAATTATAAAAACTGACGTAGATGTGAAAAAAATTGGCCTAGAAAAATTGTAACTAAGTCAGTTACGCCGGCGCAGATCGCAGGGGAAACTTGGAAAAAAATAAACACGCCCAAAAAAACGGCGCGCCAAAAAAAACGGCACAAATGACCGGGGAAAATTGAGCCCTCGTTGCAACCGTTGTAGTCAATGGGGCTGAAATTGCAGTCGGAGGCTTACCGCAGGCAATTGCCTCTGACCTGAAACATTTGTACGAAATTATCTGGTAGTCCGGGAGGAGCCTGCAATTCCATTGGGGAGGCCTTCTCTTCCCGCGCTGCGAAGCGCGCTCCCGTCCGGAGGGTTCCCATGCAGAAGATGCAGTCACATGTGACTGCTCAGCCAATCAGGTACTGTATTCCACGCTTTTCCATTAATTTCAATGAGAACTCCATATCTACAAGTTCTATTGCTATTAATGGGAAAAAAACAAACACACTAATCAAAAATAAAAAACAGACCTCACATAATTAAAATTAATTGAAATTAAAGGTAATAAATGGCTTAGAAAAAAACAATATTTTTCAGATTTTTTAAAAAAGTTTTATAATTTGGATTAAAAATAAACTTACTCTAGTGGGCAGAGTTTAACAATAAAATGTGTTTATTTAATTGAATTTTATTAAGGGAATTAAGGGTTACGGGGAGCGGGCGGGTAAGTGGAGCTGAGTCCATGGCCAGATCAGCCATGATCTTGTTGAATGGCGGAGCAGGCTCGAGGGGCTAGATGTCCTACTCCTGTTCCTAATTCTTATGTTCTTATGTTCTTATGTTATATTTTTGTACGTTTTTACACACTTACACCTATAAAAGTAGGCTGTGCACCTGCTTTTTCAGGCGCAAGAATTTTGAGGACATTTGTTGGGAAAGATATGGGTAAATGCCACAATCTTGCCCTTGCAAATGTTCTCGCTCCCGAGATGCGGATCAACTGTCAAGCTCCATGGAAACTCCAGGATTTCCAGGACAATATGAGGATCCACATCCCTCCATTTAAAAATGCTGCCAATACCGCCTGCCGCACCCTGGGACCGCCTGTTTTTTTCAGCCATTTTCTGGAGCGGGCGTTAAATGAGGCATTAAGGCTGAAAGTTCCATCCAGGGAGCTAGCGCAGCATTGCACGACGATTGACGTCATCATCACGCTAAAAACGGAGGGCAGGACGGTAAGTTTTAGTGCCGGCGCAAACCAATAGCCAAATCTTACAGCCAGGCAGTAATCCTGGATGCTTGGCATAACGCCCAAAAACAGCATTTAATGCCCTGCTGGGGCGCTAACCGAGGGCAAATGAGACGAAAATCCAGCCCGCTGTGTAAAAAAATTTCTCCTAAATTCTCCCCTAGATTTTTTTGCCAATGATTTCAAATGTGTGGCATCTGGTTACTGACTCTCCTGCCAGTGGAAACTGCTTCTCCCTATCAATTTTATCAAAACTGCTCATAATGTTGAACACCTCAATTAAATTCCTTCTTAACCTTCTCTGCTCTAAGGAGAATAATCCCAGCTTCTCTAGTTTCTCCACATAATTGAAGTCTCTCATCCCTGGTACCATGCTGGTAAATCTTCTCTGCACCCTCACTAAAGCCTTGACATCCTTCCTATAGTGTGATGCCTAGAATTGGCCACAATACTCCAGCTGAGGCCTAACCTGTGTTTAATAAATGGTTCAGCATAACTTCCTTGCTTCTGTACTCCATGCACCTATTTATAAAGCCAAGGATCTTATTGTAAAATTATGGGATGTATTACAGTTATGGCCTATTTTATGTATTAAGTATTATATAATAGATTCATCCTTTTTCTTTAAATAAAACAAGAAAGTTGTTGGCGCCAGCTCAGTTTAATATAATTAATTCTCATTTTCATGCAGTGCACTTTATACTGATAGCATTTAAACTATGGTGCATGTTCAGTTTAAAAGTCACTTGCCATGCATGTACAATGATGTTTACTTCTAAAACTGCAATGAATAGAAACAAGTGCAACTGGACTAAAGGCGGATAAATCCCCTGGACCTGAAGGCTTGCATCCTAGGGTCTTAAGAGAAGTAGTGGCAGGGATTGTGGATGCATTGGTTGTAATTTACCAAAATTCCCTGGATTCTGGGGAGGTCCCAGCAGATTGGAAAACTGCAAATATAACGCCCCTATTTAAAAAAGGAGGCAGACAAAAAGCAGGAAACTATAGACCAGTTAGCCTAACATCTATGGTTGAGAAGATGTTGGAGTCCATTATTAAAGAAGCAGTAGCAGGACATTTGGAAAGGAAAAATTTGGTCAGGCAGAGTCATTGTGGATTTATGAAAGGAAAGTCATGTTTGACAAATTTGTTAGAATTCTTTGAGGATGTAACAAACAGGGTGGATAAAGGGGAACCAGTAGATGTGGTGTATTTGGACTTCCAGAAGGCATTTGACAAGGTGTCACATAAAAGGTTACTGCACAAGATAAAAGTTCACGGGGTTGGGGGTAATATATTAGCATGGCTAGAGGATTGGCTAACGAACAGAAAACAGAGAGTAGGGATAAATGGTTCATTCTCGGCTTGGTAATCAGTAACCAGTGGGGTGCCGCAGGGATCAGTGCTGGGACCCCAACTATTTACAATCTATATTAATGACTTGGAGGAAGGGACTGAGTGTAACGTAAGTTTGCTGATGATACAAAGATGGGAGGAAAAGCAATGTATGAGGGGGACACACAAAACTTGCAAAAGGACATAGACAGGCGAAGAGAGTGGGCAAAAATTTGACAGATGGAGTCTAATGTTGGAAAGTGTGAGGTCATGCACTTTGGCAGAAAAAAATCAAAGAGCAAGTTATTATTTAAATGGAGAAAGATTGCAAAGTACTGCAGTACAGCGGGACCTGGGAGTACTTGTGCATGAAACACAAAGGTTAGTATGCAGGTACAGCAAGTGAGCAGAAAGGCCAATGGTATCTTGGCCTTTATTGCAAAGGGGAAGGAGTATAAGTGCAGGGAAGTCTTGCTACAGCAATACAAGGTATTGGTGAGGCCACACCTGGAATACTGCATGCAGTTTTGGTTTCCATATTTACGAAAGGATATACTTGCTTTGGAGGCAGTCCAGAGAAGGTTCACAAGGTTGATTCCAGAGATGAGGGGGTTGACTTATGAGGAAAGATTGGGCCTCTACTCATTGGAATTCAGAAGAATGAGAATCTTTGTTGTGTCCTTATACACTACTATAAATTCACACGAGGCACATTCTGCAGACAAGGTCACTCTGTGACCCTAGCCTTTATTCACAGGACCAAGAAGTGATCCCTTCGTGTGACCTCCCTTTATATACCTGGATGACCAGGTGAGGAGTATCTCCCACAAG
This sequence comes from Pristiophorus japonicus, assembly GCF_044704955.1. Taxonomy (NCBI): domain Eukaryota; kingdom Metazoa; phylum Chordata; class Chondrichthyes; family Pristiophoridae; genus Pristiophorus; species Pristiophorus japonicus. Next base: position 152,600,442 of record NC_091988.1, on the reverse strand, counting down.
TTCACCCCCTGTGGTCAAGGTGTGCATGTCTTAGGGGTATACAGTATTGTTACATGAAGGTTACAATTACATGAAGGTTACAAACATGACATCACCTCCCCACCAACGTCTTATGGGATCAAAAATTAAGTCTTTCGGGCGGTTGACGCGCTCTCGTGGAGTGCCACAGTTGGGGTTCTGGTTGTTGAGCCTTGGCATGTGTCCCTGTCACCTGTGGTGATTCCGGCTCGTCTGGGCTGGTCGCAGGGACTGTGCATGCTGCTGAAAGTTCTTGTTGCTCGTTCACTGGCGGTGGTGTGGGCAGCATCTCATGATCTTCCTCAGGTTCTTCAGTGTCCATGCTGAACCTTTTTTTTTACTTGGTCCGGATGCTTGCGGCATATCTGTCCATTGTTAAGTCTGACCACTGATCCTATTCCCCTCTTTGCCAATTACAGTACCCTCAAGCCACTTGGGCCCCAAAGCTTGATTAAGAACAAATACAGGGTCATCGATTTCTATACATCTTCCCTTTGAGTTGCGGTCATGGCACTTATTTTGGGACTGGTGCCTGCCTTCAACAATGACTGACATGACTGACAAGGACTGGATGAATGAGGGACAGCCGAGTTTTAAGGGTGCGTTTCATGAGTAGTTCCGCGGGCGGGACTCCCGTGAGCGAAGGCCAGCAGGAAGCGCGATAGGAGGCATGGAAGGGAGGTTCCTTGAATCCGGAGCATGCCTTGTTTTATGATCTGGCCATTGGAAGCCAGCTTGAACGGTGCTGTCCTGACATGTTTGATGCCATTACCCAACATGAACTCCCGGAATTCATAGCTAGTGAAGCACGGGCCGTTGTCGCTAACCAGGATGTCCGGCAAGCCGTGAGTCGCAAAGACTGCACGCAGACCTTCCACAGTGGTGGATGCCATGCACGAATTCAATATGATGTACTCGATTTATTTCGAGTACGTGTCAACAACAATGAGGAACATTTTTCCCATGAATGGGCCCGCGCAGTCTATGTGAATACGTGAGCATGGCTTGGTGGGCCAGGGCCATGGGGTGAGTGGGGCCTCCCTGGGGGCATTGCCCAGCTGGGCACATGTCGTGCACCTGCGAACACAGTGTTCCAGGTCTGAGTCAATTCCCGGCCACCATACATGTGACCGGGCAATGGCCTTCATAAGCACGATGCCTGGGTGCTCGCTGTGGAGTTCCCTGATGAATGCTTTCCTTCCTTTCTGGGGCATGACTACCCGGCTGCCCCATAGTAGGCAGTCGGCTTGGATGGAGAGCTCATCCATCCGTCTGTGAAATGGTCTGACCTCCTCAGGGCATGCTCCGTGTGCGGGCGCCCAATCCCCAGTCAGGACACATTTCTTAATCAAGGATAGGAGGGGATCTCTGTTGGTCCAGATTTTGATCTGGCGGGCTGTGATGGGGGAGCTTGCGCTGTTGAAAGTATCGACAGCCATTACCATCTCCATGCTTTGCTCCGCTGCCCCCTCGGTGGTGGCCAGTAGGAGCCTGCTGAGTGCGTCAGTGCAATTTTCGGTGCCTGGCCGGTGCCGTATGGTGTAGTCATATGCAGCCAGTGTGAGAGCCGATCGCTGTATGCGAGCTGACGCATTGGCATTGACAGCTTTGCTGTCTGACAACAGGGATGTTAATGGCTTGTGGTCCGTTTCTAACTCGAACCTGCCAAAGAGGTACTGATGCATCTTTTTCACCCTGTAAACACATGCGAGTGCTTCCTTTTCAACCATCCCATATCCCCTTTCTGCTTGGGAGAGCGACCTGGAGGCATAAGCCACAGGTTGGAGTTGGCCCTCATCATTACTCTGCTGCAACACTCACCCAACCCCACAGGATGATGCATCACATGTCAAAACCAATTTCTTACAGGGATTGTACAGGGTCAACAGCTTATTAGAACAAAGCAGGTTCCGCGCCCGATTGAAAGCCTGTTCCTGACAGTCCCCCCAAAACCAATCGCAACCCTTATGCGGGAGCACGAGTAACAGCTCCAACAATGTGCTTAAGTTCGGCAGAAAGTTCCCGAAATAGTTCAAGAGTCCCAGAAATAAGCGCAACTCCGATGTATTACCAGGCCTGGGCGCACGACGAATTGCCTCCGTTTTGGATTCGGTAGGCTGGATCCCGTCTACGGCAACCCTCCTGCCCAAAAACTCAACCTCTCGGACTAAAAACACACACTTGGACTTCTTTAGTCGCAGGCCTACCCGATCCAGTCGGCGTAGCACCTCCTCCAGGTTGTGGAGGTGTTCCTCGGTGTCTCGGCCCGTGATAAGGATGTCGTCCTGAAATATGATTGTTCCAGGGATGGATTTGAGCAGGCTTTCCATGTTCCTTTGAAAGATAGCAGCTGCTGAACAAATGCCAAATGGACACCTGTTGTAGACAAACAGCCCATTGTGTGTGGTGATGGTGGTCAGTAGCTTGGATTCTTTGGCCAGTTCCTGGGTCATGTCGGCTGAAGTGAGGTCTAACTTGGTGAACAGCTTGCCACCTGCCAGAGTGGCAAAAAGATCCTCCGCTCTCGGAAGTGGGTATTGGTCTTGTAGTGACACTCGGTTCATAGTGGCTTTGTAGTCGCCACAGATCCTGACCGAGCCTTCCGTTTTTAGGACTGGGACGATGGGACTTGCCCAGTTGCTGAATTCAACGGGTGAAATTATGCCCTCTCTTAGCAACCTGTCCAACTCACTCTCAATTTTCTCCCGCATCACATACGGCACAGCTCTGGCTTTATGGTGCACTGGTCTGGCGTCCGAGGTGATGCGTATCACTACTTTTGTACCTTTGAAAGTCCCGACACCAGGTTGAAATAGTGATTCAAATATCTGTAGGACCTGTGAGCATGAACTTCGCTCCACAGATGAAATGGCATGCACATCCCCCCATTTCCAGTTCATCTCGGCTAGCCAGATCCTCCCCAAAAGCGTGGGACCATTTCCCGGGACAATCCAGAGTGGCAGCTGGTTCTCTGATCCATTATGTGTGACCACCAACAGTGCACTGCCTAACACTGGGATGATCTCTTTGGTGTACGTCCATAATTGCGTGTCAATGCGTTCTAATTTGGGTCTACTAGCTCTGAGTGGCCACAGTTTCTTGAATTGTTGGACACTCATAAGTGACTGGCTGGCCCCTGTGTCCAGCTCCATGCGTACCAGGATGCCGTTTAATAGTACTTTCATCATCATAGGTGGCATTTTTGTGTATGGGCTGTGGATGTTTGCCACCTGAACCCACTGAACTTCAGCGTCCATTGCTGTGTCCCAAGCATGAACCTGCCTTGCAGACCCCTCTTGTGGTTCATCTGCCTTGTAAATTAGCCTCGCTGCGGACTTTCTGCACATTCTGGCTAAATATCCACTGAAGTTACAATTTCTGCAGATGAATTGTTGAAACCTGCAGGTTTTTGCAGCATGTCTGCCCCCGCACCTCCAGCATGAGCTGAGATTGTTGTGAACAAAAGAGCTGTTACCAGGCATTCTTCTCTGATTGTCTCTTTGATTACTCTTGAGCACTCTGTTAGTGAGTGTCAATGGCCCCATCCTGGGACATATTGTCCCTTGTGATGGTGTAAATGTCCATTCAACCTGTCATTTTCTCTGTGAGGACACACTCTAAAGTCTGTTTTTGCCTGGGTGGTGTCGAATTGCCCTTGCCTGCCTGTGGGGTACTGGGTCGCGTTTACAATGTTAACTCCCTGCTCCATCGCCACGTTGGAAGCAGAGTTGCGCGTGTATATTATCTTGGTTTCCTCCTCCCCCGTCATGAAGATTTGAGCCATCAACGCCGCTGCTTCCAAGGTCAAGTCCTTGGTCTCAATTAGCTTTCTGAAAATTTCAACATGACCAATGCCCTCAATGAAGAAATCCCGTAACATCTCCCCTCTGCAGGCGTCTGTGAACTTAGAGGCTGGCCAAGCGCCGAAGGTCCGCAACGAAGTCCGGTATGCTCTGTCCTTCCCGACGTCGGTGCGTATAGAATTGGTGTCGGGCCATGTGTATACTGCTCGCCGTTTTGAGGTGCTCACCGATCAGTTTGCTGAGTTCTTCAAAAGTTTTGTCCGCCGGCTTCTCGGATATGAGCAGGTCTTTCATCAGCGCGTACGTCTTAGGTCCATAGCTGGTCAGTAGATGCGCCCTTCACTTGTCAGCCGCTGCCTCTCCCAGCCAGTCCTTCGTGACAAAGCTCTGCTGGAGCCTCTCAACGAAATCGTCCCAGTCCTCACCAACACAGTACCGTTCCTCTGTGCTACTGGTGGCCATTCTCGTGAGTCATTGATTCCCGTTTCTCGTCGCCAAATGTTGTGTCCTTACACACTACTATAAATTCACACGAGGCACATTTTGCAGACAAGGTCACTTTGTGACCCTAACCTTTATTCACAGGACCAAGAAGTGATCCCTGCGTGGGACCTCCCTTTATATACTGGATGACCAGGTGAGGAGTGTCTCCCACAAGTTCACCCCCTGTGGTCAAGGTGTGCATGTCTTAGGCGTATACAGTATATAGTATTGTTACATGAAGGTTACAGTTACATGAAGGTTACAAACATGACAATCTTAATCGAAACGTATAAGATTATGAGGGGGCTTGATAAGATGGATGCAGAGACGATGTTTCCACTGATAGGGGAGACTAGAACTAGAGGCCATAATCTTAGAATAAGGGGCCGCCCATTTAAAACTGAGATGAGTAGAAATTTCTTCTGAGGGTTGTGGATCTGTGGAATTCGCACACTCAGAGAGCTGTGGAAGCTGGGACATTCAATAAATTTAAGACAGAACTAGACAGTTTCTTAGACGATAAGGGAATAAGGGGTTATGGAGAGCCGGCAGGGAAGTGGACCTGAGCCCATGATCGGATAAGCCATGATCGTATTAAATGGGGAGCAGGCTCAAGGGGCCGTATGGCCTACTCCTGCTCCTATTTCTTATGTTCTTATGTTTTTATGTCCTTAATTCTTAATATATCCTCCCAGGCATATTCTTTGGTCTTAAGTCTTGTTTGCTTGCAAAAATCAAGTCAGACAAATATGCATATTAAAGCAGAATTTACTTCTGTCATTTGGCAATGCTTGTGAAAAATATGTATAGAACCAAGTTTCACCAGGAAATTACATCACGCAGCATCCATTTATCACGGACACCCAAGGCCCCAAAATGGCGGATGTGTGCCAACCGCCATACTGGGTGAGGACAAGAAAAAGGCATATTTTACCTACGCCTGAAGCAAACATTAGACCCCTTTGCATCTGCAAATAAGGGGTCTAACGCATGATTGAGGTCCCCTCTCCAAGATTGGTTTACCCTGAGGCAGCCATTTCCAACTGTACTCAGGAAAACCAAACAAAGAAGGTAAATGATTTACCTGAATGTGGAGCCAGGAGGAGCAGGTGTGCTGGGATAAATATTTACCTCCATAATTGTACACAAAGCAAAAACATTCACTAATTTCCATTCTATATGAAAGCTGGTATGATACTACCAGTGAAAAGTGCTTGAAAATGGCAGATTTTCAGCAGTAACCTGCATGAGAAGTGGTTCTAGTTGCAGTGCTGACACACAGCGTGCTAAATCGCATTATGTTATACTTAGCTGAACGGCAGTTATACATTTAGAAGTAACCAGCTACAAATCATGACAGTAAAAGCAGCTAAAAAACCCACAAACCTCTGAAACACAACTTCTTATCAGCTTGAATTTACTACTTAAAGTGGTTGTCACATTAGCAGCAGAGAAGATGAGACCTTGCAGAATTATTATAAACTAATGAAGAATTATGTGCAAGCTACAGAAATCAGGAAATAAAGGACAAAGATTAAAAATTACATTTTAAAAACAGAAATGGGCCAAAAATTGCGATCTCTACGAGCGCATATGATATGCGCATGCAACCGTAGATGCCACGCAAGTGCCGGTTCTCGGACCGCGATGCACATGCGCCTAAATCCGACACTTGCAGACTGTGAAAATGTCTTTTGACAGTTCCAACGCATTCCCGGGAGAAGGGCCTTCATGGGTGGAGATTTGGGCTATTTGCCCAACTCTTGCCCAGCAAATGTCCTTCAAACTCTAATGCCTGGTAAAAGCCTAGTTTTACCAGCGTAAGAGTTTTAATAGATAGAAAAAATGATATTACTTATTTTTATATTAAAAACTATTAAAACAATGGTCCTGAAATTCGCAGCCTCCTTGAGTCCATACGGAGTGTGTACGGACCCGGGAAGGCATCGGAAAGTCGGTTTTCAGCGTGCAATATGCATGCAGCGAAAACCGCCTTTTCCGATCTGTCAGGTTTCTGGCTTGACAGATGGCCACATCTCAGGGAGAAGGACATTCCCACAGCAGGGATTGGGCCATTTGACCATCTCTTGCCCTGCGAATGTCCTTAAAACTCTTACGGCTGGTAAAAGCAGGCGCATAGCCTACTTATACCAATGTAAGAGTTTAAAAACATATCGAAAACATATTAAAATAAAATTTAAAAATACATATTTATGTTAAAAACCCTGCCCACTCAGGTAATTTTATTTTAAACCATAATTAAAACTTTTTTTAAAAATCGGCAAATTTTTTTTTCTAAAACATTTCTATCAACTTTAATTTCTATAATGTATTTATATGAGGTGTTTTAAAAAATATTTTATGTAGTTTTTGAATGTTTGAGGGTGTTTCTCATTCATAATAATAGGAGTTTCGGACTTACAAAACTCCGATTACTATTAATGAGAAAATACTTTACCGTGATTGGGTGTCCAAGCCCACGTGACTCCTACTGACGTCCCAATGTGAACACGCTCTGTTGCGCAAGAAGAGGAGGCCTCAGGACTGGGATATCTGGTGAGCATTGGACCAAAAGGTAAATGCGCATCTTTACTCCTATTTTTAGTCGAACGCCTGCGGGAAGAAGAGACCGGGATTTCGGCACCATTTTAAAAACATTTTCAAAAAAATAAATTTTTCTCTAAAACATTTAAGTGAAGGGTTTTTTTTCATTTATATTTGTGTTTTATTTCATTTTAGGAGTACCTGTATCGTATTTTAGGAGCTCACAGTACTATGAATGAGAATACTACATTGTGATTGGTGGTCCAGGCCCACATGATCCCAGGATACACATATGCTCCTAGAAAATGTGGGCTCCTAGGCTGGATTGCACAGCTAGGCCTCAGAGTGCAAGTCTACGTTCCCCCGGGACCACCAGTATTTTCATTAAAAACTGTTCGGTCGGAGGCATCTGGACACAAGAGATCGGAACGCAATGCCTTAGCGCCGCCGCTAAACTCCCGCCCAACATGGGGGTGCTAACAGGAGGTGCAAAGGAGCCCAATTTCACCCCCAAAGTATTTTGTATCATGGTATTGGTTTTTTTCATTCTAGCATGGTGCTTACAGGATTAAAAATGCGGTTCGTTCACAGACAATGGTCCACCTATTTTTGATGTACCAATGATATGTAATGCCAGATACTCAAGGGAGGAGCCAGCCATTCGGTTCAAATATAAGTATTGTCAAGCTCATAATAAAGTAATGCAATTGAGTACTGTAGAGAATGAGTAAGTATGACCTTAGCAGCTTTATTCAAACTCCAGAGTGCTGGTACAGCATGGGAGGCCTGCTTATATACAATGCTCCCAAGGGATGCTGGGATCCCTTGGGACTCCAACAGGTAAGCCCTCTGGTGGTGGTATGATACAGGTTGCCTAGGGTTGCATACATAATATAACTCCCTCCCAAAGTCAATAGTACACTTATTTACAGGGTGAGACGATCTGGGGCTTTTCGCTCCCTTGTCGATCGTGGTCAACCGTGATGTCAGTTGCGACTTGTGTGTGTGTTGGAGGGTCGAAATTGGTGGTGTCCTCTTTGGGTTGCTCATGGCTGTTTGTGAATCGCAGCTTGGTTTCGTCCAAATGCTTTCTGCATGTTAGTCCATTGGCATGTTTGACCTGAAACACTCTACTCCCTTCTTTGGCTATGACGGTGCCAGCAAGCCATTTGGGACCATGTCCATAGTTGAGTAGAATTACAGGGTCATTGACTTCAATCTCGCGTGGCATGTTTGTGCGATCATGGTACATGCTTTGTTGATGCCGCCTGCCCTCGACGTGATCATGGAGATCAGGGTGGACAGAGAACCTTGTTTTGAGCGCCCTTTTCATGAACAGCTCAGCTGGGGGAACCCCGGTGAGCAAGTGGGGTCTGGTGTGGTAGCTGAGCAGAACTCGGGACAGGGGGGTCTGCAGGGAGCCTTCCGACATACATTTCAAGCTGTGCTTGATGGTTTGGACTGCCCATTTTGCCTGGCCATTGGATGCGGGCTTGAACGGGGCAGATGTGACGTGCTTGATCCAATTGCAGGTCACAAATCCCTTGAATTCAGCGCTGGTGAAGCACGGCCCATTGTCGCTGACAAGGACATCAGGCAGGCCGTGCATGGCGAATATGGCTCATAGGCTTTCGATGGTGGCAGTGGACGTGCTTACAGACATTATTACATACTCAATCCATTTTTAATAAGCATCCAAATACATTTTGCCAAGAAACAGGCCCGCAAAGTCAACGTGGATCCTAGACCACGGTTTGGAGGGGCATGACCACAAACTTAACGGTGCCTCCCTGGGTGCATTGCTCAGTTGAGAGCAAGTGTTGCATTGGCGCACGCATGAATCTAAATCTGAGTCGATGCTGGGCCACCACACATGGGACCTGGCTATAGCTTTCATCGTTACTATACCTGGGTGGGTACTTAGGCAAATCAACGTGATTGCCCCACAAAAGACAGTCTGCCTGAATGGACATTTTGTCTTTGCACCGCTGGAACGGCTTGATCTCTTCATACATCTCTGCTGGGATGCTGGACAAGCTCCCAGCAGAGGACACAGTTTTTTTAAAAGGGACAGTAAAGGATCCTGGCTGGTTCAGGTCCTGATCTGGTGGTTCATAATGGGTGACTTTTCGTTTTCGAATGCATTCATCGCCAACAGCAAGGCTGCAGGCTGTGCCATTTCCACCCCGGTGGTGGGCAATGGTAGCTGACTGAGAGCATCAGCGCATTCTCTGTGCCTGGTCTGTGGCAGATTACATGGTTGTATGCAGACAGCATGAGCGCCCATCTTTGGATGCGGCAGAGGCATTGGTGTTAATCCCTTTGCTCTCTGAGAATAGCGATATGAGCAGCTTATGGTCAGTTTCTAACTCAAACTTGAGACCAAACAGATACTGGTGCATTTTTTTCACCCCGTAAACACACGTCAGAGCTTCTTTTTCAATCATGCTGTAGGCCCTTTCGGCCTTGGACAAACTCCTGGATGCATTGTTGACTGGTTGCAATGTTCCCAATTCGTTAGCTTGTTGTAACAAACACCCGACCCCGTAAGAAAATGCATCGCAAGCTAGCACTAAACATTTACATGGGTTATACAGAACAAGCAGTTTGTTGGAACATAACAGATTTCTGGCTTTCTCAAATGCAGCCTCTTGTGATTTCCCCCATACACAGTTGTCTCCCTTACGTAGCAGCACATGTCGGGGTTCTAGCAAGGTGCTTAACCTAGATAGGAAATTACCAAAATAGTTGAGGAGTCCCAGGAATGACCGCAGCTCCGTCATGATCTGTGGTCGCGGCGCGTTCTTGATGGCCTCTGTCTTGGCGTCAGTGGGTCTGATGCCGTCTGCCGCGATTCTTCTCCCTAAGAACTCGACCTCTGGCGCCAGGAAAACACACTTCAAGCATTTCAACCTGAGTCCCACATGATCTAGCCAACTTGGAACCTCTTCCAGGTTCTTCAAGTGTTCAATGGTGTCCTGACTTGTAACCAGTATGTCGTCCTGGAAAACCACTGTGTGTGGAACCGACTTTAGCAGGCTCTTCATGTTCCTTTGGAAAATTGCCGCGGCCGATCAAATCCCAAACGGGCATCTATTGTAGATGATTCTAAAAGGACAAAGGGTGTTAAAAAAACAAGCCTGAAGGCTTTGTGTCTTAATGCAAGGAGTATCCGCAATAAGGTGGATGAATTAACTGTGCAAATAGATGTTAATAAATATGATGTGATTGGGATTACGGAGACATGGCTCCAGGATGATCAGGGCTGGGAACTCAACATCCAGGGGTATTCAACATTCAGGAAGGATAGAATAAAAGGAAAAGGAGGTGGGGTAGCATTGCTGGTTAAAGAGGAGATTAATGCAATAGTTCGGAAGGACATTAGCTTGGATGATGTGGAATCTATATGGGTAGAGCTGCAGAACACCAAAGGGCAAAAAACGTTAGTGGGAGTTGTGTACAGACCTCCAAACAGTAGTAGTGATGTTGGGGAGGGCATCAAACAGGAAATTAGGGGTGCATGCAATAAAGGTGCAGCAGTTATAATGGGTGACTTCAATATGCACATAGATTGGGCTAGCCAAACTGGAAGCAATACGGTGGAGGAGGATTTCCTGAAGTGCATAAGGGATGGTTTTCCAGACCAATATGTCGAGGAACCAACTAGGGTGGAGGCCATCTTAGACTGGGTGTTGTGTAATGAGAGAGGATTAATTAGCAATCTCATTGTGCGAGGCCCCTTGGGGAAGAGTGACCATAATATGGTGGAATTCTGCATTAGGATGGAGAATGAAACAGTTAATTCAGAGACCATGGTCCAGAACTTAAAGAAGGGTAACTTTGAAGGTATGAGGCGTGAATTGGCTAGGATAGATTGGCGAATGATACTTAAGGGGTTGACTGTGGATGGGCAATGGCAGACATTTAGAGACCGCATGGATGAACTACAACAATTGTACATTCTTGTCTGGCGTAAAAATAAAAAAGGGAAGGTGGCTCAACCGTGGCTATCAAGCGAAATCAGGGATAGTATTAAAGCCAAGGAAGTGGCATACAAATTGGCCAGAAATAGCAGCGAACCCGGGGACTGGGAGAAATTTAGAACTCAGCAGAGGAGGACAAAGGGTTTGATTAGGGCAGGGAAAATGGAGTACGAGAAGAAGCTTGCAGGGAACATTAAGGCGGATTGCAAAAGTTTCTATCGATATGTAAAGAGAAAAAGGTTAGTAAAGACAAACGTAGGTCCCCTGCAGTTAGAATCAGGGGAAGTCATAACGGGGAACAAAGAAATGGCAGACCAATTGAACAAGTACTTTGGTTCGGTATTCACTAAGGAGGACACAAACAACCTTCCGGATAAAAAAGGGGTCAGAGGGTCTAGTAAGGAGGAGGAACTGAGGGAAATCTTTATTAGTTGGGAAATTGTGTTGGGGAAATTGATGGGATTGAAGGCCGATAAATCCCCAGGGCCTGATGGACTGCATCCCAGAGTACTTAAGGAGGTGGCCTTGGAAATAGCGGATGCATTGACAGTCATTTTCCAACATTCCATTGACTCTGGATCAGTTCCTATCGAGTGGAGGGTAGCCAATGTAACCCCACTTTTTAAAAAAGGAGGGAGAGAGAAAACAGGGAATTATAGACTGGTCAGCATGACCTCAGTAGTGGGTAAAATGATGGAATCAATTATTAAAGATGTCATAGCGGCGCATTTGGAAAAAGGTGACATGATAGGTCCAAGTCAGCATGGATTTGTGAAAGGGAAATCATGCTTGACAAATCTTCTGGAATTTTTTGAGGATGTTTCCAGTAAAGTGGATAAGGGAGAACCAGTTGATGTGGTATATTTGGACTTTCAGAAGGCTTTCGACAAGGTCCCACACAAGAGATTAATGTGCAAAGTTAAAGCACATGGGATTGGGGGTAGTGTGCTGACGTGGATTGAGAACTGGTTGTCAGACAGGAAGCAAAGAGTCGGAGTAAATGGATACTTTTCAGGCAGTGACTAGTGGGGTACCGAAAGGTTCTGTGCTGGGGCTCCAGCTGTTTACATTGTACATTAATGATTTAGATGAGGGGATTAAATGTAGTATCTCCAAATTTGCGGATGACACTAAGTTGGGTGGCAGTGTGAGCTGCGAGGAGGATGCTATGAGGCTGCAGAGTGACTTGGATAGGTTAGGTGAGTGGGCAACTGCATGGTAGATGAAGTATAATGTGGATAAATGTAAGGTTATCCACTTTGGTGGTAAAAACAGAGAGACAGACTATTATCTGAATGGTGACAGATTAGGAAAAGGGGAGGTGCAACGAGACCTGGGTGTCATGGTACATCAGTCATTGAAGGTTGGCATGCAGGTACAGTAGGCGGTTAAGAAAGCAAATGGCATGTTGGCCTTCATAGCGAGGGGATTTGAGTACAGGGGCAGGGAGGTGTTGCTACAGTTGTTCAGGGCCTTGGTGAGGCCACACCTGGAGTATTGTGTACAGTTTTGGTCTCCTAACTTGAGGAAGGACATTCTTGCTATTGAGGGAGTGCAGCGAAGGTTCACCAGACTGATTCCCGGGATGGTGGGACTGACCTAGCAAGAAAGATTGCATCAACTGGGCTTGTATTCACTGGAGTTCAGAAGAATGAGAGGGGACCTCATAGAAACGTTTAAAATTCTGACGGGTTTAGACAGGTTGGATGCAGGAAGAATGTTCCCAATGTTGGGGAAGTCCAGAACCAGGGGTCACAGCCTACGGATAAGGGGTAAGCCATTTAGGACCAAGATGAGGAGAAACTTCTTCACCCAGAGAGTGGTGAACCTGTGGAATTCTCTACCACAGAAAGTAGTTGAGGCCAATTCACTAAATATATTCAAAAGGGAGTTAGATGAAGTCCTTACTACTCGGGGGATCAAGGGGTGTGGCGAGAAAGCAGGAAGGGGGTACTGAAGTTACATGTTCAGCCATGAACTCATTGAATGGCGGTGCAGGCTAGAAGGGCTGAATGGCCTACTCCTGCACCTATTTCCTATGTTTCCATCAGACCTTTGTGCGTGTTGATGCAGGTGAGGCCTTTCAATGATTCTGCCAGCTCCTGCGTCATGTAGGCCGAGGTCAGGTGCAACTTGGTGAACGTCTTTCCTCCAGTCAGGGTCGCAAATACCTTGGGTAGTGGGTACTGATCCTATACCGAAAAACAGTTAATCGTTACTTTATAGTCCCCACAAATTCTGACTGTGCCGTCACCTTTGAGAACCAGAACAATTGGACTTGCCCACTCGTTGAACTCCATCGGCGCGATAATGCCTTCTCGCTGCAGCCTGTCCAGCTCAATTTCCACTTTCTCTCGCATTATATATGGCACCGCCCGTGCCTTGTGGTGGATGGGTCGTGTGCCGAGAACCAAGTGGATCTGCACCTTCACCCCCAAGAAAATTCCAATGTCTGGCTCAAACAACAACGGGAACTTGCTCAGAACCTGGGCACATGAGGCGTCGTCGACAGAGAGCGCTCGGATGTCGTTCCAGTTCCAGAGGATTTTTCCCAGCCAGCTTCTACTGAACAGTGTGGGGCCATCTCCTGGTACAATCCATAGTGCGAGTTTGTGCACTGCTCCATCATAGGAGACTTTTACTGCTGTGCTGCCAATAACAGGGATCAGCTCTTTCGTGTAAGTTCTTAGCTTGGTCTGAATGGGGCTAAGCTTGGGCCTGTGTGCCAAGTTGCACCACAGCCTGTCGAAGGTGTTTTTGCTCATGATAGACTGACTCGCACCCGTGTCCAGTTCCATGAATACTGGAATTCCATCCAGTCCGACTTTTCCATGATCGGTGGACATTTCGTGGTGAAGGTGTGTACCCCGTACACTTCTGCCTCCACGGTTCGAGTCTCTAGTTCAGCCTGATCTGCCATGGATCGATCCTCCCATGCAACGTGATGGTTTGCAGGGTTTGCAGCTCGTCTGCACATTCGCTGGAGGTGTCCCATTGTTCCACAGCCTTTGCACACATAGTGTTTGAAGCGGCATTGATGGGCTCGATGATCACCTCCGCAGCGCTAACAAGGTGTTAACTGCCTCTCATTAACGATTGATGGCGGACTCTGGGTCATCTGAGGTCATGCAGCTGCCGCCGTGTACGTTCTGCCATATGCATTCCTGCCTGAAAATGACATTATTTTGTGCACAGTCCTTGCCGAAACCTCTTTACGCTGCAAAGTTTATTTGGTGTAATCGCTGGTGGACATAAATGCCTGGGCTATCGTTATGGTTTTGATCAGATTCGGTGTTTCAACAGTCAATAGTTTGCGAAGGATAACTTCATGGCCAATGCCAAACACAAAAAAGTCTCTTAGCATTTGCTCAAGGAATCCATCGAATTTGCAATGTCCTGCAAGGCGCTTTAGTTCGGCAACGTAGCTCGCCACTTCCTGGCCTTCAGACCGTTGAAGAATCAGACGTGGAGAATCGATACCTTGCCATCAAAACGTTTTCCTTCAGATTTAGGTGCTCCTGGACCAGCGTACGCAGTTCTTCATAGGACTTGGTTGTGAGCTTCACCGGAGCTAGAAGATTCTTCATGAGGCCATAGGTTGTTGCTCCACAGACGATAAGGAGGATCACCCTTCGTTTGGCAGCGTTCTCGATCCCTTCCAGCTCATTGGCCACGAAATATTGGTCGAGTCGCTCCACGAAGGCCTCCCAATCGTCCCCTTCTGAGAATTTCTCCATGATACCAACAGTTGTTTGTATTTTTGTGTGGTTGTTCGTTATCTCGTCTATAAACTAATGCAACTGAATACTGTAGACAATGAGTAAGTGTGACCTTAGCTCCTTTATTCAAACTCCAGAGTGCTGGTACAGCATGGGAGGCCTGCTTATATACAGTGCTCCGAAGGGATGCTGGGATCCCTTGGGAGTCCAACAGGTAAGCCCTCTGGTGGTGGTATGATACAGGTTGCACAAGGTTGCATACGTAACAAATATCTTTCAGGTTTTGTTTATACATATTTTTGTTTGTCAGCACTTTGAGTTTAAGAGGCACATATTTAAATTTTCTTCATCCAGGTCATTTTTCGAATCATTTTTCTCAGTCTGTCTTGTTCACATGTCCATTTCAAGCCATCAAAGACAGAGAGAGATAAGGCAGTGAAACAGGCTAGGGAGACTCCGTGGAAAGGCTGTAACAAAAGGCCACATAAGGATCTCATTCAGGAATGTTTTGTCTGTATTTATTTAGCACAGCAGGCATAACTGTTTGTTATTTTCTATTTTACAAGGATAGACAGTGAAGCCTGTAAATTTAAAATATGCGCTTGCTCATCCATTTATTCTCAATAAATCACATTGGGTTCGGCTAAAAGTACCACAGTCTAGTGATTTGCTTATTCTACTGTCTTCTAAAGCCAAGAAAGATCACGAGAGCACATGATAACACAGTTTTAAGGATTTTTAGTTCGATCCAAGGACATGCTACAAATTACCCAGTAAAGGCACACTGTGGGTCATAGGGAGCAAGGACTCATCTTCAGGACTGGGCTCAGATGCTGAACCCAGGGAGAATATTTGTGTAAAGTCCTGTCCCCTCAGTTCAGATTCACACGAGGCATGTAGTGAAGTCAAGGTCACTCTGGACCTACACCTTTTATTTCCCAGCTCTGGAATGCTGCACTTGCCTGAGACCTGTGCTTATATACCTGTCTCTTGCAAGTGCACCCCCGGTGGTAAGGTATGCTGGTGGTTACAAGTCATATCTTATTACAGTCATGTATAGCATGTTGGGATACAGTTATATATAATAATGTAAGATACATGACATCACCCTCCCCCAAGGTCTTATTTTCTTTATAGATTCAGTCTCTCAGGTGGTCTACGCTCTCGCATGGAGCGCCTGAGTTGTGGTTCAGTTGTTTGCCTTGGTGTCTGTTTTTCTTTGGGTGTGACTGCTGGTATCTCACCTGGGCTGTCTGTTTCGATTGGTGTGATTGTTGTTGACTCGCCTGGGCTGTCTGTTGGGATTGCCCTTTCCTCAGCTTGTTCCCTCTGTCTGTCCACCAGGTGTGGTGCGAGTTCCACATTGTAGTCTGCCTCTGGTTCCGCAGTGCTGTTGGTAAATCTGCTTTTGACTTGGTTGACATGCCTCTGTCAGGTTTTGCCATTGTCCATTTGTACTACCAGTAGCCTGTTTCCTTCCTTACCCGTTATTGTCCCTGCAAGCCATTTGGGACCTTTGCCATGGTTTAGTACAAACACTTTGTCCCCTATCTCATTCCATCTCCCCCTCGAATTTCTGTCATGGTACACAGTCAGCTTATGGCGCTTTGCCTCAACAATTTCGTGCATGTCTGGGAGGATTAATGAGAGCCTTGTTTTTAAAGTCCTTTTCATCAACAGTTGCGCGGGGGGAATCCCAGTCAGTGAGTGCGGACGAGATCTGTATGCCAACAGCAGTCGCGACAGGCGACCCTGCAGCGTGGGACCTTGGATTTTAAGCATGCCTTGTTTAATGATTTGCACTGCTCTCTCCACCTGGCCTTTGGAGGCCGGCTTGAACGGTGCCGTCTTGACGTGACTTATGCCGTGGTCAATTATAAAGTCTTGGAATTCTGCGCTGGTGAAGTACGGACCATTGTCACTGACCAATATGTCAGGGATTCCGTGTGTTGCAAACATGGTTGCGAGGCTCTCCACAGTGGTGGAGGTTGTGCTCGACTTTAAAATGGTGCATTCAATCCACTTTGAAAATGCATCTACAACTACGAGGAACATTTTGCCCATGAATGGGCCCGCACAGTCTACGTGCACCCGCAACCACGGTTTGGTAGGCCAGGGCCAGGGGCTCAGTGGAGCCTTCCTGGGGGCATTGCTGAGTTGGGCACAAATGGTGCACCTTTGGACGCAGAGCTCCAAGTCCGCGTCAATACCAGACCACCAGCCGTGGGATCTGGCTATGGCCTTCATGAGAACGATCCCCGGGTGCTCGCGGTGGAGCTCCCGGACAAATGCCTCTTTACCTCGCAGAGGCATGACTACTCGGCTGCCCCACATCAGGCAGTCTGCTTGTAGTGATAGCTCATGCATGCGCCTGTGAAAGGGTTTTAATTCCTCGGGGCAGGCATCGCGAGCCTCTGCCCAGTCACCGGTTATGACACATCTTTTTACTAAGGATAACGTGGGGTCGCTGGCCGTCCAGGCTCTGATTTGGCGAGCCATCATGGGCGAACCTGTGGACTCAAAGGCATTGATTGCCATGACTATCTCACAGTCCTGTTTGTCAGACCCTTCCGTGGTCACCAGGGGTAGCCTGCTGAGCGCGTCGGCACAGTTGTCTGTGCCTTATGGTATAGTCGTAGGACGCCAGCATGAGTGCCCACCGTTGAATTCGTGCCGAGGCATTGGCGTTTATTGCCTTGCTCTTAGATAGGAGGGACGTGAGGGGCTTGTGGTCGGTTTCTAATGCGAACTTGGCCCCGAAAAGGTATTGGTGCATCTTTTTGACACCGTACACGCACGCGAGCACCTCCTTCTCGACCATTCCGTACCTGCGCTCCGCGAGCGAAAGTGACCTGGAGGCATAAGCTATGGGTTGTAATTTGCCCGCACTATTGACATGTTGCAAAACGGACCCGACCCCATACGCTGATGCATTGCATGTGAGAACTAGCTTTTTACCTGGGTCAAAGAAAGTCAAAACACTGTTGGAACACAGAAGGTTGCATGCCTTATTGAAGGCGCGTTCCTGGGCGTCCCCCCAAAACCAATCGCACCCCTTCCTGAGTGGCACGTGGAGAGGCTCCAGCAGCGTGCTTAAGTTCTGCATAAAGTTCCCAAAGTAATTGAGTAGCCCGAGAAAGGCACACAGTTCTGAGACATTCCGGGGCCTGGGTGCCAGGCGAATTGCTTCTGTTTTGGACTCTGTTGGACGGATTCCATCAGCGGCAATCCTTCTGCCCAAAAATTCAACCTCGGGTGCGAGAAACAGGCACTTGGATTTCTTGACTCGTAGGCCTACCTGATCCAGCCGCTTTAGTGCTTCCTCCAAATTACGGAGATGGGAGTTGGTGTCCCTGCCCATGATAAGTATGTCATCTTGAAATACAACCGTCCCCGGGATGGACTTGAGCAGACTCTCCATGTTGCGCTGGAATATGGCAGCTGCCGACCTGACGCCGAATGGGCATCGATTGTACATGAAAAGGCCTCGATATGTGTTGATGGTGGTGAGCAGCTTGGATTCCTCAGTCAATTCTTGCGTCATATACGCAGATGTGAGGTCCAATTTTGAGAAAAGTTTACCTCCAGCCAATGTGGAAAATAAGTCCTCCGCTCTGGGCAGCGGGTACTGGTCCTGTAGGGAGACTCTGTTTATGGTAGATTTGTGGTCCCCACAGATTTGTACGGATCCATCAGGCTTCATGACTGGGACGATGGGACTTGCCCAGTCGCTAAATTCCACAGGTGATATAATGCCTTCCGCAGAAGCCTGTCTAATTTGTGTTCAATCTTTTCCCTCATCACATAGGGTACAGCTCTGGCCTTGTGATGGACCGGTCTAGCATCCTGTGTGATGTAGATTTTGACTTTGGCCCCTTTGAAAGTGCCCACACCTGGCTGAAAGAGATGTTCAAATCGCTTTATAACTGTTGAGCAGGAGGTCCATTCCTCTAATGACATGGCATGGACATCATCCCATTTCCAGTTTAGTTTTGCCAGCCAGCCTCTCCCCAGCAGTGCTGGGGGGTCTCTGGGGACAATCCACAGGGGAAGTCGGTTCACTGTCCCTTTGTGTGTGACAGCGAGCATGGCGCTGCCGAGGACTGGTACGATTTCTTTGGTATAGGTCCTTAGTTTGGTGTCAATCCTTGTGAGTTTTAGTCTGTCTCTTTTATGCGGCCACAGTTGTTCAAATTGTTGAGCGCCCATGAGAGATTGACTCGCTCCCGTATCCAGCTCCATGTTGACAGATATCCCATTGAGTAGGACCCTCATCATTATAGGAGGCATGCTGTTGTAGGAGCAGCGGCCATTGATCGTGTTGACCCGCTGTACATTGGTGTCCCGGGTACTGTCCCCACCGTCTTCTGGTCCGCTTTCCGACCCATCCGATTCATATACCAGCCGAGCTGCCATTTTTTTGCACATGCGGGCCAAATGTCCTGTATATTCACAGTTCCTGCAAACAGCCTGCTGAAATCGACACTCCCTTGAAGAGTGCCCACCCCAACACCTCCAGCACAGACTGCTTGCAAAGAATAAGCTGTGTCTGGCTGATCTCTCTTGAGCTTCTCTCAGTTTGTAGTTGATTGCTCGCATTGTGGGTTGACGAGGTGTGAACGGCCGTTCCTGTGGCCCTTGATGGCTTCTGTTGCCACCGCTTGCTGTCGAAAGCCTGTTCTGCTGGTTTTGTCTGTGTGTGGGGGTAGCAGCTTTTCTAATGCTGTGAACTCCTTGTTCCATTATTTCGTTAGTTGTCGTCCCTTCATTGTAAATCAACCTCGTTTCTTCTTCCCCTACCAATAATGTCTGTGCAACCAGTGCTGCTGCCTCTAAGGTCAGGTTCTTGGTCTCTATGAGTTTTCGGAATATGCCTTTGTGGCCTATTCCTTCAATGAAAAAGTCTCTCAGCATTTCTCTCCTCAGTTCATCGGAGAACTCACATAAACTAGCCAACCTCCAAAGTTCCGCCACAAAGTCGGGTATGCTCTGGCCCACACAGCGTCTGTAGTTGTAGAACCTGTGTCTGGCCATGTGTCGGCTGCTCGCTGACTCAGGTGGTCTCTTACCAGTGTGCTCAATTCTTCAAATGACTTGCTTGCTGGTTTCTCAGTTGCCAACAGATCCTTCATTTTAGCGTATGTTTTTGAGCCACAGTTGGTCAAGAGATGGGCTCTTCTCTTGTCTGCCGTATCGTCGCCTAACCAGTCTTTGGTTACAAAGCTTTGCTGCAGCCTTTCTAGAAAGTCCTTCCAATTGTCTCCCGCATTGTACTTTTCATCTGATCCTTTGTTCGCCATTCTGTGGATTCTGTAATCCCGTAACCCGTCGCCACTGTAAAGTCCTGTCCCCTCAATACAGATTCACACGAGGCATGTAGTGAAGTCAAGGTCACTCTGGACCTGCACCTTTTATTTCCCAGCTCTGGAATGCTGCACTTGCCTGAGACCTGTGCTTATATACTGTCTCTTGCAAGTGCACCCCCGGTGGTAAGGTATGCTGGTGGTTACAGGTCATATCTTATTAAGGTCATGTACAGCATGTCGGGATACATTTATATATAATAATGTAAGATACATGACAATTTGGAGGAAAAACCTCAAACCTGTTTCTTTCAGACATCGAGGGAAATTTTCATCATCATCATAGGCAGTCTCTCGAAATCGAGGAAGACTTGCTTCCACTCTAAAAGTGAGTTCTCAGGTGGCTGTACAGACCAATGTGGGAATTACAGTCACTGTCACAGGTGGGGCAGACAGTGGTTGAAGGAAAGGGTGGGTTTGTCGCACCCTCTTTCCGCTGCTTGTGCTTGTTTTCTGCATGCTCTCGGCGGTGGGACTCGAGTTGCTCAGTGCCCTCCCGAATGCATTTCCTCCACTTAGGGCAGTCTTTGGCTTGGGATTCTCAGGTGTCGGTGAGGATGTTGCACTTTATCGAGGAGGCTTTGAGGGTGTCCTTGAAACATTTCCTATGCCCACCTGGGGCTCGTTTATCATGTCGGAGCTCTGAGTAGAGCGCTCGCTTAGGAAGTCTATTGTTAGACATGCGGACGATGTGGCCCACCCAACGGAGCTGGCAGAGCGTGGTCAGTGCTTCGATGCTGGGGATGTTGGGCTGAGCAAGAACACTGACATTGGTGCGCCTATCCTCCCAGTGGATTTGCAGGATCTTGCGGAGGCAGCGCTTGTGGTACTTCTAAAGCACTTTGAGATGTCTGCTGTACATCGTCCATGTCTCTGAGCCATATAGGAGGGCGGGTATCCCTACTGCCCTGTAGACCATAATCTTGGTGCCAGATTTGAGGTCCTGGTCTTCAAGCACTCTTTTCCTCAGGCGACCAACCTGTCCTGGGAAATTCTGACTGTTGGGTGTCAACTGCCAGAAAGTACCATCCGCCCACCTGTGTCAAGAGCAAAGAGGCCGTAGCAATTTAAATAGAACTGTTGAACTATGGCCACCTGATGCATGCCGGAATGGGTCAGTGCAATGTCGCACAGCTCGGAGACTGCCTGGCCAGCAGCAACGTGAGTCCTCGGGAGAGGGGATTTGCAATCACGAGGCGGGGGCATACCCCCAGGTTGGCAGCTGCCCAGATGATTTCTGTGGGACTTGGAGGAACACTCCTTCTTCTCCTAGCCCCACAATAATAAAAGGATAAAAAGTTTGGAGCCCTTTTGTGATGCTGCCGCCAATGGTTCCTTTAAGGATGACTGGTTAGGCCACACACTGCCTGGTACAAATGTACTTCAAAAGTGCAATCGGGGTCCTACAACGGAAACATCCATCATGCTATGGGCAGAAAAGGGCAGAGTAAGGCTTTCCCCTCCCCCCTGATTTTCCCCTGCCAGCCCCCCATCTTTCAGGCAATAAATAGTGGGCAGAAGTCGTAAATCACCCCCAATGAATCAAGTACTGTGTTTCACTAACTATAAACCTCTTTAAACTTTGTTTCAGATTCATGACAGCATTACAATTGTTGATTCCCCAAATGTCTCAATAAACAAAGGCACTGCACATTGTGGACTAGCCATACAGTTCGCTCCCAGGGTCAATCCGTGGTTTATACTGAATTAGCTGAATTAGCTGGGTGGCCCCCAGCTTGTGAGCACCATCGGAGCAGGCCGGGGAGCGGAAGGAGCAGCGTGGCAGCATACCAACTCCAGTGAACAGCACGTTCTGGAGTAGGAGAGCAACGGTTGTGAAAAGGGACGTCATCAAGGTCCACGTCGGTGATTGGAGGATGGGCAGGTACTGAAGGAGCGGCGAGGTCGGGGTGTAGGAGCGGCGAGAGATTGTAGAGGAACGTGATCGGGGCCCAGAAGAGGCGAGGGCCCAGGGGCAGCACAGGCCAGCCCACACTGTGATATGTGTGCACACTAGGTCCGCGCAGCAGAGCTGGTCTCCAGTCGTCTTGGTTAATCCTTGCTACTGGGCCAAGACCTAGCTCTGTCAAGCCCGTGTGGTAGCTGGTGTGCAACGGTCACCACACGTTAAACAAATCCAAGTACAGACATCTTCCACCCTTCAAGAATTAGTTCAGACCTGGAATTTTAGGTCCACCATTGAAACACCTGTGAACTTTTTGACATGGAAGCAAGTCATCCTTGATTCGAGGGATTGCCTATGATGATGGAGCCGAACTTTGATAAGGTGCTCGTAAGTGCACTTTAACTGGCTTCGGTATTTCTGAGCTGGAAGTCGCTCAGCTGGGGTTTCTGTCACTGATTATCCAGTGAGCTGATTATAAATGATATGATAACAGATGAGCCCATGGCACCAGCCAGCCCCCTCCCCCCAACACCACAGCGGAGGGCATGCAGAGCATATGCCACTGCAAAATTGTTACGTCAGCAGCTCATAAATGAATGCTTTGCTTGAATGTGGAGAGCTGCGATTTGGGACCCTGATGACTGTTACTCCAAATGTTTGACACTGTACAAGAGTGCTTAAATTCAATTCAAACGTTTATGTAAAAATGTAAAAAATATACAACAATTTTAAAACTTTGTAAAACTTAAAAACAACTAACAATTTTAACAACTTTAACAACATTTTAACAACTAGAATAAACTTTTAAAATCAAGCTTAAATTATTCAATGAACAACTACAACAAAAGACCTATACTGTCCTCGACCTTGACCTCGGCCCCGTCCTTGACCGCGTGCTCCACCACCCTTGGGACTATTCCCCCCTTTCTTACTCCCACCCTTCCCTTTCCCACTGCTCCTGAGCCCGGACCTCTCCATGGTGGTACCAATCCGGCATGCAGCAGTGCACCCAGAGTGCTGTTGCTGTCGTTAGGGGTGAGACATTGCAGGCACAATAAATGGGGCCTCAGGAAAAGCTCGTTATGTGGAACGCACAGCTTCAGGCCTGGAAGCTGCTGGCAGCTCCCCACCCTCAGGTGCTGTCGACCTGACTACTATGGCACGGGAGGATTCCGCGCCATGTCCCGATCCCATCGATTGCCGCATGGCTTCGACGCTGTCGGCAGTTCGCTCCATCATGGTGATCATACATGACATATCCTCCGACTGTCGTTCTGATAGAGCCGCGATGTTTTCAGCTATCATAGCCATGGCCTTGAGCAGCTCTCAACCTATGTCGACACTGGCCTGTGACAGATGCACCATGTCCTCGTACACGCCTATCTGTCATGCAGCAACAGACCTTTTCTACACCAATCTCCGTCATTGTGGCAAAGGTGCTGCAACACTGGGGTGCCTTGCTGCGCACCGCTTGGTCCCGCAGAATCAGAAGAGCCATGGGGAAATCCCCTGAATATAGACTCGGTGGTGGAAGATGTTCCAGCTGGCCCCCGTGGAGCTGGTGTATCCTCCTCCATCTCCACACCCACCTCCACCTGCACTGCTCCAGGATCAGCGGCTCTTCCTCTTCGTCTTCATCATCTCTGCCAGTTGGAAGAGGGCTTGGTGATGTCAGAGATGGAGGCAGTGGGTCTGTCATCTGGTCTCTCTGTGGAGGTGTGGCCTAAATCGTCCGAGTCTGGAAGTACAAAACAACATTTAAAAATGCTTGGCACCAGGGGAAGGGTCAGGGTTATGAGTACATCGTGCAGTGACTTATCACTGTCTTACTTAAATATCCACTACTGCTGCATTACTGATGGTGAAGCAGGATCTTGGTCCTTGCTCTCATCTGTCGTCTGCAGTGGTGGTGTGGAACCTAGGGGTGGAGTGCCGTGCTCGGGGACCACTGGGAGGCCTGTGGCAGCAGTGTTTCTGGCTATCGCATCCAGGGACTCCGCCAACCATGGAATGTACTTGGTCGTGGTGGCCAGGTGTCGGGATATGCCCCCCAATGCTTCGATGAGCTGGTCACCAATGTCTAAAGTCCTCCTGGACAACTGTACCATCTCTCCGCTGTCATGTCGCGCTCGTGGAACAGACCTGCTGCGTCCATGAGGTCTCCGCGGGGTCGGCGCCATCCTGGGGACAATTAGGGTGCTCTATGGAGAGGTGCTTGGGGCCGAAACCTCCAGAGTGGAGGCAGGAATGACCAGAGGACCACTAGATGGCCCTGGGGTGCAATGGCTTCTGGAGATGGCAATGCAGGTTCTTCGAAGTCCGCGCTCTCATCCGTTGAGAACAGACCCAGCCGATTGACGGGTGACAATCGGAGCTCCTCAGCACTAGATGTAGTAGGACCGTCTGCTGACACCTGCACCATGCCCCCAACTTCTGGCCTCTGTGGTCTTATCTTGGGATGTGCTGCTGGCTGAGCTGCAAGACACAAATGAGGTTATTAGAGGAGAAGGGGGTGCCCGGGTGACAAGGTGAGTCCAGTGCTACGCACAGCATATGCACAACAAAAGCACCACTGCTCTCAAAATCATTGCAGACATCACATTTCATGACCATCAACACATTGTGCAGTGCAATGATTTTCATGAGGCCGGCATTAATTCTATGACACTTTTAGAAATCATCGATCATATAGGATTGTTCGGATAGGAGTTGGTGTGGCATCTATTGACTTTACATCATGTAATGGTATAAGCTTTAGTCACGTGGCATCACTGCAGGGTCTGCAGATGCATCCATGGCTGTCCGGGGGTGCTTCCCCACGAGTGCAAGCATCTCTATAATGTCGCTGGGGACTGGTGGCCCCACCCGTTCGCCTCTGCACGGACCTCATCGTCGATGGCTTCTTCTGTAAAAGGTAACAGGACGACATGGCATGAGATCATTGCTTGGTACTGCCACAGTGACTGATACAACACATAACCGACAGATGCAATCATGATTATTATGATTACCATCATTCTTTACCTGAAGACGTATGCCGTGATTGCAGTTTTGGAGTAAAACATTCCCGGTAAAATTAAAACACCTCACAGCTGTTGATAGTCACTCATGACTGTTACAAATCAAATTATATAAATACATAAGTACATGTAAATAAATGTAATACTTACTCTTGCGGATCCGACAAGGTCATTCCATCGTTTGCGGCATTGGTTGCCCTCACGCACCTCATTGGTCACCGACGAGACCACTTCTGCTATCTCAGTCCATATCCTCTGGTAGGCCTTTGGGGTGGGGTGGGCTTCCCACACCCTCCCATGTCAAATCATCCCAGCGTAACTCGACATCCTGCAGGAGGGAGGCATTTGCCTCATCCGAGAACCTCCTGCCTCTTTTGCGGCCTCCAATGTGCTCCTCTCCCAGTTCACTGCTTTCTCCAGCGTCAGTCTCCACAGCGTGCTGTGATGCCTCCTCCTCTCCCTCCATTATAGGGTCAATTCGGTCAAATATGTAGCTGGTAACAGCTAATTTTTGTATGCCTACTTGCTGTGAAGCTCTAAAGTCTCCCTCCTTCCTCCCACACCACACCCAGCCACACCTTCAGTCCCTCTGAGCTCCCTCTCTCTCTGTCTCCTCTTCTGCACATGCCATGGTGACCTTTGACCTCCAGAATCGCAGGAATCGAGCACTACCATGCCGTTGCTAAAATGGCCACACTTTGCGGCACAAGGTCAAAAAAATGTAACGCTACCACCCATTTGATATCGCTCACGGTAACGCCCATTTTCAAAAATGTAAACTAAGTGTTTTGAGAATGGGCGAAAAGCCGGTGATCTGAAAACCCTTTTTTACTGCCCACACCAGAAATAACGCCCATTTTTGGGTGATAAGCACAAAAGTAGAGGTTCTAGCCCAGAGACAGGCTAAATGAGTGGGCAAAAATTTGGCAGATGGAGTATAATGTGAGGTCATGCACTTTGGCAGAAAAAATCAAAGAGCAAGTTATTATTTAAATGCAGAAAGATTGCAAAGTGCTGCAGTACAGCGGGACCTGGGGGTACTTGTGCATGAAACACAAAAGGATAGTATGCAGGTACAGCAAGTGATCAGGAAAGACAATGGTATCTTGGCCTTTATTGCAAAGGGGACGGAGTATAAAAGCAGGGAAGTCTTGCTACAGCTATGCAAGGTATTGGTGATGCCACACCTCAAATACTGCGTGCAGTTTTGGGTTCCATATTTATAAAAGGATATCCTTGCTTTGGAGGCAGTTCAGAGAAGGTTCACTAGGTTGATTCTGGGGATGAGAGGGTTGACTTAAGAGGAAAGGTTGAGTAGGTTGGGCCTCTACTCATTGGAATTCAGAAGATTGAGAGGTGATCGTATCTAAACGTATAAGATTATGAGGGGGCTTGACAAGGTGGATGCAGAGAGGATGTTTCCACTGTTGGGGGTGACTCGAACTAGAGGGCATGATCTTAGAATAAGGGGCCACCCATTTAAAAACAGAGATGAGTTGAAATTTCTTCTCTGAGGGTTGTAAATCTGTGGAATTCGCTGCCTCAGAGAGCTGTGGAAGCTGGGACATTGAATAAATTTAAATCAGAAATAGACTGTTTCTTAAATGATAAGGGGATAAGGGATTATGGGGAGCGGGCGGGGAAGTGGAGCTGAGTGTATGATCAGAGCAGCCATGATCTTATTGAATGGCGGAGCAGGCTCCAGAGGCTGTATGGCCGACTCCTGTTCCTATTTCTTATGTTCTTATGTAAATCCCGGTCGAGGGCTTCCCGCGGGCGCTCAACAGAAAAAGGTGGAAAAGATGCGCACCTACCTTTTTCTGCTGCGTCCACCAGCGATCCCGGTCCAAAGGCCTCCTCTCCCCACGCTACGGAGTGCGTGCACGTCAGGGCGTCCAAATGCTGGAGCTGGAGTCACATGGCTCTGGGCAGCCAATCCAGGAACAATATTTTGTCATTCATAATAATGGGGACTCTAAGTATAAGTTCTCATTATTATGATTGAGAAACACCCTCCCCCAAACACCAAAACACTAATAAAAAATAGAAAATATACACCACATATATTATAAAAAAATATATTTTTCTGATTTTTTAATAAGTTATTTTAATTATGGTTTAAAATAAACTTACCTTAGTGGGCAGGGTTTTACATTAAAATGTGTTTTTAAAATTTTATTTTACTATGTTTTTGTATGTTTTAAAACCCTTAAGCAAGGGTTTTTAGGACATCCGCTGGGCAAGATATGGGTAAATCTTGCCCACGTGAATGTCCTGGCTGAGGGGATATGGACGATCTGTCAAATCGGAGTTTGACAGATCGGAAATGCCGGTTTTAAGCGCATGCGCATTGTGCGCTAAAAACTAGGTTTTGCGGTTCCTCCCTGGGTCCGTACAAAACCAGGGAGGCCAGGATTTCTAGGCCTATGTTTTTAAAAACAATCATCTATCGGTAATGAGTGGCAGAAATATATAATTAATGATTATACCACTATCATATAAAAGAGCTCGGAAGCAAAAAAGTAATTTGTTCAGCATAAAAATGCAGGGAACTAAGATTGAAAAAAATATTCATTTTTCAATTTGTTCTCAACAGAAATATTCAATGATCACATACCCACTTTAATGTACCTGGTTTTGCAGATAAATTCAATTCTGCGACATTTAGAAGCATCAAATGTCTTTACTTTCCTTTTGCAAATCAAAGCAGACTGACAGGCCCTTTGATTTAGAGTAACCACATTATGGGGTAAAAGCAGGATAATCACATTTTGATTAAATCTTTTTTGGAAATCCAGAGCGCAAGCTTGAAAAGAAAAGATGATTTACTGTCTAATAGGTGTCCCTCTGAAATCTCCATTTACTATACTGCAACAAATGGCTCCATTAGGTCAGCTGTCACAAGGTGATTCATATTTCTAACATCATCGCTTCCAATCCGAAAGCCACAGCAAACCATTAATCTGGAATCTGTACAATTATAGTTAATGTGCCTGCCTGTTTTGTCCTGATATACAGTAGAATGTCTTCACTGTGACACATTGATTTCTCTAGGCTGTTAATAGTTCAATTTTAAATGAAACTCCAAAGGATCCATTTTGCTTTTGATATGAAATTGCTGAAATCAAAGTTTGTCTTCTGTGAATGATTTTGAAAATTGTCATCATCAATGCAAACCGCATTGGCTTGTTTTTGTTTGTCCTTTGGAGGAAGTCTTTCTCAGCCCATGTTCTTAGAAGAAATAATTAAACTTGAAAACAGAATATCCTTCATTAAATTAGAAACCGATGGATGATGTTGATCATTTTCATTGTCAAAACTGAATCATGAAAAAATAATCCAAATGCTCAAATTCAGCAGAATTCAGTAGCCGTCTTGCCTAGCGTTTACAAAGATCTTATATTATATTTCAGTAAGGTTGTATCAGCCCAGGTAATATTTTCCAGAATTTGTCACAGCAGAAACTAAAAGTTCTTAACAGTTTGAGCTTAAATTTAATTTCCATCTTGAACAAAGGGTTTGCATTTTTGTTACGAGATAAATAGGTAGAGTGCTTTAACCCCACTATCCTGCCCCAAGCAATGTGCGAAAGCTTTTACTTCAAAGAAAACCAGCAGCTCCGTTACCATCCACCCCTAGCCCAGCCTATCACATGTACATGGAGGAAGGTGGGCATGGCCAAACTAGCCCCACGTTTTCCATTAATTATGGCCCGAAACCAACCATCGGAAACATGCCACAATAAAAGTGATAATATGAATAGTAGAATGGTATCTCTGAGGCAGTACTTTTCTCCAACAATGCATCTTGATGGAGATTTATTTTCAGTGATTTCTGGTCGCTTGGGCTATGGAGCTTTACTGAAAACTCTGCCATTTGCAATTGTTATGTATGTAATAACTCGATAGACTGAACACTGTAAACTCACTCAGGTGCAAACCTGGCTCAACTTTATTTGGGCTCAAAGTGCTCACATTACATGGTAGCTTGCTTTATATACCTGGCCCGCACACACGTGCATACAGCCCAATGATCTCCGACATGTGGCTAGTAACCCGAAGTATACATACACGACAATTTCCCCCTTAAAGATCTGAGTATCAGTCTTTTTACAAGTTTCCGCTCACGAATTGATTGCCTCAGTTCAACTCCAGTTCTGGGTGAGTGTTCTATGTCAGTTATGACTGGAGACTAGGTGGCTGATCTGATGAAAGTGGCAATGACCATGTCAGAGATTGAAAGTTCAGATTCATTGATGATGGCGGAGTCCTCTGATGAATGAATATAGGTTGGTTGGTTGTTCACTGATCGTATCTTCCTCAACTTGTTCCAGTTTATCCGTGTGCCGCAGCTTTATCTGAACAACATGTTTCCTGCATGTTTGCCCATTCTTGAGCTTGACAATAAATACTCCTTGGCTGTAACAGTACCGACGACCCACTTGGGACCTTGACCATAATTTAGCACATACACAGGATCATTACCAGAGATATCACGTGACACAGCAGCATGATCAGGATACCACTGCTGATTTTGACGTCTCTTTTCAACACGATTGTTCAAGTCAGGATGGATGAGAGAGAACTTGTTTTGAGACCTCTCCATCAATAATTCAGCGGGGGAACCCCGGGAAGTTTGTGGGGTCTTGTCCTGTAACTAAGCAATATGCATGACAAGCGAGTCTGCAGTGAACACCGAGTTACAAGTTTCATACTCTGCTTGATTGTTTGGACAGCAAGTTCTGCTTGACCATTAGAAGCAGATTTGAATGGTGCTGACCTCACATGCTTAATAACATTGAAACTCCAGACTTGTGAAGCAAGAACTGTTGTCGCTCACAACAATGTCAGGCAGACCAAGCTGTGGATGTACTGGATGACATGATTATACACTCTGTCCACTTGGAATATGCATCCATCACAACAAAAACATCTTACCCAGGAAAGGACCCGCAAAGTCGACGTGGATCCTCGACCATGGTTTGGATGGCCACGACCACAGACTCAGAGGAGATTCCGCTTGTACATTGCTTAGCTGCATGCGAGTGTTGCACTGATGCACACATGATTCCAGATCAGAGTCAATTCCAGGCCACCATACTTGAGACCTGGCGATGGCTTTCATCATGACAATACCGGTATGAGTGCTGTGTAGATCACGTACAAATTTCTCGCTGACTTTCTTCGGCATAACAACACGATTACTCCACAGTAAACAATCTGACTGAATGGATAGTTTGTCTCTGCGATGGTTGTAAGGTTTGGTCTTGTTATGTATGGAGAAAGAGTCAAACTGAACACTGAACCATGAGCTCAAAGTAAAGTGTGACCTTAGACTTTTGCAGGTCTCCAGAGTGCCTCTCCAACCTGTGAGGCCTCCTTAAATACCTGTACTCCCAAGGGATTATGGGATCCCTTGGGACTCCAGTGATGAGCCCTCTGGTGGCTGTACAGAGTAAATAAAAGTTGACATATATAACAACACTCCCCCCCCGCAAAGGTCAATAGTGTAACTATTTACAATGTGAGTCGATCTGGGGTCCTTCTTGCCCTAGTTGATTGTCTCGGTGTGAAAGCTGGTATTGTTGAATCATTTGTTGGGCCCTCGCTGGTCTGCTGTGCAGATGGCCTTGCTGGGCTGCCTGGTGTGTTGGGCCCTGCTGGGCTGCTGTGGATGATGGGTTCTGCTTCGTGGTCAACAGTGGTGTTGGTTGCCACTTGTGTATATGTTGGGGGATCAAAAAATGTAGGGTCCAAGGTGGGTTGCTCAGGATAGTCCGTGAACCTGAGTTTGATTTGGTCCAAGTGTTCCCGGTGAATGAGTCTATTTGAAAGTTTGACCCGAAACATCCTGCTCCTCTCTTTGGCCACGACAGTGCCGGGAAGCCACTTGGGACCTTGTCCATAATTCAATACAAATACAGGATCATTGATTTCAATCTCACGTTATACATTTGCGTTAGCATGGTATGCACTTTGTTGAAGATGCCTGCTCTCCATCTGTGCATGTAGATCAGAGTGAACTAGCGAGAGCCTTGTCTTGAGT
This sequence comes from Pristiophorus japonicus, assembly GCF_044704955.1. Taxonomy (NCBI): domain Eukaryota; kingdom Metazoa; phylum Chordata; class Chondrichthyes; family Pristiophoridae; genus Pristiophorus; species Pristiophorus japonicus. The sequence continues at coordinate 152,569,558 of NC_091988.1, read as the reverse complement.
GCGCATTTCATGAGCAGTTCAGCAAGTGGGATCCCAGTGAGCGAGTTGGGTCTCGTGCGGTAGCGAAGCAGGACTCGGGGTAGGAGAGTCTGCAGTGAGTCTTCAGTTACCCTCTTCAAACCTTGCTTGATGGTTTGCACTGCTCTCTCTGCCTGACCATTGGACGCTGGTTTAAACGGGGCAGATGTGACATGTTTGAGCATGTTACGGGTCATGAATTTTTTGAACTCAGCACTGGCAAAACATGGCCCGTTGTCATTCACCAGGACATTGGGTAAGCCGTGAGTGGCAAACATGGCCCGCAGGCTTTCAGTAGTGGCAGCGGACGTGCTAGCCGACATTATCTCACATTCAATCCACTTGGAATACACGTCCATAACCACAAGGAATATTTTATCCAAGAACGGGCCTGCATAGTCGATGTGTACTCTAAACCACGGTTTGGAGGGCCAAGACCATAAACTTAGCGGTGCCTCCCTGGGTACATTGCTTAACTGTGGGCATGTATTACATCTGTGAATGCACGACTCTAATTTCGCATCAATACCGGGCCACCACACGTGGGATCTGGCTATCGCTTTCATCATTACGATGCCTGGGTGGGTACTGTGGAGGTAATTGATGAAGGTGTCTCTGCCCTTCTTGGGGACCACTACTCGATTGCCCCACAGAAGGCAGTCTGCCTGTATAGACATTACATCTTTGCGCTGCTGGAATGGCTTTATTTCTTCCTGCATTTTCACTGGGACACTGGACCAGCTCCTGTGAAGCACACAGCTTTTGACTAAAGATAATAAGGGGTCCTGGCTTGGCCAGGCTTTAATTTGCCGGGCAGTGATGGGTGATTGCTCACTCTCAAATGCTTCCATAACCATGGCGAGATCTGCGGGCTGCGCCATTTCCATCCCGGTGGTGGGCAATGGCAGCCTACTGAGAGCATCAGCGCAGTTTTCTGTGCCTGGCCTGTGATGGATGGCGTAGTTGTATGCGGACAACGTGAGCGGCCATCTCTAGATGCGGGCCGATGCACTGGTATTTATCCCTTTACTCTCAGAAAACAGGGATATAAGTGGCTTATGGTCAGTTTCCAATTTGAATTTTAACCCAAACAGGAATTGATGCATTTTCTTTACCCCATAAACACAGGCTAACACTTCTTTCTCAATCATGCTGTAGGCTCTCTCCGCCTTAGACAGACTCCTGGATGCATAAGCAACCAATTGCAATTTCCCAAAATCATTAGCTTGTTGCAATGCACACCCAACACCATATGACGACGCATCACATGCTAGTATCAAATGCTTACATGGATCATACAACATAAGCAATTTGTTTCAACATAACAATTTTCTCGCTTTTACAAAGGCATTTTCTTGGCTTTTGCCCGAAACCCATTCATTCCTTTTACATAGTAAGACATGCAGTGGTTCTAACCGTGTGCTGAGACCCCGTAAAAAGTTACCTAAGTAGTTCAGGAGTCCCAGAAACGACCGCAGCTCCGTCACGTTCTGTGGCCTCGGTGCATTCTCGATTGCCTCCGTCTTCTCATTGGTGGGCCTAATGCCGTCCGCCACAATCCTCCTTCCCAAGAGCTCCACTTCAGGCACTAGGAAAACGCACTTCGGGCATTTTAAGCTGAGCCCCACACATTTGAGCCGACAAAGAACCTCCTCCAGATTCTGCAGATGATCTACTGTGTTCCGACCTGTGACCAAGTTGTCATCCTGGAAAACCACGGTGTGGGGGAATGACTTCAGTAAGCTTTCCTTGTTTCTCTGGAATATCGCCGCAGCTGATCGGATTCCAAACGGGCATCTGTTATAAACAGAAAGACCTTTGTGCATGTTGATGCAAGTGAGGGCCTTCGATGATTCCTCCAGTTCCGCATCATGTTGGCTGAAGTCAGATCCAGCTTCGTGAACGTCTTTCCTCCCGCCAGTGTTGCAAAGAGGTCATCGGCCTTTCGTATTTGGTATTGGTCCTGCAGGGAGAAACGATTGATAGTTACTTTGTAATCGTCACAGATTCTGATGGTGCCGTCTCCCTTGTGGACAGGAACGATCGGACTGGCTCATTCGCTGAACACAATCAGTGTAATGATGCCGTCTTGTTGCAGCCAGTCTAGCTCGATCTCTACCCTTTCACTCATCATGTACAAGACTGCTCTCGCCTTGTGATGGATGGGTCGCGCCCCTGGAATTAGGTGGATCTGCTCTTTTGCTCCCTGGAATTTCCCGATGCCTGGTTTGAACAGCGAAGGAAATTTGTTTAGGACCTGGGCACACGAAGTGTCGTCAGCGGGCGATAGCGCTCGGACGTCGTCCCAGTTCCAGCGTATCTTTCCCAGCCAGCTCCTGCCGAGCAGCGTGGGACCATCGCCCGGTACCACCTAGAGTGGTAGCTTGTGCATCGTAGGAGACCTTTACGGTAGCACTGCCGATTACAGGAATCAGTTCTTTTGTGTAAGTTCTTAGTTTCGTGCAAAATGGAGTTTAGACTTGCCTGGTGGCCTTGTTGCACCAAAATCTTTCAAAACTCTTTTTCCCATGATGGACTGGCTCGCGTCTGTGTCCAGCTCCATTGACACCGGGAGTCCATTTAGTTCAACATTCAGCATTATCGGGGGACAATTCATGGTGAATGTTTGTACCACATGTACCTCTGTCTGAGGCTCTGGTTCATCGTGATCCTCCGTGGATCTGTCCTCCTCTGCAACATGGTGGTTTGGAGGTTTAACAGGCTTTGCAGCTCGCCTGCACATTTGTTGGAGGTGTCCCATTGTTCCACAGCCCTTGCAAATGTACCCTTTGAATCGGCATGAATGGAAACGATGATCACCCCCGCAGCGCCAACAAGGTGTTAATTGCCTTGCCTTCATCACCCTTGATGGTGGACTCTGAGACATCTGCAGACGTGCAGCTGCAGGCATGTGTGACCTGCCCTCTACGTTATGATTTGAAAACAACATCACTTTGTTCACAGTACTTGTAGCAGCGGAGAGATTTGCTTCGTATTGTCACTGGTGGCAATGAATGCCTGGGCTATCACTATGGCCTTACTCAAGGTTGGGGTCTCTACAGTCAAAAGTTTGCGAAGTATGGTTTCGTGGCCAATGCCAAGTACGAAAAAGTCTCTGAACATGTGTTACAAATGTTCTTCAAATTCGCAATGTCCTGCAAAGCGTCTTAGCTCAGTGACATAACTCGCCACCTCCTGGCCTTCAGACGTTTTGTAAGTGTAGAACCGATACCTCGCCATCTGAATGCTTTCCTTCGGGTTCAAATGCTCTCAGACCAGTGTGCACAAATCTTCGTACGATTTCTCCGTGGGTTTTGCTGGAGTGAGCAGATTCTTCATGAGGCCATATGTTGGTGCCCCACAGACGGTGAGGAGGATCGCTCTACATTTGGCAGCGCTCTCTTCCCCATCTAGCTCGTTGGCCATAAAGTATTGGTCGAGTCGCTCCACAAAAGTTTCCAAATCATCTCCCTCTGAGAATTTCTCCAGGATGCCCACTGTTCTCTGCATCTTTTGGTTCGCTGTCTGTATCTCGTCACCAGTTGTCGTGTATGGAGAAATAGTCAGACTGAACACTGTGAGCTCAAAGTAAAGTGTGACCTGAGTCTTTTATTTAAGGTCTCCAGAGTGCCTCTGCAACCTGTGAGGCCTCCTTAAATACCTGTGCTACCAAGGGATTATAAGATCCCTTGGGACTCCAGTGGATGAGCCGTCTGATGGATGGACAGAGTAACTACAAGTTTACATATATAACAGGTTTCATCACACATTTCCATAGGTATTGCAGACCAATCACCACGAAGGGCACAACATTTTACAACTGATAAAATTGGGTCCTCTCTGGTCCAGGTCCTAATTTGTTAAGCAGTGACAAGGGTTCCTTCACTCTCAAAAGTATCCATAACTAACAGTAGATCTGCTGCTTGTGGCGTCTCCACCTCCGGTGTGGGCAAAGGCAGACGGCCTAGTGCATCGGCACAATTCTCGGTGCCAGGTCTATGGCAAATGACATAATCATAGGCAGATAATGTCAGCGCCCACCTCTGCATTGATATTGATACCTTTGTTTTCAGAAAACAATGAAATGAGTGGCTTGTGATCCGTTTGGAGTTCAAAACAAAGACCAAACAGGTACTGATGCATCTTTTTAACCCCATACACGCAGGCTAAAGCTTCTTTTTCGACCAAGCTGTATGCTCTTTCCACCTTTGACAAACTTTTCAAAGCATACGCAACAGGTTGTCGTTTACCCGACTCATTAGCTTGTTGTAGCATGCAACCCACCCTATATGATAAAGCATCACTAGATGCTTACATGGATCATAATGTACCAGCAACTTGTTAGAGCAAAGCAGATTTGTAGCTTTCTCGAAAGCTCTATCTTGAGACACACCCTAAACCCAGTTGTCGCCTTTTCTGAGCAGCATGTGCAGTGGCTCTAATAAAGTGCTCAATCTCGGTAAGAAATTACCGAAGTAGTTGAGTAGACCAAGGAATGAACTCAGCTCTGTCACTTTGAGGCCTGAGTGCACTTTTGATGGCCTTAGTTTGAGAGTCCATAGGCCTGATGCCATCAGCAGCAATCTTCCTCCCCAAAAATTCGACTTCCGGTGCCATGAGGACGCACTTCGAACGTTTCGGCCTGAGTCCCACTTTGTCGAGACGATGTAGAACCTCTTCAAGGTTGTTCAGGTGTTCGGCAGTGTCACGACCTGTGACCAGAATGTCATCTTGAAACACGACGGTTCTAGGGACAGACTTCAGTAGATTCTCCATGTTCTTCTGAAATATGGCTGCAGCTGAGCGAATTCCTTTATGAGTGTTTATAGAGAAACAATCCTTTATGAGTGTTGATGCACGTAAGTTTCTTTGACGTGTTGAAGAGCTCCTGTGTCATATAGGTCGACGTCAGATCCAGTTTAGTGAACGACTTCCCACCGGCTAGCATTGCAAACAGGTCATCAGCCTTTGGTAATGGGTACTGATCCTGTTTCAAAAATCGGTTGATCGTAACCTTGTAGTTTCCTCAAGTCCTGACAGTGCCATCACTCTTCAACACAGGAACAATGAGACTGGCCCATTCGTTAAATTCAACCAGTGATATGACCCTTTCACGTTGGAGTCTGTCCTGCTCAATTTCGACCTTCTCCGTCATCATGTATGGAACAGCCCAAGTTTTGTGATGGATGGATCTTGCACCCAAGTCCAAGTGAATCCGCACCTTGACTGCCATGAAATTGCCAATACCTGGTTCAAATAGCGAGGTAAACTTGCTCAGCACTTAAGCACACGAAGTGTCATCTACCAATGACAACACTTTGATATCGTTCCAAATCCATTTGATTTTTTTGAACCAATTCCTGCCGAACAGCGTTGGACCATTTCCTGGAACGATCCATAATGGTAGATCATGAACCACACCATCATACGACACCTTGACTACTGCCAATCACCGGTATGAGTTCTTTGGTGTAAGTACGCAACTGGCATTGACTGGACTCAGCTTAAGCTTCAAAGTCTTAGTGTCCTTTGGCTCATTATCGACTGACTTGCACTCATGCAAGATGAAATAGCAGCACATTTGGAAAGCGGTGATGGGATCGGCCCAAGTCAGCATGGATTTATGAAAGGGAAATCCTGCTTGACAAACCTTCTAGAATTTTTTGAGGATGTAACTGGTAGAGTGGACAAGGAAGAACCAGTGGATGTGATGTATTTGGACTTTCAAAAGGCGTTTGACAAGGTCCCACACAAGAGATTGATGTGCAAAATTAAAGCACATGGTATTGGGGGTAATGTATTGATGTGGATAGAGAACTGGTTGGCAGACAGGAAGCAGAGAGTCGGGATAAACGGGTCCTTTTCAGAATGGCAGGCAGTAACTAGTGGGGTACCACAGGGTTCGGTGCTGGGACCCCAGCTATTTACAATATACATGAATGATTTGGATGAGGGAATTGAGTGTAATATCTCCAAGTTTGCAAATGACACTAAGCTGGGTGGCAATGTGAGCTGTGAGGAGGATGCTAAAAGGCTGCAGGGTGACTTGGACAGGTTAGGTGAGTGGGCAAACGCGTGGCAGATGCAGTATAATGTGGATAAATAAGAGGTTATCCACTTTGGGGGCAAAAACACAAAGGCAGAATATTATCTGAATGGCGGCAGATTAGGAAAAGGGGAGGTGCAGTGAGACCTGGGTGCCATGATAGATCAGTCATTGAAAGTTGGCATGCAGGTTCAGCAGGCGGTGAAGAAGGCAAATGGCATGTTGGCCTTCATAGCTAGGGGATTTGAATATAGGAGAAGGGAGGTCTTAGTGCAGTTGTACAGGGCCTTAGTGAGGCCTCACCTGGAATATTGTGTTCAGTTTTGGTCTCCTAATCTGAGGAAGGACGTTCTTGCTATTGAGGGAGTGCAGCGAAGGTTCACCAGACTGATTCCCGGGATGGCAGGACTGACATATGAGGAGAGGCTGGATCGACTGGGCCTTTATTCACTGGCATTTAGAAGGATGAGAGGGAATCTCATAGAAACATAAAATTCTGACGGGACTGGACAGGTTAGATGCAGGAAGAATGTTCCCGATGTTGGGGAAGTCCAGAACCAGGGGACATAGTCTAAGGATAAGGGGTAGGATATTTAGGACTGAGATGAGGAGAAACTTCTTCACTGAGAGTTGTTAACCTGTGGAATTCCCTACCAGACAGAGAGTTGTTCATGCCAGTTCATTGGATATATTCAAGGGGGAGTTAGATATGGCCCTTACAGCTAAGGGAATCAAGGGGTATGGAGAGAAAGCAGGAAAGGGGTACTGAGGTGAATGATCAACCAAGATCTTATTGAATGGTGGTGGAGGCTCGAAGGGCCGAATGGCCTACTCCTGCACCTATTTTCTATGTTTCTATGTTTCTATGTGTCCAATTCCATCGCTACCGGCACGCCATTTAGTTTCACATAAACCATTATCAGTTGGCTCTTTGTCAGGAACGAATACAGTCCATACACTTCCTCCTCGGGTATCTTGGGTTGCATATCCAAGTCTGCGCTGGACTGGTCGTCATCATCCACATGGTGAGTCGCAGCCCGCTTGCTCAGTTGTGGACACATTCGCTAAAGATGCCCCACTTTCAAACAGCTTTTACAGATGTACTGTTTAAAATGACATTGATGATGCCAATGATTGCCCCCACAACGCTAACAGGGTGAAATTGGATTCGTACCCGTTGACGGATTTTGAGCAGCTACAGGTTTCTCAAAGGCAGTCGAGTGGGCCCTGCCATAAGCAGCTCTGCCATACGACGCCACAATCTTGTTTACAGTAATTGCCATGGAGCTCCGACTCTTCGATGATATCTGCCTTAAATTCTCATCCGTCATCATGCATGCCTGGGCAATCGCGATGGCCTTGCTCAAATCCAGCGTCTCCGCAGCCAATAACTTCCAGAGGATCACCTCGTGGTTGATTCCTATTACGAAGAAATCTCGCAGCATGTTTCCCAACGCGTCTTCGAACTTACATGGCCCAGCAAGACGTCTTAGGTCGGCGACGAATTCCGACACACCCGGGCTCTCAGAACGAACATGCGTGTAGAATCGATAGCATGAGATGATGATGCCTTCTTTTGGATTGAGATGGTCACATACCAGAGTACGCAATTCCTCATAGTCCTTGATCATTGGACATGCAGGCGAGAGGAGATTCTTTATGAGGCCATAGATTTTTGGACCACGTCAGTAGCTTCCTCCATTTTGTTGGCCACGAAGTACTGGTCCAGGCGACCGATAAAATCCGACCAGTCCTCTCCTTCCACGAATCTCTCCAGAATTCCAATGGTGCTCATTTTGTATGCGAAGGTTCTTGAGTTACCTCGTCACCAAATGTTATATATGTAATAACTCGATAGACTGAATTCTGTAAACTCACTCAGGTGCAAACCTGGCTCAACTTTATTCGGACCCAAATTGCTCACATTACATGGTGGCTTGCTTTATATACCTGGCCCGCACACACGTGTATACAGCCCAATGAACTCCAACAATGGTGCCCCCTGGTGGCTTGTAATCCCAAGCATACATACATGACAGCAGTGAATACTGGACAACTTTGAATTTTGGAGTAGGGAAATAGATTTCCAGACAGGAATTCCTTTCTTATGACGAGGAGAAGGATGGGAAGAAGGAAGAAGCTTGAGAACTCGGAGTGAGGCATCACAGCAGGCATTGGTTTCCAACAAGTTAATACCCACTCTATAGTGTCTTAAGACCTTGAAGGTCCTACTTTGCTTTTTTCAGGATGCAATGCACTGTGTTTCCCCGGGATTCTATTGGAAAGTTATACTAAATGTTTTTTGCAAACTTGCAGCCCACCATAGCCTTCATCTGTTAAAGTGACCACATCCCAGAATTTTTAGGTTGGTGAGTTATTCCAGGCAGCCTCAGGTGATCTCAGTCATAGAAGTCTATCTGCAGTGCATCACTGCATCAAGAAGGTGACATATGCTCCAGGTGAGCCTCATAATTTATATAATTCTCTATGGATCTTGCCAAGCAGAGAACAAGCTACCTACCTTCTTATGGGGCTTCTAATCAGGAGTGGCAAAGAGCTAGACTCTCCTTGGCCTTATCTTTATCAATAATACATCCATGAATTCATCAGAAAATCTGGGGGCTCTTGCATTCTTGCTTGCAAACTGATTTCTCTCATTCGCTCTGCCTCCATTCCTCCAATTCAAGTAGTTCTAACACTTTAAACACCTTTTGCCTTTTAAATTCTGCAGCCAAGCTGTATTTTTCATCTTCCCAGAAGTGGCAAACCACTCAGGAGTAGGAATAAGGCTGGAAACCTGCTCCATGTATGAAATGAGGACCAAGCCAGGAAAATGGTGTGGGTTCTCAGCACTATCATATGGGCAGGCAGAAGTCTGTTTTATGTTGCACAATGAACATAGCTCTGTTTGTAATGGATCAACTACATTGTATGTAACTTGTTTCCCACTTTAATTGTATTGTTTATGGACATAGAGGGGCCAAAATTCAGCTCCCAAATATGGCCCGTTACTACCCGTTTACGGCGGCCATAAGGCGGAGTTGAGCGGCCAGCTAAATTCAGCTCAGCGGTTTTTCATTTTTCTGGTGGTCCCCACTTCCGCCCCACTGCTGCCGACTGGCCGTGCGTCGTCAGTGCGTGCACCGCTGGGAACCCCCACCTCCCGCCAAATTTAGCGAGCAAAATCTTATTGCCGCCGAATGGTGCCCCCGACAGCTTTTTCTCTCTCTGCCCTGGCTGTGCGGCGGCAAATAATGGCGAGGGCTCAATGCTGCGGCCACCATTTTATTTAAGTTGCTGTCCGACTTTGACGCCAGCCAGACTATTGTGCCCCAGGTTCGGCCGGGCCGCCAACAGGCAGCCTGGCACTCCCTCTTGGGTGCCAGGTTGCTGGCCGGGCCGGAACCCTCCCTGGTGGTCCAGCGTCCGATCATGACTGATAGCCAATTCTCTCCCCTTTAAAGGAGGCGAGATACGTGGTGACGCAGACACACAATGACGTCATCACCCGCTCCGCTGCTGAGTGACGCCTCATCCCGCCTCCACTTCCGCCCCTCACCAACGTTTACCGCCGCACTTCCGCCCCCTTTATGACAGACTTCCTGGCCGATTGAAAAAAAAGACAAAGAGCTAAATTTCGCAAAAGAGGGGAGCTCTTCCGAAACAGCGGGTAAAAAAGCTTAAAAAACGGTGGTTCGCCAGCTTTCAAGCGGGGCTGAATTTCGGACCCATAGGGGCCAAGTTTCAGCCTGAGTTGCTCCTGTTTTTTTGGAGCAACTGGTTTAGAATGGAGTATCTTAGAAATTTGAATTCTCGGCATTTAGTTTGCTCCAGTTCTAGTCAGTTAGAACAGTTTCACTTTGGAACAGAATTTGTTTTTCAAAAGGGGGCGTGTCCGGCCACTTACGCCTGTTTTCAAAGTTTAGGCAGTGAAAACTTACTCCAAACTAACTTAGAATGGAGTAAGTGTAGATTTTTGTACGTTCGAAAAAACCTTGTCTACACTTTAGAAAATCAGGCGTAGGTTACAAATTAGGCGTAGGGAATGGTGGGAGGGGGGGGGGGTGGTGCTAGGGTTTAAAGGGAAGTTTACAAACATTAAACACTTCAGTTTTACAAATAAAGAGCAATCATCAATAATAAATGATAAATACATCAATAAATCAACCAATAAATCAATTTAAAAAAATTAATAAAACATTTTTTTAAATTATTAAAAAATCAAATAAAAAAAACATTTTCTACTTACCGACTGCAGCACCGGGAGTTCTCCAACAGCGTGCTGGGACGGCTCCCCCAGTGTGTCTCTGTCAGTGTCTCTATCTCTCTGTCTGTCTGTGTGTGTGTCTCTCACTCTCTGTCTGTCAGTGACAGCGAGGGGAGGGGGAGAAGCGGGGGGAAGGGGAGGGGGGGAGAAGGGGAGAAGGGGGGTTGGGGAGGGGGAGAAGGGGGGTGGGGGGGAGAAGAAGGGGGGGAAGAGGAGGAGAAGGGGGGAAGAGGAGGAGAGGGGGGGGAAGAGGAGGAGAAGGGGGGGAAGAGGAGGAAAAGGGGGGGAAGAGGAGGAGAAGGGGGGAAGAGGAGGAGAAGGGGGGAAGATGAGGAGAAGGGGGGGAAGAGGAGGAGAAGGGGGGGAAGAGGAGGAGAAGGGGGGGAAGAGGAGGAGAAGGGGGGAAGAGGAGGAGAAGGGGGGAGGAGGAGGAGAGGGGGGGAAGAGGGGGAGAAGGGGGGGAAGAGGAGGAGAAGGGGGGGAAGAGGAGAAGAAGGGGGGAAGAGGAGGAGAAGGGGGGGAAGAGGAGGGAGAGAAGGAGGTAGGGAGGGAGAGGAGGAGGGAGGGAGGGAGGGAGAGAGGGAGGGAGAGGAGGGAGGGAGAGGAGGGAGGGAGGGAAAGAGGGAGGGAGGAGGGAGAGGAGGGAAGGAAGGAGAGAAGGAGGTTGAACGGCCGGGCCCAAGACTTCGGGCTGGATTTACAGTTAGGTTGCGTGGGGTCTCGGGGGGGGGGGGGGTCGCGGAGGTCCGGCGGTGGGTGGGGGGGGGAGTGTCGCGGAGGTCCGGGGGGGGGAGTCGCGGAGGTCGGGGTGGGAGAGTCGCGGGGGGGGTGGGGGGAGCGGATGTTGGGTCACCAGTGGTGGTGTGGGGGGAGCAGAGGTCGAGTCGCCGGGGGGTGGGGGTGAGAGCGGGGGTCGGGTCGGGTCCGGTCGGGTGGGTGGAGCCTTATTCACGCAATCCCAGTGAGGCCATTCGGCCAGGGCTAGGGGCTGCGTGCTTCGGGCTCCTCCCACAGTTTTGGGCGCCTGGAGCTACTGCACATGTGCGCCCACTGTAGCACGCATGTGCAGAGGTCCCGGCACTGTTTTCAGCGCAGGGACCTGGCTCCGCCCCCTACAGCTCGTGCTGCGCCGCGCCCAGCTCCAGAGGGCCTGCAGGGAGCCAGAGAATTGTTAAGTTTTTTTTAGGCGCACTTTGTGGCGAGAAAAACGGGCGTCCAGGTCCGGGCTGCGCCGTTTTGGGTGTGGCCCGAAACTTGGGCCCATAGAATGTTATTACCAGTTACAAGAGAGTTAAGAGGATACATTGGGCCTGAGAATCCTGAGGCTGACTGGCATACTGGATGCACAACTTGGGCATGAGAGGGCTGATGAGGATGGAAATCTGGGTGAGATCTGGAAATGGTGGATTTCCACCCAGCGGAGGGAGCACCAGAAATTTTCAACAGAGCCTGCCGTGGACAGAATGTTGGCCTATCCCAAACATGGCCCAAGACGGGGCTGGGACGAAAGGTTTCCCATGCTGGAATTTTCTCAGTTCCCACTATAATTCTGTCTACGATCTGGATGCCGGGAAGAATTAATTCTGGGACTTTTAAAAGGTTTGGGATGAAATTTGCACTAGTGTTGTAGCACACACAATGCAGATGGCCAGAAACTCACAGGCAGAATGAATTTGGCACAAAGCGTGACTGCTCATCCAATTTTCTTGCACATCTGATGCAAATGACCAGAGGTCTTTAAATTTATGTTAAGTCCACTCCAAAATGTAAAATAGTATTGTGAGCTTACTGCAGGCTTACGGTAAAATGCAAGAAACAAATGAATAGAAAAAACACCTGCCAATATTCAGCAGATTCTAAAATGATGGTCCACATAATCTACAAAGGAATACTTAGGATAGTTGTTATAGCAACACATACTTGGGGCGAAAGATCACCTTCCTAGTTACAAATGATGTACGAAATGTGTTCATTAGTCCTGCAATAAAGAAAATCTGTGCTAATGATTGCCTCCGAGCCAAATGTACAAAGGTTAGCAGTCTTCAGCAATGGTCCTTCAATCACATTGTGCACATGCTTAAGAAGAAACATTTACCAATTGGCTGATAATCCCACATTCGTAATATTGTTTAATAGCGCAATAAATTGTTCATTTTGTTTCTTCAGCCATTGTGCTTACAGTTTTTAGATGTTACACGCATGTACTATATTTCAGTTTTAAAAAACTCTCTTTCAAAACTCCTTCAAAATTATAGGGATATTGAATGAGCACTGTATCTGTTTTTTCCCTGTCTGCGAGTCCAACTAGAAGCATAATTTGCAGAGACCACAGGCTGTTTCAAAAATGACCAAATATTTGTTAATATGACTAAAATGAAAATTCTTGCATAAGGACATTTTGTAGCTAGAAGACCTCCAGGCACCAAAAACCGATTTTCGAGAGGTTTGCGACTGGGTTTTTGCCGCAATTTGACCCTCTGCGGCGAAAACCTGGCCGCAAAGCCCAGGCGGGATCCTCGGTTAACTGTTTGGGGCAGCGATGGGAAGCACCGCCAGGGAGAGCTGCTCCAGATGTGTAACGACACGGATTGCGTTACCATCTGAGTTTCGGCACTCTCCCGACCCGTGCCCCGCGCCCGGAACAGTGACAGTAAAACCTGTGATACAGCTCTGCCAACAGCGGTAAGTTAGAAAACCTGCAAAAAATGTAAGTTACATTTTTATTTTTTAATTTTTTGCAGCGAATAGTTTGTTAAGCATCTTGGTAATGTTTTTGGAATTTGTTTTGAATTTTTTTCCCCCTCCCAAGGCCTCTCTTGCACTACAAACGACTCCACACTAAAGTTGGCGAAACTTGTGTTTTGTGCCACGAATAATTGTGCAATGCCTCCCTTTGTGATGCAGACCTCAAAAGGTCAAAAGTTCGGCCTAAAATCGGTAGCACAGCAAAAACGGTAATTTTCACATATTGCTAACGTTTTCGCCTAAAAACCCCAAAACCCGAAAATCCAGCCCAAGTTATGTTCTACCGTGAAAGGTTAAGCAATTGGCTATTTATCTACTTCCCCTTGCTGTTGGGACCCCGCAGGTTGAGGAATTTAATGGGGACAGGTTCCAGGACCAGGCCAGTGTTTTGGAGAAGCACTATAAATCGGACACGAACAATGGAACTTGAGATGGAAAGACTGCAGTTTGCTCCTGATTCCACTCCAATTCCTGGTCCAAAGCCCTACCAGATGGTAAGCCTGCACTGGCAATGCAACTGGCCATACTAATAGCCTGACCAACCAAATTTGTGTCTGGAAAGCATGGAAAGGTGGAGTACATTTCTGATGCATTTCACCTGTCCTGCACTTTAATGGGGGAGTCAGGGGAAGGGAAGAATATTCGGGCAATAGTATGGCCCTTGAGAAGACAGTCGATGAGACATTTGCATTTCACTCGAATAATTTCTTAACACATGCACAAAAGCCAGCCAATAGCTGCCCATGGAGTTTGGCAAGTGCTATCAACACCAGAGCTATCCCAATCTGATTATATTGCTCAAGAGCCCAGTGATACACATGAAATCAATAGGATTGTTTGACTGGCTTCTCGCTAGATATATTTCATAGTGACCAATTTCCGAGCAGACAGTTGCAGAAGCTACTTTGAAAGAAAGAAAGACTTGTATTTATATAATGCCTTTCATGACCGCAGGACATCCCAAAGTGCTTTACAGCCAATTAAGTTCTTTTGAAGTGGAGTCACTATTGTAATGTGGAAAACGGGGCAGCCAATTTGCGCACAGCAAGGTCCCACAAATAGCAATGTGATAGTGACTGGATAATCTGTTTTGTTATGTTGGTTGAGGGATAAATATTAGCCGGGAGACTGGGGATAACTCCCCTGCTCTTTTTTGAAAAATGCCACGTGGTCTTTTACATCCACCTGAGAGAGCAGACAGGTCCTTGGTTCAACATCTCATATGAAAGAAGGCATCTCCGACAGTGCAGCACTCTCTCAGTACTGCACTGGGACGTCAGCCTAGATTTATGTGCTCAAGTCCCTGGAGTGGGACTTGACCCCACAACCAGAGGCGAGAGTGCTACCCACTGAGCCAAGCTGACACTGAGTGGAATTTTTTTTAAATAACCGTATTTCTAAGCTAAGAAACATACGACAGAGAGGACAAACATTAACATGTTTGTCACAGCAAGCTGTTGCAAAGTTTCTTTCCACATTCTAGGTGTTTGTACTGTGAGAAATTAGCAGCAGTACCAACAATGCAGCCTGGAGACTGACACGTCAGCACTAATTTAGATGCCTTCAACAGAGTGTCATAGCCGCTTAAAGGAGCAAACTACATTTGCAAAGTAGACATGTATAAACCATTTGTCCTACCTTTTCATGCTCAGTTTTTTAAATACCATCTCTTTCTATCTTATGTTGAGCTCCTGCCAGATTATAATCAATGGTAACTACATCATTAGCATAATGTTTAAATCAAATACAGTGCATTTATTTTTTCAATTATGAAGTATGTGCATGTTAGTTTGTTCACACTTGTTCTTTGATTCTTATCACTGGACACAGCAAAGAGTGTAGGCTTTGGTAACATCCCAGCCTAATCATTTCCCTCTGATCTTCAGCAGCACCACTGCGTGTACCACCATGAATATCCTGGGGACTCATTGGAACACATATTACCATTGCTTCATCGTCGCTGAGTCAAAAACACGGAAATCCCTTACTAACACCACCTTGGGAGTACCATCATCACATGGAGTGCAGCAATTCAAGGAGGAAACCCACCTTCACCTTCTGAAGGTAACTAGGGGTGAGCAACAAATGCAACCTTGCCAGTGTTACCCACATCTTTAGAACATTAAAAAAACCTCCTTTCTATTTGATTCTCTTGCGGACGAAACAAGTATGCTGACTTAGTGCTGGCCTGCTTGAACTCCTGTAGCCCTAGAACTCCTTGGGTAGAACATTCCAATCATGTGTGGCTAACTTTTCTGACAAGCTTCTCCCATTCCCAGTGCACCAGACACTTCTGGAAGGGGAGGAGGGGGCAACCAGCAATACCATAAACTGTGGTCCCTGACTACTGGCTGTTCGGGTTGCAGCACCTGACCTTTACAACCTTTGTAATAGCCAGTTGTACAGCAATTTTGCTCAGTGAATATTGTACGAAAGACTGGTATTAGAGATTCTTATATATATATATTCAATTGTAATAATTGACCAAACTAATCTTACCCATGATTCTCTGTGGGTATGTGCATGTTTGAGGCTGCTCAAATGTATGCAAAGGCAGTCAAAATAGCAAGCAGCCACAGACTGCGAGTCAAGGTCAAATGATTAGAATAACAAAATAGAAATTGGAGTTTGTCTAAGCAACACTAACAGTTGGGATAAAGGAGCATAAATAAGGCCGATTCCGAGGAAGTGAAGGAATTAGTCAACAAGATAATATGGACAAAGCAGGGTTGATGGAAAATTACTGGAGGCAGGAATGGCCAAGATACTACCCTCGGGTTTGAGTGACAATGGTATTTTGACCATTAGAAGCAATTAACAAGGTGATTTTGTTAAAGACCATATGTGCACTGGCCAAACGAACCTTTGATAAGAAATTGGTTAAAATATCAATACTCAAGGAATAGCTTCACACAGAAACTGCTGGGAGAGCAATGAACAGACTGAAGACAATGTCATTTGTTCTAAAAGATTCCAGAGACCAAGGGCTGTGAGCTTTCATTCAGTTATCGCCTTTTATTAAGTATACTATCCTGTAAGCTTAATAAATCTTGATCTATTGCTCAAACATACTGACTGCTGCCTATTGGTGTCTTGTCTAAGAACCTTGAAAAAGTTCTACAATATCTTTCTTTGCTATTTAAGAAGCTTAGATGCTTTCTAATTGTGATTCACAGCTGATTAAGAGGGCAGTGCTTATTTTTCTTTGGTTTGACAAAGATGTGCAAGATATAGTCCAAGTTTTAGTCCATAGATGGAAAACAGCAACATAGTCAATCAATAGACTTTGTTACTCCCAAAAGCTTTTAGAAACTCACAAGTAACTCCTAAATAGCACATCAACAGCAATTTCTAGTCTTATGTCTCTACAAAAGACACACAAAACAATACAAATATCATTGGTTTTTAGTTATTACTAACCATTAAAATAAGGAATAGGGTCTAAAATCTATGCACTGTACCAGCGATATAGCAGCAGTTTTTTGATGTTACAAGAGCAAGCATTTGCATTGTGCACCTCACAGGGTGACAGGGCTTTGGGATGGATTAGAAAGTAGTAATGAGAAAATGCACAAGAGCAGAATTAATAAATGGTTTATTTTATTAGGGATCTTGTTTTTCATTCGTAAGGGAAAAAGGAAGAATAAATGGGATGCCTAGAGACAGATTTCATTATGAACTGGAATTAGACAAGTTTCTTCTCTTCACTATTAAGGGGTAAAAGGGAGTTGAGCTCTGTTTCCAGATCTTAGTGTAGCTACAGCTTAGCACAGTAATTAGTGTCGAGCTGCATAAGCAGTACTGGTCAAAATTTTGAGATCAACATGAATTCTCTATGAGGAATTAATGTGCTCTTTAATTATATCATTATTAAGATGGTCACTTAAATTAATGGCAAGAGGTAAGTGGCTCAAACTACAGAGCTGCTTGAAACTTCCAAGGTCCACTATCAGAACACATGGGCAAAGTAGGCATGGGAACTTGTGCACAGTAATAGTAATCTTCTAACTTTCTGTTGCCAGTGAGGGGGCTCCACCACCAGGTGTGCATATCAGAAATATGGGTGGATGTGGCACATGATTTTCCAACCATTTTAAATTAATGGTGGAAAGCCTGTGTGCATCGTATAAAAGACTTTCTATTGTGCGTTTTTGGTGAATGAGACTCCCCACTAGCATCGGGAAGTTGAAAATTGTTGCCATTCCGCTTATGTGTATTTATGAAGAGGGTGAACCCGGCTGTGAGTATTTTACTTTAGGGCTTTATAATTTTTTTAAATGCTTGAATACTGTACACAAAGCTGCAATATTCCATATTAACCTACAAAGGGCGTTGCGAATTTGAGAACACAGTGGGGTAGATTTTGACTTTTGTGCGATAGTTTAAAATGGGTGCCAGCAGTCCATTTTGCATCTCTCCTGATTTTTATTTTCATTTGGAAATTTAAATTCAGGAGAGCTGTAAAGCAAGTTGCCAATTTTCTATCACTCATTTTATATTTTCACACAAAGTCAAGGGCTACACCAATTATTACTGTTACAATGTCACTGTGTCAAGAAGGCTACGTCAAGGCTCTCGCTTAGTGATTGCATTGCTTTAAATGTTGAAATACTGTCCACATATGCCAAAGCATATTGCAGATTTACACAGTGACAGAGACAATTATAATTTTGATGGCAAAATAACGACGGCTATATTCAGGTGTATCAGACTTTGATACCTGAACATATGCTTGAGTAAGGTTCTTTGCACAGATATAAGGAATGGCTGAGTGTTCAATATTTAGTTTGGACGTTTCAATACAGACCAATACCACAATGTGCAGATATCTTGTTATCTCTGCCCTTCTCTGCTATTTCTACTGATGATGATCCAGTAACATTTCCCTACTCTCAGAAATTACATCTCCCTCAGGATTTACAATCTTCTGCATGTTGCTGAAGCATTACAAATAAGATTTCTCTCCCTTCTGCTTCCCACAACAGATATTTAGTATCCACAGTCATTTTTCTATGTCTTCAAAGATAAACTGACCTGTCCTCTCATGTCACTTGTATGTGCTGCCTCCCTACCACTGGAAGTATTTTCTTTCAATATATTCACTGACAGATGGGATATATATATATATATGTGTATGTTGACTAGATTATATTTATATAACCCAATGGATTTAAAGCAGCTGTATTTAGTCGCTTTTTATAACAAACTACCGGGGCAGGATTATCAGACGCAACGGATTAACATAATCTTGCTCTGTTGGAAATTTTCCTTGAAATTTAATTTGGAAGGTGTTCTGTGTCGCTTATATTTGGTAGGTCACTGAAAGGAATATTCAATGTAACATAATATAATTTAATAATGAGCTAACATATAAATTGTGTCGCTTCATTATTAAATTATATTGTTACCATTTTGTCAGTGAGCTCTTTCCACCTGAAAAAATGTATTACTGCTCCATTACAAAAGTTAGTTTCAATGGCCAGCATGGAGCTGTTCCCACAGAGACAACACTATTAACAATTTATCAATTAAACCAAATAAACCATTGAACTGCTCTATTTACATGTCATCGATGTTCATTAATATGCTTGGAGTGGATAAGATTTATCAATAAACCTTGAATTTCCTGACATTGTGCATGATGAAATATGTTCAATATTTGAAATGTTCAGCTGAAAGATTTCAACTGTTATGTTTGAACACCTTTGCAGCACTGATAACTTATTTTATTTGACCTGCTGTGTTTCTGTAGGTACATCAGCAACCTGATTCCAACTAATTCTTTCATGAATAATAAATCATATTCATTAGCGCTGTCTGACTTTCATGAGAATCTATTTCCTCTGAAGAATCCACTTATTTTCCTAATTTCACTTACACATTAGTCCTCCTCTGTTCAAATTTGCATGTAAATTAGAATGTGTTTTATCAGCACTCACCATACCTTGTTTTTCTTTTTATCTCCTTACTTTTAATGAATTCATTTTATAGCTTCCATCTTGTGCCTCAATGACTTATCCAAATTTTGTTTATTAAATGACTTGAGAGAAGGGATAGCTAGCGTTACAAGCAGTGACGTTCCTGTGTTTTGTGAAAGGCTGCAGTTCTCATTATTGCATTCAATGACAAATTTGCAGACAACCTTCTTATCTCCGGAAAAATGCATAATTATTTTTTAAATGTGTGAAGTGCCACTTTGGTATTTTATTAGTACTTGCTTATAATGTCAACGACAGCCAATTTAAACACAGCTAAGTATTTCATTGTCTTGTCATATATCAATTACCTTTTTTTAATGAATGGCGAGAATGCATTGTTAAATTTTGAAATTCGTAATGAAGTAAATTCTTACTGAGTTTTTTCATGCCTAATGATTGTAAAACATTCTTTGTACCAGTTATTGAGATTGCATGTTACCAGAAGCTTTGAATGATGTTCTTGCATCTAAGCTTCTTAGTTTGGCCAGAAACACCTCATAACTAAGCTGCCCTTTCCCATCTGTCTCTTTACAGCACTGCATTTGTAATAGTTTCAAATAACTTGTACATTAAAGATCTGCCTAGAAGATGTATCACATCTGTGTTCTGTATTGATGACTTGGCCAAGCATTGCAAATCATTGAGATGGAGCCAGAAGATGGAGTAGGCAGAGCCAAAGGGGAAATTAATAAAAGAGCGAGGAGAAAATATGATAAATATATGAGATATAAAACTATAACAAACATGCATTTATAATGCACCTTTCACAAACTTAGGATGTGCCAACAAACTACTTTTGAAGTGCAGACACTGTTGTAATATAGAGAAACATAGTGGTCCATTTGCGCTCAGCAAGGTCCAACAAACAGCAAAGAGATAAATGACTAGAATCCGTCTGCCTTCACCTTTCAAAAAACAGCAGGGGCGTTCTCCCAGTGTCTTGGCCAACATTCATCCCTCAACCAACCTCACTATAACCAGATTATCTGGTCATTTACCACATTGCTGTTTGTGGCACCTTGCTGTGTGAAAATTGGCTGCTCTTTGTTATATTACAACAGTGATTGCATTTCAAAAGTGCCTCATTGGCTGTAAAGTGCTTTGTGATGTTCGGAGATTGTTCTAAGTGCTATATCAAATGAAAGTTACTTATTTTTTACATAATATTATATTTTACTTTGTATTACAGTATGTAACAGCTTAAAAACAGATAGTCTAAGAAGCATGTATTCTGCTGGAGCTGTTAGAAATCGACAGGTTAACAAACACTTGTATTTACATGATGCCTTTTATATAGGAAACATACTAAGGTGTTTCACAATGGAGAACAACATATAGGCTGGAATTCTTTTAACCTCGGTGAGTCTGGTGCAGGCGGTGATCATGTCGGGTCGCTGCTGCTGGCTTCATCCCACTGTTGAAAATGAACTTGCCTTAATGGGGCCTATTAAGACTGTCCAGCGTGTTATCTGGCCCAATCAGATGGAACATGTCTGGTGACATCATTCATGATGCGTTTTCAGCCGGGATCTTTAAAGGGACCATGGCCACATTACATTTGAAGTTTAATCTAACAAAGTGGGTGTTGAAACTTTATTCTACAATAATACAATAAAAGTTAGATATGAGTGATAAAGAAATATTTAAATAATATTATCATTAAGTAATAGGATACCATCTATAAATACAATCACGAACGCAATTAAAAAGTACATTAATTGGGAAGTTATTGGTGCTTTAGTCACAAATCGATAGGGCTACATGCACTTTTGTGGTTATTGCCCAAAAATGGGCAATATTTCTGGCATGGGCGTTAAAAAAGGGTTTTCAGATCGTCGGCTTCTCACCCATTCTCAAAGCACCTAGTTTCCACTTTTGAAAATGGGTGCTACCGTGAGCGATATAAAATGGATAGCAGCGTTCAATTTTTTTGAACTTCTGCTGTAAAGTGTGGCTGTCCTTAGCAACTTCATGGCAACGCTCGATTCCCACGATTCTGGAGGTCAAGGGTCATCATGACATGTGCAGAAGAGGAGACAGAGAGAGAGGGAGCTCAGAAGCTCAGAGGGACTGAAGGTGTGGCTGGGTGTGGTGTGGTAGCTTTGGGAGGAAGGAGGGAGACTTTAGAGCTTCACAGCAAGTGGCAAACAAAAAGTAGCTGTTACTAGCCACATATTTGACCGAATTTGGCCTATAATGGAGAGAGAGGAGGAGGCATCACAGCACGCTGTGGAGACTGACACTAGAGAGAGCAGTAAGCTGGGAGAGGAGCACATTGGAGGGCGCAAAAGAGCCAGGAGTATCTCGGATGAGGCAAATGCCTCCCTCCTGCAACGAGTCGAGTCACACTGGGGTGGTTTGACACAGGGAGGGCATGGGAAGCCCACCCCAAAGGCATACCAGAAGATATTGACCGAGATAGCAGAGGTGGGCTCATCAGCGACCAATGAGGTGCGTGAGGGCAACCAATGCCGCAAACGATGGAACGACCTTGTGAGATCCGCAAGAGTAAGTCTTACATTTATTTACATGTACTTATGTATTTATATAATTTGATTTGTAAATGTTATGAGCAACTATCATCAGATGTGAGTGAGGTCTTTCACTTTTACCGGGACTGTTGTAGTCAAAGTCTGCAGTCACGGTGCACGTCTTTAGGTAAAGAATGATAATTATCATAATAATCATGATTACACCTGTCGGTTATGTGTTGTATCAGTGTCTGTGACAGTACCTAGCAATGATATCACACAATGATCTCATGCCATGTCGTCCTGTCACCTTTTACAGAAGAAGCTATCGACAATGAGGTCTGTGCAGAGGCAAAACGGGTGGGGGGCCACCAGTCCCCAGCGACATCACTGAGATGGAGGAGCGGGTGCTCGCACTCATGGGGAAGCACACCCGGACAGCCACGGATGCATCGGCAGACCTTGAAGTGATACCACTTGAGAAAAGCTTACACCATTGCGTGATGTAAAGTCAATAGATGCCACACCCACTCATATCCGAACAATCATATATGATAGATGATATCTAAAATTGTCATATTAATAATGATGGCCTAATGAAAATCATTGCAATGCAAATGTGTTGATGTTCATGAAATGTGATGTCTATGATGATTTTGATAGCGGTGGTGCTTTCGTTGTGCATATGCTGTGTGTAGTGTTGGACTCACCTTGTCACCCTAGCACCCGCTTTTCCTCTAATAACCTCATTTGTGTTTTGCAGCTCAGCCAGCAGCGTGTCCCAAGGCAAGATCACAGAGACCAGAAGGTGGGGGCAAGGGGCAGGAGTCGACGGATGAATCTACTACATCTGGTGCTGAGGAGCTCCGATTTTCACCCGTCAATCCGTTGGGTCTGTTCTCCACAGATGAGAGGGCGTACTTCAAGGAACCTGCATCGTCATGCTCCAGAAGCCATTCCACCCCAACACTATCTAGTGGTCCTCCGGTCATTCCCGCCTCCACTCTGGTAGTACCGGCCCCAAGCACCTCACCACAGGGCACCCCATGTGTCCCCAGGATGGCGCCGACCCCGCGGAGGTCTCGTGGATGCGGTAGGTCTGTTCCACGATCGCCACATGACTGCGGAGAGATGGTACAGTTGTCCAAGAGGACTGTAAACATTGGTGACCAGCTCATCAAAGCATTGGGGGGCATATCTCGGCAACTGGCCATCTTCTCCGGCACCATGGCAGAGTACATTCCGTGGATGGCAGAGTGCCTGGATGCGATAGCCAGGAACACTGCTGCCACAGGCCTCCCATGGTTTCGAGCGCAGCACTCCACCCCTAGGTTCTGCACCACCACTGCGAATGACAGATGAGAGCAAGGACCAAGATCCTACTTCTGCATCAGAGAATGTTGCCCCCTCGGCACCCCCCACTCCTGTACCGTCCAACGACCGCATCTGCCTTCATCCCTCCCCAATGAGGCACCGCCTGAGGAGCTCCTCAGTCAGGCGCTGTGGAGCGAGGAGGGGAAGGAGTAGAGGTGGGGTGAAGAAGGGGAGGGGGAAGGAAATTGAGGTGCATGTCCGCAGGTGATGGCTGTATTATATCTCCATCTGGATGTATGCAATTTGTTGCAATGTATGGGGGCTGGGGACCACGCTCCTGCTTTGCCTTTGTATTCTGTGTTGCTGGACATGTTGAACATGTGATTTACGTCATTCATGGAAAAAATGGGGTGTGGGCAGGGGTTGGGTGTTATTGGCTGTGATACTTATGATTTCAGACCAATGTTGGTATTAAATTTTTGTTATTGAACATAACCTTGTTCCGCATTTTCTCAGTAAGCTGCACCATTACACACTGGTGATTCCTTAACATGAAAGGGTTAAATACAACTTAACATCAATCAACGTAAACTTTAATTGGCACCAAGTTGATGGGCACCATTGATGTCTGAGCTGCACACAAACAGCAGTGTGTCAGCGTTGTCACTCACATCAGCGCTCTTTTAGGCAAATCTTTCCGATATCAGCTCCTCATGTAAGAGTGGGACTTTAAACATGCCAGCCACACCGCTGGCGTTCGTTCAGAACAGTTCCACTTTTTGTGGGTGGTTTTTTGGGCAAGCGATATTGTGGGCGATATGTGTGTGAGGTGGGGAAATTGATGCTGGGTGATCTGCTGGGCATTAGTTTCGGTAAATATGCTCCATGACAAAAAAAAGTGAGTGGGCGGTAATATTGAATCTCGGCGTTAAGTCAGTGCGGAAATTAATGCTGGGCGATATTATGGCCGTTGATTTCGCCCATTCTGCTGATTCCGCCCAAAAAAAGTGGGCGGGCGGGCGGTAATATTTTTCCCCGGCTTTAAGCACATGGGGAAAGTATTGCTCGCCAATAAATTTACTAAAAATGGGCGTCAGTTTCAATTTTGTAACTAAATGGGCGATATCTGGGCATTATAGGTCATTTCAGCGGTAAAATGTGCGTTAAGTGGGCGTTAAGCATGTAAAAAATGTGTATGTTTTAGCCCATAGACATTTGCTGTAACTGGTACAAACAAAAGATGTGTGTATAGAGGTAATCTATAAAATTAATTGTAAAGGGTTGGATTTACAATCTTATGCAAGTTCAGCGGAAGAGCTGCGGAATCTCTGACAAACAGTGTAAGTGGTGCTTACAATGTGTTTCTGGAACTATTGCAGCTCTTCCATTGAAGTTAACAATTGACAAGTGAGGAAACTTCCGCAGAAATTCACCCTAAAGTCTCAGACTGAAAAATTAAATAAGTTATATTCAGGGACTGGAAGATAATTGAACCAGTGGGATGAGAGTGAAATTGTTGCAGTTGATGATTTGATTTAACCTGTAACTGGACAATCATAGTATACTGTGAGAAAAATCTGACAGAAACAATACAATAATCTATTTAAATGGTATATGTCATTTTTATAGGGCAGATCAATTCACTGCAATTACTGTTGAGTTGGAAGGCAACAGCCAAGAATGGCCAGTGAAAAATGTATTTCACTCACCATTCAGGGTAGGATGGGAGCCTTCAGCACTCACATCCCTTCAGGAATTAACATTTACCAGTTACTTTTCAAGTTGAACAGAGTCTCCATCAATCTGTTAGCTGATATAATCAACATAGAAACATAGAAACAGAGAAAATAGGTGCAGGAGCAGACCATTCAGCCCTTCTAGCCTACACCGCCATTCAATGAGTTCAAGGCTGAACATGAAACTTCAGTACCCCCTTCCTGCTTTCTCGCCATAACCCTTGATCCCCCGAGTAGTAAGGACTTCATCTAACTCCCTTTTGAATATATTTAGTGAATTGGCCTCAACTACTTTCTGTGGTAGAGAATTCCACAGGTTCACCACTCTCTGGGTGAAGAAGTTTCTCCTCATCTCGGTCTTAAATGGCTTACCCCTTATCCTCAGACTGTGACCCCTGGTTCTGGACTTCCCCAACATTGGGAACATTCTTCCTGCATCTAACCTGTCTAAACCCGTCAGAATTTTAAACGTTTCTATGAGGTCCCCTCTCATTCTTCTGAACTCCAGTGAATACAAGCCCAGTTGATCCAGTCTTTCTTGATAGGTCAGTCCCGCCATCCCGGGAATCAGTCTGGTGAATCTTCACTGCACTCCCTCAATAGCAAGAATGTCCTTCCTCAAGTTAGGAGACCAAAACTGTACACAATACTCCAGGTGTGGCCTCACCAAGGCCCTGTACAACTGTAGCAACACCTCCCCGCCCCTGTATTCAAATCCCCTCGCTATGAAGGCCAACATACCATTTGCTTTCTTAACCGCCTGCTGTACCTGCATGCTAACCTTCAATGACTGATGTATCATGACACCCAGGTCTCGTTGCACCTTCCCTTTTCCTAATCTGTCACCATTCAGATAATAGTCTGTCTCTCTGTTTTTACCACCAAAGTGGATAACCTCACATTTATCCACATTATACTTCATCTGCCATGCATTTGCCCACTCACCTAACCTATCCAAGTCACTCTGCAGCCTAATAGCATCCTCCTCGCAGCTCACACTGCCACCCAACTTAGTGTCATCTGCAAATTTGGAGATACTGCATTTAATCCCCTTGTCTAAATCATTAATGTACAATGTAAACAGCTGGGGCCCCAGCACAGAACCTTGCGGCACCCCACTAGTCACTGCCTGCCATTCTGAAAAGTACCCGTTTACTCCTACTCTTTGCTTCCTGTCTGACAACCAGTTCTCAATCCACGTCAGCACACTACCCCCAATCCCATGTGCTTTAACTTTGCACATTAATCTCTTGTGTGGGACCTTGTCGAAAGCCTTCTGAAAGTCCAAATATACCACATCAACTGGTTCTCCTTTGTCCACTTTACTGGAAACATCCTCAAAAAATTCCAGAAGATTTGTCAAGCATGATTTCCCTTTCACAAATCCATGCTGACTTGGACCTATCATGTCACCATTTTCCAGATGCACTGCTATGACATCCTTAATAATTGATTCCATCATTTTACCCACTACTGAGGTCAGGCTGACCGGTCTATAATTCCCGGTTTTCTCTCTCCCTCCTTTTTTAAAAAGTGGGGTTACATTGGCTACCCTCCACTCCATAGGAACTGATCCAGAGTCAATTGAATGTTGGAAAATGACTGTCAATGCATCCGCTATTTCCAAGGCCACCTCCTTAAGTACTCTGGGATGCAGTCCATCAGGCCCTGGGGATTTATCGGCCTTCAATCCCATCAATTTCCCCAACCACAATTTCCCGACTAATAAAGATTTCCCTCAGTTCCCCCTCCTTACTAGACCCTCTGACCCCTTTTATATCCGGAAGGTTGTTTGTATCCTCCTTAGTGAATACCGAACCAAAGTACTTGTTCAATTGGTCTGCCATTTCTTTGTTCCCCGTTATGACTTCCCCTGATTCTGACTGCAGGGGACCTACGTTTGTCTTTACTAACCTTTTTCTCTTTACATACCTATAGAAACTTTTGCAAGCTTCTTCTCGTACTCTATTTTCCCTGTCCTAATCAAACCCTTTGTCCTCCTCTGCTGAGTTCTAAATTTCTCCCAGTCCCCAGGTTCGCTGCTATTTCTGGCCAATTTGTATGCCACTTCCTTGGCTTTAATACTATCCCTGATTTCCCTTGATAGCCACGGTTGAGCCACCTTCCCTTTTTTATTTTTACGCCAGACAGGAATGTACAATTGTTGTAATTCATCCATGCGGTCTCTAAATGTCTGCCATTGCCCATCTACAGTCAACCTCCTAAGTATCATTCGCCAATCTATCCTAGCCAATTCACGCCTCATACCTTCAAAGTTACCTTTCTTTAAGTTCTGGACCATGGTCTCTGAATTTACTGTTTCATTCTCCATCCTAATGCAGAATTCCACCATATTATGGTCACTCTTCCCCAAGGGGCCTCGCACAATGAGATTGCTAATTAATCCTCTCTCATTACACAACACCCAGTCTAAGATGGCCTCCCCCCTAGTTGGTTCCTCAACATATTGGTCTAGAAAACCATCCCTTATGCACTCCAGGAAATCCTCCTCCACCATATTGCTTCCAGTTTGGCTAGCCCAATCTATGTGCATATTAAAGTCACCCATTATAACTGCTACACCTTTATTGCATGCACCCCTAATTTCCTGTTTGATGCCCTCCCCAACATCCCTATTACTGTTTGGAGGTCTGTACACAACTCCTACTAACGTTTTTTGCCCTTTGGTGTTCTGCAGCTCTACCCATATAGATTCCACATCATCCAAGCTAATGTCTTTTCTAACTATTGCATTAATCTCCTCTTTAACCAACAATGCTACCCCACCTCCTTTTCCTTTTATTCTATCCTTCCTGAATGTTTTTATTTTGGTTTGTTTTCCCTGCTGTCAAGTAATCAGCTGGAGCAATGGCCTCGGAACTCACGCCTCAGGTTGACAGATGTACTTCCTGAACTGCGTAAATTCTGTGGTCATGCAGGGAAATTTTAAAAGTAAGTGGAAAAAGGCCCTTAAGTGTCTGGAAAGTGGCTGATAATCATCCCAATTTGGTCGCCCACCGCTGCCGATCAGGTTGGCTCCACAATGACAGGCACACCTGGGGGAAAGGTGCGTGGGAGCGAGAGGACTGCAGGTTCCCTACCAGCTGTCAAAAATAATTTCCCCACCCAACCCACCACTGATCTCGCCCGCCAGCATCGTGGAAAATTCCAGCCACGGACTCTGAGGATTAGAAATTGAGTTAGAGGCGATGACTGAAGACGTATCAAAGAGGTTTTGAGGCGGATTTTTAAAGTAGAGAAAGAAGTAGCAAACCAGAGGAGTTTAAGGAGAGAGCTCCAGAGTGCAGGGTTAATATAAAGACTTTGCCATTAAACATGGAGCAGAGGGAACAAGAAATGCACAGGAGCGAGGATAATACCAAAAGCATAGTGTGAAAAGATAGGAAGTCGTGGGCCATAGAATTATAGAATGATAGAGCACAGAAGGAGGCCATTCGTCCCATTGTGCCTGTGCCAGCTCTTGAAAAGGCTATCCAATTAGTACCATTGACCTGCTCGTTCTCCAAAGCCCTGCAAATGTTTGCACTGCAAGTATTTATCCATTCCTTTTCGATAAATCTTGGCCCGGATTTTGCGATGGTAATGATGGCGAACTGTCAGCGTCCGGCATCATTACCCCTCTGAAACTGATCGTAACTTCATTATTTGGTGCATGCAGAATGCAGAAATCCTGAAGTTGTCGTCAGTCATTCCCTGCTCCGCCATAGATTGCGCTGTGGACTTCTCAACTTGTCCTGTCACCTTCAAAGACTTGTGCACATATACCCCCAGGTCTCTCTGTTCCTGCACCCACTTCAAAATTGTACCAGTTAGTTTATATTGCCTCTCCTCATTTTTCCTACCAAAATGAATCAATTCACACTTCTCTGCGATAAATGTAATCTGCCATGGCCAGGCCTTTCCCAGTCCCGAGCATGCGGGTTTTGGGGTGGGTCGGCAGCTAAAATCACGGAAATTGACTGCACGTCGGGATCCTGCCATCATCCCGTTGACTTCCGCATTTAACTCGGGTACATTTTCCAGCGTGCCAGGGACCCGCTTGGGAGTGCCAGGCAACGTCATTGAAGTATTAGCTGATTGTTTAGAGACCCGGAAGAGGATTTATAACATCAGGTTTTGGCTTTAACTTTTTAGGCATGAGATTCACGTATCTCGGAACCTCGCCTGTGAAGAGGAGGCAGAAGCTCAGTGGCCATTGTGCCAGTTCATTCATTGACAGCTGGAAAATATACATAAATATTCCCACATTACACCTGCTTACTTGCCTAAAGGGAAGGGTCTTGCTGACTCCATTTTGTGCAGAGATTGAGCTATCAGGAGTTTGCAGGTGATTTCTACAACCTCGAAAGCCACTCTCACAACTGACACAACATTGAGGGATTGGCCCTCTGATCGCCACTTTACCTGCCATCTATTGGATCAGCATGGGTGCGGCTTCTGCTCTCTCACCTTGGACCTCAGAATCAGACCGCAGCAGCCACAACACCAGCAGCAGCAGCAGCCACAACAGCAGCCTTCTCCTCATCAACCTGGTGCTCCACAGGAGAGAGGGGGTCAGCACAGGGCTGCAGCACACCAGAGGCAATACACCCAACACAGGGTAGACAGGCAGAGGATGAGCTTCCTCAGCATGGCTGAGCAACAGTGCCAAAGGAGGCTCAGGCTATCGCGCCAAATCATGGCAGACAGTTGCTGGCCTTAGCAGTGGCTGTCAAAGTCACCACTGCCCTCAACTTCTTCACATCAGGCTTCTTTAGGGATCTGCAGCAGGCATTTTCAGGATTTCGCACTCGGCCGCCCACAGATGTATCACCCAGGTGACCAATGTCATGTTTGACAACTCAGCCAATTATGTAACCATTGCCACTGATGAAGCCAACATTACTGAGCAGATGCTCGGCTTTGTGACTCTAGCTGGCTTCATACAGGCAGGGCATCATCGACTGCACACATGTGGTCATCAAGTCACCCTCACATCACCCAAGAAAGTTTGTGAACTGCAAAGACTTTCAATCCCTCAATGTTCAGATTGTATGCAACCATAAAAAGAAAATCATGCATGTGTGTGCCAGATTTCCTGGCACCTGTCATGAATTTTTCATGCTGCACCAGTCCACCCTCCCTTTTGCACCTCCAAATATACTTACCAGCTGGCTACTTGGGGACAATGGCTATCCACTGAAGACATGGCTGATGATGCCATTGAGGAGACCATGTAATGAGGCCAAGGAGAGTTATAATGACAGCCATCTGTCTACCAGATGTGTCATAGAGCATGATGAAGATACGCTTTAGATGCCTTGACAGATCTGGAGGAGCTCTTCAGTACGCACCAGCCAGAGTCTCCAGAATGAGAGTTGTTTGCTGCACGCTGCACAACATAGCGCAGCAACGAGGATGGGAGCTGCAGGAGGAGCAAGGCTCAGAGTGCACAGGAAGAGGAGGAACAGGTGGAAGACAACAAGGAGGAGGAGGGCGAACCTGAGGTGGAGATGACACCAGCAGTGATGCACACTGCTGCCCGGGAGGCCGGGATGGCCTCATAATGGCCAGATTTACTTATCTTGCACTAGTGCACCCATATGGCTCCCAGATGCTGTACTAACTTCCCCGCCACCAAACCCCGCCCCCCCCCCCACTTCAACACCCCCTTCAACACCCCCTTCAACACCACCACAAAGCAGCCCTACAATAACCAAGCCATTTCTCTTATCCAACCCCCACATTCTCTCAACATTCACTCCAAGTGACAAAGCCACTTTCCAGGTAGCAGGCAAAAATTGACAAGATGGGAAAGTTATGCAAAGAAATACATTTATGTGCATCATATATATAACTGAAACTTAACATTAATATTTTTTGATACACCCTTGTGCGTCTAGGATTGTGTCATTTTTCTTTTCTGAGTGCTTCTGCGTGGCGCAACCGCTGTGACTTCAGCACAGGCAGAGGCATGCTGCTCACTTCCCTGCTACCACTGCTTTGACACTTTTGCAGATGTCCTCTGGGTTTTGGAGCCTGTGAGGGCCCTGCCAAAGTCTGCTCCTCCTGTGACTGTGCAGGGGGAGACTCAGCTATCAGGATCCGAGGAAGCATCTGGGGCTCTGACTTAGGGGGAAACAATGGGGGAGAAGTGGAAGCGCTTTGAGAGGAGCCCACACTTCCATGTCCCATCTCACCATCATCCCTCTCATGGGCCACCCACATTTCCCTTCTAGTGAGGAGCTGGAGAGCACCTTACTGCACATCAGTGGGGTGAGGAAGGCCCAAGTCACCATTAATATCCCTCCTCAAGGTGAGGTCAATGAGAGTCTGCAATGTGCACGCATGTTCTCGTTGGACTGCCACATTTGCTGCTCCCTGCAGGTGGCCATCCTTTCCAAGGAACAGCAAATTGTCTCCATCACCTGCGACATGGTGGTGCTCATGTTCGAGATGGATTCCTCCATTCCCTGTACAGTAACACACACCGTGGCTGCAAAAGCTGCCGGAGCCTTGTGTAATTGTTGCTGTCCCTCCAAGATCACCCTCTTTCTCGATTGCCCCCAAGGTTCAGCATCTGTATGCAGCTCAGCACAGCTTGGAGCATCCTGCATCATTTAGCGAGGAGTCTCTACTGCTGTCCCGATCAACACCATCTCCTCTTGCTCACTTGTGATGTGAGAGACACCAGGTGACAACACTACTCTAAGTCGCACAAGACCCACCGAGCTGTGCGTACCTTACTGGTGCTGGCTGCGCTTGGGTCTGCTGCTGATGGTGCACACTCAGAGGCTGGATGCTCCTCTGAGGAGTCATCTTTCTCCTCTGGCTGGACAGTGGGGGTGCGGGCAGTTGATGGATCTGTGGGAGAGTAAAGAGATGAATTAAAAGTGTTATGATAAGAATGTGTAATGTTACCATTATGCACATGATGGCATTTCACTAGTTGCTGATATCAATCAACGTGAATGAATGTTGTATGCCATATAGCTGTATGAGATTTAATTCTGTCACCAGGTTGCTGGGAAGTCTCCCTCTCTCTGTCGCCCACCACCAGCACCTCTGCAGCTCCAAAGATTTCAAGGGAGTGCTTCTTGCTGGTGTCAAATTATTGAAGATTGGAGGGCCACCTCTGGTTCTCTGCCCCTCCCTGTTGTTGTGCGCTCTCATCTCCTGCAAGAAGGGAAAGAAGAGAATTTTAAGCGAGAATGATGGAATGAGTGTAAAGAATGGATTGGCTACATCTGTCGAAGGTGACTATGAGGGAGTGGCGTGACATTCCCAAATGGCCTTCTTCTGTGACGTTACTTGCTACGATTGCATTAGGATGAGCGTGAGTGTCAGTGGTGGTTAGTCAGATGGGGTTGTGAGTGGGTGCATAGACAGAGAGGGATGGGTGGACGTGCAAGGTAGGTTAGTGTGAGGAATGATGTGCAGGAGTAGGCTTCGGAAGGCAGAGTGATGGGATTGGGTTGACACGTGCATCAGGATGTAGGTGAGTGTGGCATTGCACTCACTTTTCCTGACCTCATGAGATCATTGAATCTTTTGTGGCACTGGATCTACATCCTCCTCAACACATTCCTGTTGCTGACCTCTTCTGCAATCTCTAGCCATGCCCTTTCTGTGTCTTTGGGTGGTCATTTACTTCCATTCCCAGGGAAGAGGACCTCCTGCATGCTCTTACTCGCTGCACCAGCACTTCCAGGGAGGCATCTGTAATCTTGGTGCTGCCCCCTGTCTTGTCTCCATGACATAGAGATTTGTCAATCTTGTTCCACAATTTAGAGCTCTTGCAACCTTCAGCAACCTTCAACTGAGACGTCTGCAAGGCTGCTTTAAATATCCACGCTGAAAACGAGTCATGGGTGGTATCATCAGACCTGATCCCTTTAAATGGGCCAGAAAACGTGCGTGACTCTTTTAATTGGGGACATTGATTTAAACGCGTAGTGCAAAATGTGCTGTCAAATCTTTGGTTTCCCAACCCACTAAATGTCCCGACCCGACTCCAAGGAAAAGAATTTGGCTCATGTGTCTGCCCAGTTCACCAGTCTGTCTATGTCCTCCTGATGTCTCCTGCTATCCTCCTCATCGTTGACTACATTTACAAGTTTCGTGTCAACCGAAAACTTTGAAATGATGTCCTGTTACCTATTAATAGAATTTGTTAACGAGAGCAAGGATTTTGAATTCACTGCTTTGGGATGGAGAGCCACTAAAGGTTGGAAACTTCAGGGGTGATGCTGATTCAGCGAGAGAATAGTCTCTTTCTTGGAGATGGATGAAAAGCAGGGTAAGGAGAGATGGGACTGGCCACACAATAGACTGGTTCTTCTACACCATGTTCTATTGGTAAATCTATGAAACAATCCTGATTTACAGGAGTTTGTCTTGTGAAAACACACCTGGACTGGTCAGTGTTTGGTTATGCCGACATTTTACAACATATGCTAATTTGTTTAGATGCACTAAACATAAGGCCGTAATTTACAGCCTCGTTAAAGGGGAGGGCCCACTGCCGCAGCCGGCAAAATACTGCCCTCGGGTTCAGCCGGGCCACCAACGGGCAGCCTGACATCCCCTCTTGGATGCCAGGCCACTGGCCCGGCCAAAACCCTCCCTGGTGGCCCAGTGGCCAAAGTTAAAAATGATCGAATCTTTCCCCTTTAATGGAGTGGAGCGAGCATGGTGACACACACACGCTGTAACGTCACCACTTTGATTGACAGCGGTGGAGAGCCCCACCCACCCATTTTTAGCCAGTCAGCCTGGCTTTAAGTCTAAGGCCTGCCCCCATTATGATCCATTTCCAGTTGGACTTTGAAAACAATTTGAAGTCCTGAAAATGGATCTACTCACCGCACCAAGAGCTCCAGCAGTGGGTAACAGTTAAAAAATTATAGGTGCGCCAGCTTTTTGCTGCATGTGAGTTTCGGCCCCACATTATCTTGCAGTCCCCCAATATTCTCATACTTGTGTTCAAATCCCTTCATGGCCTTGCCCCTCCATATTTCTGTAACCTTTCTCAGCCCTACAACTCTTTGAGAAATCTGCATTTCTCCAACTCTGGTCTCTTCTGCACCCTGAAATCCCTTTGCCCCACCATTGGCGGCCATACTTTCAGCCAACTAGGTCCTAATCCCTGGAATTCCCTCCCTACACATCTCCCCTTTCCTCGCCTCTTTTAAGACCACACCTTGAAATCCACATCTTTGACCAAGTTTTTAGTCACCCCTCTTTCTCCTTCTTTGGCTCAGTGTTGTGTTTCGTCCAATTACACTTCTGTGAAGCGCCTTGGGATGATTTAATCATGAAATATGAAAAATATGATAATAACATTGTATAAGGTATAAACTGCAATATTAATACCAAAAAATATCACATTAGTGCAAATATCACAGCTTATCACAGCTGAGACATTTCCACATCAAAGCATAAATTGTTAGTTATCTCTTCAACTATCGAGATATACTAGCTATCTAAAAATTCATTATTCCTCATGTAGGCATCTTTATTAGGAAGACTTTTAGTCTTATCTGAGAAAGACTATGTAAATGTTCAAATCTGAACATTTATTTAAAGAACTAAGATTCGGGAAGAAAATCACAGTCTGGCATATAATATTGAAAATGCAATTCATAAACTATTCCGCACAGATAGTTTATCAGATCTTCATTTGAACTTTAATGAAATACAGGGACATGCTTTCACACGTCCTGATGCAATTTATTTTGATCAATAGTTTCTGAGAACAATACTCACATATAAAAGCTGAAATTATGCGTTACTATATATCAGAAGATTGAAATAAATGATACTGGGTGACAACCACAATGTCTCTCATTGCCTCAAACATTAATTCTGGCATTTTAGGTGGCTGAGTAAACTGTGCTCTGTTTTTCTGAGTGCAAGGCTGAACAGGACTCATTTCTAATACCTGGTCCATCCTTTTAGGAAAGCTGAAATAAGATCAGAGACCTTCAAACTTTAGGTTTCAAAGCATTTGATTGTTCCTGAAAGGTCTATAGGACTCAAACATTTAATTAAAATTAAGTATGCTGCATAAATGTTTTATCACCTGCAGTGATAGATTATATCATTTCAGAAAGCCTGCATTTGATAATCACATGTGACATCCATTACTCAGGATGCTAATAACCTAAATCTCACATCCTGTGCAATGCAATGTTTTCTTTGTATTACATATTCTAAATATTTTTTCCTAAAATTATAGGCACTGAATGATAGAAAATGAAGTGTATAAATGCAAAATGTTGTTTTTTTTTCATATTAAAGTTGATGTGACAATCATAATTTCAACTTAAATCACCGATTGGAGATGATTTTGCAGTAATTCTGTTTTATAAGTTATTTGTTCACCAAAAGCTGTAACGAACATTAAAAAGTGTTCAAAGATTTACATATTTCTTCCTCAAATACTTATCTAGCTTCCCCTTAAATGCATCGATACTATTCATCTCAACCACACCCTGTGGTAGCAACTTCCACATTATCATCATACTCTGATTGAAGAAGTTTCTTTTGAATTCTCTATTTGATTTCTTGGTGACTATCTCACATCAATGGCCTCTAGTTTTGCTCTTCCTCTCAAGTGGAAACTGTTATATATGTGGACTTGTATTTACACTGTACAACCACCAGAGGGCTCATTCCCCAGAATCCCAAGGGATCCCATAATCCCTTGGGAGCACAGATATTTAAGAAGGCTTCACAGGTTGGAGAGGCACTCTGAAGACCTGCAATAAAAGACTAAGGTCACATGTTACTTTGAGCTCACAGTATTCAGTCTGACTCTTTCTCCATACACAACAACTGGTGATGAGACACAGATAGCGAACCCAAAGATGCAGAGAACAGTGGGCATTCTGGAGAAATTCTTGGAGGGAGATGATTAGGAAACTTTTGTGGAGTGACTCGACCAATACTTCGTGGCCAACGAGCTAGATGGGGAAGAGAGCGCTGCCAAATGAAGGGCGATCCTCCTCACCGTCTGTGGGGCACCAACATATGGCCTCGTGAAGAATCTGCTCACTCCAACGAAACCCATGGAGAAATCATACAATGATTTGTGCACACTGGTCCGAGAGCATTTGAACCCAAAGGAAAGTGTTCTGATGGCGAGGCACCAGTTCTACACCTACAAAAGGTCTGAAGGCCAGGAAGTGGCGAGTTACGTTGCCGAGCTAAGACGCCTTGCAGGACATTGTGAATTTGAAGGACATTTGTAGCACATGCTCAGAGACTTTTTCATACTTGGCATTGGCCATGAAACCATACTTCGCAAACTTTTGACTGTAGAGACCCCAACCTTGAGTAAGGCCATAGCGATAACCCAGGCTTTCATTGCCACCAGTGATAATACTAAGCAAATCTCTCAGCACACAAGTGCTGCTACAAAGTGATCAGATGGCTGATTTGATCACAAAAAAAAAGTGATGTTGTTTTCGAATCGTAACGTATGGACAGGTCACACACACTTGCAGCTACACGCCCGCAGATGTCCCAGAGTCCACCATCACGGGTGAAGAATGCAAGGCCATTTACACATTGTTGGCGCTGCGGGGGTGATCATCGTTTCCATTCATGCCAATTCAAAGGATACGTTTGCAAGGGCTGTGGAACAATGGGACACCTCCAATGCGTGTGCAGGCGAGCTGCTAAGCCTGTTAAACCTGCAAACCACCATGTTGCAGAGGAGGATCACAACAAAACAGAGCCTCAGTTAGAGGAGGCAGAGATGCATGGGGTACACACATTCACCACGAATTGTCCCCCGATAATGCTGAATGCTGAACTGAATGGACTCCTGGTGTCAATGGAGCTGGACACAGGCGCAAGCCAGTGCATCATGGGCAAAAAGACTTTCGAAAGGTTATAGTGCAACAAGGCCTCAAGGCAGGTCTTAACTCCAATTCGCTCAAAACTAAGAACTTACACAAAATAACTGATTCCTGTAATCGGCAGTGCTACCGTAAAGGTCTCCTACGATGGAGCGCAACAAAAGCTACCAATCTGCGTGGTACTGGGCGATGGTCCCACACTGCTCGGCAGGAGCTGGCTAGGAAAGATACGCTGGAACTGGGATGAAGTCCGAGCGCTATTGCCCACTGACAACACTTCGTGTGCCCAGGTCTTAAACAAATTTCCTTCGCTGTTTGAACCAGGCATCAGGAAATTCCAAAGAGCAAAAGTGCAGATCCACCTAATTCCGGGGTAGCCGATCCATCTATCATGAGGCGAGAGCAGTACCGTACATGATGAGAGAAAGAGTAGAGATCGAGCTAGACTGGCTGCAATGAGAGGGCATCATTTCACTGATCGAGTTTAGCGAGTATGCCAGTCCTATTGTCCCAGTCCTCAAGGGAGATGGCATCGTCAGAATCTGTGGCGATTACAAAGTAACTATCAGTCGTTTCTCCCTGCAGGACCAATACCCACTACCAAAAGCCGACGACTTATTTGCAATGCTGGCGGGAGGAAAGACATTCACGAAGCTGGATCTGACTTCAGCCTACATGACGCAGGAACTGGAGGAATCATCGAAGGCATCTGCATCAACACGCACAAAGGTCTTTTTGTTTATTACAGATGCCCGTTTGGAATCCGATCAGTGGCGGCGATATTCCAGAGAAACATGGAAAGTTTACTGAAGTCGGTCCCGCACACAGGACGACATCTTGGTCACAGGTCGGAACACAGTCGAGCATCTGCAGCATCTGGAGGAGGTTCTTAGTCGATTCAACCGCATGGGGTTCAGGTTAAAACGCTCAAAGTGCGTTTTCCTGGTGCCTGAAGTGGAGTTCCTGGGAAGGAGGATTGCGGCAGATGGCATCAGGCCCACCAACGCGAAGACGGAGGCAATCGAGAATGTACCGAGGCCACAGAACATGATGGAGCTGCGGTCGTTTCTGGGACTCTTGAACTACTTTGCTAACTTCTTATCAGGTCTCAGCACCCTGCTAGAACCACGACATGTCTTACTACGAAAAGGCGGTGAATGGGTTTGGGGCAAAAGCCAAGAAAATGCCTTTGTAAAAGTAAGAAAATTGTTATGCTCAAACAAATTGTTTGTGTTGTATGATTCATGTAAGTGTTTGGTACTAGCATGTGATGCATCGTCATATGGCGTCGAGTGTGTATTGCAACAAGCTAATGATTTTGGGAAACTGCAACCGGTTGCTTATGCATCCAGGCGTCTGTCTAAGGCTGAGAGAGCCTACAGCATGATTGAAAATGAAGTGATAACTTGTGTCTATGGGGTAGAGAAAATGCATCAATACCTGTTTGGGCTAAAATTAGAAGTAGAAACTGACCCGAACCCACTTATATCCCTGATTTCCGAGAGTAAATACCAACGCATCGGCCCACATCCAGAGATGGGCGCTCACATTGTCCGCATACAACTATGCCATCCGCCACAGGCCAGGCACAGAAAACTGCGCCGATGCTCTCAGTAGCTCAGTAGGCTGCCATTGCCCACCACGGGGGTGGAAATGGCGCAGCCCGCAGATCTAGCCATGGTTATGGAAGCATTTCAGAGTGAGCAATCACCCGTCACTGCCCGGCAGATCAAAATCTGGACAAGCCAGGACCCCTTATTATCTCCAGTGTGCTTCATGGGAGCTGGTCCAGTGTCCCAATGGAAATGCAGGAAGAGATAAATCCGTTCCAATGGCGCAAAGATGAAATGTTTATACAGGCAGACTGCCTTCTGTGGGGAAATCGAGTAGTGGTCCCCAAGAAGGGCAGAGACATCGCCATCAATGACCTCCACAGTACCCACCCAGGCATCGTAATGATGAAAGCGATAGCCAGATCCCACGTGTAGTGGCCCGGTATCGATGCGGACTTAGAGTCCTGCGTTCACAGATGTAATACATGCTCACAGTTAAGCAATATACCCAGGGAGGCGCCGCTAAGTTTATGGTCTTGGCCCTCCAAACCGTGGTCTTGGGTACACGTCGACTATGTGGGCCCGTTCTTGGGTAAAATGTTCCTTATGGTTGTAGACGCGTACTCCAAGTGGATTGAATTTGAGATAATGTTGGCTAGCACGTCTGCTGCCACTACTGAAAGCCTGCAGGCAATATTTGCCACACACGGCTTACCCGATGTCCTGGTGAGCGACAACGGGCCATGTTTTACCAGTGCTGAGTTCAAAGAATTATTGACCCGTAACGTGACCAAACATGTCACATCTGCCCTGTTTAAACCAGCGTCCAATGGTCAGGCAGAGAGAGCAATGCAAACCATCAAGCAAGGCTTGAAGAGGGTAACTGAAGGCTCACTGCAGACTCGCCTATCCCGAGTCCTGCTTAGCTACCGCACGAGATCCCACTCACTCACTGGGATCCCACCTGCTGAACTGCTCATGAAAAGAGCACTTAAGACAAGGCTTTCGTTAGTTCACCCTGATCTATATGAACAGGTAGAGCGCAGGCGGCTTCAACAAAGTGCATACCATGATAGCGCAAATGTGTCACGCGAGATTGAAATCAATGATCCTGTATTTGTTTTAAATTATGGACAAGGTCCCAAGTGGCTTCCCGGCACCGTCATGGCCAAAGAGGTGAGCAGGGTGTTTCGGGTCAAACTTTCAAATGGATTCATTCACCGGAAACACTTGGACCAAATCAAACTCAGATTCACGGACTACCCTGAGCAACCCACCTTGGACCCTACCTTTTTTAATCCCCCAACTTATACACCAGTGGCGTCCGACACCATGGTTGAGTGCGAAGCAGAACCCATCATCCACAGCAGCCCTGCAGTGCCCAACACACCAGACAGCTCAGCAAGGCCAGCTGCACAGCAGCCCAGCGAGGGCCCAACAAATGATTCAACAACACCAGCTTTCACACTGAGATGATCAACCAGGGCAAGAAGGGCCCCAGATCGACTCACATTGTAAATAGTTACACTATTGACTTTGGGGGGGGCGGGGGAATGTTGTTATATATGTGGACTTGTATTTACTCTGTACAGCCACCAGAGGCCTCATTCCTCGGAGTCCCAAGGGATCCCATAATCCCTTGGGAGCACAGATATTTAAGAAAGCTTCACAGGTTGGAGAGGCATTCTGGAGACTTGCAATAAAAGACTAAGGTCTCACGTTACTTTGAGCTCACAGTATTCAGTCTGACTCTTTCTCCATACACAACAGAACCACTGTCTCCATTTCTATTCTATCAAAACTTTTCATAATTTTAAAGACCTCTATTAGGTCATCCATCAGCCTTCTCTTTTCAAGAGAATAAACACCCAGCCTGTTCATCCTTTCCCGATAGGTATAACCTCTCCATTGTGGTATCAGCCTTGTAAATCTTCTCTGTGCCCTCTCCAGTTTCTCCGGGCTCAATTTTCCCCAATGCCTTAATTTGGCATACTGCAAGAGTAATGCCCTTTTTTTTGGCCCTGACTACTCCAAAAAAATAACTAGCAAGTTTCCCCATTCTATTTTTTGAATTTGACACTGCACAGCCTTGGGGAGTGGAGCCTAATGTCTGCGCCGGAAAAACGATGACCCCCGCTTCTGCGCATGCACGGGGAAAAAAAGGACATTTTTAACATGAGTGCTATGGTCACGCATGCTCAGTACAGCTCCCAGTCTGCATTCGGCCATTTTTAAAAAGCCAGTTACGTGTGAGAACTTTAATTCTCAGTGGAAAAATCGGAGCTGCAATACAAGATGCAATACGGCTCAAAGACCAATAATTTCTTGCAGGATGAAATGGAGGCACGGATTACTGTGACTGAGGCCAGATGGCACGAGCTGGACACCAGCAAAGGTCACATAAAAGTTTCACCAAATGAAATAAGAAATGCTGGAACCAAATTGCAGAAGATTACTGTGCAATGGTGACCACCCCGAGGTCTGGAAGCCAATGCAAAAAGAAATGGACGGACCTACCTTGGTAAATTAGATAATTTAGGTAATATTTTCATTTATTCAATGGAATTGCAATTGGAAATGTGACCATCTGTATATGTCCCACCCAGCAGAAAGATAAAAATGTTATCTTTGCAGAGGAAGATGGCATATAACATAAGGGAAAGAACTCGAACAGGAGGAGGCCCGGCATATCTGCACCCACTGACACCCTTGGAAGACAGGGTCACTGCTTTGATGGGTCCTGCCTGGAGAAAAGCAACCACCACTGCACAAGCTGGGCCCACACTTGAGGGAGGAGGGTAAGTCCTGCAAATTCCACAGTCTGGCTTTTCTAAATGTTAAGTGTTGCACGGATAGCCATGCTTCGGTTCATGGGGATGTCCCCGTCAGCTACACTTCGCTTGATGCAACATGTTATCTTTCATTGTGGTCCTTCAAAAAGCCTGCTGCCTGCGCTGTGTGAGCCTACTCACGCCACCCATCCTGCCCCCTCCTCTGCTGCTAACCATTTGATTGTTCTGTTACATTTTGCAGAACTTGAGGCCAACCATGATGGTGCAGAAGAAGATTCAGACACGGACGAGCCTGAAGAGGAAGACATGTTCCAATCCCACCTTCCAGACCAAGAGCACGGGGGTAAGACAGAGCGGGAGGGGAAGGTGATGGATGAAGTTGCCACTGTTGTACTCACTCTGGAGGAGGTGCAGGTGCTGCTCATTAAGGGGCCAGCTCCTTTCCTGAGTGGTGCGAGTGTTGGTGGGACATTCCATGGTTTCTCACAGTCCGAAGCTGGGGATTCCAGTGAGATGCAGCAAGGCACACCCAGGGTGAGGAGGGGAAGGTGAGCCCGACAACGCTCTCCTGAGGTACAGGATCTAACAGATGTGGTTCAGATGATGGCAATGAGTGCGGAGAGCATTGACCTTACACGATCACTCCTGGACACCGTCAGTGAGGTAGTAGGACTGTCGGGAGGCCATAGGCCATACGACCCCTCGAGCCTGCTCCACCATTCGATAAGATCATTACTGATCTGATCATGGACTCAGCTCCAATTCCTTGCCCGCTACCCATAACTCCTTATCCACTTATCGTTTAAGAAACTGTCTATTTCTGTCTTAAATTTATTCAATGTTCCAGCTTCCACAGCTCTCTGAGGCAGCGAATTCCACAGATCCACAACCTTCTGTGAGA
Organism: Pristiophorus japonicus; assembly: GCF_044704955.1. NCBI lineage: Eukaryota > Metazoa > Chordata > Chondrichthyes > Pristiophoridae > Pristiophorus > Pristiophorus japonicus. The sequence goes on along the minus strand of NC_091988.1, from coordinate 152,527,870 downwards.
AGAAATTTCTTCTCATCTCTGTTTAAAATGGGTGGCCTTATTCTAAGATCATGCCCTCTAGTTCTAGTCTCCCCCATCAGTGGAAACATCTTCTCTGCATCTACCTTGTCAACCCCCTCATAATCTTATACGTTTCGATAAGATCACCTCTCATTCTTCTGAATTCCAATGAGTAGAGGCCCAACCTACTCAACCTTTCCTCATAAGAAAACCCCCCCTGGAATCAACCGAGTGAACCTTCTCTGAACTGCCTCCAAAGCAAGTATATCCTTTCTTAAATATGGAAACCAAAACTGCACGCAGTATTCCAGGTGTGACCTCACCAATACCTTATATAGCTGTAGTAAGACTTCCTTGCTTTTATACTCCATCCCCTTTGCAATAAAGGCCAAAATACCATTGGCCTTCTTGATCACTTGCTGTACCTGCATACTATATTTTTGTGTTTCATGCACAAGTACCCCCAGGTCCCGCTGTACTGCGGCACTATGCAATCTTTCTCCATTTAAATAATGACTTGCTCTTTGATTTTTTTCTGCCAAAGTGCATGACCCCACACTTTCCAACATTATACTCCATCTGCCAAATTTTTGCCCACTCACTTAGCCTGTCTATGTCCTTTTGTAGATTTTTTATGTCCTTTTCACACATTGCTTTTCCTCCCATCTTTGTATCATCAGCAAACTTGGCTATGGTACACTCAGTCCCTTCTTCCAAGTCGTTAATATAGATTGTAAATAGTTGGGGTCCCAGCACTGATCCCTGTAGCACCCCACTAGTTACTGGTTGCCAACCAGAGAATGAACCATTCATCCCAACTCTCTGTTCTCTGTTAGTTAGCCAATCCTCTATCCATGCTAATATATTACCCCCAACCCCATGAAATTTATCTTGTGCAGTAGTATTTTATGTGACACCTTGTCAAATGCCTTCTGGAAGTCCAAATACACCACATCCACTGGTTCCCCTTGATCCACCCTGTTTGTTACATCCTCAAGAACTCCAGCAAATTTGTCAAACATGATTTCCCCTTCATAAATCCATGCTGACTCTGCCTGACCGCATTTTGCTTTTCCAAATGCCCTGCTACTGCTTCTTTAATAACGGACTCCAACATTTTCCCAACCACAGATGTTAGGCTAACTGGTCTATAGTTTTCTGCTTTTTGTCTGCCTCCTTTTTTAAATAGGGGTGTTACATTTGCAATTTTCCAATCTGCTGGGACCTCCCCAGAATCCAGGGAATTTTGGTAAATTACAACCAATGCAGCCACAATCCCTGCCGCTACTTCTCTTAAGACCCTAGGATGTAAGCCATCAGGTCCAGGGGATTTATCTGCCTTTCATCCCATCAACTTACTGAATACCACCTCCTTAGTGATTGTGATAGTCCCATCGTCCTCCCCCCCATAGCCCCTAGATTATCCACTGTCGGAATATTGTTATTATTATTGTTGTTACTGTTGTAACTGTTCTCAAATTAAAAGTTTTTTGTAAGTTATGTAAATTTACAAGTTTAAAAGTTTGTAAGTGATCTTAAAGTTTTTAAGTGATCTTAGAGTTTGTAAGTGATCTAAAGTTGTGACCTTAACTGAAAACTATAAAGTATGATACAAGAATCTGTAAAGTCCTTACTCTACAGTATGAAAACACACGAAGTACATTCTGGGGACAAGGTCACTCTGTGACCTTAACTCTTTATTCACAGGAATCCAAAGACGATGACCCTGCGTGGGACCTCCCTTTTTATACCTGTGTGATCAGGTAAGGAGTGTCTCCCACAAGTTCACCCCTTGTGGTCAAGGTGTGCATTAGGTGGTCTACGCTCCCTCGTGGAGTGCCGCAGTTGGGGCTCTGGTTGTTGGACACTGACGTGAGTGTCTGTCACCTGTGGTGATTCTGGCCCGTCCGGGCTGACCGCAGGGACTGTGCATTCTTCTGATTGCTCTTGTTGCTCATTCATTGGCGGTGTTGTGAGCTCCATCTCATGGTCTTCTTCAGGTTCCTCCGTGTCGATGCTGAACCTTTTTTTTTACTTGGTCCAGATGCTTACGGCATATCTGACCATTGTTGAGTTTTACCACGATGACCCTATTCCCCTCTTTGTCAATTACAGTGCCCTCAAGCCATTTGGGCTCCATGGCGTGATTGAGGACGAATACAGGATCATTTATTTCTGTACATCTCCCCCTCGAATTACGGTCATGATACTCGTTTTGTGACTTGCGCTTGCCCTCAACTATGTCGATCAGGACTGGGTGAATGAGGGACCACCGAGTATTGAGTGTCCATTTCATTAATAGCTCTGCTGCGGGACCCCCGTGAGCGAGTGCGGTCGGGATCTATAGGCCAGCAGGAGGCGGCATTGTAGGGAGGGTCCTTGAATCCTGAGCAACCCTTGCTTAATGATTTGGACCGCACGTTCCGCCTGGCCATTGGAGGCCGGCTTGAATATCGCAGTCCTGACATGGTTGATGCTATTGCCCGACATAAACTCTCGGAATTCGTAGCTTGTTAAATATGGGCCATTATCACTAACTAGGATGTCCGGCAAGCCGTGGGTTACAAAGATCGCACGTAAACTTTCCACGGTGGTGGGTGACATGCATGAATTCAGAATGATGCACTCGATCCATTTCGAGTACGCATCTACCACAATAAGGAACATCTTACCCATGAACGGGCCCGCGAAGTCAACATGAATGCGTGACCATGGCCTGGTGGGCCAGGGCCACGGGCTGAGCGGGGCCTCCCTGGGGGCATTACCCAACTGGGCATATGTCGTGCACCTGCGAACACAGTGTTCCAGATCTGAATCAATTCCAGGCCACCAACCGTGTTACCGGGCAATGGTCTTCATCAGCACAATACCTGGGTGCTCGCTGTAGAGTTCCCTGATGAATGCCTCCCTGCCCCTCTGGGGCATAGCTACCCGGCTGCCCCATAGTAGGCAGTCGGCTTGGATGGAGAGCTCATCCATCCGTCTGTGGAAAGGTCTGACTCCTCAGGGCATGCTCCGTGTGCGGGCGCCCAATCCCCTGTCAGGACACATTTCTTAATCAGGGATAGGAGGGGTTCTCTGTTGATCCAGTTTTTGATCTGGCGGGCTGTGATGGGGGAGCCTGCGCTGTCAAAGGCATCGACAGCCATGACCATTTCGGCGCTTTGCTCCGCTGCCCCGAGTGGTGGTCAGTGGAAGCCTGCTGAGTGCATCAGCGCAATTTTCAGTGCCAGGCCAGTGCCGGATGGAATAGTCATAAGCAGCCAGCGTGAGAGCCCATCGCTGTATGCGAGCTGATAGATTGGCATTGATAGCCTTGCTGTCTGACAACAGGGATGTTACTGGCTTGTGGTCCATCTCTAATTCAAACTTCCGACCAAAGAGTTACTGATGCATTTTTTTTTACACCATAGACATATGCAAGCGCTTCCTTCTCGACCATCCCATATCTCCGTTCAGCTTGAGAGAGTGACCTGGAGGCATAAGCCACAGGTTGTATTTGACTCTCAGCATTGCCCTGCTGCAATATGCACCCAACTCCATAGAACGATGCATCACATGTCAGAATCAATTTTTTACAGGGGCTGTACAGGGTCAAAAACTTGTTTGAACAAAGTAGGTTTCACGCCCGATCAAAAGCCCGTTCCTGACAGTCCCCTCAAAACTAATCGCAACCCTTACGCAGGAGCACGTGTAGCGGCTCCAACAATGTGCTCAAGTTCGGCAGAAAGTTCCCGAAATAGTTCAACAGTCCCAGGAATGAACGCAACTCCGATGTGTTGCAGGGCCTGGGTGCTCATCGAATCAATTCCATTTTGGATTCGGTGGGCCGACGCCCATCTGCAGCAACCCTCCTGCCCAGTAACTCAACCTCAGGAGCTAAGAATACACACTTAGACTTCTTGAGTCGCAGGCCTACCCGGTCCAGTCGGCGTAGTACCTCCTCCAGGTTGTGGAGGTGTTCCTCGGTGTCTCAATCCGTGATGAGGATGTCGTCCTGGAATACGATCGTTCCAGGAATGAATTTAAGCAGGCTTTCCATGTTTCGTTGAAAAATCGCGGGCACTGATCGAATGCCAAACGGGCACCTGTTATAAACGAACAGTCCCTTGTGCATGGTGATGGTGGTCAGTAGTTTAGATTCGTCGGCCAGTTCCTGGGTCATATAGGCTGAAGTGAGGTCCAACTTGGTGAACAGCTTGCCGCCTGCCAGCGTGGCGAAGAGGTCCTCCGCTCTCGGGAGCAGGTATTGATCTTGTAGGGACACCCGATTGATGGTGGCCTTGTAGTCGCCACAAATCCTGACAGAGCCATCCGCTTTTAGGACGGGAACGATGGGGCTCGCCCAGTCGCTGAATTCAACAGGCGAGTTGATGCCCTCTCTCAACAGGTGGTCCAATTCATTCTCGATCTTTTCCCGCATCACATACGACACCGCTCTGGCTTTGTGGCGCACTGGCCTGGCGTCCGGGGTGATGAGTATCACTACTTTAGTGCCTTTGAAAGTCCCGACGCCAGGTTGGAATAGTGAATCAAATTATTGTAGGACTTGTGAGCACGAACTTCGTTCCACAGATGACATTGCGTGAACATCCCCCCATTTCCAGTTCATCTCGGCTAACCAGCTCCTCCCCAACAGTGCGGGACCATTGCCCGGGACAATCCAGAGCGGCAGCTGATTCACTAACCCATTGTGTGTGACAGCCAACATTGCACTGCCTAGCACCGGAATGATTTCTTTCGTGTAAGTCCGTAATTGTGTCTCAATACGTGCTAATTTGGGTCTACTGGCTTTAAGTGGCCATAGCTTCTCAAATTGCTGAACGCCCATGAGCGACTGGCTGGCCCCAGTGTCCAGCTCCATGTGTACTGGGATACCATTTAATAAAACCCTCATCATCATTGGTGGCATTTTGGTGTATGAACTGTGAATGTTCGCCACATGGACCCGCTGAACCTCGGTGTCCATCGATTTGCCCTAAAAGCCATCCTGCCTCAAAGAACCCTCTTCTGGTCCATCTGCCTCATATATTGGTCTGGTTGCAGACTTCCTGCACATTCGAGCTAAGTGGCCACGGAGTTTTTCAGTTCCGACAAAAAAACTGTTGAAATCTGCAAGATCTAGCTGAGTGTTTTCCCCTACACCTCCAGCATGAGTTAAAGTTTCCATTGTTGGGAACAAAGGAACTATGGCCAGGCATTCCGCGCTGACTGTCCCTTTGACTGCTCTGAAGTACCCTATTAGTGGGTGTCAATTGCCCCATCCGGGCCGCATTGTCCACTGTGATGGCATGAATGTCCGTCAGCCTGCCATTGTCTCTGTTGAAGTCCTACTCTGGGGTCTATTGCTGCCTGGGAAGTGTTGGACTGCCTCTACCTGCCTGCGGGGCTCTGAGTCACATTGATGATGTTGACTCCCTGATCCATCACCGCGTTAGAGGCAGAATTGCGCACGTATATTATTTTCGTCTCCTCCTCCCCCGCCATGAAAGTTTGAGCTATCAACGTGGCCGCTTCCAAGGTCAAATCCTTGGTCTCAATTAATTTGCGGAAAATTCCCGCATGACCGATGCCCTCCATAAAAAAGTCCCTTAGCATCTCTCCCCTGCAGGCGTCTGTGAACTTACAGAGGCTGGCCAAACGGCGGAGATCCATTACGAAGTCCGGTATGCTTTGTCCTTCACGACGTCAGTGGGTATAGAATCTGTGTCGGGCCATATGTATGCTACTAACCTGTTTGAGATGCTCCCCGATCAATTTGGTAAGTTCTTCAAAAGTTTTGTCTGCCGGCTTTTTGGGTGCTAGTAAGTCCTTCATGAGCACATAAGTCTTTGGTCCGCAGCTGGTCAAAAGATGAGCCCTTCGTTTGTCGGCCGCTGCATCCCCCAGCCAGTCTTTCGTAACGAAGCTTTGCTGAAGCCTCTCGACAAAATCGTCCTAGTCTTCCTCAACACAGTACCATTCCTCTGTGCTACTGGTGGTCATTCTCGTGGGTCGTGAATTCCCGTTTCTCGTCGCCAATGTAAAGTCCTTACAGTATAAAAACACACGAGGCACATTCTGGGGACAAGGTCACTCTGTGACCTTAACTCTTTATTCACAGGACTCCAAAGACGATGACCCTGTGTGGGACCTCCCTTTTCATACTGTGTGATCAGGTAAGGAGTGTCTCCCACAAGTTCACCCCTTGTGGTCAAGGTGTGCATCTAGGTTGAGTGTATACAGTAATACAGTGGTGTTACATTGTGGTTACATACATGACAGAATCATTTTATTAAAGTTAAGTACAAACAAGTCTTTTTTAAACTTTTGAAAAAAATATTTTTTCAATTATAACCGAATCATTTACATTATTTGTTCCATTATTAACACAACTTTTTGAAGTAAAGAAGAATAATTTCCATTATTTGTTCCATTAACACAACACAACATTACGGAACAGATCCAAACAGTAAACATGGTCCACTTGGAATAGTGGCCGCTGAGCCTTCAGGCAGCAAAGCGTTCACGGATGAACTGCTGGCGCAAGGCTCGAGCAATCGTTAAAGGAGCACGACGGACCGCCCTCCTCCGCTGTCGTGCTCCGGGTTCAGTTAGTTGCATGGCTTCCTCATCCTCCTCCTCCGTCTCCTCGTCATCTGCATCTTCCTCCTCATCATCAGTCACTCTCACCTCAGGTGGGTCTTCGACTATTAGCTGCTGCTGCCTCATGATGACTAAGTTATGCAGCATGCAGCATACAATAGTGAACTGACCGACAATCTCAGGGGCGTAGTAAAAGTAACCTCCGGAATGATCCAGGCATCGGAAACACTGTTTCAAGATGCCAATGGTCCTCGCTATTATGCTACACGCCCCAAAGTGCGACATGTTGTATTCCCGGTCAGTTTCCGTCCGGGTTACGCGTAGGGGTGTCATGAGCCAGGTGCCAAGGCTGTACCCTTTGTCTCCCAGCAGCCAGCTCTGCCCATCTGGCTGCTGTTGAAACATCGCAGATATAGCGCTCTCGCATAGGATGAATGCATCATGGATGCTCCCAGGTTATCTTGCATCAACTGACATGATGCGATGCATGTCGTCACACATGAGCTGCACATTAACGGAGTGGAAGCCTTTTCTGTTACTGTACATCTCGCAATCCTCCAAAAGGTGCTCGCAAGGCGATGTGGATACAATCATTGCAGTCCTGTACCTTTGGGAAGCCAGCAATCCTGGAGAAGCCCAAAGCCCTTTCACACGTTGCCTGGGCGGTCATGGGGAACTTTATATAGTCATTCCTCCGGGCATATACTGCAGCAGTCACTTGCCGAATGCAGATATGTGTTGCATATTGAGAAATGGTGCACACATCCCCAGTTGTGGCCTGCAATGATCTGGTTGCATAGAATGAAAGTGCAGATGTAATCTTCACTTCAACTGACAAAGCCGTCCTCCTGATGCTTCTTGGTTGCAGGTCTGCTTTTACTAACTCACAGATCTCAGTTACAACTGCTTTGCGGAAACGCAGCCTTCTGACACAGTCTGCATCACTCAGGTGCAGGTATGAATGCCTGCCTCAATATACCCGACGTGGGTAAGGCCTTCTGCCTATCATCCTATGTGCTCTGAGGTTACTCATGCGATGAGATCGAATCAATCGTCTCTCCGCAGCACTATCATACAGAAGGCTTTCACGAGTTAGCGCATTGTCAGTATTGCCCATGATTAAAATGTACCTTTGCAAGAAGCTCAAAACAGCAGGACAAGCTTCTTTATTGTCTCTTTCCCCAAATCGCCGCCCACTATGAACCACACCCAGGTCTGGGCATGTGCAATAGGCTTGCTTAGAATGGGAAGCTAGGCATTCAAATGAGGACATTTGGGACAACAAAGTCTAATGCAATTCTTTAATTTCAGATTTTTTTCAATGCATCACCCCACCACTGACCGAACGTCTCCTCACTGAGCTCGATGGTCGGCCAGCAGAATTGTTCCCTCACCCGGACACAGAGGCTCGGCAAACACCCCCCTCACCACCCCCACCTCCTGCCCCCCCCCAGGCTTCATTTGATGCTGCTGCATAGTGTAACGGTTCTCATCCCTTCAGTTCGGCTTCCACACACCCAACTCCTCCCGGGCTTCTTTTGAAGCTGAGCCCCAAGCCCCTGTGTCCGGGTGAGGGACCGATTCTGCCGGCCAATGCTCCGACCCCCGAGCCCAGTTTGGAGACGTTTGGTGGTGGTGTGGCACTTTGCATTAAACTTCCATTTTTTGCATTTTAAGTTTGAAAAATTAAGCTTCCCGATGCATATTTAATTTGTTCTTGACTCTCTCCAAAACTTTGACTAAAAACAATGGCGTCTTTCTGCGCCGACTTTTTGATGTGCACTGGTTTTTCTTCAGTGCCCAGAAGATTTTTTGGGAGTGGTCACATAAGCCGTCCTAGGAGAAATGTAAGTTGGCCAAACTTGCATAAATGTGCAAAACAGACGCAGACATCAGGTTAGGCCCCCTATGACACAAAAAAAAGTCTAAAAATATAGTAACTAACTGAATTACGCTGGCGCACAATCTTTAGGGAAACTTGTATATTTTAATTTAGGCCAAAAAAAGAGGCACGCGCCAAAAAACGGCGCAAATCACTGGGGAAAATTGAGCCCTATATATTATTTTTATAATGTAGCAACCAGAACTGACACAGCACTCCGTGTGGTCTATCCAAGGTTCAATATAAGTTTAGCATAACTTGTTTACTTTTCAATTCTATCCCTCTGGAAATAAACCGTAGTGCTTGCCTTACTTTCCTTATAGCCTTATACAACTGCTTCACAACTTTAAGTGATTTGTGTATTTGTACTCTCATATCCATTTACTCCTCAACTCCTTTTAGATTCTTCTTTTCCAAGTAATATGTGACCTCCTTATTTTTCTTAGCAAAATGTAATACCACACATTTATCTGCGTTGAAATTTATTTGCCAATTATATGCCCATTCTGCAAGTTTATTAATGTCTTCTTGTAATTTGTTGCAGTCATTCTCAGTGTTGACTGACCCTTCCAATTTGGTGTCATCTGCAAATTTAGAAATTGCGTTTTTGATTCCAAAATCTAAATTGTTAATATAAATTGTGAACAACAGTGGTGCCAGCACTGATCCTTGTGGGACCCCACTTCCCACCTTCTGCCACTCTGACTAGCTGTCCTTTACCCACACGCTCTGCTTTCTGTCTTTCAGGCAGCTAGCTATCCATTCTGTTAATTGTCCCATAACTCCATATGCTCTGACCGTATTCATTAGACTATTATGTGATGCCTTATCGAAGGTACCATGACTAAATAAAATTAACAGTTAAATATTTAGGATTCTTTCAGGCTTAAGCAGAGACAAACTAGCTAGCTCACCAGTAGCCAGTTAGTTAAAACTAGTTAAAATTGATTCTTTAAACAGCTGACAAGTGCTGACTCATCTGGGCCACAAGCAGTTTAAAAAGAGAGGACTGTCTACTGGTAGCACGGAATGGGAAACTGAGAGTTTGGGAAGTGGGAGAGTTCGGTGAAGTGGGGCTGGAGGTGTTGCTTTACCTTGTTTTTCCTAACTTTTTCCACAGAGCGGCGACGTACCTGAGCAGGAACAGACCGAGGCCCGAGAATGGGGATAAAAGCCGCAGCAGACCTGCAACTTAAAGGAATCTAATATGGCCAGTGTGATCTCCTGAACTAGTTTCCATTGCCTGGTTGGGTCGGGGAGGAATTTACCCAGATTTTTTTCCCCAATTGGCCTGGGCTTTTATCAGTTTTTTTTGCCTCTCCCAGGAGATTGCATGGCTCTGGGTGGGGAGAACTCTGCAGTGTGACATCACAAGTAAGGCAGGTAGTGATTGTGGGCTAAGTTTTTCTTTTAAATTTACATATAGCATATAACTAAATTCTAAAAACGAATCTATATTTATTTAACTAATTTAATAAACTATATAAGGTAAATACTTTGATTAACACTAAACTAATTAATTAAATAAAATAATGGGGGAACAAGTGATGTATAGCTGCTGCAATATGTGAAAGCTTCTGGACGTTTTGGTCCAGTGTCTGCGCCTCGATGAACTTTGGCTCCGAGTTGAGTAGCTGGAGTCCAAGCTGCAGACATTGCGAGACATCAGCGAGGGAGAAAGTTACCTGGACCTTTTGCTCCAGGAGGCAGCCACACCATCTAGATTAAATATTTTAAGAATTGACACGTGGTCAGGGACAGGAGGATGTGACTGCGAGTGAGGCAGGTACGGGGATCCAGGATGTAGTCTTGCAGGACCCTCAGTCCCTGCACTTGTTCAATAGATTTGAGGTTCTTGCAACCCTTGTGGACAAGTGCAGACTGCAAGGTGGACGAGCAAACTGACCAAATCATCATGGTGCAGAAAGCCATTCAAGTGGGGGGAATAAAGAGGAAGGTGGTTGTAGTAGGGGGATAGATAAGGTTCTCTGCAGCCGAGAGCGTGGGTCCCAAAGGTTGTGCTGCCTACCCGGTGCCAGGATGAAGGACATCTCCAGGCTGGAGAAGAACTTGCAGTGGGAGAGCGTGGATCCAGTTGCCAAGGTACACGTAGATACCTATGACATAGGTAGGACTAAGAAAGAGGTTCTGCTGAGAGAGTTTGAGCAGCTAGGGACTAAATTGAAAAGCAGAACCACAAAGGTAATAATCTCTGCATTATTACCTGAGCCACGAGCAAATTGGCATGGTGTCAATAGAATCAGAATCAGGGAGATGAATGCGTGGCTCAGAGATTGGTGTGGGAGAAGTGGGTTTCGATTCATGGGGCACTGGCACCAATACCCGGGAAAGAGGGAGCTTTTCCGTGGGGACGGACTACACCTGAACTATGTTGGGACCAGAGTTCGAGCGAATTGAATAACTAGGGAGGTAGACAGGGCTTTAAACTAAATAAGGAGTGGGAAAGCAGGGGTGGGGGGCAGGGCGGGGGGGCGGGCGGGGGAGGGTCTCAGTGGAGAGAAATCTAGAATGCTAAAGAGAAAAGAAAAGGAAGCAATGCAGGAAAGCAATTGTGGTAAGGATAACCAGATTATGTCAGGAAGAGACAGAGCATACAAACAAAAGAGTCCAGGTAAGACAAAATAGTGATAAGACAAATAGGGCTGTAGTAGAAAATAATGTTAAGATGTCTAAGAATGTTAAAAAGACAAATCTAAAAGCACTGTATCTGAATGCACGAAGCATCCATAATAAGGTAAACGAATGAACAGTGCAAATACATGTAAACGGATACAATATAGTTGCAATTACAGAGACATGGTTGCAGGGTGACCAGTGTTGGGAACTGAATATCCAAGAAAATTAAATATTTAGGAAGGACAGGCAAAAATGAAAAGGGGGTATTGTGGTGTTGTTAGTAAAGGATGAAATCAGAGCAATAATGAGAAAGGATATTGGCTCAGAAAATCAAGATGAAGAATCAGTCTTGGTGGAGCTAGGGAGCACCAAGGGGCAGAAAACATTGGTGGGAGTTGTCTATAGGCCTCCCAACAGTAGTGGTATTGTAGGCATCAAACAGGAAATTAAAGATGCATGTAGCAAAGGTACTACAGTAATCGTAGGTGACTTTAATCTACATATACACTAGCCAAACCAAATTCGTAATAATACTGTGAAAGATGAATTCCTGGAGTGTGTATGAGATGGTTTTTTAGACAAGTCGTTGAGGAGCCGACTAGGGAACAGGCTATCCTAGGTTGGCTTTTGTGCAATGAGAAGGGGTTAATTAACAATCTTGTTGTGTGGGGTCCTTCAGGGAAAGTGACCATAACATGATTGACTTCTTTATTAAGATGGAAAGTGAAGTAGGGTCCTAAATCTAAATAAAGGAAACTATGAAGGTATGAGGAATTAATTGGCTATGATAGATTGGGAAGATTCATTAAAAGGCACAACGGTGAATAGGCAATGGCTAACATTTAAGGAACAAATGCATGAATTGCAACAGTTATACATTCCTTTCTGGCACAAAAACACAAAATGAAAAGTGGCCCAACCATTGCTAACAAAAGAAATTAAGGCTAGTATTAGATCCAAAGAGGAGGCATACAAAGTTGCCAGAAAAAGTAGCAAGCCTGAGGATTGGGAACAGTTTAGAATTCAGCAAAAAAGGACCAAGAGATTGATTAAGAGGGGAAAAATAGAGTATGAAAGGAAACTTGCAAGGAACATAAAAAACGACTGCAAAAATGTCTACGTATGTAAAAAGAAAAAGATTAGTGAAGACAAATGTAGGTCCTTTATGGTCAGAAATGGGAGAATTTATAATGTGGAACAAGCAAATGGCAGAACAATTAAATAAATACTTCGGTTCTGTCTTCACGGAAGAGGGCACAAACATCATCCCAGAAATGCTAGGGAACCAAGGGTCTTGTCAGCAAGAGGAATTAAAGGAAATGATTATTAGTAAGAAAATAGTGCTGGAGAAACTAATGGATTGAAAGCTGATAAATCGCCAGGGGCTGATAATCTGCATCCCAGAGTACTAAAAGAGGTAACCATAGAAATAGTGGATGCGTTGGTTGTCATTTACCAAAATTCTATAGATTATGGAACAGTTTCTATAGATTGGAGGGTGGCAAATGGAACCCCACTATTTAAAAAAGGAGGGAGAGAGAAAACAGGGAACTACAGACTGGTTAGCCTGACATCAGTAGTAGGGAAAATGCTAGAGTGTATTATAAAGGATCTGATAACAGGACACTTGGATAATATCAACTGGATTAAACAATGTCAACATGGATTTATGAAAGGAAAATCATGTTTGACAAACCTACTGGAATTTTTTGAGGATGTAACTGATAGAATAGATAAGAGAGAACCAGTGGTTGTAGTGTATTTGGATTTTCAGAAGACCTTTGATAAAGTCCCACATAAGAGGTTAGTGTGCACAATTAGAGCACATGGGATTGGGGGTAATATACTTGATTGAAAATTGATTAACTAACAGGAAACAGAGAGTAGGAATAAATGGGTCTTTTTCGGGGTGGTGGGCAGTGACTAGTGGGGTACCACAGGGATCAGTACTTGGGCCCCAGCTATTCACAATATATATATAAATGATTTGGATGAGGAAACCAAATGTAATATTTCCAAGTTTGCTGATGACACAATACTAGGTGCGATTGTGAGTTGTGAGTTGTGAGTTGTGAGGAGGATCAAAGATGCTGCAAGGTGATTTAGATAGGTTGAGTGAGTGGGCAAACACATGGCAGATGCAGTATAATGTGGATAAATGTGAAATTATCCCCTTTGGTAAGAAAAACATAAAGACAAAGTATTAGTTAAATGGTGATAGCTTGGCAAAAGTCAATGTACAAAGGGACCCGGGTGTCCTTGTACACCAGTCATTGACAGCAAACATGTAGGTGCAGCAAGCAGTTAGGAAGGCAAATGGTATGTTAGCCTTCATTGCAAGAGGATTTGAGTACAGAAGCAAGGATGTCTTACTACAGTTATACAGGGTCTTGGTGAGACCGCACCTGGAGTATTGTGTGCAGTTTTGGTCTCCTTACCTAAGAAAGGATATACTTGCCGTGGAGGGAGTACAGCGAAGGTTCACCAGACTGATTCCTGGGATGGTAGGATTGTCGTATGAGGAGAGATTGGGTTGACTAGGCCTGTATTCACTTGAGTTTAGAAGAATGAGAGGGGATCTCATTGAAAGTTATAAAATTCTGATAAAATTCTGGACAGACTGGATGCAGGGAGGATGTTTCCCCTGGCTGGGAATTCTAGAACAAGGGGTCACAGTCTCAGGATATGGTGTAGGAAATTTAGTACTGAGATGAGAAGACATTTCTTCACTGAGAATGTGGTGAACCTGTGGAATTCTCGACCACAGAAGGCTGTGGAGGCTAAGTCACTGAATATTTTTAAGAAGGAGATCGATAGATTTCTAGACACAAAAGGCATCAATGGGTATGGGGAGAAAGTGGGAATATAGTGTTGAGATAGAGGATCAGTCATGATCATATTGAATAGCGGTGCAGGCTCGAAGGGCTGAATGGCCTACTACTGCTCCTATTTTCTATTTTCAATTAAAATGAGTTGAGTTGGGTGATATCTATTCTAGTTCCTATTTCCTGGACCCATGCTGTGCCATTTTAATCCATTCATAGTCGATTAGCAATCCGCAGGGTCTTTTTTTTTAAGTGTGTGACCAGGATAATACTATCTATTGTTCATAGCAATGATGGAAAAATAGTAGTTCGAAGAAAAAAAATGAACTCATGAATAAAAAATATCAAGGATCATTAGTGTAATTTTAATAAAATAATGAACTTGATGATTTGCTTCTGCAATCATTCTGGATCGTAATTAAAAGGAATACCCTAGAGGCCTCAATGGTCCCTCAGTCTGAGAAAATAGTTTTAAAATGTAATTTAAATCTATGGTTCTACACTGCGGCAATGGGTCCCCATGGGCTGCAGTGACATTGACAATGTTCTCGCATCCATGAATTCAATCTACTTAGCCTACAATAACTTAACGCTGGATAGGTCAGAAAGCACTTGAGGCTAACCTTACTGCGTAGACAAACAGGCATTCTATTATTTATTGAGAACGTTTCTTTTACTGTTGGCAAAAAACCTTCATTTAGGATTGGCTTTCTTTCAGCCTTTATCAAGAAGTCCTGTACTTACATATATTTATGAACCAGATGGGATTTTATTACATAGAATTTACAGCACAGAAACAGGCCATTTGGCCCAAATGGTCCATGCCAGTGTTTATGCTCCACACAAGCCTCCTCTCAGCCCTCTTTCTATAACCCTATCAATATAACCTTCTATTCCTTTCTCCATCATGTGTTCATCTAGTTTACTCTTTAACGCAGCTATGCTTTTTGCCTCAACTTCTCCTTGTGATAGCGAGTTCCACATTCTAACCACTATTATGACAATCAAGTAAGTTTCCTCATCATGTTTTTTAATGCCATCCTACAGATGAACAGATTTATTGAATCCACTTTAACAATTTGCCTTGGTGAGATTTGAATGAACGACCTCTGGATTACTAATCCACAACCATAATTACTTACTGAGCTCTATTGCTCCCAAACACGGCAACCCAGTTGCTGATTTGCAAATGCAGAGGCATTGTGTTAATGTATTGAGGAAGGATAATCCCAAGAGAGGGCACAATTGCTTATGTTGGGCCCAAGAGACATGGCAATGGGCACGAGTTTCTAGTGGGATTATTGATCACCTGCCCTCCAAAGCATGGCATTATTCCTGCCAGCTTAGGATGGGAGTCAGAATTAGGGCATGAGGCCCAGGAATTTAAATCACCCATGCTTCCTGCTCTGGGGCAGGGCGTGGATGGTTTGCTGCCCGTTTCGTCTTCCACACCCTTGATTTCCAGTCTGAGTTAAAATGGGACTGTACATTTTTCCATAACACAGACATTAAGCAAACTGCCCTGAAATTACCCGGATTGACTTATTATGGGAGCAAAATTAGGTTCCTTTGCGCCTCCAGTTAGTGCCCCCATAATGGAGCTCAAATGGTTTTGCGACTGGGAGATCAGTGACTCCCGCCATATTCGGCGAGAATTTTGCAGCGGTGCTACACCGTTGTGAGACAATCTCCTTTGCCTGGAGAGGTGATGTCACCGCCATTTGCATCGCCCCAGTAGCGCCCCGGATCTGGAGTTGTGTTCCGCCCCCTGCAGCAGCGCCGGGTGAAAGCACCGACACCTGCAGGAGGGTGCATCAAGCGGCTTAAAGGCGAGGTGGCCTAGGTAAATAAAAGAAAAACTTACCTTCTCTCTTGCAGCGTTTGTTGAGGCTTCCTGTCCACGATCGATCAGCCCGGCACTCTGCTTGAGTGCCGGGCTGATCGGGCGGGATCGCGGCTGCCATCGTGGTCCTGGTAAGTTGTTTTTATTTTGCAGAGCCTGCAGCAATGGCCCTTCCTTTTGTGGGAAGAAAGGAGCCTTTCAACACGGCAGCACTGCACGGCCCATTGTGCAGCGCTGCTGAACTCACTGCCCTGCCAACTGCCGATTGTGCTCCAGGAAGGAAGTGGAGCATTTAATTTAGTGCTCCGCATCTTTCTTGGAGCGCAATCGCCAAATTTTTTAAAAATTTGAAATGATTAGTGCCTAATTTTTCAAACTTTTAAAAGTTAACACCCCAAACGGGGCGATACCCAATTTCAACCCCTGTGTGGGCCGCGATTTTGCCAATGGGTGTGAGTTGGGTGTGGGAGGCAGTGGTGGTGTGTGAGGAATGTGCTCTCAGCTGCAGCCCACCCTCTAACAGCAATCTTCCGTGGCTAGGTCTTGTTAAGCCTGGCCTATGGATTTCCTGGTCAATTAACTGGAAGCGGGTCTGATGACCCGTCCTTAAAGGGACCATGCCCAATTATTTTTTGACAGTTCATCTGTCAGTCTTTTGCAGCATTGGGTTACTGCAAACATTGACAAATACTGACAAAGGGGCATGGCTGCAACCAGTCTCTCCATCACTGCGTCCATATGCTTATGGAGGGAGTCACAGCACGCACGTAGGTTCTCTTCCATTCAAATGAATGGAAGAGACCTCCCCAGGACATCAACGCAGCTTGGTTGCACGTTGCACAGGAGGGCACAAGCAGGGATGTCGTCAGGAGGACCAGGCTGCAGTGGCACAAACCTTTCAATGATCTCAGTCTATCACAAAATGTTACTGCAAAGTCAGACTCAACCTCATCCTGCTGTGGCAGCCAGGGTGGACAGCGTCAAGTGAAGTAAATGTGGCCATAGTGAGGCCATCACTAGCCTCCTGGGCAGCAATGTGGTCGGGTACTGATACCCTGTTTCCTGTGAAGAAGGTTGGTGTTGGTGGTGATGCTGGTGTGTTTCGTGATGTTGGTGTTGGGGCTAATCATGGTGGGATTCTAAGGACCAAGGTGACATTTTATCAAGGGCACCGATGCTGCTGGAATGTGAAGTTGAGATGATGGAAACGCCCTGTCAATGGTGAGAAAGGTTGCTCCAAGGAGGTGACAGTGAATGGAGCATTCACTGCAAACACTTCCAAAGTGCATACAGCGCAAAAACCTCTTCCAAAACCTGACCTCTTCAGCTTCTGACATTGAAAGTGAACAGCTGTGAAATGGTAGCTTTTATACCACTTCCGCAGCTGTCACTTTGCCAAATCAACAGTTACTGAGAACCCGACAGACTTACCTGGTTATGAAACCCAAGGGATGGCAAAGCCATCAAAAGGTTAATAAAATTGTAAGTGCCTGCTTTTAAGCCTATAACTAGCATTTAAGTACCCTTTAATGATGTTAATTACCTGTCGTGCTGCTTGCTGTTGGGTCTGCTATCCGAATGCCGAACTGACAGTTGAGAAACTCACACAGAGGCGGGTTCATAACCCGCTGTCAGTCACAGCCATATTGATAGTGGGCCCATCTCCAAACCCGCACTTGCAGAGCTGGGAAGATTCCGGCTGTGTTTTCTGGAGTTTCAATGTTTTCTTCCTTTTAACTTACTAGTTACATACTTAAGAAATAATTGGAGTCATTGAGTTTTACTCAATGCAAATAGTCAGGCCACATCTGCTTAACTCTTCAATGTGAAAGCAACAAATGAAAAAAGACTTCACAGTAAACTAAGTACATAATACAAGAAAACTGGAAAATATGGAACAAGAAAAGGCTGGCTCATTGAGCTGGTGGATTTAATTGGCTACCTGCAAAAGGTTGCATCATAGATTCGACAAAGTTATTTTAAATCCATAGGAGTTAAACAACCACAAGTATTTTTTAGAAGTTGAGAGGCTCGTAAATGTTGGCATTTGGAGGGATTTGGGTATCCTTGTACACGAATCGCAGGAAGTTAACATGCAGGTACAGCAAGCAATTAGGTACAGCAAGCAATTAGGAAGGCAAATGGTATGTTAGTATTTATTGCAAAGGGGTTGGAGTGTAAAAAATGAGGAAGTCTTGCTGCAATTATATATTTTGGGCTAGAATTTCCTCTCAAATCGCCCATTTACCACCCAGTTACTGCCCAGTTACCGCCCGTTTTCATAAAAAATGTAAATTACTGCCAGTACCACCCGTTTCTGCTCCTGATTAGCGGCGCCGGTAATTTGGGCCAACCATTATCGCCGGCATCGCTGCAAATCGCCCATCCACTTTGGAGATCCAAAAAAGTCAGAAAATTCCCTCCCAGCCCTAAATCCGATTAAAATCTGTTTTTTAAGGCGCTGCGCTGGAAACCGCCAATTTCTGGAGTACTTACCTGACTTGGGCCCAGCGTTATGACTCCCTCCATTTTGCTTACAGCTTCACAGTGAGCCAGAAGATTGTGGATAATGAAGAAAAGCCATTTTTGATGCAAATGTAATGATATGTGCTGTACATATTAACAGATATGTGAGGTTTTGACAACATGACCACCACTACTGTACTTAAGTGATTCTATGCAGAAAACAAATCTTGATCATTTGAATGTAATTGGGAGAATTGGGAGAACCTTTTGTTCAGTGGGCTTTGGGCTGACATATATGCTGAGTTTCTGCTACAAATTGGTTGTGTGTTAGCTGATTGACACTTCGACTCTGTGCTGGACTGGAGCATCACCTCACCAACGTGCAAACATTGTATCCTGTAAAAGCCTTGCAAATGATTGGATTGTGCAATAAAAAAGTTCTCATATTCTAATGGCTCATTGTCTCAGACACACCCTAGGCACTGAATTAACTCCCAGTACAGGATTACAGAGAGAAAGGGGCTCACTGTCTCACACGGTGGGGGGAGGGGTTGTGTTCACACAATGGGGCCTCATCCAAGTCACTGTGTGTACATAACGACCTGAGGGGGGAAAGAGAAGGGAGTCAGCCAATGGGTGTGCAAGGAGACCTGAGGGGGGGCGGGGGAGGGGAGGGGGGGAAAGGATGTCAGTCACTAGGTGTACATCCAAGTAATCGTTCTTCACGTGGCTTGACAGTGTGTTCGTGGGGCTATTCAACTGTAGCAGGTGTCACAACTGTAATGTACGCACCTGTGAAAATGCTCACAGGTTGGTAGAGCTGTTGCATTGTGAGTGGTTTACCCAGTTACATGATGTTCACAAGACTCAAGAAAACCCCAGTCAGTTGGGTCTGGGTCATCCAAGATAAGGCATGAGTTTACAAGGGACACCGTCAATCAGACATTTAAAGTTGTCTTTCCTAAAAGTTGTCAAATGGGATATATTTTCCCCTTCCCAGAAGTGAGTGAGACACAGTACAATAATGATTTAGTGAAATAAAATTTTATATAAAAGTAGTAATTTTTAAAAACTTTAACAATGTAATAAAATAACATTTTTTATGAATAAAAATTTTCACAACAACAAACATGATGAAGAAAAAACAACAACAACAACATCAACAACATTATAAACAGCACTGAAAAGACCCTGCACCCTCCCACAGTTCTACCTGTGGCCACCTTTCCCAACGCCTTTCCTCCCCAATCCCCACCCCCCCGATCCTTGGTCCTGACCCCTTCCTCCTCCTCCCGCTATCAATACCCCTGGACCAGAACATTCTGCACCAGCAGAGCACCTTGAGCATGACTCCTGAGGGGGTGAGGGGGTGGTGGGGGGGGGGGGCGGCGGGGGAGCGAGAATGGCAGCGCTATGTTTGGGGGTTCTGGAGAAGATGGAGGTGCTGAGGACCCATCTTCAAAGTCGGAAGAAACTGGTTCCTCCCGACAATCAGGTGCTGTCACCATTAATAGTATGGCCCCTTGGAGTGCAGTGCCATATCCCACAACCGTCAATTGCCGCATTGTATTGGCATTTGCGGTCTGGGTGTTCTCCCTCACCGTGGCTATCAGTTTCGCCATGTCCTCCAATTGGCGGGCTGCTAAAGCCGTGATGTTTTCCGACAACCCAGCAATGCACTGGAGGAGCTCTCGAATCAAGTTGATGCTCAACCTGGACAGTCCCACCATGACCAGGCTAGCATCTGCCTGTTGCAAGCGTTACCACTTTGGTGGATCAGCTGCCGCGGATTCAATACGGAGGTCAGTGTATGCTGTTGCAGTCCGCTTGGTCCCGCTTCATCGGACCGGAATCCAGGAAAGTTGGATTCCGACGAAAACCGGTGGCCGCAGGTAGAAAGGACCCTTGAAGTCCTGCCACCCCTCCCTCCTCATGCACTACCACCATTACAATCTGCAGCTCCTCCAGCACCATCTCCTCCGTCTCCTCCACCACCATCTCTTCATTTCATATCCCCTGCGATGACTCCTCTCTGGGAGTGGCAGGCAGCTCCACCTCTGCAACTGTAAAAACATAACATGAATGGTTGGCGACAGGGGAGGGGAGGGGTCAGAGGTAACATCAGAGTAATTCATGTTGCGCAGGTTTATGTGGAGAACAAACATTTTTTACTGAGAATCATTGCATCAAAGTTTCAAAAGAAAAGGATAGAGAAAGTACATGACATAATAAAACTTCAGTCCCAAACAGTTTGGTTTCCAAGTGGCACAGTGTGATCAAACAAAAAAAATCATGTCACAACTAATAACATTCCACCATTACATTACATTCTACATTTCTTGGCAAAGATTGAATTACATGACCGCAGTACAGTCCAGGGATTATGCAGACTTACCCTGCAGGAGAACTGGTTCGGCACCAACACACAAAGTGGCGTGATCATACGCCTCTGTGAGGGCTGCAGCGCATTCCTCGAGGTCCGAGAGAGGAATAGTGTTGGGTGGACCACTGCCCGTTTTGCGGAGCTCCACCCTATTGGCGGCTAGTTTTTTCTGCAAAGGTGACAAAAAATATGTGTGAACTAATTTGACAGCTACTAAAACTGAGAACACACATACATACACAATATATTGGTACACATCTCCAATTACCCGTCCCCCAGTCCTTTCGTCAACGACTGCACAATTTAAGTTTTGTTAGCATGCAAATGTTGCATGATGAACACATTAAAATACAGAGGACTAACACAATGAGATTGATGATGGGAAATAAAAATGACACCAAGCTTTACAACATCATAAAACATGTCACTACTCAAGAGTAAATCGTCAATGCATGATAAAAGATGGCAGATCCAACGATGTCATTCCACTGTTTGCGGCACTGGTTCGGTCCAAGCATCACGGGTGTGATGGAGGACACCGATTCAGCGATCTCTCGCCATAACCGCTGATACACGGACTGTGATGGTTTTCCACGCCCACCCCGTGTTAACTGATGCCAATACGCCTCCACTTCGCCCAGCAATGTCTCCTGGGCTCTCTCCGAGAAACGAGTGGCCCTTTTTCTCCCACCTAACTCTCTCTCCACTTGCATAGCTTGATTCTCCATTCTTTGCATATTGATGTATATATATATATATATATTTAAATTTAAATACTTATTTATTTATTATTATTTTTATTATTTTTCAGATTTATTATGATTATTATAATTATTATTACATATTATTAATTATTTTCATTTATAATATTATTTAATTGTGAAGATAGTAAAGTATCCTCAAAAAACCAAACAAATCTGCACAACTCCTCTCCCACTGACATGCACTAATCACTGCAGATTCAAAATGTTGATTGCTGTCCTTCTGTTATCTGCACTTGTGCGGGGTCACCCTTGACCCCGAAATCGCGGGAGAATGGCTGCGCATGCGCAGACAAGTGTTTCCGGCCCTTTCAGACAGCATTTCAGCTTTCCTTTATCCAGGTAACCTGACCACTAAATTTGGTCCCGCTTTGGCCGCCCGCTGTAATCCGCTCCCACACCGCTTCACTGCCGCCGACATGGACGACCAGAAAAACGCGGGAGCGCGCACCAGCGGTATTCCAGCGGTTGAAAAGACGCAACCACCGGAATACCGCTAAGGATCGGGCGGGGGCTATCTGCATGTAATTTCTAGCCGATTGGGGTTTGGTGAGACCATACCTGGAGTAGTGAGTACAGTTTTGGTCTCCTTACCTAAAGATGGATATATTTGCCTTTGAACAAAGGTTCACTACATTGATTCGTGGGATGAGAGGGCTGCCCTATGATGCAAGATTGAGTAGAATAGGCCTACATTCTATGGTGTTTAGAAGAATGAGAGGGAATCTCAGAAAATTTGTAAGAGAAATTTGGCATTAGGGGTACCAGCAGGACAAAGGTTAAAGTGCTGGTTCCTGCACCGACCCATAAGGAGTTAAAAGGCCTCTCTTTGGCCTTGTACCAAGGCTCCAGAAGTTATCAATTCAATAATATTCCGACAAGATACGATGTGAGAACCTAAACAGACATTGATAAGACCTTGCGAAGAGGCTTGAGGCGGACTCATGGGCACCAAAGAGAACCAACAAATTCTGACCTAATGAAGTCATTCTAGGCACGGCCTAAGGTGGTCATGTGGGTCTTGGCCTGTCAATCCAAAGTAGCACTAATAAGGTAGTCCAATTAGAGAAGTAGCACTGATAAGACAGTCCAATTAGAGATCTAGGGAGGTCTTACCAGGGAACGGAGGGATTTTTGAAATGTATAAAAGTTGTATGATTGTGCTGTTCGGGGAGCATCTCCACTCACAGGCGGCTGTGATAAGAGGTGTTCCCGGACGTTCGTAATAAAAGATCGTTATACCTTGCCATCCGTCTCTGTCTGCTAACTCCGGGGGCTGTTAAATTAAATCTGATCTCTTTAAAAAAAAACAGAAATAAAACTAAAAGGTTTGGAAACAATCTAGAAATACCTTCACGGATCAGGTCAAACTCCTGGGCGAGTGGTGAGCTATCTGCGAAGGTGTAAAAGGGACTTTTGAAAAATGTTAAAACAGCAAGCTTTAGCAGTTTAGAAAAAGACATTGTAACGACCTTGAAACTGGAACATTTTGAGATAACGAAAAGCAGTCCTCAAAGCCTACGTGCTAGACTCCATTCTAGTTATGGAGAAAAGAAAAAGATAAAGACGCCACTTTGAAAGTAAACAAATTGAACGAATTTGAAAGAAAAAGTGTCTTCGATTGTCTGATGATTTTAAATTAACAAATTTACGGAGTCACGAGCCCTCCGTGTAAAATACAAAACCTAATTTGAAGAAAGGTGATCTGAAAAAAAAGGACGTAACGCACTAATTAGGTGCTGGAAAAAAAGGGGGTGTTTGCGATGGAAAAAGACATAACTTACTAAATACTCATTGATATCGGCTGTGAAAAAGATATTGGTTTAATTGAAAAAAAAATAATTTGAAGAGGTAAAAGATACTCTCCATTGATAATGATTTTAAATTACGAGAAAGTTTCACTGGAGTTTGAAAGATTTCCAAAATGGACGTTGTTTATCAAGAAAAGTCCCGAACAGTCGAAACAAGCAGGAGGGTTTTGAAAATAACGAGGAGAAAAGATCTAAGCTATGCGAACTCAGCACAGAAAGAAAAAACTGGGAATTAGAGAATCTTACTGAATTTTTAAATTCTTATAGAAAATGGAACTGGTACGGATGTTTAGATTTTGTGCTGAGAGTGAAATAAAACACAAGATTTGCCCAGTGAATGAGACCGTAAAATAAAACGAAATGTTGGAATGTATACAGCGTGTGTGAAAATTGAATTTCAGTTAACAAAATAGCTATTAAAAATGTGTGGTCTCGTTTTAAATCAATTAAAAAAAAATCTTTGGCAAGTACTTGAATTAGAAGTTAAGAAAAAATTGGAGTTTAATCTAAAATGCCATCTTTCCTGATGAGATGACTTTTATTATGATGGCTTTACTAATGATTTCTGCTGTTTTAACGGATTCCTCATTTCTAAGCAAGTTTGGAAGGCACAAAGACTTAAAAAAGAATTTTTCGGATGATTACGCGAAGTCACGGAATGATATCAGGCTTTCTTACAAACCTGTAAAGGAGTTAACCCTTTCCAATGATAGCTGTTTTATACTGGACGTTATTAATTTGGATTTCTAAATAGAATAAAAAAAATCTCACCTGACAGATAGAGGAAATGGTGGGATAGTCAGAATAAAAATAAAAACAGAACTAGCCTATGTAATAATACTCGCCTGATACAAATAAAAGAAAGATACTCAAACAAAACAAATTCAAGAGTTAAAAGCTAAGATAAATAAGCTGGAAGAGATTTTTTTTTAAATGGGACCAGACGGATAGTGCATTGCGCAGCTATAGCACCATCACCTACGGCAATAGAGCCAATATACCCCACGGTGGGTAAGTGTAGTCCACAAACCCAACCTAACCCTTACCTCCGATTTCACAGAGTGACCTCAACATGCATGGATAAAAGATGAGTAGACCAGAACCTAACACCTGGTGACGACCAGGCTATCTGTTTAAAATTTGCAGATAAAACACTCACCGAGATGGGACCGCAGCGGCTACTTTGACGCTGGAGACTCAGGATACTGGGAACCTTAAGGCCCACGCAAGCACTGGATAATACAGATGGACTACGAGAGATATAGCACATGCAGGAAAGACACAACTACACGAACTAGCTTTGTTTAATTTAACTGCCGAAACATGCATCCCAGCAGCCAAGGACTGGAGCAAGGACAGAACTTATTTTAACGCATGGCTATACATAGTGTATTAAGTAAGGTTGTAATGCAGCAGGCTGCCGATGCCATGGGCGCCAGTAGATTCCGAGGACAGGAGCAAGTTCCCAAAAGGGGAAGGGCGCAGAAATCCAACTGGATGGAATTTCAGTTCTAGAAGCTCATGCCTGGGCGGACGAAGCTGAAAAACAAGCCGCCAAACCCACCCCGCAAGAGAAACAGAAGGGTGGGAACAGAACGGAGCAAAAAGGAGGGTGGGACCCCAGGATGTTTAGGAAAACTGGCCAATGGGATAAAATGAAGACCAAGGGAGGTCTCTGGAATATAAGGTGTATGTCCCGAAGCGTGACACAGTAACAACACGGAGAAGCGGTATTGATCATGCGCAGCGCAAACAATAAGGAATACAACCTAAAAAGGGGGGCAGATGGAGTGTGGAGGAAAGATGATAATAAAGGTCCGACTGGGACATCAAACACGCCCAAAGGGACCCTGGGAAGCCCTACCACTGCCCAAACAACCACCCTGGGGACAACAACTCTTCCCAGCACAACCACGCAAGTCCCCCCATAAGCCCGTCCATAAAGACTGGAGCCAAAGGGGGGCTAGTAATAAAAGAATCTAAAGAAAGGATATAATTGGGGTGCGTCAGCGACCACTTAACCTAAATCTAATGGATATCATTCTTCCTAGCTTCTGTGGGAATGAAACTATAAGTCTCTACCAGAACCTGGCACAACGGATCCTCGAAGGCCCAGAATCCACCCTGAGATTTAATTTCAGAAAGGGAACAGGACAAGGTCGAACAAAAAGGGGAACACTGGAAACACTAGGCACGGGTTATGCGGCAGGGGTTACGATGATGAATTCCATAGACCTGCATGCAATATATGACCGGGCTAGCAACTTAATTACGTAGTCTTGAGGGGTTTACTGGGGAGGGACTTGGATAACCAAGCCCTACAAGTGTGGTTGGGAGATGGCGCAGAAGGGGAACTGTTACAAGTGGCCCATACATTACAGAAGCATGCCAAGACAATAAATTAGATCCACGCAATGGAGAACAACATAAGTAAACGATTACAAGCTGAGATAGTTTGCTCTGCGTATGGGGCCTGGATTAAGTGAAGTACAACATAACTTGGAGCAACTCCAGAATGGGGACATACCAGATTGGATCCCGAACAGCATACTTAACAATTGAACTCTCGATAAAAAAATGAATGACAAATGCGAGCTATGAAGGAATAGTCACGCATGGGTGCCAAATTTCAGATGTATTACTGGGCGGGTGTATATGATCGGATTTATGTTGTCCATACCACAGTATGATGTAACAAAGGGAGACCCCTTATACCAGATCGATAATATCGGTGAAGTAAGAAACCAAACTCGGATGCGTTACCATCAGCCTGCCAGACGGGTGATTCAAATTAAATTAGTACGAAAGGCATTGACATAACTGATTGCTATAAAAATAATCAAGTGGTTTTATGTCAAGGTGCGCCACGAATGACGAATGATGATTGCAGATTCCACCAAACAAATGGATGCATGCTGAGTATCATTCCTCTCGAACACGATTCCGAAACAATCGCTGCTCCACAAGGGAATGGAGATTTGGTGCGTGAGCACAGGAGCAGCCAACCCGACGATTAAGACCGGGGGAGGAGTCACCCCCTGTGTCATCACCAACCCTAACTTCTGTTTCAAACCCATGGGAAAAATAGACATAAATGGATACCACATACATCCCAAGACAACAGAAATCATCCACGGAACGGTCACGGATACCCTCCGAGAGGAGTACAAGGCACCGGAATTAAATGAGGAACAATTACATTTGGTGCAAGGAATCCAGAATCAAAGACGACAGTATATCCAGCTGATGGAAGAAGTAGACAACCTACTGAGAGACACTAACGTGATGCTGGCTGATCAGCTCTAGTACTCAAAGCTGTGGAACATTGGACCTAATATTCAGATCCACCCATGGATAAGAATAATATCACATGTACTTGTAGTAATACAGGGCCTGGTTCTGATGGTCATGATGGGATTAACATGTGCACGAATTAAACAGGCCAAACGATACGTCAGGGCACGCACTATGATTAAGGCCATAAGAGATGAAAATTTAAGCAGTCCTACAGGAAGGACTTACCTTTTTTAACTCTGCAGGAAAGGTCTCAGGAGGTCCTGAAGCTTGGGAGATGGCCACCCAGGTGAACAGACCTATTTGGAACTTGCCTACAGGGAGATAGTTATCGGGAAATATGTCCAGCTTGGCATATAGCCAAGGGCCAAAAGGGGGGAATTGTAAGAGAAATTTGGCATTAGGGGTACCAGCGGGACAAGGGTTAAAGTGCTGGTTCCTGCACCGACCCATAAGGAGGTAAAAGGCCTCTCTTCGGCCTTGTACCAAGGCTCCAGAAGTTATCAATTCAATAATATTCCGACAAGATACGATGTGGGAACCTAAACAGACATTGATAAGACCTTGCGAAGAGGCTCGAGGCGGACTCACGGGAACCAAGGAGAATCAATGAATTCTGACCTAATGAAGTCATTCTAGTCACAGCCTAAGGTGGTCACGAGGGTCTTGGCCTGTCAATCCAAAGTAGCACTAATAAAGTAGTCCAATTAGAGAAGTAGCACTGATAAGATAGTCCAATTAGAGATCTAGGGAGGTCTTACCAGGGAACGGAGGGGTTTTTGAAATGTATAAAAGTTGTATGATTGTGCTGTTCGGGGAGCATCTCCACTCACAGGCGGCTGTGATAAGAGGTGTTCCTGGATGTTCGTAATAAAAGATCGTTATACCTTGCCATCCGTCTCTGCCTGCTAACTCCGGGGGCTGTTATGCGGGTTGGGGCGAGCGTCGACCCTCTATATCAGGGGTCCCGCTCGTGGGAGGAGAAGCCTTCCCATGTTCCCTTACAAAATTCATGGAGGGCTTGACAGGGTAGCTGCTGAGAGGATGTTTACCCTGGCTGGAGAGTCTAAAACAAGGGGTTACAGTCTCCAGATAGGGGGTCGACCATATAGGACTGAGATGAGGAGAAATTTATTTACGCAGAAGGCCATGAATCTTTCGGATTCTCTCCCCTAGAGGGTTGTGGATGCTCAGTCGCTGAGTCTATTAAAGACTAAGAGCGCTAGATTTGTGGACACTAAGGGATCAAGGGATATGGGCATAGGATAGGGAGGGAAGGTGGAATTGATGTAGAAGATGAGCCATGATCTTATTGAGTGGCACAGCAGGCTCGAGAGGCTGAATGGCCTGCTCCTCTCCTATTTCTTATGTTCTTACCTTATCATTTCCAAGAAGTAAAATTCTGTAAAAGTCTTTCTTTTCCTGAAACTTCAGGATAATCAATCTAAACATTGTAGCCAACGGTATTTAATTCTGATCCACAAATGGCATTTCCATGCTCACGGAAGCACATTGTGTTCTGAACAGCACTGGACCATCTGTGCGTGTATTTTCATCCTTAGAACCTTTCATGCTATTGATAACTGCATATCCATCCATTTCATTTTTCGCCAGGAGTTAGAGATTGCATTAACTGATTTTGCCGTGAGTCAATTCTACATATGCACTATTCTGTGGGTATATTTCTAATCCCAGTCCTGTTTGATATTTATTAATAGTGTATTTGTGTTAGTTACAGACTAAATTACATAACCTACTTACATCCACATTATCTGTGACTATCATCACTTTAAAGTCCTACAATATGTCTAATCTTAATCTTCTTCTATGAAAAATGCAGTTTTTACAAATTTGACATCAGAGTTTACAGTACTAAATTGCAAAATTATGTTAGTCACTCTACATTTAAATCTCTCGAATACAACAATGTCTTTTGAAGATAGGACACCCGAAACTGCAAACAGCATTCCAAACGTTCTGACGAAGGGTCATCGATCCGAAACGTTAACTCTGCTTCCTCTCCACAGATGCTGCCTGACCTGCTGAGATTTCCAGCATTTCCTGTTTTTATTCCAGATTCCAGCATCTGCAATATTTTGCTTTTGTAACAGTATTCTAAATGTGGCTTTAGTAATAAGTTATACAGAGTTAACATAATTTGCTTTGATTTGCAATAAAATTCCCTTGAGAGGATTTGCATGGCTATATTGATAATCCAGGGCCTAACTAAATCCACAATGTACAGATTCCAGATGTAAGAGATCATTGAATAGGGTTTCTCTGACTGCGTGTCTCTATTATGAGCTCTTCCTCACACCCAGACCAGTAAATGTTATCTTCCAACTTATTAGGCCCCTTCCATTAATAATGGGAGTCTGAGTGAGTTAGTGTATCCCTCTTGGAGGTGAGGCAGTGCCACATCAAGGATTGCCTTCCCTCGTAAAGTTGTTCTGCGGTCCCACCATATCTGTTACTCCCTTTCACTGTTATTTTCAATCTTTCTCTCTATTTTTTATAATCTGACCCTGAATCTGTATACATTATTCTTCCCCTTTATCTCTGTCAATCTGCCCCTCTGTTTCTATGGGCCCAACTTTCAGTTGAGGATTAGAACGGCGCACCTTTGAGAGATCCGCCGATTTCCTGGAATAAAAAGCGTGCCTGTTTCCTACCTTGCTATTCTCGACTGAAATGAGACCTCCTGTGGCCTCGGTGTAACACAGCAGGGGCGGAGCTACAGCCCTGCACCTAAAAGGCTGCCGGCAGCTGTGCGCATGTGCAGTGGAGTCTGTGCGCGTGCGCAGCAGCTCTTGGCCCCCAGATTCTGTGTGCGTGTGCTGCAGGCTGTGTGGGAAGGGCCTGAAGCACACTACCCCTAGCCCAATGCTGCAGGCTCTGCAATTTAAAAATCACCTACTTGGAAGCGTTTGCATGCTGGAATCCGCAAAGAAAGCGGCAACTAAAAAGGTACGTTTTTTTTACTTACCTCAGCCACCTCATCGTAAATCATCGCCCCGTTAGTATCCAGCCGCCCAATCCATGCCTCCTGAAGCATGTCACCCCAAGCCCTGGCTGAATGGGCTCCCCGCCGCGACCTGGTTTTTATCCATGTTTATTAATTATTCTAAAACTGCTCAGAAAGTAATCAGTGCTCCTCCTCGACTCGAAGTGCCTTACAGGCACCACAGAGGCACTTTGTTCCAATGTTGATATGTGTGGTAATTTTGATAAAGTCATCTGTTGCGTCTTGCTGTAATCGGAGCATCGAAACACTTACAAATAAAGAGGATAGCTCGCAGTGACTGAAGCCTCCGACTGCAATTTCTGCACCCACATCTTTAAAATGTAGTCTAAAGGAAATTAGTTGGAATTTACCTAAAGAGCTCCTCTGTTTCTGAACTTCAATATCAAAAAGTTAACTGCTTTGAATTAATGGAACATTTCTACATTGTTGAGTATGCAGTACCTGATTATATTTACGTATAAATTTAATTTTCTTGGAGGTGTTCAAACAGGTTCAATTTAATGTAAGTCGATGGCAGAAAGTCTTGATAATTCAAATGTGCAATCATAATATTCAGAATGTAAGTGTCTGTTGTTGGTAATAAGAATGCTATTCTGAGGTTGAGTTACTACACTGATGTTGGAGGCTCCTGCACCTAGCCCTGGCCGAAGAGCATTGCTGGTGCGTGCTCCAGTCGGGAAGGTAAGACTCTTTACTAATTATTACTTGATTTATTTTACATTTTCTATTATTTATTAAATGCTATGGTTTATATGGTTCTTTATTGGTTACAGTGATGTGTTTAATGCTTTAGTGCTTAATGCTTCCCATCCCCTGTCTCTGGCTACCTGGGCACTGAACCCTTAACTCACCACAGGGTTTTTCAGAACGTACAAAAGTGGACACTTGCTCTGACCTAAGTTAGTTTGGTGTAAGTTTTAACTGTCAAAACTTGCATAAATGTCCAAAACAGGGATAATTGGTTGGTAATGCCCCCTTTTGAAAAAAAAAACCTGAACTAAAAAAAAATCCTAACTAACTCGATTACACTGGAGCAACTTAAAAGTGGAGAATTGTGATTTTTAAGTTACCCTAAAAAAATCGAGTTGCTCCAAAAAGAAACGGAGCAACTCCAGTTGAAACTTGGGCCCATATAACTCTCCCTCTTGCTTTCTCTCTGCTACTCTTGTTTTGTTGGTTGCTATTCTTTTTCTTACTCTCTTTCTGTGTCCCTATTGCTGTCCTCTTTTCTCTCTATGTTTAGTTAACCACTACTTCCACATTACTCCTGGAAAGTCTGCATTACTTTCACGCTACTCCATCAATCCCTGCCAACTGGATCCTTTTCTATCAGTTTACAGCAGCTGCTGTCTTTTTAGCCAGTATTCTTTTAGAATAGGTCCAAAGTCACAGGAAAGAGGACTATTCAGAGGTAGTCCCAAGGAGAAGGAAGTGATGAAAAGGGATGGAATTGTTAACATGTGCTTTGGTCTACTCCACATGCATTCTCTATGTAGGATTTAGAAAAAAGAAAGGCTTGCATATATATATGGCCTTTCATGATCACTGGACATCTCAAAGCGCTTTACAGCCAATGATGCAATGTTGGAGTGCAGTCACTGTTGTAATGTGGGAAACGTGGCAGCCAATTTGCACACAGCAAGCTCCCATAAACGGCAATGTGAGAACGACCAGATGATCTGTTTTGGTTATGTTGATTGACGGATAAATATTGGCCAGGACACCGGGATAACTCCCCTACTCATCTTCAAAATAGTGCCATGGGATCTTTTACATCTACCTGAGAGAGCAGACGAGGCCTTGGTTTAACGTCTCATCTGAAAGACGTCACCTCCGACAGTGCAACCACTCACTCAACAATGCACTGGAGCATCAACCGAGATTTCTGTGCCCATGTGGGACTTGAACCCATAACCCTCTGACTCAAGAGGGTTGTGGATTCAAATCAGTGCTACCCACTGAGCCACAGCTGGCACACTAGACATTAAACTGGATCATGCAGTACAAAGATATGGGCAGGTGTGTTGCTTTCTGTTGGTGGGGAAGAGAATACCTGGTGATAGTCCTCATGTTGTGTGTGTGATGGGGAAGAAAAGACAGTGGAGCAATTGGAAACTGAATTGGGTATATGCATGGTTAAGTCTGTGAACTACAGAATTTTTCAATGCATTAATTGTGTTAATTGTTACAGAGTTATAGTGGGGTGAGAGAGGAGTTGTCACAGTGACTATATCTCAGTGTTTGGTTTTATTAATGTGATTGGAGATGCTTGCGGAGAAAGGTTTTGTTTAATATCACTGGTGAATACCAAAAACAAAAAATAAACTGATCTCCCACACAACCAGTGAGGAACAAGAAACTTGTTGAAATTCAAAGAAAAAAAATTACAATTCACATGACAAGACACTAGAGTGATTTTTGTTAATATGCTGATATACTGGCTTTGGAGTGGGTACAGAGACAATTCACTAGGTTGATTCCGGAGATGAGGGGGTTACTTTATGATGATAGATTGAGTAGACTGGGTCTTTACTCGTTGGAGTTCAGAAGGATGAGGGGTGATCTTACAGAAACATTTAACATAATGAAAGGGATAGACAAGATAGAGGCAGAGAGGTTGTTTCCACGGGTAGGGGAGACTAGAACTAGGGGGCACAGCCTCAAAATACGGGGGAGCCAATTTAAAACCGAGTTGAGAAGGAATTTCTTCTCCCAGGGGATTGTGAATCTGTGGAATTCTCTGCCCAAGGAAGCAGTTGAGGCTAGCTCATTGAATGTATTCAAGTCAAAGATAGATAGATTTTTAACCAATAAGGGAATTAAGGGTTACGGGGAGTGGGCGGGTAAGTGGAGCTGAGTCCACGGCTAGATCAGCCATGATCTTGTTGAATGGCGGAGCAGGCTCGAGGGGCTAGATGGCCGACTCCTGTTCCTAATTCTTATGTTCTTATGTTCTTATATGTATAACCAGTGTTCCAGGGTTGATGCTAGCGGGAGCCCCACAGGTTATACCTCCCAATTAGAAGCAATACTATTGATATCTGCTATTTGTGTCCTATTAGCTCTGGTTGATTACTTTTTGATGGCAAGTCAATTATGAATAGTTTAATAGCGGTCAACCTGTCAATCTGACAATTATATTTATTATGTGCTTCATCCATATTCAGCTGAGTCAAATGAACAAACTGGCTAATTGGTGGATTATGGATCACCAATAGGAAATCGGTTTATTTGTGATCAAACCAAAGAGTTTGACAGGTAGTAAATTACCAACAGGTAAACATTCCAATAATGTTCTCTCTTAATCAGAAGTCTTGTGAAATATACATTGGAAATCTTCTGGCTTAATTCTCATGAAGTTTTATTTAGAAATTTAAATTGAAAAGAAGAATGAAATGTTTTGAAGTTGTATGATAACCTCACTGCATTTTCATGACAATCTCTCTCCTTTCTCCTTCATTTAGAATGTGTGTCACACTTTTTAAATTCCTTTGCCATTTTCAAATATATTAGAACAAGTTTCCTTTACTATGCATTAAATAAATCTGTCTTCTGAATAATCAGATTACCAACCAAGTTTCATACACTTTAACAGAGTCTCTGTCATAATTGAAACATTATTGTGTCGCTTCAATTTTTTAATAATTTGGGAAATCTTCGAATGCCACAACAAATTACAAATTAAATGCGAGACTTTTATTTGGTATTAATTACACAAAGGTACGTTTCAGCCAATTGAATATCTAAAATGAAAGTTGCTGAACATTATTGCAGAACAGTGACAGATCAACTGGGACAGCTTAGTAGCAAGTCCTTTCAGGTCTCAATGAATAATCATCCTTTGAATATATCAAAGCTGAATGAACTGCAGCAGAGCTGAATAATTCTACTATATTGGGTGAAGCTCAATTCTAATGTACTTATAAGGTTACTGGAGTTCAAATCACATATGACTACATTAATAGTGCATTTGTTGTACAGCATTATAAAGCTAAAAATAATTCTAAAGAACATTGTCAGATCATGGGAAACCCTTTACCTAGAAAGCTATTCAAATAGCAAGAGCTCTGATACCTATGAACGAATTCAAAGCAAATTGTCCATTTATATTTGATGCAATTTGCCTATTATAACTGTCAATGGGATTACCCTAATAAAGAAATTGCAGCTCCAGAAAGCAAGCGTTAGCTCACAAACCATTATATAGGTAGATAGAGAAAAGAGGGGAAAAAGACAGATAGAAAGAGGATAGCGAGAATGTAAGTTTTGCAAGCCTTTATATTTTTCAGATTTAGTGGTACGAACATTCAAAGCTATCAAATTGTTTGGTGGGACCTGGCTCAGAAAAGTTGTTGAGCTATTGCCATCAGCCAATCATTTATAATTCACGTTTTCGAGGTTGGAAGTGAGCTGAGAGAGAAGAAAATACTTAAAGTTAACACTGCTTAATGAATGGAAAAAGTTACCAAACAGAAACAATCAGGAAGAGAGCACTCTGTGGAAAATACGAATCGAAGGTTTGTTCAGCAGCCCTTATCTGCAAAAAGTCAATTGTTTCTGCCAAGCTGTCAACTGACAGAGGATGTGTGTAAGAGCAAATTTGTTGCAACTAGTAACTGATTTGTATTGGTAGCAGTTTGCCAGCAGTCAACTCTAATCGGATATTTAGAAGAATTTATTTTAACAGAACATGTAGAAAACTATTTTTCATATTATTTGCAGTGATATTTGTTGCACTGTCAAAATTCAGATTGTTCATTCTTGTAACCTGGGATCTATTTTACTTCTTCGAATTTTCAAAATCTTTGGGCTAAAAATTTGATTTCCCCGGAAACAAACAGGCGCGGGCATCACGATGCACGCAAACTTCGTGCAGCCTGTTAATTATAATGATTGTGGCATTGCTGAGCGGCTGCATGCCTCAGCAAGAGTTCGAAGTTCGTGCGAGGCTAGCATCAATTAAAGCTAGCCTGTACTTCTTAAAGACAGTCTGCACCTCTTACTGTCACTGTTGTAATGTAGGAAGCGTGGCAGTCAATTTGCGCACAGCAAGCTTCAACACACAGCGATGTGATAATGAGCAGATGATCTGTTTTTGTTATGTTGATTGAAGGATACATTTTGGCCAGGACACAAGGGATAACTCCCCTGCTCTTCTTCAAAATAGTGCCATGGGATCTTTTACGTCCATCTGAGAGGGAAGTTGGGACCTTGGTTTAACGTCTCATCTGAAAGACAGCACCTACGACAGAGTAGCACGCCTTCAGTACTGCACTGTGCGTCGGCATAGATTTTTGTGCTGAAGTCTCAGGAGTGGGACTTGAACCCTCAACCTTCAGACTCAGAGGTGAGAGTGCTACCAACTGAGACATGGCTGACAATCCCTATCAATCACGACACATATCTCACATTCATAGCTTCACCTCACCCTCACACACATGTAGCACTGCTGCAAGCCTCACACCCACATCACACAGTTTGCTCACATTGCCAGCTATTCAACCATGACAGGTATATCCCTCAAATAAATTGCACCCCTCTCTCTTGCAGGATAGGTGGATACAAACTACTACACCCATATCTGGGAACAACTAGTCTAAGCAGAAGCCTTGTAGTAACCTGCCACACCATTCCCTGGAGACTTCAGCAACTTCAAATAAGATAACAAACCACAAAACACTTATACAAACTCACTGAGAGCCAATAGAAATCAATCAACAACTAACCTGAAAGCAATTGATGATCATTTAAATAGCGCTGGTGAACAGATGTTCAGCTGTGTGTCTTTAAGAGAGGGGAGCCGATTTTCAGCAAGTCTCTGCCCGCCCAAGTGCCGCCCAAAGTGCCGCCGATGGCCGCCGAGGTACGACGGTACTTTGGGTGGGATATTCAGGAAGGAAGTCCCTCGAAGGATGGCGGGTGGCAAATGGAAGACGTACGCTGCCAATCTGGGCAACAGCGGGTGGGAGGTCTCATTCTCAGTGGCAGAGGCGCTTGCTGCCCAAATATCGCCGAGGATGGAGTTGGGCCCACAGAGGGTCGAAGACCTGAAAAAAACCAGCAAAAAATTTTTAAAGTATCCAAAGACCTTCAGAGGACCCCATACAGGTAAGTTGCTGTTAAAAAAAAGTATTAAAGTGTTCACTTACTTTTTTTCAGCTTCTTCATACTCACCGTTGGGGACAGACCAGCCTCCAGCAAGCGGTTCACCTTCGTTCTGCCATTGACTCCAACCGACTCCTACCCACAGGAATCTGGGAGCTCGGCGGGCGGGAGTTCAGTTGCGCCACTTGGCCGTCCGCTGACGTCAGCGGATGGATCCCAGCGGCTCTCCATTCCCGCCCGCTCCAAGTAGCACAGGGTAGATCTTCAGGAGGAATGTCGGCTGCAGCGGGCGACAGTTGGCAGCAGTGGGCGGTGAGGCGCTGAAAATCGGCCCCAGGGTGTTAGCTCCAGCGTTGAGGTAAAAAATGACAGCATTGGTGTCAAATCAGCATTGCACGCTGATGGATGCACAATCTGCATACTCTGCTTACTTCCGGCGTGCCACCAAAATGTCGTCTGCCACTGTCCGCACCAGAAGTGTGCGCGCATGCCACTTTGAACTTAAAAAACAGGGCACTATGGAACCGAATTTAGCGGCCTTGTATCTTATTTCATCAGCAAACCTGCATCTTTGACAACATGTCAATTTATAATAAATAACATTTTGCACTGTTCATTTTAATCTACTGTGTTTCAATGGAAAAAACAAAATGATAAATCTTGTTGTTGCAAACAACAGAAACTGACAATGGACATCTTGTTGCCAAAGATTTATCTGTCCTGGTGTCACCTAATTTTAAGTCACCTTAACCTTTTATAGCAAAACACGGATGCTGTAAATGCCTGCTTTTATTTCAATGCCAGCATTTCTTAGTCTCTGTATTCTGTTGTGAAATATGGAACTTATTTTTAATCAATACTATTTAAGCTTTTCAATTCCAACTGAGTCATGAATTTAAAAGTTTAAATAAGCTTCATGACCAGCCATAAAAATACAGCTCATCCTATATCATCTACTCCCACTTAGAGGATTTCAATTATGGTAGACAGCCACCTCTGAAAAGAGGGGAATGACATCCCATACAACTATTAAGGGAGTGCTGATGTTCATTTTAATCCCAACTAACAGCTACAGGCATTGACGTCCCTGATCCTGAGGAGCACAAGTTCAATAAAAAAATAATAAAATAATTATGCAATAAAATGACTGCCACAATGGTGCATCAGGCAACATGCAACTGTGTGCAGTCTAACATTGGTGTAAAATAGCTATAATTTAACAGATAGACAAAGCACAATGGGCATAGTTTCATTCAACAACAGCTGAGTGCCTTTGCAGGATCAAATGCTTTAAGTATCTAGTGGGGAGCTCAGAAAAGTGGCAACATTTGGATAAAGTGGCTGGACGAACCACTTGTTAAAATCTAAATTTAGGTTCTCCCTTGGCTGCCACTCAGGGTCTAGTCCAGCACTCCTCAGTTCAAAAAATTAATTCTCATTTCTCTTACCCATTATTACAGCATTTGCTTACAATGCTGTCATAATAAAAACTGTGCAGCTCTTTTTAGTTTTTTTCCCATACCGACACTTCATGAAGAAATACAAAATACCGATTGAATAAGTGTTCTGCAATTACCAGCTGTCAAAGGACCTGGGCAGTAAATAATTTATAATTTCTCAAA
This sequence comes from Pristiophorus japonicus, assembly GCF_044704955.1. Classification (NCBI taxonomy): domain Eukaryota; kingdom Metazoa; phylum Chordata; class Chondrichthyes; family Pristiophoridae; genus Pristiophorus; species Pristiophorus japonicus. The sequence goes on along the minus strand of NC_091988.1, from coordinate 152,490,631 downwards.
TTTCACAAGGGCAGAACTGCATATTTTAGAAGTCTAACTATTAGTAGATGTTTATCTGATGTGACCAGCATTTTCAGCTGCAGAACAGAGTTATCTCAAACTCCAGGCACATAAAAAGAATGATGCTTTAGCCTCCTTTCGTGCCAGTGTGAGAGACAACTCCCTTAATCAGCTTCAAACATACATATTAAACTGTACTGCCAATTTAAAGACACCGAGGCGATGAAGAGAAACAGATTTGAAGCTCAATGAGAACAAAAATAAAGAAAAAAGAAAGTGATGGACTCAAATTAAAAATAGTGAAATAGACAGAGATAATTCAGGAAATAACAGCTCTAGCAATTGAAAGTTTCAAAATGTAGAATATTAATGCTTGTGATCAACAACAACTTGCATTTATATAACGCCTTTAACATAGTGAAATGTCAACATTGTACAGAGTAAGGTAGGGTAATGAGATATACTCATGCATTGAGTCCTTTACAAAACCAGGGATTTGCGTGGTCCAGAGTGAAGACCTATACTGTAAAAAGCTTGGTACAAGCACACGCTCCCATTCATAGAAACATAGAAACATAGAAACATAGAAAATAGGTGCAGGAGCAGGCCATTCAGCCCTTCTAACCTGCACCGCCATTCAACGAGTTCATGGCTGAACATGAAACTTCAGTACCCACTTCCTGCTTTCACGCCATACCCCTTGATCCCCCGAGTAGTAAGGACTTCATCTAACTCCCTTTTGAATATATTTAGTGAATTGGCCTCAACTACTTCCTGTGGTAGAGAATTCCACAGGTTCACCACTCTCTGGGTGAAGAAGTTTCTCCTTATCTCGGTCCTAAATGGCTTACCCCTTATCCTTAGACTGTGACCCCTGGTTCTGGACTTCCCCAACATTGGGAACATTCTTCCTGCATCCAACCTGTCCAAACCCGTCAGAATTTTAAACGTTTCTATGAGGTCCCCTCTCACTCTTCTGAACTCCAGTGAATACAAGCCCAGTTGATTCAGTCTTTCTTGATAGGTCAGTCCCACCATCCCGGGAATCAGTCTGGTGAATCTTTGCTGCACTCCCTCAACAGCAAGTATGTCCTTCCTCAAGTTAGGAGACCAAAACTGTACACAATACTCCAGGTGTGGCCTCACCAAGGCCCTGTACAACTGTAGCAACACCTCCCTGCCCCTGTACTCAAATCCCCTCGCTATGAAGGCCAACATGCCATTTGCTTTCTTAACCGCCTGCTGTACCTGCATGCCAACCTTCAATGACTGATGTACCATGACACCCAGGTCTCGTTGCACCTTCCCTTTTCCTAATCTGTCACCATTCAGATAATAGTCTGTCTCTCTGTTTTTACCACCAAAGTGGATAACCTCACATTTATCCACATTATACTTCATCTGCCACGCATTTGCCCACTCACCTAATCTATCCAAGTCACTCTGTAGCCTCATAGCATCCTCCTCGCAGCTCACACTGCCACTCAACTTAGTGTCATCCGCAAATTTGGAGATACTACATTTAATCCCCTCGTCTAAATCATTAATGTACAATGTAAACAGCTGGGGCCCCAGCACAGAACCCTGCGGTACCCCACTAGTCACTGCCTGCCATTCCGAAAAGTACCCATTTACTCCTACTCTTTGCTTCCTGTCTGACAACCAGTTCTCAATCCACGTCAGCACACTACCCCCAATCCCATGTGCTTTAACTTTGCACATTAATCTCCTGTGTGGGACCTTGTCGAAAGCCTTCTGAAAGTCCAAATATACCACATCAACTGGTACTCCTTTGTCCACTTTATTGGAAACATCCTCAAAAAATTCCAGAAGATTTGTCAAGCATGATCTCCCTTTTACAAATCCATGCTGACTTGGACCTATCATGTCACCATTTTCCAAATGCGCTGCTATGACATCCTTAATAATTGATTCCATCATTTTACCCACTACTGAGGTCACGCTGACCGGTCTATAATTCCCTGCTTTCTCTCTCCCTCCTTTTTTAAAAAGTGGGGTTACATTGGCTACCCTCCACTCGATAGGAACTGATCCAGAGTCAATGGAATGTTGGAAAATGACTGTCAATGCATCCGCTATTTCCAAGGCCACCTCCTTAAGTACTCTGGGATGCAGTCCATCAGGCCCTGGGGATTTATCGGCCTTCAATCCCATCAATTTCCCCAACACAATTTCCCGACTAATAAAGATTTCCCTCAGTTCCTCCTCCTTAATAGACCCTCTGACCACTTTTATATCCGGAAGGTTGTTTGTGTCCTCCTTAGTGAATACTGAACCAAAGTACTTGTTCAATTGGTCTGCCATTTCTTTGTTCCCCGTTATGACTTCCCCTGATTCTGACTGCAGGGGACCTACGTTTGTCTTTACTAACCTCTTTCTCTTTACATACCTATAGAAACTTTTGCAATCCGCCTTAATGTTCCTTGCAAGCTTCTTCTCGTACTCCATTTTCCCTACCCTAATCAAACCCTTTGTCCTCCTCTGCTGAGTTCTAAATTTCTCCCAGTCCCCAGGTTCGCTGCTATTTCTGGCCAATTTGTATGCCACTTCCTTGGCTTTAATACTATCCCTGATTTCCCTAGATAGCCACGGTTGAGCCACCTTCCCTTTTTTATTTTTACGCCAGACAGGAATGTACAATTGTTGTAATTCATCCATGCGTTCTCTAAATGTCTGCCATTGCCCATCCACAGTCAACCCCTTAAGTATCATTAGCCAATCTATCTTAGCCAATTCATGCCTCATACCTTCAAAGTTACCCTTCTTTAAGTTCTGGACCATGGTCTCTGAATTAACTGTTTCATTCTCCATCCTAATGCAGAATTCCACCATATTATGGTCACTCTTCCCCAAGGGGCCTTGCACAATGAGATTGCCAATTAATCCTCTCTCATTACACAACACCCAGTCTAAGATGGCCTCCCCCCTAGTTGGTTCCTCGACATATTGGTCTAGAAAACCATCCCTTATGCATTCCAGGAAATCCTCCTCCACCGTATTGCTTCCAGTTTGGCTAGCCCAATCTATGTGCATATTAAAGTCACCCATTATAACTGCTGCACCTTTATTGCATGCACTCCTAATTTCCTGTTTGATGCCCTCCCCAACATCACTACTACTGTTTGGAGGTCTGTACACAACTCCCACTAACGATTTTTGCCCTTTAGTGTTCTGCAGCTCTACCCATATAGATTCCACATCATCCAAGCTAATGTCTTTCCTAACTATTGCATTAATCTCCTCTTTAACCAGCAATGCTACCCCACCTCCTTTTCCTTTTATTCTATCCTTCCTGAATGTTGAATACCCCTGGATGTTGAGTTCCCAGCCCTGATCATCCTGGAGCCACGTCTCCGTAATCCCAATCACATCATATTTGTTAACATCTATTTGCACAATTAATTCATCCACCTTATTGCGGATACTCCTTGCATTAAGACACAAAGCCTTCAGGCTTGCTTTTTTAACACCCTTTGTCCTTTTAGAATTTTGCTGTACAGTGGCCCTTTTTGTTCTTTGCCTTGGGTTTCTCTGCCCTCCACTTTTCCTCATCTCCTTTCTGTCTTTTGCTTTTGCCTCCTTTTTGTCTCCCTCTGTCTCCCTGTATAGGTTCCCATCCCCCTGCAATATTAGTTTAACTCCTCCCCAACAGCACTAGCAAACACTCCCCCTAGGACATTGGTTCCGGACCTGCCCAAGTGCAGACCGTCCGGTTTGTACTGGTCCCACCTCCCCCAGAACCGGTTCCAATGCCCCAAGAATTTGAATCCCTCCCTGCTGCACCACTGCTCAAGCCATGTATTCATCTGCACTATCCTGTGATTCCTACTCTGACTAGCACGTGGCACTGGTAGCAATCCCGAGATTACTACTTTTGAGGTCCTACTTTTTAATTTAGCTCCTAGCTCCTTAAATTCTTTTCGTAGGACCTCATCCCTTTTTTTACCTATGTCGTTGGTACCAATGTGCACCACGACAACTGGCTGTTCTCCCTCCCATTTCAGAATGTCCTGCACCCGCTCCGAGACATCCTTGACCCTTGCACCAGGGAGGCAACATACCATCCTGGAGTCTCGGTTGTGTCCGCAGAAACGCCTATCTATTCCCCTCACCATCGAATCCCCTATCACTATCGCGCTCCCACTCTTTTTCCTGCCCTCCTTTGCAGCAGAGCCACCTACGGTGCCATGAACTTGGCTGTTTTCACAATTCATTATATCCTGTATCTCATTAGCTGATCTGTAAATTAAAGTCAATGGGGTCTAAATTCAATATCGTTGCGCCTGTTTTATGAATGTAAAATGGCCGCAATGATGACAAATTTAGCAGTGGGATGGCACATGCCTGCTTTGTGCATGTGTCCGGGCCACTGCTAAATCCGGCAGCACCTGCATATTAGATGGCCATGATGGCCACTTGAAATGAGTGCAGGCCACATTTCAATATTACAATGAGGCTCCTGTGCCAATTTCCAGACCCGTTCCCGAAATTAGTGAAACACAAGCACTGAGGGTTTTTTTAGGCTCTACAGTGGCCTAACCAGTGGTCCTTAAGGGGATCGCTGGAGGCCATGGAAGCAGCTTGCATGTAAGAATTATTAACTTAGTTTAATGTGAAGTCAGGAGGAGCAGGAATGTATCTTCTGCTTCCACATTAATATTTTGGCCACTGCTGGCTCGTGCTTACCCCTCCTGATCACTACTCCACAGCCATAGAAGTGTAATATAGAGCTCCACCTCGTGGATTACTGTGGTAGTGCAACTACCAATGCAAAACAATAAAGTCACATGATGTATCGGAGCCAGCACAGAAAGAGGCCATTTGGCCCATTGAATCTACGCGACACTTTCTAAGAGCAATCCAGTTAGTCCCACATCCTTCCTCTTTCCTCATATCCCTGCAATTTTTTTCTCCTTCAAGTATTTATCCAATTCCCTTTTGAAGGCGACTATTCAATCTGTATCCACCAAACTATCAGACAGTGCATCCAAATCCGAACCACTCATTGGGTAAAAAGGCTTTTCCTCATGTCGCTATTCCAGACTTACTTGTGCACTTCGGCTGGTGTCTAAGCTGGATGAAATCTAAAGGGCCAGATTGGCACTGGGGCATCTGATTGGTGCCCACAGCTTGCCACAGTTTTCATTGTGAGGTTAAAGGGCAAAATTAGAATGATCCTCAGGCCTCTCCATTCTTGTGTGCCTTGGCTGTCCACTACACGGTTGAATATAGACTTCACTTTCTCTAAAACTATTTTAAGCTCTCGGCCGAGAAATATGTTCGTGCCTGTTGATGTGGTCCCTGGATATATTGGGGATGGGTGGGAATGTTGATGTAAAGAGTTCTTGGACGTACTGCTTTCTAAGAGCTCTGGTATCTTGGAGCATTGGCGAATGATGTTGTTCATGCTCTTCCTCAGTTCCATGCTGCTCCTCCTCAATTTGTCTGTAATGTACTTATGAATGACTCCACAAGGCAATGTGTTGTACTCAAACTGTAATGACCTTGGTCCTTTATTCCAAACTCCAGAGTGAGGCACAAGCATGGTGTGCAGCCTTTTATACTGGGCCCTGCCATCTGGGCAGGAAACCCCCGGTCTCCACCAGTTGCACCCTCTAATGGTGCCAGCATGTATATACACAGTGTAAACCTTATTGATAATACATCAGGTAAACAAATCTCCATCTTATGCAACCACACAGTGACTACACAGAGAGTACATCCATAGTCTTCATGCATAACATCACTCTCCCCCAAGTCCTTTGTGCCAATTACTTTTGCACTATGTGCTCTGGCTTAGCTCTCCCCAGACTTAAGTGCCAATATCCCTTGCACCTTGGCTGTGCTTTGGCTTGGCTCTCTCCCTGTTAACCCCCAAGTCCTTTTGCCACAACGTTGGATAGTGGTTACCAGATTGGATGGTTCGATGATGTTGTGGAGGTTCCATTGGGTGTGATCCATGTGTGTGTCCATGGCTACATACATCCATTCCCCCCCCACCCCCCCACAGCAAGATCATGCAGCAGGCCTGTTACATTAACATATAGGATCAGACACAGTGCAAGTTCAAAGAAATGCAGAAAACATTTTTTTTTTACAGTTTGTATCGTGATACCTTGGTTCAGTGACTTACATTCGTTAAGTTTTATGGTCGTGCGCCAGGATTGGATAGATTGCATTCATGGTTCAGTCATAGTCAGTACTGAGGTAACAGTACAGGTATGCGAGGACGCTAGTTCCAGAGCAACCAGATGGGGTCCTAGTCGTCTGATAGCAGTGCTGCGCCCCCTGCTAGCAGGGTGGGCTTGGTTCGCTCACCATGCTAGGACTCAGGGCCTTTGCCGTTGCCTAGTGGTGGGCAGAGCCACAGATGTGTGTGGCCTCCCTGTCTTCCTTTTAGGACTTCAGAATCTTCTGCCTGCTCTCGAACAGTGTTGGGAACCTGGCTGTTCCAGGTCCCGTTTGGGGAATTCATTGGTTCTGAACTTTCGCTCCTGGACATGGCTGAGGTAGTGACTGGGTCTGGGGGCTGCGCCGTCTCCACCCGGGTGGTGGGCAATGGCGGCCAACTGCGCGTATTGGCACCGTTTTCATTTCCAGGTCCGTGGCGAATAGTGCCATCGGGTGCCTGCAGCGTGGGATAGATCTGGGGCAGGGTATCAGGATCAGTGCCTTCACCCTCCTGTGGTCACTCACTCGCTACTTTTGGGGACACTCTATTCCCGAAAACTCGCAACAACATTTTGTTCTTTACATTAGGAATGGTACCGACAATTCGCAGCAATATTTTGTTCACAGTCTTAATCGGTTCATTACATTGATTGCCATGCATACAATATCTCTTTAAATTCAGTTAGTTGCAGGTCTCCTTTAAGAGAACCCTGCTGGCTTTACCCCAGTCAAATCCTTTGTTAGACACCACATGGTGGTTCCTCAGCATTGCACCTCATGATATGGCCGCGGCCATCCTTTTTTTCAGCCACGCTGCCCCTTGCTGCAGCAGGGACACCATCTTGCCTCTGTCCTCGAGGTCAACTGCCTTGATCCTTCTCTCCCGCGATTCTGCCACAACAGCTGGAAGAGTGCCTATGAATTCGATCTTCCTCCCCAGGAGTCCTGTCACTGGAGCCAGGAAGGTATTTTTAGATCGTTCCGGTCGGATCATTGCCACGCAGTCGTGATGAACGGTCTGTGACTCAGATGCTGCGCTGGTCTGTCCTCTGGTGCCTGGCCCAAGAGAGAGTGAGGTTTTACTCTGCCTCTGAGCATGGGGGACATCGATTGCTGGAGTGAAGAGGTCTTCCCATTTCCACTGGATCTTCCCCATCCCCTTCTTCCAAGTAGCTAGACCATCACCTGCAACAATCCACAGAGGTAACTTGTGCACCATGTCATTAAGGATTACACTTACATCCGCACTAGCAAGGACTGGGATCAGCTCCCTGGTGTAGGTGCGCAACTTTTCCTGTACTGGAACCAGCTCAGGTCGTTTTTAGTTCCATAGCCTCTCAAAGGCATTACTGACTGGCCCACTCCCATGTCCACTTTCATGAAAACTGGAACGCCATTTATCTCGACTTCCATCTTCACTGGAGGACAATCGGTGGTGCAGGTATACACTCCATACACTTCTTCTTGGGGCTGAGCTGCCTCTCTGGCCATACACCCTGCTGGATTCAAAGTATCTATCGACTCCTCTGCTAGACAGTGAATCGTATTTCTTTTACACATAAGCTGGAGGTGGCCCTTCGTGTTGCAGGCTTTGCATACATACTCAGCAAACCGACACTGGTGAGCCCTATGGTTTCCTCTGCAACACCAGCATGGTGCTACTCAATTAGCACCCTTCGGCAGACTCTGAGTTCTGGAACCCTGAGGTCTGTGCTCTCTGCCCTGGGCAGAACCATGTTCTACAGTCTTGCCTGTGAAAGGCACCATTCTGTGTACAGTGCTTGCCGGGTTTGAGTTCATAGGATGAATAATTTGCATGGTGCTGCAGGTTGAGGTCATGAATGCCTGACTGATGCTGATGGCCTTCTGCAGGTTGACTGTGGTGTCGGCAGATAATAGTTTGTGAAGGAGGCCCTCGAAGGAGGCCTATAACGAAGATGACTCGCAATGCTTCGTTGAGGTGCGTGCCAAAATCACATGGTGCCGCAAGTCTCCTGAGGTCGGCAGCATATTTTGCAGTCTCCTGGCCCTCAGGTCTGTGGTGGGTGTAGAATCTGTGCCTGGCCATGAGTATGCTCTCTTTTGGTTTTAGTTGGTCGCGAATTAGTTCAGTCAGCTCATTGTATGTCTTATCCTTGGCCTTCGTGGGTGCCAGCAAGTCCTTGATGAGGCGGTAGACCTCGGGCTCACAACTGGTCAGTAGTATAGCCTTGTGCTTCTCCGCCGATGCGTCCGTCTCCCCTGCCAGGTCATTTGCCACAAAATATAGCTCGAGCCTTTCTGTGAAAGCATCCCAATCATCACCTTCTGCGAAGTCTTTTAGTGTGCCAAAGGTAGCCATGATCGCGTGAAAATCCTTCTTCTCGTCGCCAGTTATTATGTCTGCAATGTACTTATGAATGACTCCACGAGGCAATGTGTTGTACTCAAACTGTAGTGACTTTGGTCCTTTATTCCAAACTCTCGAGTGAGGCACAAGCATGGAGTACAGTCTTTTATACTGAGCCCTGCCACCAGGGCAGGAAACCCCCAGTCTCCACCAGTTGAACCCTCTAGTGGTGCCAGCATGTATATACACAGTGTAAACCTTATTGAAAGTACATTAAGTAAACAAGTGTCCATCTTATGCCACCACACAGTGAGTACACAGAGAGTACATCCATAGTCTGCATATACAACACACCTCCTCCTGCCGTTCTTGCTTCCCAGGCCATGATTAAGAGGAGTCTCACATGCTGGCAAAGTTATGCTGCATTCAACAGAACATCACAAACCTGTATACCTGCTCAGGGCTGTACTACAAAGTTCCGCACAAACAGTTCAGGCAGCTGAAATGTTACATAAGAAATAGGAACAGGAGTAGGCAATTTGGCCCCTCGAGCGTGCTTTACCATTCAATAAGATCATGGCTGATCTGATCTTGGCCTCAACTCCACTTCCCCGCCCATTCTCAATAACCCTTGACTCCCTTATCATTCAAAACTCTGAATATATTTAAGGTGGAGATAGACAATGACCCAGCCTCCACAGCTCTCTGGAGTAGAGAATTCCACAGATTCACGACCCTCTGAGAGAAGAAATTCCTCCTCATTTCCATTTTAAATTGGCGACCCCTTATTCTGAAACTATGCTTCCTAGTTCTAGATTCCCCCATGAGGGGAAACATCCTCTTTGCATCTACCCTGTCAAGCCCCTTTAGATTCTTATATGTTTCAATAAGATCACCTCTCATTCTTCTAAACTCCAATAAGCATAGGCCTAACCTGCTCATTCTTTCTTCACAAGACAACCCTTCATCTAGGAATCAATCTCGTGAACCTTTTCTGAACTGCCTCCAATGCAAGTATATCCCTCCTTAAATAAGGAGACCAAAACTGTATGCAGTACTCTAGGTGTGGTCTCACCAACAGTTGTAGCCGGACTTCCATATTTTATATTCCATCGTCTTTGCAATAAAGGCCAATATTCCATTTGCCTTCCAAATTACTTGCTGTACCTGAATGCTAACTTTTTATGTTTCACGTACAAGGATTCCCAGATCCCTTTACTTACTTGAGCACGCCGACTGTCTGCGTGATGACATTTCTTGTGGGAGCATGACTCTCTCATTGTAGGACAACTCTGCAGTGGTACCCAGGTTCCTGACAGAAGGCATGAGCCAAGTCTGCAGGGAATATCCCAGTGGCCAGCCGCTGACCTGACAGCCTGGATGGAATAAAGCCCACACTGAGGCCTGGTGCAGGATAAATGAGTCATTACTGTTGCATGATGGTTGCAGCAAGCTGGACGTTGAAGGAGTGGAATCTTTTTTCTATTCAGAAAGATGCCAAGACGGTGATGGGCAGCACGCCTGGCAATCTGGGTGCAGTCTATGGCACCTTGTACCCTAAGGAAGCCTGCAATGCAAGCAAAGCCTAACGCTCCCTCATCCTGCTTCACTCTGCGCATGAGGAAAGATCAGTAGATATCCCCCTTGGCTTAGGGAGATTCAGTGACCTTCCTGATATGATGGTGGACTGTAAGAAATCTTTAAACTCAAAAAATTGCAAGATATAAAAGGGATAAAAATTCTGCAAGCAATATGGCTGCTAATTCAGCAGTTGAATGCTGGCTGAAGGAATTCTAGCCACATCAGATAAGCACAGAGAGCCCCAGGTCGCAACAAGGACAGTCCTCTCCACAGACATACCTAAAAAAATAAGGAAGACAGCACAGAGCCAGCAGAATTTAAAACAAGGTCTTTAATAAAATAAGAAGACACTTAGAACAGAAATAAGAAAGAAGCTGACCTCAGCAAGATGGGAGGGGACTGTCAGTGATATCCTCTCCCTTGTAATTGGACCAAGGGATGGGTAAAAATGATTGACATCAGGTATTCACCAGCCCATCGAAATAAGGTATAAAAATGGGTGACCAAGAGAGCGAAACAGGCAGATTGAGGAGAGAGTTTCCTCTAGCTGGATCTCATGCAGGCTTCGGCCTAACACCTTGGTCAAGCTCAAACCTCTGAGGTGGACCCCACATGCTGGCTTCGGTCTAACACTTCCACCAGCTCGGAATCTGTTCAAAGACCAACGTTCTGGTTCAATGTCCATCCGTTCTGCTCTGGGGGCATAGATCGTTCTCATCTATTACTGGTAGTATGTCTACTGTATGTATCTTCATCACGTGTTGTATCTGAATATGTTTAAACTGTAGGGGGTAGAAATTGCCCCCCGCCCAAAACATGGCACACGCTCCCCGTTTGAATAGTTTTTACCTCAGCTGCGGTTCAGGTCACCTCTTAAGGGACATTCCGCTCTTTGTTGTTTTTTTTTACTTGGATCCAGAAGTCGCTCTTAATGGAGATGGTGACAACACTTGAGGAGCAGAAGTTGGGGGCGGTGCAGTGTGACCGCCGCGATGATGTCATCATGGCACCGCGTCACCACGGCTCTCCCCTTCATTCAATTGGGCTATGAGCGGCCATTCCATGAAAAGTGGGCAGCCACTCCACTCCGCAGCGTGGCCGCTGATTTGTATGGCCCTATGGAGAGGGGCAGTTTCAGTCCCTAGCCCTTTAATAAAATGCCTTACAACTCCTAAGACTCATTGGGTAATTTGTGTGTGACCTGTGATCCTAATCTTACAGGACTGCAAACTGAGAGAACTTGCTGATATCATCTGCTGCATTGCTGAAAGGAGCCAGTTGCATTAAAGTTAAGGACAACGACGAGCTTGACTGCTACAGGCAGTACTATCCATGCCCTGGTTCGTGGTTCGAATTTTGGCTGCAACAGGTAACATAGCTCGGCGATAGCCTACTTTCTGAAGCGAAGGTGCCTCAGACATTGCTCCAGTGAAGTTAAGATAGGAGAAGTGTGCCCTGAATACTCACTGTGGGTATGGCCTCCTGCACAGTGTCCTCCTCCTTCCGCTTCTCCCAGCTGCTCTTGCTGTTTCCTGTCTTCGTGGCTGCTCCAGCTCATTGTCCAGGCCCAAAGACAACCTTACTAGGCTCCCATGACTATAGTGAAACTGTTTTGAAAGACAGACAAAAGCAGTCTAGCACCATCAAAAACATCATCAGAAGTCAAATATCAGTTGTAGAAGTCTAAAATAGGCCAAAAATACAGTTAACCAGTGGTCTAAAAGGACAAAAAAGAAACTAAGCTGTATGTAATGGATGAGTCCTTTAAATAGCACTAATAAGAACATAAGAAATAGGAGCCCCCCCGAGTCTGCTCCACCATTAAATAAGATCATTGCTGATCTGATCATGGACTCAGCTCCATTTCCCTGCTCACGCCCATAATCCTTTATTCCCTTATCGCTCAAAAATCTGTCTATCTCCGCCTTAAATATATTCAATGACCCAGCCTCCACAGCTCTCTGGGTCAGAGAATTCCAAAGATTTACAACCCTCTGAGAGAAGAAATTTCTCCTCATCTCAGTTTTAAATGGGTGGTCCCTTATTTTAAGACTATATCCCCTAGTTTTAATTTCCCCTATGAACGGAAATATCCTCTCTGCATCCACCTTGTCGAACCCCCTCATTATCTTTTAAGCTTCAATAAGATCAATTCTCATTCTTTTGAACTCCAATGTGTATAGGCCCAACCTACTCAACCTATCCTCATAAGTCAATCCCCTCATCTCCGGAATCAATCCAGCGAACCTTCTCTGAACAGCCTCCAATGCAAGTATATCCTTCCTTAAATACTGAGACTAAAACTGTATGCAGTACTCCAGGTGTGGCCTCACTAATACCCTTTACAGTTGTAGCAGGACTTCTCTGCTTTAATACTCTATCCCTCTTGCAAAAAAGGCCAACATTCAATTTGCCTGTCTGATTACTTGCTGTACCTGCATACTAACTTTGTGTGTTTCATGCACAAGGGCTCCCAGGTCTCTCTGTATTGCAGCACTTTGCAATAATTCACCATTTAAATTATAAATTGCTTTTCTATTATTTCTGCCAAAGTGGATAACCTCACATTTTCCCACATTATACTCCATCTACAAAATGTTTGCCCAGTCAGTTAGCCTGTTTATATCCCGTTGCAGATCTTTTGTGACTTCCTCACAATTTGCTTTCCCACCCATCTTTGTATCATCAGCAAACTTGGCTACATTACACTCGGTCCCCTCATCCAAATCATTAATATAGATTGTAAATAGTTGTGGACCCAGCACTGATCCCTGTGGCACCCCACTAGTCACTGTTTGCCAACCGAAAAATTACCCATTTATCCCGACTCTCTGTTTTCTGTTAGTTAGCCAATCCTCTATCCAACCCCTTGAGCTTTTATCTTGTGCAGTAACCTCTTATGTGGAACCTTATCAAATGCCTTCTGGAAATCCAAATACACCACATCCACTGGTTCCCCCTTATCCACCCTACTTGTTACATCCTCAAAGAATTCCAGCAAATTTGTCAAACTTGATTTCCCTTTCATAAAACCATGCTGACTCTGCTTGATTGAATCATGCTTTTCCAAATGTCCCACTACTGCTTCCTTAATAATGGACTCCAGCATCTTCCCAACGACAGATGTCAGGCTAACTGCTCTACAGTTTCCTGCTTTTGGTCTGCCTCCTTTTTTTAAATAGGGGCATTACATTTGCGGTTTTCTAATCTGCTGGGACCGCCCCAGAATCCAGGGAATTTTGGTAGATTACAACCAATGCATCCACTATCTCTGCATCCACTTCTCCTAGGACCCTAGGATATTAGGCATCAGATCCAGGGGATTTGCCTGCCTTTAGTCCCATTATTTTACTGAGTACTACTTCATTCGTGATAGTGACTGTATTAAGTTCCTCCCTAACTATAGTCCCTTGATTATCCATTATTGGGATGTTTTTAGTGTCTTCTAATGTGAAGACTGATACAAAATATTTGTTCAATGACTCTGCCATTTCCCTGGTCTCCATTATTAATTCCCCAGTCTCATCCTCCCCCTCGGGGACCAACATTTACTTTAGCTACTCTTTTCCTTTTTATTTACACTGCTGAAGGATCCTTGTTGGTTGTTAGCTTCACGATTTTCTGAGTGAGTTTATCATGTGGCAAGTCAGGCACTGGGGCAGTGGAATTCCATAAAAGAGCCCAAGAAGCATAGGAACCTTGTTTAAATATTATAACGAGCTTCCTGAATTGTTCAGCCATTCGCCCTGGATGCCTACAGAGGAGCAAGATCCAATATGGTGGATGGTGCATTTCCAGTGTAGATTGGGCGTTTATGTGCCTCCTGTAATATTAGGTGCCCATTTTACACCTTTAAAATGGGCATGGCGCCAACAGATTTCTTGGTCCTATTTTCAGAACATAATGGTTTCTAAAACGGCAATTAGTCACAACTTTAGGAGGAAGGCAGATGGAGGAAACAATTAAAATCTAAAATCAATGACCTGACAGAGTCTAGCAAGGGTTTTACAACACTGTGATAACCAATCACAGCATCAATATTGATCTCACAGTGTCTAATTAGTTGTTCTGACACATGCTCTTTACTGATAAACTCTTGTCATTTTAATGATTCTGCAGACTAACTGTGCATCACATTATTATTTATGTCTAAAAATGCTTTAGTTAACTGTCTAGATTCAATTGCTAAATTAATCTGTAAAATGCTGGTGCTGTAAATTATCAAATAAATTTTTGCAATTCATAGGAGCCTGAATCCCAGAAATTGAGATTATTTGAACAGACTCCCAGATAAAAGGCCGGATTTTCAAGAGGTTTGCGACCGGCTTTTCACCGGGATTTGATCCTCCGTGGCAAAAACCCGGTCACAAAGCCTGGGCGAGATTTTCGGGTACCTGTTACGGTGGCGCTTCCAAATACCACTGAGGACAGACGTGCAACACCTCCGATTGCATTTACGATCAAGTTTCGGCACTCTCCCGACCCGTACGCCGGGCTCAGAATAGCGACAGGTTAAACCTGTCGGTGCAGCCCTGCCGGCAGCGATAAGTCAGAAAACCTGCAAAAAAGTAAGTTAAAGTTTTAATTTTTTTGCAGCGATTACTTAGTTAAGGGTCTTGTAAATGTTTTTGGAATATTTTTTGGAATTTTTTTTCACGCCCCCCTCCCAAGGCCTCTCTCGCACTAAAGTTGCCGAGGATCGTGTTTTTGCGCCGAGAACACTTCTGCAATGCCTCCCTTTGCGATGCGCCCTCCAAAGGCTGAAAGTTAGGCCTTAAAACATTAGCGCAGCAAAAACGTTAATTTTCACTTATCGCTTGCATTTTTGCCCAAAAAACCCAAAAGCCGAAATCCAGCCATTTTTAAAGCGTTTTTTTTGCTGTGTTGATTTTTAAAAATAAACTTGGATGAATAAAGACGGAGTAAAAAGGGTAAGTTTAGATAGAGATAAATGGATGCTTGCTTTAGCATCTTGCTTTTCAGACATTGAAATGTTAAGCCAAGCAAATTTTGTGGGTCTTGCACCAGATAGTCTCTTGGGTTCAGCAACAATGGTCACTTCAATATGCGGACCTTACATACCCTATAATGTGGAGTACTCCGCCGCGAGACTCCCGGAGCGGGTGCTCTGCTCGGAGCTCCTTCATGGCGGACGAGCCAAAGGTGGACAGTGGAGACGCTACAAGGACACCCTCAGGGCCTCCCTGATGGAGTGCGGCATCCCCACTGACGCCTGGGGGTCCCTGGCCCGGGACCGCCCTAGGTGGAGAGAGTGCATCCGAGAGGGCGCTGAGCACCTCGAGTCTCAACGCCGAGAGTATGCAGAAATCAAGCGCAGACAGCGGAAAGAGCTTGCGGCAAACCAGTCCCACCCACCCCTTCCCTCAACGACCGTCTGTTGCACCTGTGACAGAGTCTGTGGCTCTCATAGTGGATTGTTCAGCCACCAAAGAACTTACTTCAGGAGTGGAAGCAAGTCTTCCTCGATTCCGAGGGACTGCCTATGATGCTGACTCCTTATGTGCATAAACTACATCAACAACAAAGGAGAGGATGAGAAAAAGGAATATGAAACGATTAGGAAAGAAGCCTACAATCGATTTGGATGACAAAGAGAAACTATAAAGTTAAATTATCAAGGAATTATCAAGGAATATAAAAAGAAATAGTGAAGTATTCTACAGACACATGAATAACAAAAGAAAAATCAGGATAGGGATCGGGCCACTAAGGGATACACACAATAAACTCACAGATACTGACAGTGAAATGGCAGAAATATTAAATAATTACTTTGCCTCGGTTTTTACCAGGGAGACTAACATGGTGGACATGACATTTGAAGACGAGATCAATAAAGATATAAAAACATTTAAGATACAAAGGGGGGGATAATTGATATACTAATCAAACTTAGAGAGGAAAAAAACCCGGATGAATTGCATCGGCCTATATTAAAAAATATAAAAAGAGAGATAAAGCAAGTCCAGGGACTGCAGGCCAATTAGATTAATGTCAGTGGTAGGAAAGATAATGGATTCATTACTCAAAGATTTAATAGAAAAACCTCTAGAAACTGAAAATATAATAAACAATATTCAGCATGGATTCCAAAAGGGATGGTCCTGTTTGACCACCTTATTGAATTCTTTGAAGAAATAATAGAAAAGGTAGCTAAGGTTTATATAGTAGGCATAATATATTTGGATTTCAATAAGGCCTTCGATAAGGTACCACACAGTAGATTCGTTACTAAGGTCAGAACATATCGAGTCAAGGGACAAGAATGGACAGCAAACTGGCTACAAAGCAGAAAACAGAGAGTAGGGGCTGGATTGTAATGTGCAGACACTCTGTTAGCAGGGGCCGGGGGGTGGGGAGGTGGGGAGGGGGGGATGATAATACATGGGATAGGGCACATTCACTTACATCCTGATGTGTGTATCACCCAACCCCCTAATTCTGCCTTCTCAAGCCTACTCCTCACACCAACTTAACGTGCTGGTACACCCGTCCCTCTCTGTCTTTGCAGTTCCTCACATTCTCATCTGTCCATCCACCCTTGACACTCACCCTCATCCTTACACAGTGTCATGCATCTCCCTCATACTCACCCTCAACAAATGTTGTCCATCCATCCATTCAACATGCCATTACTCTCAATCCTTTCCCTCCTTGCAGGAGAAGAGAACACGAGAGAGAGGCTATGAACCAGAGATAACTTTGCCTTCCCACCCCGCGGTCATCTTGCAACTGACAGCTGCAGAGGAGGAGGTGCTGGAGATCAGTGGAGTATTGATGTGCCTGGCCGTCGGAGATGGGGTGATGGGGGCCTCCCAGCTACCTGGTGACACAATTAAATATCAGACATGTCATATGGCACTCAGTTAAGTTGGCTTGATGTCAATAGTGAGTGAAATATGATCATGTGCAATATGATAACTTCAAACATTCTTACCTTGCCAGTATTCATTCCTGCCTTTTATCTCCCTTGGGGCCTTCACGTGTTCCAAAGGATGTAGTCCAAGTCACTGACACTGTCACTGACCCCTCAGAGGATACTTGCACTTCGGTGGGAGAACTTGGAAAGATAATTGGGTTTTCACATGGTGACTCACACTTCACACATGAGCAGGAGCAGATGGTGGAGTCAGGGACAGTAGTAAAGAGTCCCTATCAGAGGGCACAGTACTCTCCAAGCTCTGCTCAGGTGAATGTAGATGCAGTATCTCGCGGGGCATTGACGAACAGGATACTTCTGGAGCAGCAGCAGAGAATGTGCAAGGGACGGGCAGGTGTTCCAGCCACACTGTGCACCATTGCAGAGGAACAAGACAGGAAAGTTCCAAGGAATAATGGCCAGGATGGTATGAATAAAATATCGTGAGAAAGGTTTTTGACAGACATAGGTTGGAAACTAGAGGTGTAGCACTTCAAAGGGGTGACGTGATGTGATCAGCCATGAGATAAAAGTAACACTGGGAATTGATCAGTGACTAGAATGACTTCTCTTCCCACCCCCACACAATTACCTTCAGAGACCCCCAAAGATCTGTCGCACCATGGTGACACCATCCGCAGACAGGTGGTCGGCTTCCACATGAATGCTCCACTACCTTAACCTCTCTATTCTTCTTCTTAGGTGGTCCCTCGTATCGGGGATGACTTGCTTCCTATCAAAAAGGGATGAGCTCACAGGTGTTTTGATGAGGACCTGATATTCCAGGTCACAAACTCCATGTTGAAGGGTGGACGATGCCTGTGCGTGGAATTTTTAAAGTGTGGAGGCCATTACACACCAGCCACCACATGGGCTTGACAGAGCTAGGTCTTGGTTCAGTGGCAAAGGTTAACCTCTCCATTGCCTCTGTGGTGTCAGACTGCTTGTCCGATATCCAGTCTTGAATGAGCTGCAATTTTCCCCAGTTAAACGAGGGACCACGTAAGAAGAAGAATGGAGAGGTCAAGGTAGGTAGTGGAGCTGGTTGTCATAATATAGGTGCTGATTTTTAGAAGAAATTTTAAAGTGAGGCACTGTCTGCCCTTTCAAGTGGACATTAAAGTACCCATAGCACTTTTTGAAGCGAAGCAGGGCAGTTCTTTCCATTTTCTAGCCAACATTGATCCCTCAACCAAAACCACCACAAACAGTCTGGTCGCTTATCTTATTGCTGTTTGTGGGATACTTTTGTGTGAAAATTGGTTGCCACGTATCGCTACATCACAACAGTGACTGCAATTCAAAAGTACATAATGGACTGAAGCACTTTGGGATGTCCTGAGGCTGTGAAAGTTGTATATAATTACAAGTTTATTTATTTCTGTATTACTCATTTGCCAAACAATGGACTGCTTCCATAGCTTCTTCCCCTCTCTTTCAAAACAGCTTGTGCTGAAAATTCAGTTGCAGGTTTTTTAAGACACTATTGTCGGGCGGTCGATAAATTTAGCGCCGGAAAATGGTTTCTAACGGCAGCCAAAAAACTTCAGTGGTTGCACCCTGAGAGTGGAGTGGAGCGCTAAGGGAGGATTTCACACTTTTCTTAGGGCGCGAGGCCGGCTAAAGAGCCGGCTTTGTTGCGTCCCAAGAGAGGACTCCCTGCAAGAAAAAGAATCGGAACAAAAAACATTACTCACCCCAAATAAAGTTAAATCGCAAAAAAAATCTATCAATCATACTTACCTCATGCCTTCCCTTAGCACCCCGGGACAGCTCTGCATGCCAGCTTTCTCTGGCGGTGTCACTACGGGGCACTACGGGGGCAGCGCAAACCAAGTGTTGCATCCGTGTTGATACCGGCGGCATTGCACACCGGCGCTATGCTCCCGGACACTATTCCTCAGTGCCGCGGTACCGGCACACTGATTTTGCCGAGCAGTGTGAATGCCAGTGCTCGCAGCTGCAAACCCTTTAGCGGCCCTGTTCTGATCCTCGCGAGGGGCGCCTTCCAAATGAATTTCTAGCCCCTTTTATTTCAATATATTATTCCATTGCAATATTGCAATATAATTATTGCAATATTGCAATATAATTATTACATTATCAAGGTATCCTCAAAAGAGCTCCGCTGCTGTCAGCTGAAAATTGAGGATTCCTTTCAGCCAATCAACATTCAACTAGCCACTCAACTATTATTGAATTACATTATAATGGAGACGTCCACAATAATTTGAAAGAGGTTGCGATGCTTTATTAAAAATGAGACTGCAAATCCTTGACCTTCGATAAATCAGATGTTCCTCTGTCACACATTACTATACAACCACATATTTGTTATTTCTATCCAAATCATAATTTTGTTTTTGAAGATATTTCTACAGCAAGAAATGAATTGGTTTTCTCTTCGTTACAGATGTTATCAAGATTAGGCTGCTTGCAATGGGGATGTCTTCTTGCTGGACAATGTGCGGCAGCGCAAGGGGGAGCTGACCGGGGAGGATGTGTCTGACATCGTAAACACATCGAAACAACTGGTGAAAGTAAAAGAGGAAATCGAGAAGTTGGAGAATGAGAAAGGAATAATCAGTGAGTCAATTAAAGGCCTTCTGGACAAGCACAACAAGAAAGCTTGTCTCAACTGTTAAATGCTGAGGACCTCTGCCAGTCAATCACAGTCGTTATATTCTAATTAACAATGGTTGAACAATGGAGCCAAATCTCCACTATTATGTATAATGGGATTTTGCTCTATTTCCTCTGTAATGTATGTGACAAACTCCATCTCGTGTCAGTGCATGGACACAGTATAAAGAGTCAGCATTTTCTCTTTTTTTCTGGCTTGGCAGACGAAAGACGAAATGACCTTGAATGAAACTAGTTTCATAGAATGTCAGTCATCGCAAGTCAAGGTGAGATTTAATGCTGCAATGCTACCCAGCATCCCCTCGTAGTAAAACTTACCATTCTGCAGGCTGTTGAATTAGTAACACCGCTGCAGCAAGAAATTAAAAATAAAAAAAAGTCACATGAGGAAAAAAAGATGACTTTTACTGAGAAGAAAACTGAACACAGGCTAGCTTCGGAGTTTTACAAACAGGTTATTTCACAAGAATGTCTACAATAATGGCCTACGTCCTAGGGTTTTGAAAGAGGTGACTATAGAGATAGTGGATGCATTGGTTGTCATCTTCCAAAATTCCATAGATTCGAGAACGGTTCCTGCGGATTTGAAGGTAGCTAATGTAACCCCACTATTTAAGAAAGGAGGGAGAGAGAAAACGGGGAACTACAGACTAGTTAGCCTGACATCAGTCGTAGGGAAAATGCTAGAATCTATTCTTAATGATGTGGTAACAGGACACTTAGAAAATAATAATAGGATTGGGCAGAATCAACACGGGTTTATGAAAGGGAAATCAAGTTTGCTGAATCTGTTAGAGATTTTTGAGGCTATAACTACCAGAATAGATAAGGGGGAAACAGAGGATGTTGTAAATTTGGATTTTCAGAAGGCTTTCGATAAGGTGCCACAGAAGAGGTTATTAGTCAAAATTAGGGCACCTGGGATTGGGGGTAATATATTAGCATGGGTTGAGGATTGGTGAACAGACAGAAAACAGAGAGTAGGAATGAACCGATCATTTTCTGGTTGGCAGACTGTAACTAGTGGGGTACCACAAGCCTGAGTGCTTGGGCCTCAGCTATTCACAATCTATATCAATAATTTGGATGAGGGGACCAAATGTAATACATCCAAGCTGATAATACAAAGGTAGGTGGGAATGTAAGTTGTGAGGAGGATGCAAAGAGGCTTCAAGGGGGTATAGGCAGGCTAAGTGAGTGGGTAAGAACATGGCAAATGGAAGATAATGTGGAGAAATGTGAAATTATCCAAAGGAAAAATAGAAAAGCAGGGTATTTTTTAAATGGTGAGAGATTGGGAAATGTTGGTGTTCAGAGGGATCTGGGTGTCCTTGTAAAAGAATCACTGAAAGCTATACATGCATGTACAGACAGCAATTAAGAAAGCAAATGATATGTTGGCTTTTCTTACAAGAGGATTTCAGTATAAGGAAACAGATCTCTTACTGCAATTATATCTTCTTCTTCTTAGGCAGTCCCTCGGAGTCGAGGATGACTTGCTTCCACACTAATATGAATTCTCAGGTGACTGATGAGTCCAATGCGGGACCTACAGTCTCTGTCACAGGTGGAACAGATGGTGGTTGGTGGGACAGGTTTGTGGGGTGCTTGATTTGTTGTGCGATCCTTCCGCTATTTGTGCTTGGCTTCCGCGTGTGCACGACAAAGAGACAAGAGGTGTGGAGGGGAGTGTCGTAGGGTGGGAGTGTCGGTGTGGAGGGGAGTGTCTTCCCGCTTGTTTCTCCTTCACTTAGAGCGGTCTTGGGCTAGGGATTCCCAGGTGTCAGTGTGGATGTTGTACATTTTCAAGGAGGCTTTGAGGGTGTCCTTGAAGCATTTCCTCTGCCCTCCTGGGACTCGCTTGCCATGTCGGGGCTCTGAGTAGAGCACTTGTTTTGGGAATCTCGTGTCGGGCATGTGGACGATGTGGCCCGGCCATCGGAGCTAATCGAACGTGGTCAATGCTTTGATGCTGGGGATGTTGCCACTGATGTTGGTGCGCCTATCCTGCCAATAGATTTGCAGGATCTTGTGAGGGCAGCGTTGGTGGTACTTCATCAGTGTTTTGAGGTGCCTGCTGTACATAGTCCATGTCTCTGAAGCATTTTAGAGGGTGGGTATTACTAATATTCTGTAAACCATGAGCTTGAGGCCGGGTTTGAGGTCCTGGTCTTCAAACACCCTCTTCCTCAGGCGACCAAAGGCCTGAAAGCAGTGTTGGACTTCATCATTGACATCTGCCTTGTTGACAGTAGGCTCCTGAGGTATAGAAAATGGTCCACATTGTCCAAGGCCTTGTCATGAATCTTAATAATCAAGGGGCAATACTGTGTGGCGAGGGCAGGTTGGTAGAGAACCTTTGTCTTAGGGATGTTTAGTGTAAGGCCCATACTCTCTTTTGCTTCTGTGAAGGTGCTGACGATAGTTTGGAGTTCGACCTCTGAGTGTGCGCAAACACAAGTGCCGTCTGCATATTGTAATTCAATGACAGAGGATGGGACGACCTTGGATCTGGACTGGAGGCGAGGAAGGTTGAACAATTTCCCGTTTGTTCTGTAGATTAGCTCCACTCCAGCAGGGAGCTTCTTGAGGGTGAGATGGAGCATTGCAGCAAGGAAGATCGAGAAGAGGGTTGGTGCGATAACACAGCCTTGCTTGACCCCAGTCCGCACGTGTATTGTGTCTGTGATAGATCCATTGGTCAGGATCACGGCTTGCATGTCATCGTGAAGTAGGCGGAGGATGGTGATTAAATTTTGCAACTATCAGAATAGATAAGGGGGAACCAGAGGATGTCGTATATTTGGATTTTTTGAAGGCTTTCGATAAGGTGCCACAGAAGAGGTTATTAGTCAAAATTGGGGCACCTGGGATTAGGGGTAATATACTAGCATGGGTTGAGGATTGCTGAACAGACAGAAAACAGAGAGTAGGAATAAACGGGTCATTTTCGGGTTGGCAGAATGTAACTAGTGGGGTATCGCAAGGATGAGTGCTTGTGCCTCAGCTATTCACAATTTATATCAATGATTTGGATGAGGGGACTAAATATAATACGTCAAAGTTTGCTGATAATACAAAGCTAGGTGGGAATGTGAGTTGTGAGGAGGATGCAAAGAGGCTTCAAGGGGGTATAGACAGGCTAAGTGAATGGGTAAGAACATGGCAAATGAAAGAAAATGTGGAGAAATGTGAAATTATCCAAAAGAAAAATAGAAAAGCAGGGTATTTTTTAAATGGTGAGAGATTGGGAAATGTTGGTGTTCAGAGGGATCTGAGTGTCCTTGTACAAGAATCACTGAAAGCTATACATGCATGTAGAGATAGCAATTAAAAAAGCAAATGGTATGTTGGCCTTTCTTATAAGAGGATATGAATATAAGGAACCAGATCTCTTACTGCAATTATATCTTCTTTTTCTTAGGCAGTCCCTCGGAGTCAAAGATGACTTGCTTCCACACTAATATGAATTCTCAGGTGACTGATGAATCCAATGTGGGCCTTCAGTCTCGGCAGGGGCAGTTGGTAGTTGGAGGGACAGGTTTGTGGGGTGCTTGGTTTGTCGTGCGATCCTTCTGCTATTTGTGCTTGGCTTCCACATGCTCCCGATGAAGAGATTAGAGGTGTTCGGCGCTTTCCCGCATGTTTCTCCTCCACTTTGAGCGGTCTTGAGCCAGGGGTTCCCAGGTGTTGGTGTGGATGTTGTATTTTTTCAAGGAGCTTTGAGGGTGTCCTTGAAGCATTTCCTTTGCCCTCCTGGGACTCGCTTGCCATGTCGGAGCTCTGAGTAGAGCACTTGTTTGGGGAATCTTGTGTCGGGCATGCGGACGGTGTGGCCTGCCCACCGGAGCTAATTGAACGTGGTCAATGCTTTGATGCTGTGGATGTTGCCACTGACGTTGGTGCACCTATCCTGCCAATAGATTTGCAGGATATTGTGGAGGCAGAGTTGGTGGTATTTCTCCAGTGCTTTGAGGTGCCTGTTGTACATAGTCCATGTCTCTGAAGCATATTGGAGGGTGGGTATTACTACTACTCTGTAAACCATGAGCTTGGTGCCGGGTTTGAGGTCCTGGTCTTCAAGCACCCTCTTCCTCAGGTGACCAAAGGCTGCACTGGCACACTGAAAGCAGTGCTGGACTTCATCATCGATGTCTGCCTTGTTAACAGTAGGCTCCCGAGGTATAGAAAATGGTCCACATTGTCCAAGGCCTCGTCATGGATCTTAATAATCGAGGGGCAGTACTGTGTGGCGAGGGCAGGTTGGGAGAGAACCTTTGTCTTAGGGATGTTTAGTGTAAGGCCCATACTCTCGTATACTTCTGTGAAGATGTTGACGATAGTTTGAAGTTCGACCTCCGAGTGTGCGCAAACGCAAGCGCTGTCTGCATATTGTAATTCAATGACAGAGGATGGGACGACCTTGGATCTGGACTGGAAACGACGGAGGTTGAACAATTTCCCGTTTATTCTGTAGATTAGCTCCACTCCAACAGGGTGCTTCTTGAGGGTGAGATGGAGCATTGCAGCAAGGAAGATCGAGAAGAGGGTTGGTGCGATGACACAGCCTTGCTTGACCCCGGTCTGCACATGTATTGGTGGATCCGTTGGTCAGGATCACGGCTTGCATGTTATTGTGAAGTAGGCGGAGTATGGTGACGAACTTTTGCAGGCAGCCGAATTTGAGGAGGACACTCCACATTCACTCAGGGTTGACAGTGTCGAAGGCCTTTGTGAAATCAAAGAAGGCCATGTACAGGGGTTGCTCCCTTGCATTTCTCTTGAATTGTTGTCCACTGTACCCCTTAGTGGGCGGAATCCACATTGCGATTCTGGGACGAGCTCTTCAGCCACTGGGAGAAGGCGATTGAGGAGGATAAAATCTTGTGATGACTTTCCCTGTGGCAGACAGCAGGGAAACTCCTCTGTAATTACTGCAATCAGACTTGTCACCTTTCTTGAAGATGGTCACGATTACAGCATCTCCGAGATCCCCTGGCATGCTTTCCTCCTTCCAAATAAGAGAAAGGAGTTCATGAATTTTTGCCAATAGTGCTTCAGCAGGGATTCCATCTGCTCCTGAGGCCTTGTTGTTCTTCAGTTGTTGGGTAGCCTTTATATATAATGCTGTGTACAGTTTTGGTCTCCTTACCTAAGCAAGGATATTCTTGCCATAGTGGGAGTGCAACAAAGGTTCACCAGACTGATTCCTGGGATGGAGGGATTGTCCTATGAGAGATTGAGTAGATGAGGCCTATATTCTGAAATGAGGAGAAATTTCTTCACTCAGATGGCAGTGAATCTTTGGAATTCTCTACCCCAGAGGATTATGGATGCTAAGTCGTTGAGTATATTTAAGACATAGATCAATACATTTTTGGATATTAAGGGAATCAAGGGATGTGGGGATAGCGCAGGAAAGTGGATTTGAGGTAGAAGATCAGCCATATCCTTATTGAATGACGGAGCAGGCTCAAGGGATCGAATGGCCTACTCTTGCTCCTATTTCTTATGTTCTAAATGTCATTATGTATATGGCACAAACATAGGGCTGGATTTTCGGTTGGAGGCTTCTTAGGGCGCTAATGGTGGCTGGTCGGTAAATTTTGTGCCGGAAAATAATTTGCTACGGCAGCCAAAAAATTCAGTTGCTGTGCCCTGCGAGTGGAGCAAAGTGCTAAAGGTGGTGTTCCACACCTCTCTTAGGATGCTAGGCCGGCTGAGCAACTGAAAATACGTTGCTAAAGAGCTGGCTTCGGAGCCCTCCCTGCCAAAAAAAATCAGGACAAAAAATACAGAAAACATTCCCAATAAAATACTCCCCCCAAATAAAGATGAATCGCAAAGAAAAACCCAAAGCTATATCAATTTCATTTACTTTTTTCAGTCATTCCTTCCCTTAGTGCCCCGGGACTGATCGCCAGATTTCTCTGGCAGTCTCACTACAGGACGCTGTGGGGGCTGCTCCAAGCAAATATCGCATCGCTGTCAAAATCGGGGGTGTTGCACACCGGCGACGCTCCTGGGTGGTACTGCTCTGCGACGTCGCAAAACCGACGCCAAATTTCCCGGTGGGGCTCTGAAAGCTTGTCGTCTGGGTGTTAACCATTTTGTGACCCATTACCGCCCCTCTGAGATGCTAACAGGCGCAATCCAAACAAAAATCCAGCCCCATGGACTACTAAAATACTTAAGTTAACATTCAGTTCCTCTGAGGTTTGGCTTCCATGACCTCAGCAGATCAGCAAGATTCCTTGATCTACTGGCGATCTTTTAAATCAGCTTTGACCCTATGGGCTAGAACCTCCACTTTTTTTGCATGTTTAACGCACACTTAATGCCCATTTTACCGCTGAAATGACGTATAATGCCCATATATCGCCCATTTTGGCACAAAATTGAAACTGATGGGCATTTTTAGGAAACTTATCGCCGAGCATTACTTGCCCCATGTGGTTAACGCCGAAAAAAAATATTACTGCCCGCCCACTTTTTTTGGGTGGAATCAGCAGGATGGGCGAATTCAATGACCATAATATCACCCAGGGTTACTTTCCGCATGGAATTAATGCCGACATTCAATATTAACGCCCGCCCACTGTTTTTGTCGTAAAGAGCATATTTACCCAATCTACTGGCCATAGAGATTGCCCATCATCAATTTCACCACCTCGCACACATTTCGCCCACAATATCGCTCGCTCAAAAAACCGCCCACAAAAAGTGTAACTAACCGGGATGAATCACAGCATTATGGACATCATGTTGTAGATCACATGTCGTGTCCTTTAAAAGGCTGCTGTGCTTCAACCTCAGTAGAGTTCGGATGTACTCTGCAGGTCATTGGAGTTGATGTGAACATCTCTAAAAGCATCTTGACCACACTGTGACCGATTGGAATTGAAGAGGTGTATTCGTCGGGACATTCCTTGTTTGTATGCAATTGGTGGAAAATGGAGAACTACTGCAATGGGGCCTGTCCTTTCTCACCCTCTCTTGGTGACCAAATACATGCAGCAGACTCGACATTGCCGAAGGAAGGCTGCACTGCATTATGTGCCCAATGAATGAAGTGACAGACAGAGGAGGAGGAACAGATGTTACAACCCCCGCAAGTACAAGGAGAAGCATTCTTACATCGACTTGCACGACACAACCTGCCTTCGGAGACTGCGCTTCCACAAAGAGGTTATCACTGAGGTATGCCAATTGATAAGGGCAGATCTGCAGCCTGCCAGCACCATCAGAACTGCACTGTCCGTCGAGGTCAAAGTCACCGTGGCACTGTCATTCTATGCCTCGGGTTCTTTTCAGACCACAGCTGGCGACATTTGCGGACTTTCTCAGCATGTACACATTGCTGCTTTAGACATGTCACTGAAGCCCTGTACACATGCAGGAAGGACTTGATCAGCTTCCCTATGACAAGGGAGACACAGAGTGAGAGGGCTCTAGGTTTCTCCAGAATTGCAAACATCCTCAAAGTGCAGGGAGCAATAGACTGTATGCACATCGCGATGCGGGCACCTTTTCAGGATGCTGAGGTTTTCAGGAACTGCCAGGATTCCACTCCCTGACTGTCCAACCAGCAAATTATACTGGCTGTGAATGCTCAATTCCGGGCAGCATCCATGATGCGCACATCCTGCGTGAGAGCACTGTATCTGACTTGTTTAACAATGAGCCACAAGGTCAATGCTGGATGCTTGCGGACAAAGGATATGGCCTCGCCACCTGGCTGAAGACCCCCCTGCGTGACACCCACACGGACAAATCTCTCAGCACACAAATGCTAGCAATGTTCATAAATTAACTGGAACTGTGTTTGCAAGCAAAGATGTACAGGGCAGAAATCATGAGTCTGCAACTGCCAGCAGGTGTCAGGTGACCCAGATGACTCAGAATCCCCAACAAATGATTAATGC
Source organism: Pristiophorus japonicus (assembly GCF_044704955.1). NCBI lineage: Eukaryota > Metazoa > Chordata > Chondrichthyes > Pristiophoridae > Pristiophorus > Pristiophorus japonicus. The sequence goes on along the minus strand of NC_091988.1, from coordinate 152,463,021 downwards.
AAGGCAATTAACACCTTGTTGGCATTGTGGAGGCTTCCATTGAGCCTATTCATGCCGCTTCAAAGAATATGTTTGCAAAAGCTGTGGAACAATGGGGCACCTTCAACGAGCTTGCAGATGAGCTGCAAGCTCTGAAAAACCTGCTAACCATCACATGGCAGAGGAAGATCAGTCCATGGTGGATCAAAGCAATTTTGAGCCTCAGAGACAGGAGGCAGATGCTGAAGTACATGGGGTGCACACATTTTCGACGAAATGTCCACCGATAATGCTAAACATAAAAGTTAATGGCTTAACCGTAGCCATGGAACTGGACACTGGCGCTAGCCAATCCATCATGAGTAAAAAGATGTTTGAGGGACTGTGGTGCAACAAGGCACTCAGACCAGCCCTGAGCCCCATCCACACGAAACTGAGAACGTACATCAAAGATCTCATCACTGTCCTGGGCAGCGCCATGGTCAAGGTCACCTACGAGGGCATGGTGCATGAACTACCACTCTGGATTGTCCCGGGCGATGGCCCCACACTGATTGGAAGGAGCTGGCTGGGCAAAATCTGTTGGAACTGGGATGACATCCGAGAGCTATCACATGTCGATGAGGCTTCACGTGCCCCAGGTTCTTAACAACTTTCCTTCCCTTTTTGAGCCAGGCATTGGAAACTTTTCCGGGGCGAAGATGCGGATCCACTTGGTCCCAGAGGCACGACCCATTCACCACAAGGCGCGAGCGGTACCTCACATGATGAGGGAGAGAGTGGAAATCGAGCTGGACAGGCTGCAATGCGAGGGCATCATCTCCCCAGTGGAATTCAGCTAGTAGGCCAGCCCGATTGTTCCTGGACTCAAAAGTGATGGCACATTCAGGATTTGCGCCGATTATAAAGTAACTATTAATCGTTTCTCGCTACAGGACCAATACCGCTACCTAAGGCAGGCAACCTATTGTGACGCTGGCAGGAGGCAAGACGTTCACCAAGTTCGACCTGACTTCGGCCCACATGACGCAAGAGCTGGAGGAGTCTGTGAAGGTCCTCACCTGCATCAACACGCACAAGGGACTGTTCATCTACAACAGATGCCCGTTTGGAATTCGGTTGGCTACAGCGATCTTCCAGAGAAACATGGAGAGCCTACTCAAGTCGGTACCACGCATGGTGGTTTTTCAGGACGACATATTGGTCACGGGTCGGGATACCGTCGAGCACTTACAAAACCTGGAGAAGGTCCTCCAGCGACTGGATCACGTAGGGCTGCAGCTGAAGAGGTCGAAATGCGTCTTCATGGCAACAGAAGTGGAGTTTTTGGGGTGAAACATCGCGGCGGACAGCATTCGGCCCACAGACGCCAAGACAGAGGCTATCAGGAATGCGCGCAGGCCACAGAACGTCACGGACACCTGGGACTCCTCAACTATTTTGGTAACTTCCTACCAGGGTTAAGCACCCTCTTAGAGCCCCTACATGTGTTAATGCGTAAAGGTGAGAACTGGATATGGGGAAAAAAACAAGTAATTGCTTTTGAGAAAGCCAGAAACATTTTATGCTCCAACAAGCTGCTTGTATTGTATAACCCGTGTAAAAGACCTGTGCTAGCATGTGATGCATCGTCGTACAGAGCCGGGTGTGTATTACAACAAGCTAATGTTGCAGGGAAGTTGCAACCTGTCACCAATGCCTCCAGGAGCTTGTCTAAGGCCGAGCATGATTGAGAAAGAGGCATTAGTGTGTGTGTTCCGGGTAAAGAAAATGCATCAGTACCTGTTTGGCCTCAAATTTGAGCTGGAAACCGATCACAAGCCTCTCATATCCCTGATCACTGAAAACAAGGGGATAAATACTAATGCCTCAGCCCGCATACAAAGGTAGACACTCGTGCTATCAGCGTATAACTATACCATCCGCCACAGGTCAGGCACCGAGAACTGTGCGGATGCTCTCAGTCGGCTACCATTGCCCACCACGGGGGTGGAAATGGCGCAGCCTGCAAATTTGTTGATGGTGGCGTAGCCCGCGGACATGTTGATGGTCATGGAAGCATTTGAAAATGATAAATCACCTGTCACGGCCTGCCAGATTAGGACTTGGACCAGCCAAGGTCCTCTGCTGTCCCTGGTAAAAAAACGTGTACTGCATGGGAGCTGGGCCAGCATCCCCATTGAAATGCAAGAGCTAATCAAGCCATTCCAGCGGGGTAACTGCATAGTGTTACCCAAAAAGGACAGGGAGACGTTCATCTTGGATCTCCACAGCACACACCCGGGTATAGTAATGATGAAAGCAATAGCCAGATCCCACGTGTAGTGGCCCGGTATCGACTCTGACTTAGAGTCCTGTGTACGGTAATGCCACGTGTGTGCTCAGTTGAGCAACGTGCCCAGAGAGGCACCACTAAGTTTGTGGTCCTGGCCCTCCAGACCATGGTCGAGGATCCATGTCGACTATGCAGGCCCGTTTCTCGGTAAAATGTTCCTGGTGGTGGTGGATGCTTTTTCAAAATGGATTGAATGTGAAATAATGTCGGGAAGCACCGCCACTGCCACCATTGAAAGCCTGAGGGTCATGTTTGCCACCCATGGTCTGCCTGACATACTGGTCAGTGACAACGGGCCATGTTTCACCAGTGCCGAATTTAACAAATTCATGACCCGCAATGGGATCAAACCTGTCACCTCGGCCCTGATTAAACCAGCCTCCAATGGGCAGGCAGAGCGGGCAGTACAAACAATCAAATAGAGCCTTAAACGAGTCACAGAAGGCTCACTCCAAACCCGACTGTCCCGAGTACTGCTCAGCTCCCGCACGAGACCCCACTCACTCACAGGGTTGCCCCTGGCTGAGCTACTGATGAAAAGGACACTTAAAACCAGACTTTTGCTGGTTCACCCCAACCTCCATGGTCAGGTAGAGAGCAGGCGGCAGCAACAAAATGTAAACGATGGTTGCGCCACTGTGTCACGGGAAATTGATCTGAATGACCCTGTGTATGTGCTAAATTATGGACATGGTCCCAAGTGGATCGTGGGCACGGTGATAGCTAAAGAAGGAAGCAGGGTGTTTGTAGTCAAACTAGACAATGGATAAATTTGCAGAAAGCACTTGGACCAAACGAGGCTGCGGTTCACAGACTGCCCTGAACAACCCACAGCAGACACCACCTTTTTCGAGCCAACAACACACATCCAAAAGATCAACAACACCACGCCGGACCAGGAAATCGAACCCATCATGCCCATCAGCCCAGCAAGGCCAGGCTCACCCAGCAGCCCTGCAGGGCCAACAACATGCCAGCCCAGCGTGGGCACAGCCAACACACCAGAATAGACATTTGTACCGAGGCGGTCCACCAGGGAAAGAAAGGCTCCTGACCGCCTCACCTTGTAAACAGCTTTCACTTTGACTTTGGGGGGAAGTGATGTTGTGTATCTGTAAAGCATGCACTCCCATGTTCCGTCACCAGGAAGAGCATCCCCTGAAGTCCCAAGGGATCCCAGGATCCCTTGGGAGCACTGTATATAAGCCGGCCCCTAAGGCCTGTTCCTCACTCTGGAGTGTCTTAGTAAAGACAGAGGCCACTGTTACTTTAACCTCCCTGTGTGCAGTCTCATCTGTGTTAGGAACACACTAATGTTGTTTCTTGCTTTCTGGTAACTCGGAATATGACATATCTGCTTTACTATAGTTGAAAAGCAATATATGTCATCTGAAGTAAAACTTTCCACAGAGTAATTTGTTGTCTTCACCATGTGGATGGTAATCTGATGATGCAGATCCCCACACTTTTTAGAAACCGCTTGATTTTTATTCAATTGTTGTCAATGAATGGGATCCTGCATCACCAGATTAATACCCATATGGTGAAGGTGAAAATTTACTCCAATATATTTGTGCCATTGTATACAAGTATTATCCTAATGCTATGTTGTTGTAAAGATTCAATTTATCTGACAACGATTGGAAAAATATTGTTTGGTGACTACTGTATGTTCAACCCATCCACCTCACCCACTTACCTCAGTTATTAGTTTGGATATCTTATACTGAGAATAGCAGAATGTGTACTGCTACAACTGCCACAACTACAATTTGCATTTATATAGCGCATTTAACATAATAACACTCCCCAAAGTGCATTATCAGACAGAATTTGTCACTGAGCCATATAAGGAAATATTGGGACAGGTGACCAAAAGCTTAATCAAAGAGGTCGGTTTTAAGTAGCATCTTAAAGGAGGAAAGAGAGTTAGAGGGGTGAAAGGATTTTGGGAAGGCATTCCAGAACTTAGGGTCTAAGCAGCTGAAGGCACAGCTGCCAATGAAGGGGCAAAGGAAATCTGGATGCCCAAGAGGGCAGAATTAATCTAGAAGGCACAGCACATCTACATCACAGTTTAATAATCTATCAAGCACTGGAACACTGCTTCATCTGCCATAGCAGAAAAGGTTGCAGGTTAAGCTATCATTTACTAGCCAATGCAACATTTTGGCAACATCATGATATGTAGGACAGAAGATTCTTGGGTGATCAAATGTGATGTACTGCTCTTGGAAAGGGTTATCTGCAGATTGAAAGTGATTGAAATACAGGGCAGTGCAAGGAAATGGAGCAAGGACAGCAGACATTGACGCACAAGCTCTGCCATCAACAGAGTTGCTGCTTCTAACTGCGCGTCATTTACATTGTTACCAAAAATACAGGAGTCGGCACACTATTGAAGTTCCTCAGTTTTATATTAATTATCATTACAAATCTTCGATGTGTTCTAAAATGATAAATTAATGTATTTGCAAATGACCTTTCACTCTGACTTCCTTATCACAGTGACAGGAATAGATCATTCTGAGATAAATTCTGTGAAACTATTTGTTTTTAAAATTTACAAAAGGTACCTTGCCTCTCTTGGAGAGGATGATTTACTGGTGGTTTGAACTTTCCCAATGGTAGACGAAGTTAAGGAATATGATGGTGCAATGATGACAGCAGTACCACCAACAATGGCAGAGGAGACAAAGGTGAAGGTGCCTACTTGAAAGTAGGGACATTGATACATCCTGGGAGGGAGCAAGATGAGGTGGGTATTTATTTTTGTTGCAGGATTTTACTTACTTTAATCTTAGGATCTAAGGTAGGAGTAGCTTAAAAGATGCAAGGTATAGTTTGTATTTGAAGCTGAAAACTAAACTGACGAGATGTTTGTGTGAATAAATGACACAATTCACATATATCTGGTATCAAACAGCTCAGCAGGTTTCAGTGTCAACTCCTGTGTATCGGTGCGATAAACTGGGTAATCTATATACTCATCATCCCAAGGGAGCCAATGATGGAAAGCTGGAAAAGCTGTGTTGGTAATGGAAGAGCCAGCATTCACTTTAGTATTTCAGATAGCTGGTGCAGTCATACAGATGGTTAACATCGCATACAAATAATGTGCTTCTCCTATGCAAATGGCAAAAAAAAAGATTTGCATTTACGTACACCTTTCACAACCACCGGACCTCCCAAAGCGCTTTACAGCCAATGAAGTACTTTTGAAGGGTAGTCACTGTTGTAATGTAGGAAACACGATATCCAATTTGTGCACAGCAAGCTCCCACAACAGCAATGTGATAATGACCAGATAACCTATGTTAGTGATGTTGACTGAGGCATTATTATCGACTAGGACACCAGGGATAACTCCTCTGCTCTTCTTCAAAATAGTACCATGGGATCATTTACGTCCACATTACAGAGCAGACAGGACATCGGTTCAATGTCTCATCTGAAAGCTGGCACCTCTAATAGTGCAACACTCCCTCAGTACCTCATTGGAGTGTCAGCCTAGATTTTTGCGCTCAAGTCCTGAAGTGGGACTTAAACCCACAACTTTCTGACTCAGAGGTGAGAGAGCTACTAACTGAGCCACTGATGGACAGACAAGCGGAAAAAACCAGGGTCTGGAAATTCGCCCATGCTCATTTCAAGCTGGAAGTGCGCCGCCCACCATATTGGTAAGGGTCACTATATCGGTATGCAGTGCTCATATCTGCAAAAAGCATTGGACCTTTGCATATGCAAATAAGGGGATACGCCTTTTTGAGGCTCTTACTGCAAGATTGGTTTCCCTTGAGGAAGCTGGCGCTGGCTCCTCTCAGGAAAAACAGGCCTACGTGCGGCCTAACAGGTGGTCCTTAAAGGTATCGCCTGTTAGGTTGCGACCAGCAAAGTAAGTTTGTAAAATATACTTACCTGAATGTGCAGCCAGGAGGAGCAGGAGTGCTACCTCTGAGCCCACATTCAAAGAATGGCCACTATCTGCCATGCCCCCTTCCCCCAGATCACCACTCTCTGCCACCCCGCACCGTTCCCTCCCAACCGAATCACCCTTCCTCACTTACCTGAGGGCGGCTGCAATGCCAGCACTGGATTGATATTCTTTCATGTTTCACTGGCTCCATGGAAATGAGGCCCAAAGCTTAATATCTTGCCGCTTCTGGACTGCTCCCTGTGCCCACCACATGCCCAAAAATGGATGCGACTGAATTTCTAGACCTGGGATTCCTCTGCGTCTAACTGAACATAGATCAGATGGATCAGTTGCATGAGATCCACATTGTGGGAGTCGATGGCATGATAATAATGTAAAATCACACGGACACAAACCTCTCAGATTGGGATATTGCAAAGCATAATCAGCAGCAATTAGTTCAACCCCAAAGGAAATCAAGAGGTGCGATAACTCATTCAAAATGACAAGACATAAACTTAAATGAGGTTAATTGATATTTTTACAGCCAATTTACTGATTGACTCTATAATCTATAATTAGTTGCTTGCTATGAATGTTAAAGAAAGCCATTATGGAATTGACCACAGTTATTGAAGTCTTTGCAACCTTTTCGACTTTATTTTAATAAGGGATGGATAGTAATAATAATGAACATATTTTAAAATAAGGATTATTCACTACTACAGCAGAATGCAGACATGACTTGAAAAGTTACACCTAATAAGGATATCATAAGAACATAAGAACATAAGAAGTAGTAACAGGAGTAGGCCATACGGCCCCTTGAGCCTGCTCCGCCATTCAATAAGATCATGGCTGATCTGATCATGGACTCAGCTCCACTTCCCCGCCCACTCCCCATGACCCCTTATCGCTCAAGAAACTGTCTATTTCTGTCTTAAATTTATTCAATGTCCCAGCTTCCACAGCTCTCTGAGGCAGCAAATTCCACAGATTTACAACCCTCTGAGAGAAGAAATGTCTCCTCATCTCTGTTTTAAATGGGCGGCACCTTATTCTAAGATCATGCCCTCTAGTTCTAGTCTCCCACATCAGTGGAAACGTCCTCTCTGCTTCCACCTTGTCAAGCTCCCTCATAATCTTATACGTTTCGATAAGATCACCTCTCATTCTTCTAAACTCCAATGAGTAGAGGCCTAACCTACTCAAACTTTCCTCATAGGTCAACTCCCTCATCCCCGGAATCAACCTAATGAAGCTTCTCTGAACTGCCTCCAAAGCAAGTATATCATGACACAGGAACTTTTTTAATTCATTATCCAAATGTAAAGCAGATCTAATTCAGACTTCACCATCACTGATAATATCGCTGATTATATGAATAGCAAGCTAAGGTGCCTGTTTAAAATCTCTTAACAGAATGTACCCAAGACTTCAAATAACGTGTAATAATATTTATAATGGTTCTTAACTTTCTATTTAAGTTATGCCTGTAATTTTACAGATATGCTGTTGCAAATATTCATTTATTAAATAATGTTTGCATATACTTAACAGTACATATATTTACGCTTTCTATTAACTTTTGGTCAAAATAGGATAAGAAATAAGTAAATAATGGTGACTTGGGAATGTGTGATAACATCTCTTTCATCTCTTGTACTTGGCCAGCAATCCCAGCCAGACAGGGGGATTGAGCTCTCTTTTTCTGCTGGTGGCTACTAAAGGTTCCAATATAAACAAATTAAACAAATGGGTTGGTGACTCCATTAAAATAATAGGCAGAGGAAAGTTAATGAAATGTTTTTAGCATTATTCTGTTATTATTGCAAAATGTAATTCCTGTAACTGACACAACCCCCACCACCTGCCCCCGTGCCACCACCACCACTTTTCCTACCCCATTCTTAACTATCCATTCTTACAAAAGAATAAAAATCTGAATCTTCATGATCCTACAGGTTTCTCATTCAGAAGGTCCTGAAGAGAGGATTGATGTAATCTTCAATGATTGTCTTTGTTATATATGTAAACTTGTATATACCTTGTACAGCCACAACAATCTCTTGGGAGCACAGTTACTTAAAGAGGCCACACAGGCTGGAGATGCACTCTGGAGACCTGCAATAAAAGACTACAGTCACACTTTACTTTGAGCTCACAGTATCCAGTCAGACTCTTTATTCATACATAACGACTGGCGACGAGATACAGATGACAAACCCAACGATGCAGAGAACAGTGGGCATCCTGGAGAAATTCTCGGAGGGAGATGATTGCGAAACCTTCATGGAGCGACTCGACCAATACTTCATGGCCAATGAGCTGGAAGGAGAAGCAAACGCTGCCAAACGAAGGGCGATTCTCCTCACCGTCTATGGGGCACCAACGTATGGCCTCATGAAAAATCTGCCTGCTCCAGCGAAACCCACAGAGAAATCGTACGAAGATTTGTGCACACTGGTCCGGGAGCATTTGAACCCGAAGGAAAGCGTTCTGATGGCGAGGTACCGGTTCTACACCGACAAAAGGTCTGAAGGCCAGGAAGTGGTGAGTTATGTCGCTGAGCTAAGACGCCTTGCAGGACATTGCAAATTTGAAGGACATTTGGAGCACATGCTCAGAGACTTTTTCATACTTGGTATTGGCCATGAAATGATACTTCGCAAACTTTTGACTGTAGAGACCCCAACCTTGAGTAAGGCCATAGCGATAGCCCAGGCATTCATTGCCACCAGTGACAATACTAAGCAAATCTCTCAGCACACGAGTGCTGCTACAAGTACTGTGAACAAAGTGATGTTGTTTTCAAAATGCAACATAAAGGACAGGCCCCACATGCCTGCAGCTGCACATCCACAGATGTCTCAGAGTCCACCATCAAGGGTGATGAATGCAAGGCCATTAACACCTTGTTGGCGCTGTGGGGGTGATCATCATTTCCATTCATGCTGATTCAGAGGGTATGTTTGCAAGGGCTGTGGAACAATGGGACACCTCCAACATATGTGCAGGCGAGCTGCAAATCCTGTTAATCCTGCAAACCACCATGTTGCAGAGGAGGACAGATCCATGGAGGATCACGACAAACTAGAGCCTCAGACCAAGGAGGCAGAGGTATATGGGGTGCATACATTTACCACTAAGTTTCCCCCGATAATGCTGATGGTTGAACTAAATGGACTCCCGGTGTCAATGGAGCTGGACATGGGCATGAGCCAGTCCATTATGAGCAAAAAGACTTTTGAAAAATTGTGGTGCAGCAAGGCCTCAAGACCAGTCTTGACTCCAATTCGCACAAAACTAAGAACTTACACCAAGGAACTGATTCCCGTAATCAGCATTCTACTGTAAAGGTCTCCTACAATGGAGCGGTGCACAAGCTACCACTCTGGATGGTACCGGACAATGGTTCCACGCTGCTCGGCAGGAGCTGGCTGGGAAAGATACGCTGGAACTGGGACGATGTCTGAGTGCTCTCGTCCGCTGACGACACTTCGTGTGCCCAGGTCTTAAACAAGTTCCCTTCGCTATTCGAACCGGGCATCAGGAAGTTCCAAGGAGCAAAAGTGCAGATCCACGTAATTCCGGGGGCGCGATCCATTCATCACAAGGCGAGAGCAGTACTGAACATGATGAGAGAAAGGGTAGAGATCGGGCTGGACTGGCTGCAAAGAGAGGGCATCATTTTGCCGATTGAATTCAATGAGTGGGCCAGTCCGATCGTTCCAGTCCTCAAGGGAGATGGCACCATCAGAATCTGTGGTGATTACAAAGTAACTATCAATCGTTTCTCCCTGCAGGATCAATACCCACTACCAAAGGCTGATGACCTTTTTGCTATGATGGCAGGAGGAAAGACGTTCACCAAGTTGGACTTGACTTTGGCCTACATGACGCAAGAGCTGGAGGAATCATCGAAGAGCCTCACCTGCATCAACACGCACAAAGATCTCTTCATTTATAACAGATGCCCGTTTGGAATTCGATCAGCGCGGCAATATTCCAGAGAAACATGGAAAGCTTACTGAAGTCGGTCCCGCGCACAGTGGTCTTCCAGGACGACATCTTGGTTACAGGTCGGGACACAGTCGAGCATCTGCAGAACCTGGATGAGGTTCTTAGTCGACTCAATTGCTCAGGTTAAAATGCTTGAAGTGCATTTTCCTGGCACCTGAAGTGGAGTTCCTGGGGAGGAGAATTGTGTCAGACGGCATCAGGCCCACCAATTCGAAGATGGACGCAATCGAGAACTCACCGAGGCCACAGAACATGATGGAGCTGCGGTCGTTTCTAGGACTCCTGAACTACTTTGGTAACTTCGTACTGGGTCTCAGCACACTGTTAGAACCACTGCACATCTGACTGCATAAAGGAGATGAATGGGTATGGGGAAAAAGCCAAAAAAATGCCTTTGTAAAAGCTAGAAAATTGCTATGCTAAAACAAATTGCTTTTGTTGTATGATCCATGTAAGCGTTTGGTACTAGCATGTGATGCGTCGTCGTATGGCGTCGGGTATGTATTGCAACAAGCTAATGATTTTGGGAAATTGTAACCGATTGCTTATGCATCCAGAAGTCTGTCTAAGGCTGAGAGAGCCTACAGCATGATTGAAAAAGAAGCAATAGCGTGTGTCTAAGGGGTAAAGAAAATGCGTCAATATCTGTTTCGGCTAAAATTTGAATTGAAAACTGACCTGAAGCCACTAATATCCCTGTTTTTCGAGATTAAGGGGATAAATACTAATGTATCAGCCTGCATCCAGAGATGGGCGCTCACGTTGTCTGCATACAACTATGCCATCCGCCACAGGCCAGGCAAAGAAAACTGTGCCAGTGCTCTCAGTAGGCTGCCATTGCCCACCACAGGGGTGCAAATGACGCCGCCCGCAGATTTAGTCATGGTTATGGAAGCATTTGAAAGTGAGCAATCACCCGTCACAGCCCGACAGATTCGAACCTGGACGAGCCAGGACCCCTCACTGTCCCTCGTTAAAAACTGTATGCTTCACGGGAGCTGGTCCAGTGTCCCAATGGAAATGCAGGAAGAGATAAAGCCATACCAGCGGTGCAAAGATGAAATATCTATACAGGCAGACTGTCTTCTGTGGGGAAATCGGGTAGTGGTCTCCAAGAAGGGCAGAGACACTTTCATCAATGACCTCCACAGTACCCACCCAGGCATCGTAATGGTGAAAGTGATAGCCAGATCACACGTGTGGTGGCCCGGTATCGATGCGGACTTAGTGTCCTGCGTGCACAGATGTAACATATGCTCACAGTTAAGCAATGCACCCAGGGAGGCACCACTAAGTTTATGGTCTTGGCCCTCCAAATCGTGGTCTAGGGTCCATGTCGACTATGCAGGCCCGTTCTTGGGTAAAATGTTCCTTGTGGTTGTAGATGCATACTCCAAATCGATTGAATGTGAGATAATGTCGGCAAGCACATCTGCTGCGACCACTGAAAGCCTGTGGGCCATGTTTGCCACACACGGACTACCTGGTGTCCTTGTGAGCGACAACGGGCCATGTTTTACCAGTGCCGAATTCAAAGAGTTCATGACCCGTAACAGCATCAAACATGTCACATCTGCCCCATTCAAACCAGCATCCAATGGTCAGGCAAAAAGAGCAGTGCAAACTATCAAGTAGGGCTTGAAGAGGGTAACTGAAGGCTCACTGCAGACTCGCCTATCCTGGGTCCTGCTTTGCTACCGCACGAGATCCCACTCGCTCACTGGGATTCCACCTGCTGAACTGCTCATGAAAAGGGCGCTTAAGACAAGGCTCTCGTTAGTTCACCCTAATCTACATGAACAGGTAGAGAGCAGGCGGCTTCAACAAAGTACATATCATGATGGCTCAAAGGTGTCACCCGAAATTGAAATCAATGATCCTGTATTTGTGTTGAATTATGGACAAGGTCCCAAGTGGCTTTCCGGCACTATTGTGGCCAAAGACGGGAGCAGGGTGTTTCGGGTCAAACTTTCAAATTCAGCGGAAACACTTGGACCAAATCAAACTCAGATTCACAGACTATCCTGAGCAACCCACTTTGGACCCTACCTTCTTTGACCCCCCAACATACACACCAGTGGCAACCGACACCACAGTTGGCCACAAAGCAGAACCCATTATTCGCAGCAGCCCAGCAGGACTTACCACACCAGGCAGCCCAGCAAGGCCAGCTGCACAGCAGCCCAGCGAGGGCCCAACAGGCGATTCACCAATACCAGCATTTGCACCGAGATGATCAACCAGGGAAAGAAGAGCCCCAGATTGACTCACCTTGTAAATAATCACACTGTTGACTTGGGGGGGGGGTGTTGTTAAATATGTAAACTTGTATATACCTTGTACAGCCACCAGAGAGCTCATCCCCTGGAGTGTCAAGGGATCCCACAATCCCTTGGGAGCACAGGTACTTAATGAGCCCTCACAGGCTGGAGAGGCACTCTGGAGACCTGTAATAAAAGACTAAGGTCACACTTTACTTTGAGCTCACAGTATCCTGTCAGACTCTTCATTCATAACAGTCCTAGTAACCAAGACACTTTTATTTCACTGTTAACAAATTGCACTCAATTTGTAACACAAGTTATGCAATCCTGCTCTTGACAACCTGTGAAACTTTACTTACAAGACCAAATTGGATATGCAATTTTAGTCATTTCAGTATTCGACCTTTTGCTACATTTAAACTGCAGCTACTGGTCTCAGTTCAGTAGATGCATGAAGGGTTCCTGCCAGGCAAAATTCATATCTACTGTTTGACCCCTGGTAGGCTGGAATTTCAATTGTCTTCTTCAAGAGAGAGTTCTGCATGTGCATGGTTATATGAACCTCACCCAATAGTTAAAAGTTAAATATTTAGAAAGATTCAGAGGGTAGAATTCCCATTCCCTAAATATCGAAATCATCATTAAACTTTACAAATGCCCAAGGATCCAAAGGACCACTGAGAGCTTTGTAAACCAGGCTTGACACCACACTGGATTCAGATTCGATGTCCTACTGAAGGTGTGTGAGACTACCTCCCTTGGGGAGTGTCCGATTCCTTCTCCTCAGACTGATCGTGTGCCCACATTCCAGATTAACAGTGTACCTCAGACTTGAGAACATAATTTAAGCTGAAATTTCAGTGTAGTGTTGCACTGTCGGAGGTACCGTCTTTCTGATGAGACATTAAACTGAGGCACTGACTGCCCTTTCAGGTGGATGTAAATGATCCCACACCACTAGTCCAAAGAATAGCGAGGGATTTCTCCCAAGTGACCCAGCCAATATTTATCTCTCAACCAATATTCCTAAAACAGATTATCTGGTCATTATCTCATTGATGTTTGTGGGAGCATTCTGTGCACAGATTGGCTGCTGCGTTACCTACATGACAAGAGTGCCTGCATTTCAAAAGTATTTTTATTGGCTGTGAAGCACTTTGGGCCACATTAGGTTGTGAAAGTCTAAATGCAAGTTCTTTCTTTAATTCTCTTAGTTCAAGTTCATGACTCCTGACCACTGACTCACCAACCAGAACAAATAGGCCCAGAAATCGATCACGCCCAAAATGAATAGAATAGGTTTGAAGAGGGAAAAAGAGAAACAACAGTGGTAAGGAAAAGATAAAAAACAAAACTGTACTTAGAGAATGGAAAATATAACAATAATGAAAGGTTTTAATATGCATCTTCCTCATCAGGCTGAATTTTCAATGGGAGTTTGAACTCTGTACTAAATATGCAAAGATTAAAATTAATCCATTTGCCTTTTTCTGGAGTGTAGCACTGAAGTATAAACAACAACAGATGCATTATTCAGATTTCAAATCAATATCGCCTGTATCAGCTATAATCCTGAATTGAAAAAAGATTGGGCAAAAGTCCAGAGCAACTCTTTCTAATGACTTCACACTTGAAGCAGAAGAAGGAAAAATTTATCATCTAACTGAGCATATACCATCTATCAAATCACTTGCTATATTCATGATAAAGTGGTTTCAAAAATGGCTTCAGAAAGTGATTGCTCAACAAACCACAGCAACTCCCAAGGATATTTTTTCCCAACTTCAGAAAATAGATGCAGATAAAAAGAATCTTAATTCTGAACATTATCCTTACCAAAATGTATAGGTAATCTTCAAATTAAAATAAAATTTTACATGACCCTTATCAGTTTTCAGATAAAGACTTATGACATTATATATATGAATATCACACACACACATACATACATATATAATATACATGCATACATTGTAATAAACTTGATTGTAGTGCTTTTCCTCCTCTTATTCCCCACATCTTAAATCATTGTTTAAAGGCAAAGAATAGAAACAGCTTGCTTGTTAGTCATATCAAGTTTCTGCATTTTGTACAGATTTTTTTATATCATCATCTTAATTTTAATTTTGTAGCTAAATCTTCCAAATAATAGTTAACTGAATGAAAACTCCTTGTTTAAGAAATCATACAATTCATCAGTTTGGCAACTTATTTCTATTGTCATTTCTCATGGAAAGAATGTGGCGACATTCCTGGTTGACTTGCTCTCATGGACACCCCGGGGTCTGTGCCCCCTTACTTCGGTTTCCTCCAGGAGGGATTGAAGGTCAGAATCAGAGAAGTTCTGTGTTCTTCTCTTGATTGGTGCCGTGCCCTGCTGTTTTGTCTGGCTGCCCAGTGCAGATGGTCCTGCTGAAAGGCATAACAAAAAGATTGATGTGACATCCAGCCCATTTATCTGAGAGTCACATGAGTGAGCCAAGCACTGTTGCTTCCTCATCTTGTCTCCCAGTCTGCTGCTGAAGTGCGCAAGCAGAATTATCTTTTTAACATTTCCATGCACTCCAGCAAATGACATGCATTTTACAGGGGATTTACACCAATGAATGCAAGTAAGCTAACCCAGGAAATCCTTGTGTAAATATCTCTCCAGACCACAGATGGCACAAATCATTTTTCATTGATACAACTCACGACATGGAAATTCATCCCTTCAATTTTCTGTTTTCCCACCCAAGGAAAACAACTTCACCTCGACGTGCAAACCCACATTCCCTATTTTGTTTTATTCGTTCATGAGATATGGGCGTCACTGGCATAATCCCTAATTGCCATTGAGAAAGTGGTGGTGAGCTGCCTTCTTGAATCATTACAGACCGATAGTAAAAGTACTCCCATAGTGCTGTTAGGTAGGGAGTTCCAAGATTTTGACCCAGCGACGATGAAGGAACAGCGCTATATTTCCAAGTCAGGATGGTGTGTGACTTGGAGGAGATCTTGGAGGTGATGGTGTTCCCATGCACCTGCTGCCCTTGTCCTTCTAGGTGGTAGATGTCGTGAGTTTGGGAAATGGGCCATTATGTATGAAATAGTCTGGGATAATAGGCCACAGGGTGCCTTCAGTAATACATTTTCGATACTTTCTGACCCTCCTAAATGTCATGTTTTTCTTTATACTATAGAAGTTATAATAAATCCCATTAAATGAAATGCCATAGTCGTGTGTTAACTTATCTTATCACACTGTGCAATGTCAGCATGACTAGAACTAAATTAGAATTTATCCAATAGTACGTTCATGAATGAGCAACAGTGAATCATGCTTATCTTGCTATACTTAACTTACTTTATGAATCATGCACAAATATGTGAAACTGCTTCGAACAAAATTGCCTCCACTTTCCCAACAAATAAATAAAAGACAAGCCTGAGCTGACATGAAGGAGCTATAAATATATATATATATATATATATATAATTAATCTAATCAGGCTTAATTCCTGTCTATCATTCTCCCTGCTTATCCCAATACCAGTAAGCTGAATTTCGTTCCAGTTTCATTCATCTTGCTCTGTTCCGAAAAGGACACTCACTCCTGTCAATCTTGGGCCATTGTCATTCAAGCATATAGAAAATTAAATCAATCGATTCCAATTCTCATTTTCCTAAACTCTCTCCAGCATGTATAGTCTTGTATGTACACCAGGCCTCATTATGATATTACCACGGTCATTGCTTCGTTTGCATTTCCCTCAGGTAGTTGCTTTTGCAATCATTCCAATTTGTTTAACACCCCCACCACCAAATATAAATAGCAAAATGTATTTATTTTGCTGTATAAATAGAAAATTATATGAAAGCCAGTTTGATACACATTTTAGTGCAGTCATGGGGATGATCTATATAGTTAAATCGTGAATGAATCACTTGTGGATTTTTAGACCATCCTGAGAGAATGAAACATGAATCAAATCGGTTTCCATGCAGCATCTTTTAGCTATCCCTCAAGCTGATACCACTTTCACTGATGTGTCCCATTCCATGTCTTTTTCCACTAAAAAATTATTGGAAAATGGATTAGAATAATTTTATCTCCTTTTCAAACAGTGCCCTGGCTACCATTCCCCCCCTTGACTAATATCATCAAAACAACTGATTAACTGGCCATGCATTCATCTACTGTCTGTGGGACTTTGCTGTGCACAAATCAATTGCTGCATTTGCCTATGTAACGACAGTAACTACATTCAAAAAGTAATTTGTATATCTCCAGAATATCACAGGGTGCTCTTTAAATGCAAGTTTTTTTTTCATTTCACTCCACCATTCTGTTCGTAACTCACAGAGGTTCACTCTAAATAGAATAAACAATGTACTGGCTAGCAACACCAGTATCCCATATCACTTAGGCATGACTGGATCAGACCTGCATTACATTACTGCACTCTCTCCTTCAGCTTACCTGCACTCAAATGAGTTGGATTCTTCCTTACTTCTATTTTCCATAATTAAACTGTGGACTCTGTTTTGATGCTTTTGTTTTCTAACTGATTGCACATGTAGTTTGCTTTGATCTGTAATTGTGTAGATTATGCTTATTAGTTCACATCATAAAGTGAAAAAAATTATTTTAAAAACTGAAAAACAATCAGACAAAAATAGAAAGAAATCAGACAAGCGTTGCTTCGGCATGAAATTGTAAAGGGTTAATATTTCCACTGAACCAATAGTCACAAAAACCACCTCTGTTAATGGCTTCTTTCCTGTAAAACACAGACACCAGTTTTTGTAATGGCTTTATACAGAGACCTTGGGCTCAATTTTCCCCAGTGAGTTGCGCTGTTTTTTTGCCGTGCGCCGCTTTTTTTGGCCTAAATTTAAAAATCTAAGTTTCCCCAATCTTTGTGCGCTACTGTAACTTAGTTAGTTACGATTTTTATAGGTTTGGTTTTTTTTGCGTCATAGGGGTGTAACCTGATGTATGCGACAGTTTTTCACAATAATGCAAGATTGGCCAATTTAAATTTCTCCTAGGACGGCGTATGTGACCATTCTCGAAAAACCTTTGGGCAGTTACGAGAAACAAGCGCACATTAAAAATGCGAAGTTTTGGAGGGAGTCAAGAACACATAAATATCCATAATCAACCATCAATTTTTAAAATTTAAAACACAGGAAATGGAAGTTTAATGGAATTCTTCAAGTTTTGATTCTTTTTTAAATGACACACCACCACCGAACATTTCCAAATCAGGCTTGAGGGTTGGAGCATCGCCCGGCAGAATCGGTCCCTTGCCCGGACACAGGGGCTCGGCTTGAAAAGAAGTCTGGCGGGGAGGTGGGAGGCATAGGGGAAGTCGAACGGACAGCATGAGAAGTCTACAACATGCATCAAATGAAGCTGGGGGTTGGGGGGGGCGTTCCCGATCATTGCGCCTGCTCAGACCTGGGTGTGGTCCATACTAGGGCGTGGACCTTGGGGAAAGAAGCTTGTCCTGCCTATCGTTTTGAGCTTCTTGCAAAGGTAGAATTTAATCATGGGGGCAATACTGACAATGCCATAACTTGTGCAAGCCTTCTGCATGATGGTGCTATGGAAGAGACAATTGATTCAACTTCATCGCATGCGGAACCTCAGAGCGCGTAGGGCAATGGCAGGAGGCCTTACCCACATCGGGTATATCGAGACAGGCATTCATACCTGCACCTGAGTGATGCAGACTGTGTCAAAAGGCTGCGTTTCCACAACGAAGTTGTAACTGAGATCTGTGAGTTAGTAAAAGCAGACCTGCAACCTAGAAGCATCAGGACGACTGCTTTGTCAGTTGAAGTGAAGGTTACAGCTGCACTTTCATTCTATACATCTGGATCATTTCAAGCTACAACTAAGGATATGTGCGCTATTTCTCAACATGTAACACATATCTGCATTCGGCAGGTGACTGCTGCACTATATGCCCAGAGGATTGATTACATAAAGTTCCCCATGACACCCAGGCAATTCATGAAAGTGCTGCGAGTTTCTCCAGGAGTGCTGGTTTCCCAAAGGTACAGGGCTGCATTGATTGTACCCACATCGCCTTGCGAGCACCTTTGGAGGATTCCGAGATGTACAGGAACAGAAAAGGCTTCCACTCCATTAATGTGCAGCTCGTGTGTAACGACATGCATCACATTTATATCAGTTGATGCAAGATACCCTGGGAGCACACATGATGCATTCATCCTACGTGAGAGTGTTATATCTGCCATGTTTTAGTAGCAGCCAGAAGGGCAAAGCTGGCTACAGGGAGATAAAGCACATGGCCTCACCAGCTGGCTCATGACGCCCCTACGCATAACCCGGACGGAAGCTGACCAGGAATAAAACATGTCGCACATTGCAAAGTGCAGCATAATAGAGAGGACCATTGGCATCTTGAAACAGTGTTTCCAATGCCTGGCCCATTCCGGAGGCTACTTGCTGTATGCCATTGAGATTGTCGGTCAGTTCTCTGTTGTGTGCTGCATGCTGCATAACTTAGCCATCATAATGCAGTAGCACCTGGTAGTAGAAGACCCACCTGAGGTGAGAGTGGCTGATGATGAGGAGGAAGATCCAGATGATGATGATGAGGAGGAGGAGGAGGAGGACGAGGACGAGGAAGCCAGAGCACGACTGTGGAGGAGGGCGGGAGTCATGGCTCTTTAACAATTGCTCGAGCCTTACGTCAGCATCTCATCAGTGAACACTTTGCTGCCTGAAGGCTCAGCAGCAACTATTCCAAATGGATCATGTTTACTGTTTGGGCCTGTTCCGTAATGTTGTGTTGTATTAATGGAACAAATAATGGAAATGATTCTTCTTTAGTTCAAAAAGTTATTAATAATGGAACAAATAATGTAAATGATTCAGTTATAATCAAAAATATATTTTATTCAAAAGATGAACAAACATTTGTTTATACTTAACTTTAATAAAAATATTCTTGTATCAAATGTTATAGTTTTCAATTAAGATCACTTACAAACTTTAAGATCACTGACAAACTTGTAAACTTGTAAATTTACATATCTTACAAAATACTTTTAATTTGAGAACTGTTGCAACAGTAACAACAATAATAACAACAACAACAACAACAGCAGCAAAGAAAAGTTGCACCAATCTCTCCTCCACTTTATTCTAAGATCGTCTGCTGCGCGTGGTCTTGGTGACTCCACCCCTGCCTGCCGGTGGTGGCGCAGCACTTCTCGGGTTGGTACAAAGCTTATTCTTTCGAACATCTCAGGTAATGCGCACTTCTTGAGTGGGGGGTGGGGGGCAGGCGGTAATGTGGATGGCCCGGCTTGAGGCTCTTCAGAGGCTGGTCTGGGGATTTGAGTGGGAGTGGCAGTTGATTCTGTCAATGGGCACGGGGTCTGGGCATGTTCCATTATTGCAGCAGCTAACTCCGACATTCAATCCCTCATGTTCGCCAACAGTGTCTCACCTACCTGTGACAGAGCTTCCCTCATGTTGAGCAACAGTGTGTCAGCTACCTGCAATATTCCCTCCCTCATGTTCACAGACAGTGCTGGAACTACCAGAAACATTCTCTCCCTCATGTCCACTGAGAGCGTTTCATCTCCGACATTCCATCCCTTATGTGCACCGATATTGTTTCCACTGCCTGAGACATTTCCTCCCTCATGTTCCCAGACAGTGTTCCCATTTCTTGTGAGAGTGTTGTTACTTCTCCCGACAGTCCCGATACCTCATCACCCACCCCACTGATGGTGTCCAGGAGTGATTGGGTAAGGCCAATGCTCTCCGCACTCATTGCCATCATCTGAACCACATCAGTTAGATCTTGCACCTCAGGAGAGTGCTGTTGAGATCTCCTTCCCCTCCTTACCCTGGGTGTGGCTCACTGCATCCATTGGAACCTGCAGCCTCGGACAGTGGGGCCCTGGGTGTGCCTTGTTGCACCCCACTGGAATCCCCAGATTCGGACGGTGGGAAATGTCCCACCAACTTTGAAACCACGCAGGGAACGGGCTGGCACTTCAATGGGCAGCACCTGCACCTCCTCCAGAGTGAGTACAACAGTGGGGCCTTCATCCATCCCTTCTCCCTTCCCCTCCTTCTCACCCCCATACTCTTGACATGGAAGGTAGGATTGGAAGATGTTCTCTTCTTCAGGCTCGTCCATGTCTGAATCTTCTTCTGCATCATCCGAGTTGACCTCAAGTTCTGCAAAATATAACAGAATAAACAAATGGTTAGCAACAAAGGAGAGGGCAGGATGGGTGGCATGAGTAGGCTCACACAGCGCAGGAAGCAGACTCATTTGAAGGATCACGATGAATGACAGCATATTGCATCAACCGAAGCGTAGCTGACGGAGACATCCTCTTGAACCGAAGCATGGCCACCTCACATAGTACTTAAAAGTTATAAAAACCAGACTGTGGAATTTGCAGGACTCTCTCTCGAGTGTGGGCCCAGCTTGTGTTGTGGTGGTTGCTTTTCTCCAGGCATGACCCATCAAAGCAGCAACCCTGTCTTCCAAGGGTGTCAGTGGGTGCAGATTTTCTGGGCCTCCTCCTGTTCGAGTTCTTTCCCTTTTGTTGTGTGCCACTTTCCTTTGCAAAGATGAAAATATAACTTTTTAGAGAGGGTGTCTTTCTGCTGGGTGGGACATATACAGCTGCTCACATTTACAATTGCAGTTCCATTAAATAAATGAAACTATTACTTACACTAACTATTTGACCAAGGTTCTGCCACTTCTTTTTGCACTGGGCTCCAGATCTTGGGGTGGTCACCATTGCGCTGTAATCTTGTGCAACCTGGTTTCAGCGTTTCTTCATTTCTTTTGGTGGAACTTTTATGTGACCTCTGCTGGTGTCCAGCTTGTGCCATCTGGCCTCAATCACAGTAACTAGTGCCTCCACTTCATCCTGTAAGAAATTCTTGGTACTTGCGCTGCGTTGCATCTTGTATTGCAGCTCTCATTTTTCCAATCAGAATTAAAGTTCTCACACACAATTGGCTCTTTAAAAATGGCCGAATGCAGTCCGGGAGCTGTACTGGGCATAGGAATCACGTCAAGACGTCATTTTTTTTGCACATACGCAGAAGGGATGGCATCGTTTTTTTGTCGCAGACATTAGGCTCCACCCCGCCGAGGCTACAGGACAAGCTGCGCGCTGTCAATTTAAAAAAATAGAATGTGGAAACTTGCTATTTTTATTTTTGGGGTCGTTGGGGCCAAAAACAACAGGCATAACTCTGGCAATATCCAAAAAACGGGATTTGGGATAATTGAGCCCCTTGTCTATAGTGTCAGATATGTGAATGAACTTGTCATATATTCAACCAGCATTGTAACCCATGTCTAAACTGACCTAAGTTGTACACCGTGAGAACACTGACCACTAGGTGGGAGACACTCCTAACCTGGACCTTCAGGTATAAAAGGGGAAGCTCCACCCACTTTCATCACTTGAGTGCTAAGGAATAAAGGACAGGTCACAGACTGACCTTCTCTCAAGCATGGGCCTCGTGTGCATTTATACTGTGTAGTAAGGACGTATCAATGGCGACAAGAAACTGGGATTTAAACTACGCGAGCATGGCCACTAGCAGAACAGACGAGAGGTACTGTGTTAAGGAATGGTTGGGACAGAGATTCAACATTGTTAAAGCAGCACACAGTTCTCCAGGCAGACAAGGGCAGTCAGGCATGCCCCAACATGTAGTCGAACCCAGAGGGGGAGTTCGACAGAGACAATGGCAAGCTGAACAGCGATTCACGCCATTGCAAGGGACAATGCGGCCAGTAATGGGGCCATCAACACCTGTTAATGTTGCACTCAAGGACAATAACAGGGGCAGTCAGGGACGATCGACTGACAAGGGACCTTTTGTTTCAAACCGCAACTCATGCTGGAGGCGTGGAGGCATACATTCAGTCGGAGTTTGCAGAGATGAGCAAAATACCTGCAGAAATTGCAGAAATGGACACTGGGGGAAATCGCTGGAAGCTGAAGTTCAGCGAGTTCATGTGGAGCACGTAGACAGTTCATACACCAGGACGCCACCGATAATGATGACAGTGCTCCTCAATGGCATCCCATTATCAATGGAGTTAGACACGGGTGCCAGCCAGTCCCTGATGGGTATCAAACAGTTCGAAAAGTTGTGGGCATCCAAGGCCAGGAGGCCAAAATTATCGCCGATTGACGCACAGCTACGGACTTACACAAAGCAGGTCATTCCGGTGCTAGGCAGCGCCACGGTAGTCGTGACCCACAAAGATTCGGAGAATAGGTTGCCACTCTGGATTGTCCCAGGGTACGGTCCTGCACTACTGGGGAGGAATTGGCTTGCTGTCATGAACTGGAAATGGGGCGATGTCAATGCAATTTCCTCTGTGGAGCGAGTATTATGCTCACAGGTCCTGGACAAATTTGACTCATTATTTCAACCCGGCATTGGCACTTTCATGGGGGCCAAGGTAGTGATTCACATAAACCCGGACGCCAGACCAGTACACCACAAGGCCAGAGCGGTGCCGTACGTGATGCGGGAAAAGATTGAAGGCGAATTGGACCGCCTGTTGAGGGAAGGCATCATCTCGCCAGTTGAATTCAGTGACTGGGCGAGCCCGATTGTGCCGGTGCTCAAGGCGGATAGGTCGGTCAGGATATGTGGCGATTACAAGGCCACCATCAATCGGGTGTCACTCCAAGACCAGTACCCGCTACCGAGAGCGGAGGACCTTTTTGCGACACTATCCGGTGGCAAACTTTTTTCAAAATTGGACCTGACCTCAGCTTACATGACCCAGGAGCTGGCGAGTGAGTCGAAGAAGCTGACCACCATCACGACACACAAGGGGTTGTTTGAGTACAACAGATGTCCATTCGGGATTCGCTCGGCCGCCACGATCTTCCAACAAAATATGGAACGCCTCCTCAAGTCGATTCCAGGGACGGTGGTTTTTCAGGACAACATCCTCATTACGGGTTACGATACTGAAGAACACCTCCACAACCTGGAGGAGATGCTACGCAGACTGGACCGGGTAGGTCTGCGACTGAAAAAGGCGAAGTGCGTCTTCCTAGCTCCAGAGGTAGAATTCCTGGGGATGAGGGTAGCAACAGACGGGATCAGCCCTACTGCATCCAAGACGGTAGCGATCCAGAGAGCACCAAGACCCTGTAACACGATGGAGCTGCGTTCGTTCCTGGGGCTCCTGAACTATTTTGGTAACTTTCTTCCCAAATTGAGCACGCTGCTAGAGCCGCTACACATGCTCCTACGCAAAGGTCGCGAATGGGTCTGGGGGGACAGCCAGGAAAGGGCTTTTAATAGAGCATGCAATTTGTTATGTTCCAACAATCTGTTAATGCTATATGACCCATGTAAGAAACTTGTGTTAACGTACGATGCGTCGTCCTATGGTGTCGGGTGTGTGTTGCACCATGTCAATGCCAAGGGTCAGTTACAGCCGGTAGCTTATGCCTCCAGGAGTCTGTCCCAGGCAGAAAGGGGCAACGGGAGGGTAGAAAAGGAGGCGCTCGCATGTGTATATGCGGTAAAGAAAATGCACCAGTACCTGTTTGGCAGGTAATTTGAGTTGGAGACAGATCACAAACCACTAACGTCCCTTTTGGCCGACAACAAGGCCATAAATGCAAACGCATCGGCCCGCATACAGAGGTGGGCACTCACGTTAGCTGTCTATGACTACACAATTCGGCACAGACCGGGCACCGAAAACTGCGCCGATGCACTGAGCAGGCTCCCACTAGCCACCATTGAGGGGGCTACTGAGCATGGTGCTGAGATGGTCATGGCTGTTGAAGCTTTCGGAAGCGAAGGCTCACCCGTGACAGCCTGTCAGATTAAAGTCTGGACAAATAGAGACCCGCTATTGTCTCTAGTCAAGAAATGTGTCCTGAATGGGGACTGGGCAGCCACGTACAGGGCATGCCCTGAGAAATTTAAACCATTTCACAGGCGCAAGGATGAACTCTCGATTCAGGCCGATTGCCTACTGTGGGGAAACCGCGTAGTCATGCCCCAGATGGGCAGAGAGGTGTTCATCAGAGAACTCCACAATGGGCAACCGGGCATTGTCACGATGAAGGCAATTGCCAGGTCACACGTTGGTGGCCAGGGATAGACGCAGATCTGGAACTTTGTGTTTGCAGGTGCAACACGTGTGCCCAGCTGGGCCATGCGCCCAGGGAAGCCCCCCTTAGCCCCTGGCCATGGCCCGCCAAGCCTTGGTCACGCATCCATGTGGACTACGCAGGTCCTTTCATGGGGAAAATGTTTTTGGTTGTAGTAGACGCCTACTCCAAGTGGATCGAGTGTGACATTTTAAATTCAAGCACATTCTCTGCCACGGTAGAAAGTCTACGGGCAATGTTCGCCGTCCACGGTATACTGGACATCTTGGTCAGCGACAATGGCCCGTGCTTCACAAGCACTGAATTCCAGGACTTCTTGGCAGGCAATGGAATTAACCATGTTAGAACGGCACCGTTCAAGCCAGCCTCAAACGGCCAGGCAGAATGAGCAGTGCAGATAATCAAACAGGGGATGCTCAGATTCCAAGGGGGTTCCCTACAAACACACTTATCACGCCTCCTGTTGGCCTATAGATCCCGACCACACTCGCTCACAGGGGTTCCACCCGCAGAGCTACTAATGAAAAGGACGCTCAAAACCCGATTATCCCTTCTACACCCCACCATGAAAGAAATTGTCGAGAGCAGGCGCCAGTCACAATATCACTACCATGACAGGAATGCGAGGGCGTGATGTATTGATGTAAATGATCCTGTTTTTGTCCTCAGCTACGCTGCAGGGCCCAAATGGCTCGCAGGCACTGTGGTTGCCAAAGAGGGAAATAGGATTCTGGTAGTTAAACTTACCAATGGACAAATCTGCCGCAAACATGTGGATCAAACAAAAAGGAGGTTCAGCAACCCCATAGAAGAAGCAGAGGAAGAACACGATATAGAGTTCACTCCACCACAGGTGACCGAACACCGGAACCAAAGGGAGGAGACCCAGTCACTGTGGGCAGTCCGGACAGGCCTGAGGCACTGCAAACAGCAGACACTCAGGCCAGTGCCCAACAACCGGAGCCCCAACTCAGGCGCTCCACAAGGGAGCGTAAACCACCAGAGAGACTCAACCTGTGATCCCAATAAGACTTTGGGGGGGAGGTGATGTCATGTATTCAACTAGCATTGTAACCCATGTATAAACTGACCTAAGTTGTACACCGTGAGAACACTGACCACTAGGTGGGAGACACTCCTAACCTGTATAAAAGGGGAAGCTCCATCCACCTTCATCACTTGAGTGCTAAGGAATAAAGGACAGGTCACAGACTGACCTTCTCTCAAGCATGGGCCTCGTGTGCATTTATACTGTGTAGTAAGGACGTATCAGAACTGATGAAAATGGCTATGATAATTATGCTTGCTGGTTAATGCTCCCTTTCTGGAAGACCTTCATAAAAGTCAGAGAAGATGGGAACAGATCATGAGATTGGATCACGATAATTCAATCATCAACAGAATGAGGCAAAACTGAGACTGCCATCAACAAGGAATGTGGCGATTGTATATTGAAGAAAGGTATAAGAAAGTTAACTTCCAAACTCCTCATCACATGAAGGAGAAGACTTCCAGGAAGTCCAGCGAAGCATCCCACTGCAACGCGTTCCGTCATCCTTGGTTGTATGGGAAGTAAAGCCTGTGTTTTAACTTAGACTTCACTGTCCAAGTTTGTATAATGCATGCTTTGTGTGTGTTTAACAAATTGTTCTGGTTTATTAAAGCGTGTAACTTTGTCATCACCATTTATGCCAGTCAAATCTAAATAAGGGTATTTAAAATATGCTGCACATGAATACATTTCTGAAAAATTAGCTCTAAAAATACAGTGGGGAAAGAAAGAAAAGGAAGATGACAGGTAAAGATCACCCCCAATATCTGCTCCCCTTCCCATGGCATTTTCCCATTCAAGCACAGGAGATGCAATACCTGCCCTTTTTACCTCTGCCGTTCCCACCACTCAGGGCCCAAACACTCCTTCCAGGTGAAACAGCAATTTACTTGTACTTCTTTCAATTTAGTATACTGCACTCGCTGCTCACAATTCCAATCAGCAAGCATGACCTAAGTTTCTGATTGCTTGCCATTTTAATTCTCTGTCCCACTGCCATTCTGAGCTCAACGGAAGCTCAAGGAACAGCACCTCATCTTTCAATTAGGTACTTTATACTCTTCCGGCCCCACTATTGAGTTCAACAATTTCTGATCATAACCACCGCTTCCATTTTTTTCGGGCAGCAAATGCTGGTAATGATTCTGCTGTTGCTATTTACCCCTCCTCTAGACCCATCTTTTGTTGCTTTACTTTTCCCATTACCACCCCCTTTTGCCTTGCCCCACCATTTAACTCACTCCTGCCATCCACCTTATCACAGACCTTCTCTTTTGTGTTTGCCTCCTCCCCACCCTTCCCCTTTTCCGTGCACCCATGCTTGCTTAAAACCTGTTACATCTGTAACATTTTCCATTTCTGTTTAACTCTGCACAGAGGCTGCCTGGCCTGCTGAGTATTTCCAGCATTTCCTGTTTATGTTAAAAGGAGTGTTATTTTGCCTGCACCTTTAAGCAGCTGCAATGCATTGAACACTGCAGCTGCAATGGTACCTCTCCCACACAGTGGCGGATTACCAATGGTATGTACAGACTGGGAGCCTGCACTCAACATATAATTAACCTCAACCCTGCAAAATGAGTCGGGTCACAGTATGGTTGGCTCAGCAGCTGGAAGCAGCACTTATCCACTTCTGGCAGAAACTCTACTGAAGAGAAAAATCTAGGCCATATGGTTGAAGAGTTAAAACTGCCTTGTGACAGTTTGGGACATATGCACTGGAGATAGAGCACTAAAACACTGGGAATAGATTACTAAAATACTGGGAATAGATGAGCAAAATAATGGGAATAAACCAGTAAAAATATTGGGAAGAGATCGTTGAAAATACTAGATCTATAAATTTTGGAAAATTTGGAAAATAAGGTGACGAGCACTGTAAAGTTTGGTACAGCTTCTGATGAAAGGTTCCATTTAAAGCTTTAGCCGACCTTTTCTGATTCAGATGATGACTGAACTGCTGTGCATTTTCTAATTTATATTTGAGATGTAATGCATCTTTTTAAACAGCCTTGCATTAAATATTTCATGTGCACGATTGCTTTAGTGTGGCTAAATAAACTAGATTATTTGAGAGGGAAGTGATTTTAAAGGCAATTGATCGTGAAAAAAACGAGTGAGATCGATGTTTTAATCTTAGAAGTGGCTGTCATCAGCTCAATGTATTCAGGTGCCACAGAAACATGAAATTAATGTAAGACGGACCAAACCAAGGATGAAACATGATCTTCTGCTGCACATTCTACATTGGCGTGATGTGGTATTGATGTTAACAATGTCGTGAAACAGTAAGGCACGAGTAAGATCATTTGGAAGATCAAAATTGGAATGTAGTAGGATTCGCTGCTTCCTCCTCCTCACCTTCCTGAAGGCTAGTCTTCCACCCACGCCAAGCCGTCACAATCAGACCAATCCCAGGGCTATCTACTGAGGAAAGATACTGTAGTGCTATACACAATGCTGGCAAGGAGCTGCTACCTTGGCCTCAAGACCCCGCTTCCACTTGCCTTCTCCTCAGCTACAGACTATCCCAGTCCTGTCAGCAAGCACCCAACACCCTAATGTGTAGAAATGTATAACTGTGTATGACCCTCAATGAATGTCCTGAGAAATATTGTGAACCTCTTTTACAAAATTAAGAGAAGAACAGATAGAGTTAATAGATGGGGAACACAATGGCCAATAGAGGTTTAATGTCGGATTATCAAGGCTATTTTTTCAGACATTTAAAAACCCCAAATGATAGACTTAACTAGGTCAATTCTCAGTGCACAAACACACATTGGAACTGTAAAAGCTGCTGCCAAATAAGTAAACATGTCTACGACACAGTAAGGATTAATTCAATATTAATTTCCACAGCCACAGCCCAAGTTAAATAGATGCTTGTATTTGAATCATCTATTGTTCTAAGCATCAGGTTGCTGCAGTTACACTGATGTACATGTTTTGTCTTTGCCTGATTGTGTTTATGGAGCACACAAGGAGGTACAGTATAAAAACAATTATTTTCTAATTAAGTTTATGCTTCTGTTTTTTTCATGTTGTTTTCTAAGGAGTAATTGCTTCTAAAGGGATGAGTTTCCACTTTAGGGGCTAAAGGTGGAGTCTCAGTGTATTACTCAGTCTGAAAACATGTCTCCCTTGATGCACATTGACCTTTCTCAGTTGGCAAAAACAGCAGACATTTTAGAGTACTGCACTCAAGGAAATCATCTTTCTAATACAAAGTAGATAGGTTCTCAGGAATACAACTTTCAATGAGAGCTGTGCTATCTTGTCTGAAATCATTTAGGCTGAGAGATTCGATGCATTTTCGCCTCCCTTTCCAGGCCGCAAATGCATTAGCGCCCAGGCATGGTGCTAACAACTACTCCCGTCATATGGGCGGGAGTTTAGCAGCGGCGTTACGGTGTTGCACCCCGATCTCCTGCGCCCAAAGATCATGACATCACCCCGTTAGCGCCTTGGCCTCGAAATTGACTTTTGCCCCCTGCACCAGCGGCGGGCGAAAATACAAGCATCGGCATGAGACGTGGATTGGGCGTGGATCGATAATTAAAGGCGAGGTGACCGAGGTAAGTAAAAAAAACGTACCTTTGTTTTTGCTGTGTTCCTCCATTTTCTTTGCGGGGTCCTGCCGGCGATCGCTCAGCTCGACACTCTGCTTAAGTGCCGGGTTGATCGCACAGCTCCCCCGCTCCCTTGGTGGTCCAGCTAAGTGCTTTTTTAATTGCAGAGCCTGCAGTAATGGCCCTTCCTTTTAAGAGAGGGAAGGGCCCTTTGTACACGCAGGGCTACACGGCCCAGTGTTCAGTGCTGCTGAAGTCTGTGCCCCCTTAACGCTCCAAGAAGGAAATGGAGTGCTTGATTTAGCGCTCCACTTCCCTACCGGAAGTGATAAAGCAAATCTTTTGAGAGGGGGAAACTTTAGCGCCTGGTCAATTTCTCTCCCTTAGTTTCTAGCAGTTTCTGAAATAAGGACGTTTATTTTAGGGAAAGTCAATGTATTTTTAAAGATGCAAGATCCTTTTCATTTTAAAATATTCTGAATTAGTGGAAACATATAGAATTCATTATTGTTCATTTTAAAATTTAACTCTAACAACCAATGGTCATACTTTGGCACGATAGAGGGAGATATTAAATTGAAAAAGTGAAAGTGCTTCTCCCAGCATTTCACTCTGTCAAGACATTGCGTGTATCAATCTGAACACACTGTTTAGAAGGCCAATTAAGGGCCAATCCTCATGCTGGTGGGGGCTATTTTCCATTGGGGAAAAAAATGACCATGGCATACCATGCTCTTCAACTGACAGAAAAACTAATTGAAGCAATGAGTGGTACAGTAGATTCAGGAAGTATGGAATTGCCTATCCACCAGCCACTGACCAGCTTGGCTTCCCAATGGGGGAGTGGAATAGAAAGATAGCTGGATTTTCCTACTGAGTGAGGAAACATTTGCAGCACAAGCACAAGGATAACTTTACTCAAGGTAAAAAAAAAATTTAAACTTCTTTCCAAATGATTTATTTCAAAATATAAATTGATTCAATTCAGATTTATCTAAATTTTTCCATTTCAATTTCATTCGGACTTTGAACTCCACTCACTGGTCAGTCCAGGTAGCTGCAACTTGAGCCCGAGTTTCACAGCTCAAAATTGCCTAATTTACTCAATCTTGTTGCAACAAAAATTTGCGCTCAATGCCCATGAAAGGCAAGGGACCAAAAGGGGCCTTCCAGACACCAGCGAATTGATTCCCCACCTCCCCACCAAGAGAAGTAAGCCAAGGAGTTCCTGGGAAGGCACTCTACTCTATCCAGGGGAGAAGATGAGATTGCTTGAGCAGTTAGGGTAGCCAATCCCCAGGATTGGTCTGGAGTCTCCAGGAATTAAAACCTCATCTCCAGGACACCACTGTGAGCAACCCAGGAGAAAAATCACATAGGCAGTAAAAAAACAATGTTTGCATTTTCTTTGAACACTTTTGTCGATTGGTTATAAAAATAATGGACGGGGGAAAAAGCATTGTTTGACGAACAGTCAAGAAGCATCCAAGTGGGTAATGAACAGTCTATTCACTTTCCGATTGGCATAGGAAGGTGGTGCAGCATGAGTCATCATCATCATAGGCAATCCCTTGGAATTGAAGAAGACTTGCTTCCACTCTTAAAATGAGTTCTTTGGTGGCCAAACAGTCCAATACGAGAACCACAGTCTCTGTCACAGGTGGGACAGATAGTCATTGAGGGAAATGGTGGGCGGGACTGGTTTGCCACATGCTCTTTCTGCTGCCTGCGCTTGATTTCTGCAGGCTCTCGGCGACAAGACTCGAGGTGTTTAGCGCCCTCCTGGATGCACTTCCTCCACTTAGGGCGGTCTTTGGCCAGGGACTCTCAGGTGTCAGTGGGGATGTTGCACGTCATGTCAGGCGACCAATGGCAATAGTATGGGGCAGTGTAAGTGGCTTGCTTGGGCATACCCAAACACACTTCCTACTACAAGTTCTGGACGATAGGAATTACTATGGACAGATCTGGCATGGACAATGTTTTTCAGGCTCAATCGTATAATGTTTAATAAAGTGCAACTGCACCACTAGTAAAACACAAGTCTTGTAATACAGTACAAAAGTACAACCCTGGCTTGTCCAACAAGCCCCTGCCATGTCAAGTTACCATGGCCTAACAAATAATATACAGTACACGAGAAAAGAACCTTCCCAGACTAAACCCCTATGGTTTGGCTAGGACATACAATGCTCCTTCACACAGCTAAGTAGTCTTAAGGATGTGTAGGTGTGGACAATGCTCACCCCAATTGCTCGCGGACTTGCTTGCAACTTTGAGATTTGTCCTCATAGCCAATATTTGTCATTAAAGTCGATGGGAACTGAGCCAAATGCGACAGCGGGGCGGTTGGAGACAGGAGGTCATGTTATGACACATCCAAGAATACGTGCAACCAACCCTATAGGCAGTGCATGCAGCAGGTTATTGGATATAACCCTACACAGTTGCCATGGCATCTCTGTGAAGCAGCCGACAGCCAAACGTTTCCACACACCTCTCTGCCTCCTTCAGCTGCTGGGAGCCAAGATGCAGCCTGCATGTCTTAGGCCTTTGATAGTTGCCATTAGACCTACTAGGCTGCTGATTGACGGGGATTTGCGGTTTTCTCCTTCCACCTTCTTCTTCATATTGTTGAGAAACACAGTGGCTACAGCTTGTAAAATTTAGCATAACAGGTTGAGAGCCCAATCAATTACAGTCAGACAAGGGGCTCAATTTTCCCCAATGCTGTTTTTTGGCGTATTGCCAGAGTTACGCCGTTTTTGTTTGCCCCAACTACTCCAAAAAGGGAGTAGCACGTTTCCCTGTTCTATTTTTTGAAATTGGCGATGCGCAGCCTGTCCTGTAGCTTCGGGGGGTGGAGCCAAATGCCTGTGCTGAAACAACGATACCCCCACCCCCCTACTAAGCATGTGCGAAAAAAAGGACATTTTTGATGTGATTCCAATGGGCGCGCATGCGCAGTACAACTCCTGGTCTGCATTCGGCAATTTTTAAAGAGTCAGTTGTGTGTGAGAACTTTAATTCTCATTGCAAAAATTGGAGCTGCAATAAAATATGCAACGTAGCTCAAGGACGAAGAATTTCTTACAGGATGAAATGGAGGCACTAGTTACTGTAATTGAAGCCAAATGGCATGAGCTCGACACCAGCAGAGGTCACATAAAAGTTTCACCAAAAGAAATGAAGAAACGCTGGAACTAACTTGCAGAAAATTACTGTGCCACCCACACTGCCCCCTCCTCTGCTGCTAACCATTTGTCTGTTCTGTTATATTTTGCATAACTTGAGGCCAACCGTGATGATGCAGAAGACGATTCAGATGTGGACGAGCCTGAAGATGAGAACATCTTTCAATCCTACCTTCCATACCAAGAGCATGGGGGTGAGGGGGACGGGGATGGGGAGGGGGAGGGGATGTATGAAGCCCCCACTGTTATACTCACTTTGGAAGAGGTGCAGGTGCCACCAATTGAGGTGCCAGCCCCTTTCCTGTTGGTGGGACATTCCATGGCTGGGGATTCCAGTGAGGTGCAGCGAGGCACACCCAGGGCCCCACTGTCCGAGGCTGCAGATCACAGTGGGGTGCAGCGAGGCACACCCAGGGTGAGGAGGGGAAGGAGAGCATTGATCTTACACGATCAATCCTGGACACCATCAGTGGGGTGGGTGATGAGGTATCGGGTCTGTCAGGAAAAATAACAACACTCTCACGAGAAATAGGAACACTGTCCGGGAACGTGAGGGAGGGAATGTCGCATGTAGCTGATGCGCTGTCAGTGAACATGAGGTAGGGAATGTTGCAGGTTGTTAACACGCTGTTGCTCAACATGAGGGAGGGCATGACACAGGTAGCTGAGACACTGTCGGCTAAAATGGGCAGGGGGGGGGGCGGGAGTGTTGCAGGTGGTTGACACATTGTCAGGTCATATGAAGGAGGGAATGTTGGAGTTAGCTGCTGCAATAAGAGATACGCACAGAACCCGTGCCCATTGACTGAATCAACTGCCACTCCCACTCCAAACCTCGATCAACCTCTGAAAAGCCCTAAACCGGGCCCTCCACATTGCCCCCTGCTGCCCCCCACCCCCTCAATAGTTGCGCACTACCCGAGATCTTCGAAAGAATAAGCTTGGTACCAACCTGAGAAATGCTGCGCCACCTCCTGCGGGCAGGGTTGGAGTAAACAAGTCGAAGCGCAGCGGACGGTCTTAGAGTAAGGTGGAGGAGAGATGGGTGCAGCCTTTCTTTGCTGCTTGCTGCTGTTGCTGTTGTTGTTGTTATTGTTATTATTATTGTTACTGTTGTAACTGATCTCAAATTAAAAGTTTTTTGTAAGTTATGTAAATTTACAAGTTTAAAAGTTTGCAAGTGATCTTAAAGTTTTTAAGTGATCTTAACTGAAAACTTTAAAGTTTTATACAATAATATTTTTATTAAAATTTAGTTAAGTACAAACAAATATTTTTTACATTTTTGAATAAAATATATTTTAAATTATAACTGACAATTTACATTATTTTTTCCATTAGTAACACAAATTTCTCCTCATCTCAGTTTTAAATGGGCGGTCCCTTATTCTAAGATCATGCCCTCTGGTTCTAGTCTCCCCCATCAGTGGAAACATCCTCTCTGCATCCACCTTGTCAAGCCCCCTCATAATTTTATACGTTTCGATAAGATCACCTCTCATTCTTCTGAATTCCAATGAGTAGAGGCCCAACCTACTCAACCTTTCCTCACAAGTCAACCCCCTCATTTCCAGAATCAATCTAGTGAACCTTCTCTGAACTGCCTCCAAAGCAAGTATATCCTTTCGTAAATATGGAAACCAAAGCTGCATGCAGTATTCCAGGTGTGGCCTCATCAATACTCTGTATAGCTGTAGCAATAATTCCCTGCTTTTATACTCCATCCCCTTTGCAATGAAAGCCAAGATTCCATTGGCCTTCCTGATCAATTGCTGTACCTGCATACTATCCTTTTGTGTTTCATACACAAGTACCCCCAGGTCCCGCTGTACTGCAGTACTTTGCAATCTTTCTCCATTTAAATAATAACTTGCTCTTTGATTTCTTCTGCCAAAGTGCATGACCCCACACTTTCCAACATTATACTCCATGTGCTAAATTTTTGCCCAGTCACTTAACCTGTCTATGTTCTTTTGCAGATTTTTTGTGTCCTCCTCACACATTACTTTTCCTCCCATCTTTGTATTGTCAGTAAATTTGGCTACGTTACATTCAGTCCCTTCTTCCAAGTCATTAAAATAGATTGTAAATAGTTGGGGTCCCAGCACTGATCCCTGCGGCACCCCAATAGTTACTGGTTGCCAACTAGAGAATTAACCATTTATCCCGACTCTCTGTCTTCTGTTAGTTAGCCAATCCTCTATCCATGCGAACATATTACCTCCAACCCCGTGAACTTTTATCTTGTGCAGTAATCTTTTAGGTGGTACCTTGTCAAATGCCTTCTGGAAGTCCAAATACACCACATCCACTGGTTCCCCTTTATCCACCATATTCGCTACATCCTCAAAGAATTCCAGGAAATTTGTAAAACATGAATTCCCCTTCATAAATCCATGCTGGCTGCCTGACTGAATTTTGCTTTTCCAAATGTCCTGCTACTGCTTCTTTAATAATGGACTCCAATGTTTTCCCAACCACAGGTGTTAGGCAAGCTGGTCTATAGTTTCCTGCTTTTTATCTGCCTCCTTTTTTAAATAGGGGCATTACATTTGCAGTTTTCCAATCTGCTGGGACTTCCCCAGAATCCAGGGAATTTTGGTAAATTACAACCAATGCATCCACAATCCCTGCCGCTACTTCTCTTAAGACCCTAGGATGTAAGCCATCAGGTCCAGGGGATTTATCTGCCTTTAGTCCCATTATCTTACTGAGTACAACCTCTTTAGTGATTGTGATCATGTTAAGTTCCTCCACCTCATAGCCCCTTGACTATCCGCTGTTGGGACATTGTTAGTGTCCCGTCGAGTCGTCCAGCCGCTGCAGGAGTTCCAGCTGGGAGGCCCAAGTCGCGTCAAGTCGCCGCAGGAGGTCCAGCCGGGAGACACCGATGTGCGGTGTGGCGGGAGGCCTGAAGTAGGCCTGAACTGTTGGGTTTTGAGGGGTTGGGGTTAGGGTGGGGT
Source organism: Pristiophorus japonicus (assembly GCF_044704955.1). Lineage (NCBI taxonomy): Eukaryota > Metazoa > Chordata > Chondrichthyes > Pristiophoridae > Pristiophorus > Pristiophorus japonicus. Next base: position 152,427,556 of record NC_091988.1, on the reverse strand, counting down.
TTGAAATCTTTAAGACCCCCTATTGGGGTCTGTTAGGGCTAGGGCTGGGGCTTGGGGAAGTTTAGACAGTGGGAGGGGAGAAGTTGAAGGATGATAGAGAATTCAAGCTCTGCAGCCTGGCTGCAGTTTTGAAAAAACACAGACCACATTGCATTAAGTCATCAATCAACTTGACATTTTAGGACCTTGGGTAGTGAGCCAATTAAAAGGTTAACAGACTATCAATTGAGCCAATAAGGTCAAAGAAGGCGAGTTCTTTTCTGTAAATTGAACCAGGTATAAGTACAGCCATTTTGGCCATGTGGTCTCAGAAGGAAAAAGGCCTGGCTTAAAGCCAAGAGCTTGTTGCTGCTGCCAGAATAAAGTTACATTAAAACTACAATCGGAGTTTGTATTTCATTGGAAATTAAGAGATCTAACAAGGGACGAGGAGCTGTTTAGCAGGGGAACTCCCTAGGGAGCTGCTACCCCGACGGAGCCTGGACCTCCCGGCTGGACCTCCTGCGGCGACTTAGTGTTACTTGGGCCTCCCGGCTGGACCTCCTACAGCAGCTGTATGACTTGACGCGAGCTAGACCTCCCGGCTGGACCTCCTGCGGCGACTGGGCGGCTGGACCTGGCTTTCGGGCCTCTACCTCCTCCCCCCTCATCTGGACCTGATCTTCCCCACTGATGGCCTGGTCACCTCTCCTCCTCCAGCACGTGGTGAGTACAATGGCTGAAACCCCCCTGCCCTCCCATTCTGAACCCCAATGCACCGCTGGCCCCCCCAATGCCTACCCCCAACCAAGCCTTGGACCACCTACCATCAAGGGGACCACTACCCAGGCCGAGCCTGCAGCCAACACCTCGATGCAGACAATTAGGCCCATATAGCAGTGCCTCATCTCCAGTCATCCTGGACCGCCTTGCCACTGGACCAAGACCTCGCTCAGCTAAGCCCGTGCGGTAGCCGGCGTGGAACGATCACCCCACGTTAAAAGAAATCACGCACAGGCATCTTTCACTCCTCTAACATGAAGTTCGGGACCTGGAACATCAGGACGCTCATGGACAACCCCAACAGCAACAGACAAGAACGCCGCACCGCCATAGTTGCCCGGGAACTTAGACGCCTTGATATCGACATCGCCGCCCTAAGCAAGACCCGGCGGGCAGGGGAAGGCCAGCTCAAGGAATAAGGTGGCAGTTACACCTTCTTCTGGAAAGGGAAACCAGAGGCAGAATGCCGCCTCCATGGAGTCAGCTTTGCCATCAAAACAAGCTGGTCAACTGCCTCAAAGACTCCCCCTGCGGGACTAACGAACGCCTCATGACACTTCGACTCACCCTATCTCGGAACCAGTGCGCCACAGTCATCAGTGCTTACGCCCCATCACTCGATGCAACAGATGAAGCCAAAGAGGATTTTTACTCCAACCTCGGAAAACCCCTGACCTGCATCCCCCACGGGCGACAAACTGATCCTCCTCGGCAACTTCAACGCTAGGGTCGGCAGGGACACAGACCTCTGGGGAGGCGTGATTGGCAGAGAGTGGGTAGGGAAAGCCAACTCCAATGGTACCCTACTCCTGACAAAATGTCTAGAGCATGAACTTATCATCATCGACACCTTGTTCCGCCAGAGGGACAAATACAAGGCATCGTGGCAACACCCTCGCTCCAAGCACTGGCACCTGCTCAACTATGTCATCATCCGAGCCAGGGATCGCAAGGATGTGCGCATCACCCATGCCATGACAGGAGCTGATGACTGCTGGACAGACCACGGCCTAATCCGATCCATTATTGTCATCGACATAGCCCCAAAGCGAAGGGGGCCAACAGAAGCAGTGTCGCAAAAAAGTTAATGCCGGGGCATTTAAGGACCCAGCTAAGACAGCCCTTTACAGTCAGCGCCTCACAGCAAACCTGGCGTGCCTTGATGACCCCGAGATGCAGAAGGTCCACAGCTCTTGGTCTGCCCTCCAGGCCTCCATAACCAGTATCTGCAAGGATACGCTCGGTCACTCAACCAGGAAACACCAGAATGATCTCCTGATGAGAATAATCAGGAGATTCAAGAACTAATAGATTGCAAGCGCAGGGCATTTCTGAGCCTTAAACAGCAACCCAACTCTGGAGCAGCAAAGCAGCATTACAGACGGCTAAAGGCTGAGGTCCAACAAAAAACCCGGGACCTAAAGAACAGGTGGTGGATGGAGAAAGCACAGGAGATACAGCAGCTGGCCGACAACCATGATGTGCGAGAATTCTTCATCGCAGTCTAGGCCACATACGGACCAAATTGCCAAGGCCCCACCCCACTGCTGGTCAAGAACGGGGAAACACTTATCAAGGACACCGAGGCAGTCAGGGCCTGCTGGAAGGAACACTTCAAAGGTCTCCTCAATCGGGACTCTGCCTTTGACTCGAGTGTTCTCGACTCCATTTCGCAGCATGCTACCTGCCACTACCTCAGTGAGACCCCAACACTGCATGAGATAGAAAAGGCCATAAGACAGCTAAAAAACAACAAGGCTATGGGAACGGATGGAATCCCTGCTGAGGCACTGAAGTATGGTGGAGAGGCACCACTGGCGCGAATACACGACCTCATCTCTCTCATCTGGAGGGAGGAGAGCATGCTGGGAGATCATAGAGATGCAGTGATCGTGATCATCTTTAGAAAAGGGGACAAGTCCGACTGCGGCAACTACAGAGGAATCTCCCTGCTATCAACCACTGGGAAAGTCGTCGCTAGAGACCTCCTCAACGATCTTCTCTCCGTAGCCGAGGAGCTCCTCCCGGAGTCGCAGTGTGGATTTCGTCCCCTCCGGGGCACATCGGACATAATTTTTACAGCGCGATAGCTGCAGGAAAGCTGCAGAGAACAGCGCCAGCCCTTATACATGGCCTTCTTCGATCTTACAATGGCCTTTGACACTGTCAACCGTGAAAGTCTATGGAGCGTCCTCCTCCGTTTCGGATGCCCCCAAAAGTACATCATCATCCTCCGCCTGCTCCACGATGACATGCAAGCCATGATCCTTACCAATGGATCCATCACAGACCCAATTAACGTCCGGACCAGGGTCAAGCAGAGCTGCATCATCACCCCAACCCCCTTCTCAATCTTCCTCGCTGCCATGCTCCACCTCACAGTTGATGATGACCCCGCTGGAGTGGAACTAAACTACAGAACCAGTGGGAAGCTGTTCAACCTTCGCCGTCTCCAGGCCAGGTCCAAGACCACTCCAACCTCTGTTGTTGAGCTACAGCACACGGACGTGCCTACGTCTGTGCACACACAGAGGCTGAACTCCAGGACATAGTCAACGTATTTACCGAGGCCTTACGCTAAACATTAGTAAGACAAAGGTCCTCCACCAGCCTGTCCTCGCCACACAGCACTGCCCCCCCAAACATCAAGATCCACGGCGTGGCCCTGGACAACGTGAACCACTTCCCCTATCTCGGGAGCCTCCTATCAACAAGAGCAAGCATTGATGATGAGATCCAACACTGCCTCCAGTGCGCCAGTGCAGCCTTTGGCCGCCTGAGGAAAAGAGTGTTTGAAGACCAGTCCCTCAAAACTGTCACCAAGCTCATGGTCTACAGGGCCATAGTAATACCTGCCCTCCTATATGGCTCAGAGACGTGGACCATGTACAGTAGACACCTCAAGTCGCAGGAGAAATACCACCAGCGATGTCTCCGCAAGATCCTGCACATCTCCTGGGAGGACAGACGCACAAACATTAGCGTCCTCGTCCAGGCAAACATCCCTAGGATCGAAGCACTGACCACACTTGATCAGCTCCGCTGGGCAGGCCACATAGTTCGCATGCCAGACACGAGACTCCCAAAGCAAGCGCTCTACTCATATCTCGTCCACGGCAAAAGAGACAAAAGCGCCAGAGGAAACGTTACAAGGACACCCTCAAAGCCTTCCTGATAAAGTGCGACATCCCCACTGACACCTGAGAATCTCTGGCCATAGACCGCCCTAAGTGGAGGAAGTGCATTCGGGAGGATGCTGAGCTCCTCGAGTATCGTCGCCGAGAGCATGCAGAAATCCAGCTCAGACAGCGGAAGGAGTGTGCCGCAAACCAGGCTCCCTGCTCACCCTTTCCCTCAAAGACTATCTGTCCCACCTGTGACAGAGACTGTGGTTCTCGTATTGGACTGTACAGCCACCTAAGAACTCATGCTAAGAGTGGAAGCAAGTCTTCCTCGATTCCCAGGGGCTGCCTATAATGATGATGATTGTTAGTGTCCTCCACCGTAAAGACTGATACCAAATATTTGTTCAGAGTTTCTGCCATCTCTATGTTCCCCATTACTAATTCCCCAGTCTCGTCCTCTAAGGGACCAACATTTACTTTAGCCACTCTTTTCCTTTTTATATACCAATAGAAACTCTTGCTATCTGTTTTTATATTTTGTGCTAGTTTTCTTTCATAGTCTATCTTCCCTTTCGTAAAAAATTTTTTAGTCATTCTTTGCTGGCTTTTAAAAGCTTCCCAGTCTTCTGTCCTCCCACTAGTTTTGGCTACTTTGTATGCCCTTGTTTTTGATTGGATAGCGCTGGTGAAAAGGTTAATTGAATTGTAAAATTACAGCAGAGGTGGGCATTGCCTGAAGCAAGTCAATTAAAATTAATATTTAACATTGAACATTCCTTGTGCAATGCTGGCAGGGGAAATGACTATTTTGTGCTCTGGCAATAGGCAGACATTTTAGTGCCAGATTTACCAGCTAAATCTGTATAGTCAGCAAGCAGAGTTAAAAATGAAGGTCATGGTTTGAAGGAAGAAAAAGGGTTATAAGCGATTTGCACATTAATCTTCTTTAATTACAATAAGATATAAGCTCCCCTTGAATGGTCCTGGGAAACCCAATCAGACTATTTCACATTAGTGTGTGCATGGCCTACAAGTCATTTACAAATCTGTTTATTAGAGGGGTTGAAATCACAATAAACACTCTGATGAAATTCACACGGTTTCATTACATATTCTTACAACTGTGAATGATACATTAATGCAGCTCAGGTATAGCAATTCTCTGACAAATGAAGCTACAATCCAAATAGGTAAAATTCTGCACAATTTCTCCATGTCATCAGCTAAAGACAGCCAATGTATCATCATATTTAGCAATCAACATTGTTTCTCAAACTGTACAGCTCAGGTCATGTATTTATACTACACTAGTCATTGTTCCAGATTTCTCCAAGTTGTTCTTATGAATAGTGAAGTAATTATACTCTAATGCTTTGCCTTGCTTCCAGTTTGTTTTCCAAAAGTCACAGTAAAAGTATTTTTGATTATTTTGTTACCATTTTAATAGGAAAGTGATAATATTGTGACACCAATTCTAATCTTCTGATGCACCCTTTATTCTGTTACTTATATAGGTGCAATTTTAGCCTAACCTGCCCATTGGGAAGCTGATGAGATTGGGTATAATGTTGGTTTTATACCCTACCTAATTTTACTCTCCATTGAAATCAGTGGAGAACAATATTGGCCCGGGTGTAAAACTGGCGATCCACCCAATCCCATGGGTTTCCCACACAGTGAGTTAGGTTAAAATTACCCCCATGTGTCAAAGAGTGAAACAATTCAAAAATGAAGGCCAGAATTTTATAATTGATGAAAAACTAATAGTGATGAATCCCAAATTCCGAAACTGTTCCTCTTTTTAATTTAAACACATGGCACAATATTCCAAATAAATAAGAATTTTATTTTCTTATAAACCACTGTTGCACTCTGTTGCTGAATGCTCCAAAGAAACCTTCCATGTGCTGATTACTTGTTTTCCCATTCAATTCTTTCCATTCTACAGACGAACAATCTTAGGAGCAACAAGAAGCTTTAAAAGTATAAAAGAGCTTTGAGGTGATTATTGCTAACTCAAGCAGTGAAATTGCTTGTCATACCTTAAATGTGAAGCTGTTCATCAATTTTACGAGCATTTTTAAGAGCAATTAAGTGCAAGTCAGTCACATGTTATCGTAATATTTAGTTTTTGGGGTCAGATTACATTTTAAACAGTGTGCCATTTTGGACATTGTGGCACAGTAGCATAGTAGTTATCTTACTGGGCTAATAATCCAGAGGCCTGGACGAATGATCCAGGGACATGAGTTCAAATCCCACCACAGCAGCTGGGGAATTTAAATTCAGCTAATTAAATAAAAATAAATCTGGAATAAAAAGCTAGTGTCAGTAATGGTGAGCATGAAACTACCGGATTGTCATAAAAACCCATCTGGTTCACTAATTTCCTTTAGAGAAGGAAATCTGCAGTCCTTACCCGGTCTGGCCGATATGTGACTCCAGACCCACAGCAATGAGGTTGACTCTTAACTGCCCATGAAATGGCTTCTCAAGCCACTCTGTTGATTTGAGGACAATTAGGGATGGGCAAGAAATGCTGACTTTGTCAGCGACGTCCACATCCCATGAACGAATAAATAAAAACATTGGAAAGAGTTCACAGAAGAGTGACAAAGATAATCATGTGATATCAAGCTATAAACCCCAAGTCTTACAGACTTGCTAAGCTGGAAAGTTAGCAAAAATGGACCAACAGCTTCAAAAAAGCTGACAATTAAGTAGCAGCCCTGAATACAGGCCTAAGATATGTAGTTACACTGAAAGTACAATGGCTTGTCAGACCTTAAGCTGTAGGTTGTGCACAATATTCCATCAGAATATAGTTGGAGATTGTGTCCAAAATTGCAGAGATTTTTGTTCATTTCTTGTAGAGAAATTGTGGGTTTCATGTGTAGATATTGATATATTTTTTTGATAAATCTGTCAAATTGTACAATTGTCATGAAGGCACTCATCACCCCAACCTTCTGTTCATGGAGGCACTCTTCCCCCTTCTCCCAAGCTCAAGCCCCCTTCCCCTCTCTTCAGTTCATTCTGACATTATTCTCCCTCCTCGGTTCAAGCTGGCATCCTTCTCCCGCTCCTGCCTCGATTCAGGCCAGGGAAGTATTTGTGATTGCCAACTAAGGAATTTAAATCAATATCTTGTATTATGAAAGAAGAAAAAAAGAAAGACCTGCATTTATATAGCGCCTTTCACAAACACCAGAGATCCCAAAGCGCTTTACAGCCAATGAAGTACTTTTTTGAAGTGTAGTCACTGTTGTAATGTAGGAAACGCGGCAGCCAATTTGCACAAAGCAAGCTCCCACAAACAGCAATGTGATAATAAACAGATAATCTGTTTTAATGATGTTGATTGAGGGATAAATATTAGCCAGGACACCAAGGATAGCTCCCCTGCTTTTCTTCAAAATAAGGCTATAGGATCTTTTACATCCAACCGAGAGAGCAGACGGGGCCTCGTTTAACCTCTCATCCAAAAGTGTAGCACTCCCTCAGTACTGCACTGGAGTGTCAGCCTAGATTTTTGTGCTCAAGTCTCTCGAGTGAGAGTTGAACCCACCACCTTGTGACTCAAAGGTGAGAATGCTACTACTGAGATCTCCCAGAGCAGTGAGAGGCAAGTCCCGGCCTGAGTAGGTAGAAACCAAAATAAAGTTACTGCAAAAAGTGGTTCCCAGTTGCAGAAGTCACTGCTGAAACACTCCACACTCTTCACTTCTGCCTATCGCAGTTGATCCTGACAAGAGCCGTGCCACATAATCCTTTGTCTAACTTACCCCGAATACTTTGCAATTGTGGAAGCAGGAAACTCGGATTTGCAGCATCGCTGGCCTTCATTATATTTAAATAAGATCATTCCTTGGCAGGATTGTGGGAAGGGCCAAAAAGCACGGGGGCATTCAGGGGGCTCGATTTTGGGTTGGAAAACTGGCAAAAACAGCTTCTGGCACATTTTGCTGACGCAACTGTTACCTGGTGGGTGGATAGGCAATGGCAGAGATTTAACGATCACATGGATGAACTTCAACAATTGTACATCCCTGTCTGGCATAAAAATAAAACGGGGAAGGTGGCTCATCCGTGGCTTACAAGGGGAATTAGTGTTAAATCCAAGGAAGATGTATATAAATTGGCCAAAAAAAGCAGCAAACCTGAGGACTGGGAGAAAGTTAGAATTCAGCAGAGGAGGACAAAGGGTTTAATTTGGAGGGGGAAAATAGAATATGAGAGTAAGCTGCAGGGAACATAAAAACTGACTGCAAAAGCTTCTACAGATAATTGAAGAGAAAAAGATGAGTGAAGACAAATGTGGGTACCTTACAGTCAGAATCAGGTGAATTTATAATGGAGAACAAAGAAATGGCAGACCAATTGAACAAATACTTTGGTTCTGTCTTCACTAAGGAAGACACAAATAACCTTCCGGAAATACTAGGGCACCGAGGGTCTAGCAAGAAGGAGGAACTAAAGGAAATCCTTATTAGTCAGCAAATGGTGTTAGGAAAATTGATGTGATTGAAGGCCGATAAATTCCCAGGGACTGATAGTCTGCATTCCAGAGGAAACTTAAGAAAGTGGCCCTAGAAATAGTGGATGCATTGGTGGTCATTTTCCAACATTCTATAGACTCTGGATCAGTTCCTATGGACTGGAGGGTAGCTAATGTAACACCACTTTTTAAAAAAGGAGGGAGAGAGAAAACAGGGAATTTTAGACCTGTCCGCCTGACATCGGTGGTGGGGAAAATTTAGGAATCAATTATTAAAGATGTAATAGCAGCACATTTGGAAAGCAGTGACAGGATCGGTCCAAGTCAGCATGGCTTTATGAAAGGGAAATCATGCTTGACAAATCTTCTAGAATTTTTTGAGCATGTAACTAGTAGAGTGGACAAGGGGGAGCCAGTGGATGTGGTATATTTAGACTTTCAAAAGGCTTTTGACAAGGTCCCACACAGGAGATTAGTGTGCAAAATTAAACACAGGGTATTGGGGGTAATGTACTGATGTGGATAGAGAACTGGATGGCAGACAGGAAGCAAAGAGTAGGAATAAACGGGTCCTTTTCAGAATGGCAGACAGTGACTAGTGGGGTACCGCAAGGTTCGGTGCTGGGACCCCAGCTATTTACAATATACATTAATGATTTAGACGAAGGAATTGAATGTAATATCTCCAAATTTTCAGATGACACTAAACTGGGTGGCAGTGTGAGCTGTGAGGAGGATGCTAAGAGGCTGCAGGGTGACTTGGACAGGTTAGGTAAGTGGGCAAATACATGGCAGATGCAGCATAATGTAGATAAATGTGAGGTTATCCACTTTGGTGGCAAAAACAGGAAGGCAGATTATTATCTGAATGGTGACAGATTAATAAAAGAGGAGGTGCAATGAGACCTGGGTGTCATGGTACATCAGTCATTGACAGTTGGCATGCAGGTACAGCAGGCGGTGAAGAAGGCAAAAGGCATGTTGGCCTTCATAGCGAGAGGATTTGGGTATAGGAGCATGGAGGTCTTACTGCAGTTGTACAGGGCTTTGGTGAGGCCACATCTTGAATATTGTGTACAGTTTTGATCTCCTAATCTGAGGAAGGGCATTCTTGCTATTGAGGGAGTGCAGTGAAGGTTCACCAGACTGATTCCCGGGATGACAGGACTGACATATGAATCAAGACTGGATCGACTAGGCTTCTATTCAATGGAATTTAGAAGAATGAGAGGGGATCTCATAGAAACATATAAAATTCTGACGGGATTGGACAGGTTAGATGCAGGGAGAATGTTCCCGATGTTGGGGAAGTCCAGAACCAGGGATCATAGTCTAAGGATAAGGGGTAAGCCATTTAGAACCGAGATGAGGAGAAACTTCTTCACTCAGAGTTGTGAGCATGTAGAATTCTCTACCACAGAAAGCTGTTGAGGCTAGTTCATTAGATATATTCAAAAGGAAATTAGATGTGGCCCTTACGACTAAAGGGATTAAGTGGTATGGAGAGAAAGCAGGAATGGGATACTGAAGTGCATGATCAGCCATGATCATATTGAATGGTGGTGCAGACTCAAAGGGCCGAATGGCCTACTCCTGCACCAATTTTCTATGTTCCTATATTTCTAATTAAACGTTGAAAACAGAGTGGAAATTCTCGGCCACTAAAGGTTCCATGTGCCTTCAAATCCCCATGCATATTCGTAATATGTTACAAGAACGCTGAGTGATTACCATAGCATAATGCACTATTTATAAATCACTCACTTAGTTGAGAAACTCCTTGAAAGAGCTTCCTTGTATCAATAAATGTCTGACTGCCAAAGTTGGCATTATTGAGAATCTTCACTGCATTTATTTCATTAAGGCAAGAGACAACAGTGCTTGAGAAATAACAATATTTTCATTTAGTTTCCCTTAGCAATACAAAACTACCTACAAACTGGTGCATTAGGACAGATGCCAAATTCTAGGCATTCTTGTACTGTGGAGTTATATCCCTGGACATTAGACTGATGCTGCTGGAGCTCACTTTATTTATGACCTTTAGTGACTATCAGTGAGAAGAGACTTTTGTCTTCTCTTCTACAGCTGAATTCAAACTGAGGTTTCAAGAGATGAATGCTGTTCACAGAAACTACTGTTCAAATTGGTGGAACTACTTCATTAATAAACTGAAAGGCTCTTTTACATACTTTACAAAAGAATGCAATTGTCCCAATGTAAAAGTGCGACAGGGTGTTCAGTAAAAATGATTAGTTCCACTGTACGTGTTAACCCTTCAGAGTTGAGGCCCTGGACAGAGATATCACAGTGTTTTTTAAAATTATTGTCTCCTCTATTGCTGAGATATTTTTTCATGAACACCGAGAGTACTTTGGTATCTCAACAAAATGATTGCTCAAGCAGAAATGATGTGTAGTAGAGACATATTTGCTTATGGGGGAAGCATCACTGCTGTGCTAGATTCTATTGTCACCCAACATCTACATGGACTTTCCAGCAGGGGCATAGATCTCGAAAAAATATTCTGGTTTATTTTTTCCCTTCTCTCTTCTTAACTCTGAGTTGCTGAAGTAATTTATAGTGCCCCGGCTGAGATCAGATAATGCAGGGATCAAAACTGGGGCCTACCCGGTGTGTATGACTCACTCTCACATAAGTGCACTTATACAGCAATCAATCCAATGGTATTTTTCTCTTATTTATAGGAGTTGCACTGTCTGACAAAACATTGCTTCATAGTATTAATTCTGACATATCTCTATTGGTAAATGGAATCCATTTTTCACAAAAATACTTAAGAATGGTTTAAACATATGAGCTGAATTGGATCATTGAACAATTCCAAAAACAGACATAGGCATTGTGTTAAAGAGAACAAATCAATCACTATGGTTTATGATGCAAGTTTACAATCACCAAAAAACTGCTTACAGGCAAGAGGACGGGAGTTAACAAACAGGAACGAGAATTTAATTTCAAATCCCGAAATGTTATAAAACCATTCGCTCAAGTTCATGAATGGTTTGGTGCTACATTACATGCTCGACCCAAAACAACTGAAAACCAACTTTTAACTATAACCCTGCATGGCTCCTTCAAAATAACTAGAACTGGTATCACTTCAGCAGGGGCTGCTCAAGGCTACTTGGCCAGTTGATATGATTTGCACTTCTATATTGAATGATTGCAAGGTTTTCTGAATACATGTTTAAGGATCGGAGACATTTTAAAATTTGGTTTTGTCTGTACTAGAATTTATTTTTCCATCAAAAAATTCTCTTTTAGCTCATGTAGCACAATATTGCTATGTTTTTACTGATTGTTTTATTTCATTTCTTCAAAGGTAGATCATACTTAGGTAGGGGAAAAAAAGCTGCCGAGAGATACAGAATTTCTATTTCTGAAAATATTGGACCAGATTATGCTGTGGCAGACATTGGTAGTTAGACTTGCCCCTGCACCCTTCAGCTCAAAGGATATTTGCCCACTAAGTTGCTGGAAGTGCGAACTGATAATGTCGTGGTGAGAGAAACAGGGCGTCTGGGACCTGAGTGAACAGGGCAAGCAACATGGTATTTCCTTTGCCAATGAGATTGAAGGATTGAGAAATAAATGGTGGGAGCACTGAATTAGAGTGGATGAATTCTATGTCAAACTAGGTACAGAAAAAGAAATAAAGAGAGTGAAAGATTGGATCAAGATAGAAAAAAAAAGACAGAAAGGGAAAATAAGAAAAAATTATCTTTTAAATTTGAAATTTTTAGAATTTCCAACACCATTTAAAACATGAAGGAATAAGAGTCTGCATGTGTAATAGTTAATTTTCAGTGCCAGAGAGGTTGATTGGCAGTAATTAACACTTATTACATTGTCAAAAGGGTACTTACATTTGTAACGACTAATTTTAACTTTCTGTGTCGTGTTTAGTTCTAATTACTGCGCAAAGACAGCGGGGCCGAAATTCACCCCCGCCCGAAATGTGTTGCACCTACCGATCCTGAAGTGTTTCTTGCACCACATCAGATGAGGTTGCCTCTTTTACAAAATTCAGCTTTTGTCGTTTTTTTTTTAAGCAGCCCGGAAGTCGGTTATAATGGGGGTGGAAGTGGGGCAGTAAGTACTCTAGAGGGGCGGAAGTGGAGGCGGGACAAAGTCACCGCCACTATCAATCATCAGCGGAGTGATGATGACATCATGACGCATGATTGTCACCACGCCTCTCCCTTTCACTTAAAGGGGAGAGATACTGCGATTTTTTTAGGTTAGGTCCACTGGGCCACCAGGGAGGCTTTCGGCCGGGCCAGCGGCCTGGCATCCAAGTTGGTGCCCCGGCCGAATCTGCGGGCATAATTGGCTGGCCGATCTGGAATTTGACCAGCAATAAAAATAACATGGCGGCCGCAGAAGTGGGCCCTCGCCTTTAATGACTGCCACGCAGCCAAGTCCCACACAAGAAAGCAAGGTGCACTGCGAGAAAAAGCTTTCGTGGGCACCGCTCGGCAGATGGAAGATTTTTAAAGCTCAATTTCGCTGGAGGTAAGCGCTTTGATTACACACTTAGAACCAGTCAGCAGTGGCAGGATGGAAGTGGAGACCGGCAGAAAAATTCCCAAGCTGGATTTCACTGGCGGCGGCCATTGGACCGGAAGTCAGAGGCCATTTGACTCCACCACTTGACCACGGCTTTCCGGCGGTAAGCAACCTTTTTGGGGAGCTGAATTTCAGCCCCAGCAACTTCACGACATTCAATGCATGTCAATGATGAACCAGACTGAAGCTAACAGCAGACTTGCATAACGCGCACAGCAACATTTGGATATTGATATTTAGCCGCGTATCTTCCCCTTGTCGAGAGTTGCTGTACCATTTACGTGTAAGTAATGGCAATGCCGTTAGCCCCACCGTTATTCTGACAGCAAAATTTGGCCCATTATTGGCAGAGATTAATTACAAAAAGAAGTAAGGCACTGGAATGTACTGTAGTTCTAATTTGGTACATCAGAGTGGCGGGACACAGAATAAAACACATGATTTCCAACATAGTGAGTTGCTAAGCCTAGTTGTTATATCAAGGCGACGTTGCTGAATGGATGTCAGGTATCTCTCCAGAGGAAGGCTACTCAAATTCCTGCCCTGACTGCTGAGATGCTCTTGGCCAATGTCCTCTGGGTTTTTTCAGCCCCTGAGAACCCCAACAAAGACCGCTCTACTTTCACCTGTTCAAGGACAGTCTCGGCAATCGGGAGTTGAGGCACCATGTTGGCTACTGGCTGAGAGGAGGCAATGGGTGAGAAGTGGGAGCACTTTGAGTGGCTCTCCACTTCCATGTTCCCTTTCACCATTATTCCTATCCTGGACAAGTGCCACATCACTCCTACCATGCTGCTGCAGACCAGAATGGCGAAGACGCTTTGAAATCGCAGAGTTCGCCCTGATTAGTTGACTTCCGGGTTTTCCTCACGCAATTCCACCTGCTCGGAAGCCACCTTCAGATTAATATTGATTCCAATTTGTTCCCTAACCATTTCTCGGTCATGAGCTAAATTCCCTTGAATACCACGTGCCTTCATTTTCATAATGAGTCCTTATCAAGCACTCTCTGAAAAACCATATTAGTGTTTTTTGACATATTTGATTGCACTGTTACAAGTGAATATTTTTTGATTGTTAAAATGGATTTCCTCTTATATTTGTGTAGCCTTGCTTTGTCTCTGAATGCTAATAATTGCTGATTGAAATTTCCTATATTCAGGGAAATTGTCCCATCAATTACAAAATGGGGATAATAGCTCAAGAAAGTCAAATCATTTGAGTTTATTTCTCCTGTACTCTTGCTGCTAACTGAACAATCTCACTTTCCACAGTGCTGCCTCAGTGATAAACAATAGGCCAGAGGGCAAAGAATATCTTTGCTCAAAGTCTACTTCCATATTTTGAAGTTAATTCCATAAATGTTACCTCATGGGACGAGGACCTCACTAAAATGTCAATATATTGAGATATTGCCACATGTTAGAAAATATTCAAGACCTCACTATATTTCTGTGCCCTTGTGTATACCAGTTAATATACTGCATAGTGGATATCTAACCTCAGGATGAGAACATTTGTATCAGGTCATGTACTTGCTGCCCTTCCTACAACTGCTACTATTATCTGTGGGTTTAACCTAACAAAGTTAACATCAAAGTTAAATGTGGGGTTCTAAAATCCTGCTATGGTTAAAGATGAGATCAAAAGCTACCTGTGCGAAGTTTTATTTTCTGTCCCTGGCAGCAGGTACATGAATGACCAGATATACATTTGTTATCCTCAAACATTGGCTGTCAGTGCTGTCATTCCTGCTTGTGTACAGCCAAGTTATATGAAAACCAGGTAAACTTTGGTTCCATTAATGCCAGAGACTGAGGCTCACAACTGAGGGTCAAGTATTTCCTGAGGTGTTAATAATAAACATCCCATGTACATAATATATTCCGTTGATTTAAGGACACTCGGTCGGATTGTTTACAGCTCTGGCAAAAATCACTTGGCAGCATGAACTAAGATGAAAATGCAAACTGCAAAAAATACAGGCTGTATATTGTTTTGGGTATGTGGAATTATTATTTGTCTGGTACACCATGGGGAGAATTAAGCAAATTATTTTTTTAAACATGTTTGCCATTTTAACAATTTATATTCAACAGTACGATATTCTGAGGTCAAAGCAGCTCATTCATCAGATTCCCATTAGCTTTGACCGTAATCCCTGAGGAGGGGGTGCTCTTGCTTGATCGATGCACTTTTCCAAATCGCAGTAAAATGCTAAAGTAATCTTACTTGATCACAAATAAATGAATAAAATGGATCAGACCCAACGTAAAACAAATGGTACTGTAACTCCACAAGGCTGTTTATTGTTGCTAATTTCACTTACGCCCCTCCCGAAGCCTCTGTGAGATTTTGCTGGTGCATTCTGGTTTAGTTCCACCCGGATGTAGATATGAAAGGATCAACAATGAACAAAATTATTGAGTTTTCCTGCAATACAAAGGAAACTTTCAGAAAACTTCATTTAGATTGGATTGTTGCTCTTCGAAAGAGGTCAGTAAAATCTAAATATGTTTCTGTTCAATAATGTATCTTAGAATATAGAAGTACGCTTTTGTATTTATTTAGCCCTGGATTGGTTCTGAATGACAGGAATTCCAAGATGGCAGACTGCTGGTTGTTTTACAATCATTCATAGATGTTTATGATTATACATCACAGGAACAGACCATTCAACCCATCAAGTCTATGCTGGTGTCTTTCTCCAGTTGAACCCCCAACTGTGATCCCATCCACCAGCTAACTCCCCATACCCACTCCTATTTCAATGCCACTCAGCAAGCTACATCTGATATAAGATTAAATCTGCTGCATAAATAGGCATGAAATAATAGCAGAGCTTACTTTCTGCTATTCAAAATGCAATTTCCTTCAAACTGAACAGATCATTTGCCATTTATCTATGATTAATCAGTGTTTGAGGTTATCATTGGACACAAACAGAAAACAATCTTCATTTCCAATCAGCACAACTTATGTGAGCAAAGCAGGTCACATATCTTGTGACTAGTCAGAAATATGCAAATAGGATTCAACTAGATTTGATACAAATATAAAGGTACATAACTCTATTGACATTACTGGAAATCCTCAGTCATTTTTTCTTCCCATCTGATTTTTTCCTCATATCCTTCCTCTCCTGAAGATTTTGACCTCCTTTTCCATTAAATATTAAAGATATGTGAACAGTATGAAGGGGAAGTATAAGCTGGAGAGAGAAGAGGAGAAAATATGCATTATCAGGATGCAGAAACAAAATATCAGCAGCATCCCCAACCCCCCCACCTCTCATCAGAAACTTTGTCGCCCATCTTATTTTCATAGCGTATACGATTCTCCTTTATCGCCAACATGACCTCTACAGGGGTCATGTAATGCTCCAGGCAACTGAGCTAACTTTCCTTGGCTCACAGCAACATGAAGGAGTAATATGTCAATAGACTGGAACAGACACCAAAAGGACTCACACTGACTGAAATACAGGGAAGCTGTGCCAGCTATACAGAAGCTAATACATGAACAAGGAAATTAGGAATTACTGTTCCTCCTCAAGGGGTGAGCAGAGCATGAAATAGCCTAACTGAAGACTTTAAATTATTTTGAGTTCATCAAAACCTTGCACAATAAAATAGAACGTTTATATAGTGCAGCAAAAGCAGAATACTGCAGCTGCTGGAAATCTGAAATATAAACAGACAGTGCTGGAAATACTCAGCAGGTCAGGCAGCATCTGTGGAGAGAGGAACAGAGTTAATAATGGGCTTTTGTCAGAAGTGGAAGAAGTTGGAGATTTATCAGTTTTTAAGCAAGTACAGAGGCAGGGAAAGAAGTGAGGGAGGATGATTGGAACAAAGAACAAAAGGAAAGGTCTGTGAGAGGGTGGAAGGCAGGAGAGATTAAATGACAAACTGATGGAAAGGCAAACGGGGTGGTAATGAGACAAATCAAGAAACAAAAGATGGTCTAGCGGAACTGTAAATGGCAACAGCAGAAACATTACCAGCACCTGCTGTCCGAACAAGTAGCAGCGATGGTTATGATCTGAAGTTATTAAAATCAATGTTGAGTTAC
The DNA here is from genome assembly GCF_044704955.1 of Pristiophorus japonicus. NCBI lineage: Eukaryota > Metazoa > Chordata > Chondrichthyes > Pristiophoridae > Pristiophorus > Pristiophorus japonicus. The sequence continues at coordinate 152,410,504 of NC_091988.1, read as the reverse complement.
TTGCTTAAAAATTGTTACATCTGCAACTTTTTCCAGTCTAATGAAAGGCCATCGACCTGAAACATTAAATTTGTTTCTCGCTCCACAGGTCCTGCCTGACCTGCTGAGTATTTCCATTTTCAGCATTTTTTTAGATAGTGTGACTGGGATTTTCCCATTTTCCACCCGGATGGTCCGGGGACCTGGGAGATGGTAGGAATTCCAGAAGTTGGGGTTTCCCAGCAGGCAGTGGAGTTTTAATTCCACAGCATGCGTGCAACATAAAAGATGGATTCCCCGCCCAGAAGGCAGCCTGATTGACGGCCTGGCTTCTAATCAGGTGGGGAGCACAGACCAGGAGGCCGCAGGAGCAGGTAGGTGCTGAGCTCAGGATGGTGGTGGGGGATGGGGGGGTAGGGGCTCCAAGCTGTGGGGGTGGCTCCCATCCCCAATGAGGGGTCTGATCCCCGATCTTAGGGTTGAGTTCCAAACCTGGGGTGGGGGGGGCGGGGCGGTCCGAATTCCAACCCCGGAAGATATAGGCTGCGCTTGGGGGGGCCAGGAGGAATACCTCCAAAAACACAGAAACACTGAAAATAAATTTTAAAAACACATTACATGTTAAAAATGCATTAAAATGTAATTTAATTAAATATTTTATCCAAAAAAAAATTGCATTTTTTAAAAAAATATATTTCAACAGGGCTAAAAATAAACTTACCTTAATGGACAGGGTTTTTAATATATAAATGAGGGATAACATTGTATTTTTCTATTTTTTTGAACTCTTTCGCTGGTAAAATCAGGCCTTCTGCTTTTACCAGCGTAAGAATTTGAAGAACATTCGCTGGGCAGAGGTTAGGCAAATAGTCCAAATCTCCACCCACGGAGGTTCTTTTCCTTCGCATGCATGTGATTTGTCAAGAGATTTCTTGACTCGCAAGTTCCGGGTTTAGGCGCATGCACTTCGCATACCTAAACCCGGGACTTGCGGGAACCCCACGGGACTGCGCGCACCTCGTACGCACCTATGGGGAGCGCAATTTCAGGCCCATTGTCTTACCACTGTTGCTCTCGATTTAATTCAGCTAGAAGTCAGACATTCTGGAAGATTGTGTCCATTATAGTGACTCCTTGTTTTACATCTCATCCTGGTTGAGATGAAAAGCATCTTTAGACCAGGCGCAATAAAAAAAAATGCAACAATCATTTAATTAATAGTCAAAATTATTCTTTAATGTAAATGGTATATTTCAAAAATCATGACATAAATGTAAATACTTGCTTTTAGAGGCCCTGTAAAATTTAGACTTGTTTAAACAGATCTGCAAAGAAAACAAGATTACAATGAATATAACAATCATTCACATTGAGTCCTTTTGTCTGGATGATGCAATGATAACAGAGTTTCACATTCTCCGAGAAATAGCTCTGCCAATCTCAGATGGTATTACCAGGTACCTTTCTATCATCCAGTCAAAAAAATTGGAAGGTCTATTCATCCATAATTCTGACTGAGGATTTCCCATCTTAAAATCCCAAGGCTAGTAGCTGCAATTTAGGTTTAAGCCAGTAGGCACCTTGTCATACAACGCGGTGTTCATACACAGGAAAGAGCTCTGTGTCGGGGTGCTTCAATGCAGGAGTAGAGCTCCTTCCCCAGAAATTACATTTAAAAATGTCCTGTCTATATTGTTTAAACATTTATATTAATTGTAGTCAAGTTTAACAAGTACTTCAGGAACCATCTGGGCATTTGCTTACCACCCAGTTGACACTTTAGTGGAATTTTACTCCCTCCATGAGGTGTCAAACCACAGTGAAATGAGAATAACCCCTCTAGTGAGCTTTGCATCACTTCTCCCTGACTCACAGAGTTGCACTAGACCTTAGTGTCTGTACTAACAGAAACCACTTTGCACCAATGCTCAAGATGTGCTGCAAACGTACCCTAGGACAACATGAGTTGACCTGAAATTACTCCAGTCTTCAGAAGAGTGACATGAAAAATAAACATAATCTGTCATTTTCTAGGCCCCTGATAATATTTCTAATGAAGTTGAAACAGTTACCCATTCTTTATCATTTCAACCAAGTGACACATTTGGATCCCTCATGCTGCTATCCAAAGCCCATCTTTCTATTGCCTTTTTATTCCTTTGAATCCTCAATTTTATTCATTTCTATGAATTGATTTGCACTATTGCTCTCAAATATTTCTCTCTTCTTAAAGAAAAAAAACTTTTAGTTTCTTTCTGTATCCCACTTCTTGAAACATTAATGAGTCTGGAGATCTACTCTCGGATCTGGTCAGTACTAGGAGGTTCACAAAAACAACCCACACACTTTGACTTAGCTTCCCTCTAAATAGAAAGTATCTGGCCACCAGTTACTTCCTGTCCACAGTAGCATTGCTAAGATGAGCAACACACTATGGGGAGTATCACCCAATGGAGTATATATATCAGAAATTCGGGCATTCCTTAAAGCACAATTTTCTAACCATTAATTTAAATGGTTAGAAAAATCATGAATAACAAATGACCGAATTTCTGACGTCTATTTGTAAAGATGATAAATGATACCTTGTGTTGACTTGTGACCACATATCTGTATCCTATAACGCTATGGCATATTCTAATATATTGTACCACCATACCACTCATATTTCATACCATTTAGTGCTTATGGCACCAATAATTCCATGACCTAATCATTTGTTCAAATGCTGAACCTCCTTAAATCCCTCTGAATATCATCCATCTCTCTGACACAATTAGCTATTCAACACAATTCTCCATCATCAAACTTAGAGATGCTGCTTATAGCCCATTCTCGTACTCCTGAAACTACTAAATGCAAGCATTAGAAAACAACAACAACGCCTTTAACATTTTAAAATGTCTCAAGGTGCTTCACAGGAGTATTATCAGATAAAAATTCCAGAGCTTAGGGCCCAGACTGCTGAAGGCACGGCCACCGATGGTTGAGCAATTATAATCAGGGATGCTCAAGAGGGCACAATTAGAGGAGCGCAGATATCCCGGGGGGAGGGGGCTGTTGGGGTGGGGCTAAAGGGGGTTTGCATGTCTGAAGGAGATTGCAGAGATAGGAAGGGACGAGGCCATAGAGGGATTTGAAAACAAGGATGAGAATTTTGAAATCAAGGCGTTGCTTGACCGGGAGCCAATATAGGTCAGTGAGCACAGGGGTGCACAGGCGAGTCGCTGGAGATATATCACCAACGATGTCTCCGCAAGATCCTGCAAATCCCCTGGGAGGACAGGCGCACCAACATCAGTGTCCTCGCTCAGGCTAACATCCCCAGCATTGAAGCACTGACCACACTCGATCAGCGTCGCTGGGCAGACCACATAGTTTGCATGCCAGACACGAGACTCCCTAAGCAAGTGCTCTATTTGGAGCTCCTTCATGGCAAACGAGCCAAAGCTGGTCAGCGGAAACTTTACAAGGACACCCTCAAAGCCTCCCGGATAAAGTGCGACATCCCCACTGACACCTGGGAGTCCCTGGCCGAAGACCGCCCTAGGTGGAGAAAGTGCATCCGGGAGGGCGTTGAGCTCTTCGAATCTCAATGCCGAGACGGTGAAGAGGTCAAGTGCCGGCAGTGGAAGGAGTGTGCGGCAAATCAGTCCCACCCACCCCTTCCCTCGACGAATGTCTGTCCCACTTGTGACAGGATCTGTGGTTCTCGTATTGGACCGTTCAGCCACCAAAAAACTCACTTCAGGAGTGGAAGCAAATCTTCCTCAATTCCGAGGGACTTGCTATGATGATGATGATGAAGGATAAATGGGACTTGGTGCGAGTTAGGACATGGGCAGCCGAGCTTTGGATGACCTCAAGTTTAAGTAGGATAGATTGTGGGAGGCCAGCCAGGAGTGTGTTGGAGTAGTTCAGTCTAGAGGTAACAAAGGCACAAAGGCATGGATATTAAAAGAGATGGCGGAAGTTATAGCAGATGCATTCGTTATAATCTACCAAAATTCTCTGGACTCTGGGGAGGTACCAGTGGATGGGAAAGCAGCTAATGTAACGCCTCTGTTTAAAAAAGGGGGAAGACAAAAGGCAGGTAACTATAGGCCGGTTAGTTTAACATCTGTAGTGGGGAAAATGCTTTGAAGCTATCATTAAGGAAGAAATAGCGGGACATCTAGATAGGAATAGCAATCAAGCAGACGCAACATGGATTCATGAAGGGGAAATCATGTTTAACTAATTTACTGGAATTCTTTGAGGATATAATGAGCATGGTGGATAAAGGTGTACCAATGGATGTGGTGTATTTAGATTTCCAAAAGGCATTCGATAAGGTGCCACACAAAAGGTTACTGCAGAAGATAAAGGTACGCGGAGTCAGAGGAAATGTATTAGCATGGATAGAGAATTGGCTGGCTAACAGAAAGCAGAGAGTCAGGATAAATGGGTCCTTTTCGGGTTGGAAATCAGTGGTTAGTGGTGTGCCACAAGGATTGGTGCTGGGACCATAACTGTTTACAATATATATAGATGACCTGGAAGAGGGGACAGAGTGTAGTGTAACAAAATTTGCAGATGACACAAAGATTAGTGGGAAAGCGGGTTGTGCAGAGGACACAGAGAGGCTGCAAAGAGATTTAGATAGGTTAAGCGAATGGGCTAAGGTTTGGCAGATGGAATACAATGTCGGAAAGTGTGAGGTCATCCACCTTGGGGAAAAAAAACAGTAAAAGGGAATATTATTTGAATGGGGAGAAATTACAACATGCTGCGGTGCAGAGGAGCCTGGGGGTCCTTGTGCATGAATCCCAAAAAGTTAGTTTGCAGGTGCAGCAGGTAATCAGGAAGGCGAATGTAATGTTGGCCTTCATTGCGAGAGGGATGGAGTACAAAAGCAGGGAGGTCCTGCTGCAACTGTATAGGGTATTGGTGAGGCCGCACCTGGAGTACTGCATGCAGTTTTGGTCACCTTACTTAAGGAAGGATATACTGGCTTTGGAGGGGGTACAGAGACGATTCACTAGGCTGATTCCTGAGATGAGGGGGTTACCTTATGATGATAGATTGGGTAGACTGGGTCTTTACTCATTGGAGTTCAGAAGGATGAGGGGTGATCTTATAGAAACATTTAAAATAATGAAAGGGATAGACAAGATAGAGGCAGAGAGGTTGTTTCCACTGGTCGGAGAGACTAGAACTAGGAGGCACAGCCTCAAAATACGGGGGAGCCAATTTAAAACCGAGTTGAGAAGGAATTTCTTCTCCCAGAGGGTTGTGAATCTGTGGAATTCTTTGCCCAAGGAAGCAGTTGAGACGAGCTCATTGAATGCATTCAAGTCGCAGATAGATAGATTTTTAACCAATAAGGGAATTAAGGGTTATGGGGAGCGGGCGGGTAAGTGGAGCTGAGTCCACGGCCAGATCAGCCATGATCTTGTTGAATGGCGGAGCAGGCTCGAGGGGCTAGATGGCCTACTCCTGTTCCTAATTCTTATGTTCTTACGTTCTTATGAGGGTTTCAGCAGCAGCGAGATGAGGCAGGGCAGAGGCAGACAATTTGTTCTTCTCCTCCCACCCTCATCTTGCACAACTCTCCATTATGCACACTAAGTTTTTATATGATAAAACAAATCCAATAAACCAGTTATGCATGTTTGAGTCTGAATGAATCTATTGGATTCTTTCTGGGTAACAATATAAATGAGATAAGAGTGACTCACCTATTAAACCAATACAATCATATCACGTGAAGCTAATTACTAATGTGAAATTACTTTACTGTCTATATTAATCTAATTAACTGCCCATTGTCACTTACCAGAATTTCAGTCATAAAGGAAGTGAAGTAAAATGTATAAGAAGGTGATACTACCCATTTTGATTATTGTACAATTTTAAAAGGCTTACGTGTCTTAGATAAATACAAGTGGCTGAATTTTATTTCTGACTAAGTTGTTGATGCCTGTTGCCATGCTGATGCACTGTGTCATCATCATCATCGGCAGTCCCTCTAAGCGAGGATGACTTGCTTCCACGCCAAAAAGGGATGAGTTCACAGGTGCTTCAATGAAAGACCTAATATTCCAGATCCTGAACTACATCGTGTAGGGTGGAAGATGCCTGTGCTTGGACTTTCTTAACGTGTGGTGGCCGTTGCACACCAGCCACCACACGGGCTTGACAGAGCTAGGTCTTGGTCCAGTGGCAAGGATTACCCAAGACGACTGGAGACTTGCTCTGCTGCACGGACCGAACACGCACACATATCGCAGTGTGGGCTGGCTCGTGGTGCGTCTGGGTCCTCACCTCTTCTGGGCCCCAGACTCACGCCTCTTCTGGGCCCTGATCACTTCCTTCTACAAACTCTTGTCGCTTCTTCATCCTCCTGCTCTTCCTGCTCGCACAGCAATCAGCAACCTGACTTCGCAGCCGTCGCCCTCCTCCAGTGGTATGCCGCCACATGCTGCTCCCTCTGATGGTCCCGGTCTGCTGATGGTCTTGCAGGCCGGGACCGCCACTGTGTAATGCCTTGAGAAAAGCTTTCGTCTGCAGTTGAAGAAGTATTCATGAGCCAAGTTAAATGTACTCCTGGCATGGATTTGTGTTGATCTCCCAGAGGTTTGCATAGGGAAACAAAAGTTAAAAAAAACATAAGAAAGCTTTTTATTCACTTAGTGTACAAATGAGTCAATATGCTATGATGCCAACTATTTCTCTACTACCAACCATCTCCTTAAACCCCTCTCTCTTGCCCCTTCACCCTCACCTTAAACAACAAATGTGAGGAGCTCATGCATTTCTTCATCTCCAAGATAAAAGCCATCCATTCAGCTGCTTCCCCCCTTCACCATGCTCACGAAGTGACCCTCTCCCAGTCCCATCCCCATCCTAGCCCTGAACTCTCAACACTCATTTCTCCCACATCATTCCGCCTGCCTAATTGAAGCTCTTGACTCCATTTACACTAAACTCCTAATCACCCAACTTCCCTTCCTGTCAGCCAGTTTAAGCGATATTGTAAATGGTTTTCTCATGACAGGCACAGTCCTCCTCCCTTTCAAAAGCGCCATCATCACTGCTCAAAGTACTCACCCTTGACCTCTCTGTCATTGTAAACTGCAAGTGTCAGCTGTGGCTCAGTGGGTAGCACTCTCACCTCTGAGTCAGAAGGTTGTGGGTTCAAGCACCACTCCAGGATTTGAGCACATAAATCTAGGTGTATATTCCAGTACATTGCTGAGGGAGTGCTGCACTGTTGGAGGTGTTGTCTTTTGGATGAGACGTTAAACGTCTTCTCTCTCAAGTGAATGGAAAAGATCCCATGGCATTTTTTCAAAGACGAGCAGAGGAGTCATCCCAAGTATCCTGGCCAATATATATCCTTCAATCAATGTAACAAAAACAGATTATCTGGTCATTATCACATTGTGGTTTGTGGGAGCTTGCTTGTGTGCAAATTGGCTGCCGTGTTTCCTACATTGCTACAGTGACTCCACTGTCTCCTTCCTTTCTTTCCCTTTTCTTTCTTCCCGCCTCTCCCCTTCCTCCCTTCCTCCTTTCCTCCCTCCCTCCCTCCCTTCCTTCCTTCCTTCCTTCCTTCCTTCCTTCCTTCCTTCCTTCCTTCCTTCCTTCCTTCCTTCCTTCCTTCCTTCCTTCCTTCCTTCCTTCCTTCCTTCCTTCCTTCCTCTTGCATTGTTTGAATCCCTCTAACCAGGTTTCCACCTTGCCATAGCACTGAAATGACCCTAACCAAAGTCACAAATTACATATCTCTAACCTTCAACATGGTTAATCATCAGTACTGCCCCAATGTCTTTCTTCATTGTCCTGATCTATGAGACTGTACTCACGCTTTCACTCTTACCTATCCAATCATAGCCAGAGCATCTCTAGAAATGGCTTCCCTTCCCACCCCTGCACTGTTACCTGCAGTGTCTCACATCGTGGCCTGCTCCTTGTTCATCTACAGGAAGCCCTTTGACAACATTTTCTGAAGACATAGGGTCAGTTTGCATTTGTATACCAATGGCACTCAGCTTTAGATCTCCACCAGCTTTCTCAAGCCCTCCACTGCCTCTGTGCTATCAGACTGCTGTCTGACATCCAGTCTGCGATGACCATAATTTCCTTCAGCTTAACATTGGTAAGACCAAAGCCCATCCCCACTACAATCTCTGTACCCTCATTACCAACTCCATCGCCTCTCCGACCACTTTATTTTCTAAATTGAAGGCACCATATAAGTGCAAGTTGTTCTTAATGTTACGCCACTTCTGCCTATCTCACCAGCATGAGTATAAGGAAGATTTTTCAATCACTATGGCTTATAACTCTGGCTTAACTCCATGTAATCAGACCTATACCACTTCAGTTAAGCATTTTGGCAGACCTTTAAAACTGATCTGAAGTAATGTCACTGAATAGGAGTCGAAGCCTCATTTAGGTAAACCAATGGACTTAAATGAAGCCTATTGGGATTTACAGTCCATTAAGGATTGAACCGGAGTGGATCAATGGGAAGCTCTTAATGGCTCCAAGGCTGCAACATTTTTTCATTTTCAGCTTTATAGCAATATTTTTAGTACTGGCTTCTTTACAGATTTATTGTATTCTTTATGGAAACATCTTCAATTGTCTTTTAAAAATGTTTATGAAGATGATTTTTGGGATTTTGTTTTCTTTCTTTTAACAGTATATGTCATTTATATGGAATCTAAAATCATCATCATCATCATAGACAGTCCCTCGGAGTCGAGGAAGACTTGCTTCCACTCTTAACATGAGTTCTTAGGTGGCTGTACAGTCCAGTACGAGAACCACAGTCTCTGTCATGGGTGGGGCAGATAGCCGTTGAGGGAAGGGGTGGGTGGGACAGGTTTGCCGCACACTCTTTCGCTGCCTCCACTTGATTTCTGCATGCTCTCGGCGACGAGACTCAAGGTGCTCAGCGCCCACCCGGATGCACTTCCTCCATTTAGGCTGGTCTTTGGCCAGGGTCTCCCAGGTGTCAGTGGGGATGTTGCACTTTATCGGGGAGGCTTTGAGGGTGTCCTTGTAATGTTTCCGCTGCCCACCTTTGGCTCATTTGCCGTGAAGGAATTCCGAGCAGAGCGCTTGCTTTGGGAGTCTTGTGTCTGGCATGCAAACTATGTGGCCTGCCCAGCGAAGCTGATCAAGTGTGGTCAGTGCTTCAATGCTGGGGATGTTGGCCTGGTCAAGGATGCTAATGTTGGTGCGTCTGTCCTCCCAGGGGATTTGTAGGATCTTGCGGAAAGATTGTTGGTGGTATTTCTCCAGCACTTGAGGTGTTGACTGTACATGGTCCATGTTTCTGAGCTATACAGGAGGGCGGGTATTACTACAGCTCTGTAGACCATGAGCTTGGTGGCAGTTTTGAGGGCCTGGTCTTCAAACACTATTTTCCTCAGGCGACCGAAGGCTGCACTGGCGCACTGGAGGCGGTGTTGGATCTCATTGTCAATGCATGCTCTTGTTGATAGGAGGCTCCCGAGATATGGGAAGTGGTCCACGTTGTCCAGGGCCATGCCATGGATTTGATGACTGGGGAACAGTGCTGTGCGGTAAGGACAGACTGGTGGAGGACCTTTGTCTTGCTGATGTTTAGCGTGAGGCCCATGCTTTCATACTCCTAAATAAATACGTCGACTATGTCCTGGAGTTCAGCCACTGTATGTGCACAGAAGCAGGCATCGTCTGCATACTGTAGCTCGACAACAGAGGTTAGGATGGTCTTGGACCTGGCTAGGAGACGGTGTAGGTTGAACAGCTTCCCACTGGTTCTGTAGTTTAGTTCCACTCTAGCGGGAAGCTTGTCGACTGTGAGGTGGAGCATGGCAGCGAGGAAGATTGAGAAGAGGGTTGGGGCGATGACGCAGCCCTGTTTGACCCCGGTCCAGACGTGGATTGGATCTGTAATAGATCCATTGGTAAGGATCATGGACTGCATGTCGTCATGGAGCAGGCGGAGGATGGTGACAAACTTTTAAGAGTATCCGAAACAGAGGAGGACGTTCCATAGACCCTCACGTTGAAAGTATCAAAGGCCTTTGTAAGGTCGAAGAAGGTCATGTATAAGGGCTGGTGCTGTTCCTTGCATTTTTCCTGCAGCTGTCGCGCTGCAAAAATCATATCCGTTGTGCCCCGTAGGGGACGAAATCCGCACTGTGATTCCGGGAGGAGCTCCTCACCCACAGGGAGAAGAGGGTTGAGGAGGATTCTAGCGACGACCTTCCCAGTGGCTGATAACAGAGAGATTCCTCTGGAGTTGCCGCAGTCGGACTTGTCCCCTTTTTAAAGATGGTCACGATCACTGCATCTCTGAGATCTCCCGGCATGCTCTCCTCCTTCCAAATGAGAGAGATGAGGTCATGTATTCGTGCCAGTAGTGCCTGTCCACCATACTTCAGTTCCTCAGCAGGGATTCCATCTGCTCCCGAAGCCTTGTTGTTCTTAAGCTGCCTTATGGTTTTTTCTACCTCGTGCAGTGTTGTGATTTTACTGAGATGGTGACAAGTAGCATGCTGCAGGATGGAACCGAGAACACTTGAGTCAAAGGCAGAGTCTCGGTTGTGGAGATCTTCAAAGTGCTCCTTCCAGCGGGCCCTGACTGCCTCGGTATCTTTAATGAGTGTTTCCCCATTCTTGGCCAGCAGTGGGGTGGGGCCTTGGGTCTTTGTACCATAGGTGGCCTTGACTGCCTGGTCTACCCTCCAGGCCTCCATAACGAGTGCCTGCAAAGAGATGCTCGGCCACTCGACCAGGAAACACCAGGTTTGGATCGCAAACGCAGGGCATTTCGGAGCCTGAAGCAACAACCCAACTCCGGAGCAGCAAAGCAGCATTACAGACGGCTCAAGGCTGAGGTCCAACAAAATACCCAGGACCAAAAGAACAGGTGGTGGATGGAGAAAGCACAGGAGATACAGCAGCTTTCAGGTCGATGACCTTTCGTCAGAACTGGAAAAAGTTAGAGATGTTGCAGATTATGAAGCCCTGGCAAGTGTAGGGGCAGGAAAAGGTGGAGAGGGGAGGAAAGAACACAAGGGAAGGTCTGTGATCGGGTGGAAGGCAGGAGAGATTAAATGACAAATGGTACGATTGTGCAAAGCAAAAGGAGATGGTAATGGGACAAGTAAAGCAACAAAAGATGAGTCTATCTAGAAGAGGTGTAAATAGGAATGGCAGAATCCTCACCAGCTGCCATGTGAGCTAAAATTAATGATGTGCAATGGTTTTGATACAGTATAGCATTTCGTGGTTCAAGTGGTACAAGATGAAAGAAGGCATTTTAGGGAGATCAATAATCAAGCAGAGCCATACTTCCCATACCTGCCAGTATAACATGAACCATGTGTAGGAAGCCCTGACAATGATTGTGAAAAACTGATTCAATGGGCTAGACTTTCCCGAGAACCCCTTAATGCCCGATTGCCCGCCCAGAAAAACTGCTAACGTTTTGCAACTAATTTCTGGCAAGAATTTCCATAATATCTAGCTGAGCATAGAATCAGCTGCAGATCTATGTCATCTGCTGTAAAAAATAAACTTACGCTAAAGGGACAGCACTGCTAGATCAGCTCTTCCCTGAACTTTCTTATTTTACCTTTGCCCCCTTACAGATGAGCAAAAAGTTAATGTGCTTTCCCTGCGTGTGAATGATATTACATCAACAAGATTAACATTTTCATTCATTTCCCACTGAATAGCATCAGCAATATGACAAAGGTGCCCATTGTCACTGCACTGCTGCTTTTCATAATCAAAAGAATCATTGAGGGCAGCTATTTGACCATCCCGTAGCACTTTCTGTGTGTCAGTAAGTGACTGTGCATCATACATGCAGGTTGTGTCACAATGATTTTATTTACAAAGGTCTTTCTCCTTAGAGCAGAGAAGATTGAGAGGAGATTTGATGGTGGAGTTCAAAATCATGAGGGATCTGGACAGAGTAGATAGAGAGAAACTGATCCCATTGTCGAGAACCAGAGGACACAGACTTAAGGTGATTGGCAAAAGAACTAAAGACGACATAAGAAAAAACTTTTTTAAACAGCGAGTATTTTAGGATCTGGAATGCACTGCCCGAAAGGGTGGTGGACACAGACTCAATCACGGCTTTCAGAGGCAGTTGGATAAGTACTTGAAAGAAAATAATTTGCAGGGCTATGGGGAAAGGGCAGAGGAGTGGAATGGTTCAAAAAAGGGGAGAGGGTTACTGCAGGCCAGTTAATCCACGTCGGTGATCGGAAAACTATTGTCCAGGACAAAATTAATTCGTACTTGGGGAAGCATGGGTTAATAAGATACAGCCAGCATGAATTTGTTAAAGTCAATCATGGCTGATTAACCTGATTGAGTTCTTTGATGAAGTAACATCGAGGGTCGATGAAGGTAGTGCAGCAGATGTTGTATAGATTTACTTTTAAAAGGCATTCGATAAAGTGCTGCATAACTTATTCAGAAAATAGAAGCTCTCGGGATTAAAGAGAGGGTGGTAATTTGGGTATGTAATTGGCTAAGGGCAGGAGGCAGAGAGTACCAGTGAATGGATGTGTTTCTGACTGTAGTGAAGTATGCAGTGGGGTCCCCCAGGGATTGGTATTAAAACAATTGCTTTTCTTGTTATATATAAATGATCTGGTATTAGGTATATGGAGTACAGTTTTGAAGTTTGCGGATGATACAAAACTTGGCAACATAGTAAATAGTGAGGAGGATAGCAGCAGACTTCATGAGGACATGGACAGACTGGTGAAATGTGCAGACACATTGCAGTTGCAATTTAATGTGGATAAGTGTGAAGTGGTGCACTTTGGGTGGAAAACATGGAGAAGCGGTTTAATCTAAACATAGAAACATAGAAACATAGAAAATAGGTGCAGGAGTAGGCCATTCGGCCCTTCTAGCCTGCACCGCCATTCAATGAGTTCATGGCTGAACATTCAACTTCAGTACCCCATTCCTGCTTTCTCGCCATACCCCTTGATCCCCCTAGCAGTAAGGACCTCATCTAACTCCTTTTTGAATATATTTAGTGAATTGGCCTCAACAACTTTCTGTGGTAGAGAATTCCACAGGTTCACCACTCTCTGGGTGAAGAAGTTCCTCCGCATCTCGGTCCTAAATGGCTTACCCCTTATCCTTAGACTGTGACCCCTGGTTCTGGACTTCCCCAACATTGGGAACATTCTTCCTGCATCTAACCTGTCTAACCCCGTCAGAATTTTATATGTTTCTATGAGGTCCCCTCTCATTCTTCTGAACTCCAGTGAATACAAGCCCAGTTGATCCAGTCTTTCTTGATAGGTCAGTCCCGCCATCCCGGGAATCAGTCTGGTGAACCTTCGCTGCACTCCCTCAATAGCAAGAATGTCCTTCCTCAGGTTAGGAGACCAAAACTGTACACAATACTCCAGGTGTGGCCTCACCAATGCCCTGTACAACTGTAGCAACACCTCCCTGCCCCTGTACTCAAATCCCCTTGCTATGAAGGCCAACATGCCATTTGCTTTCTTAACCGCCTGCTGCACCTGCATGCCAACCTTCAATGACTGATGTACCATGACACCCAGGTCTCTTTGCACCTCCCCTTTTCCTAATCTGTCACCATTCAGATAATAGTCTGTCTCTCTGTTTTTACCACCAAAGTGGATAACCTCACATTTATCCACATTATACTTCATCTGCCATGCATTTGCCCACTCACCTAACCTATCCAAGTCGCTCTGCAGCCTCACAGCATCCTCCTCGCAGCTCACACTGCCACCCAACTTAGTGTCATCCGCAAATTTGGAGATACTACATTTAATCCCCTCATCTAAATCATTAATGTACAGTGTAAACAGCTGGGGCCCCAGCACAGAACCTTGCGGTACCCCACTAGTCACTGCCTGCCATTCTGAAAAGTACCCATTTACTCCTACTCTTTGCTTCCTGTCTGACAACCAGTTCTCAATCCATGTCAGTACACTACCCCCAATCCCATGTGCTCTAACTTTGCACATCAATCTCTTGTGTGGGACCTTGTCGAACGCCTTCTGAAAGTCCAAATATACCACATCAACTGGTTCTCCCTTATCCACTCTACTGGAAACATCCTCAAAAAATTCCAGAAGATTTGTCAAGCATGATTTCCCTTTCACAAATCCATGCTGACTTGGACCTATCATGTCACCTCTTTCCAAATGCACTGCTATGACATCCTTAATAATTGATTCCATCATTTTACCCACTACCGATATCAGGCTGACCGGTCTATAATTCCCTGTTTTCTCTCTCCCTCCTTTTTTAAAAAGTGGGGTTACATTGGCTACCCTCCACTCCATAGGAACTGATCCAGAGTCAATGGAATGTTGGAAAATGACTGTCAACGCATCCACTATTTCCAAGGTCACCTCCTTAAGTACTCTGGGATGCAGTCCATCAGGCCCTGGGGATTTATCGGCCTTCAATCCCATCAATTTCCCCAACACAATTTCCCGGCTAATAAGGATTTCCCTCAGTTCCTCCTCCTTACTAGACCCCCCGACCCCTTTTATAACCGGAAGGTTGTTCGTGTCCTCCTTCGTGAATACCGAACCAAAGTACTTGTTCAATTGGTCCGCCATTTCTTTGTTCCCCGTTATGACTTCCCCTGATTCTGACTGCAGGGGACCTACATTTGTCTTTACTAACCTTTTTTTCTTTACATATCTATAGAAACTTTTGCAATCCGTCTTAATGTTCCCTGCAAGCTTCTTCTCATACTCCATTTTCCCTGCCCTAATCAAACCCTTTGTCCTCCTCTGCTGAGTTCTAAATTTCTCCCAGTCCCCAGGTTCGCTGCTATTTCTGGCCAATTTGTATGCCACTTCCTTGGCTTTAATACTATCCCTGATTTCCCTTGATAGCCACGGTTGAGCCACCTTCCCTTTTTTATTTCTATGCCAGACAGGAATGTACAATTGTTGTAGTTCATCCATGCGGTCTCTAAATGTCTGCCATTGCCCATCCACAGTCAACCCCTTAAGTATCATTCGCCAATCCATCTCAGCCAATTCACGCCTCATACCTTCAAAGTTAGCCTTCTTTAAGTTCTGGACCATGGTCTCTGAATTAACTGTTTCATTCTCCATCCTAATGCAGAATTCCACCATATTATGGTCACTCTTCCCCAAGGGGCCTCGCACAACGAGATTGCTAATTAATCCTTTCTCATTACATAACACCCAGTCTAAGATGGCCTCCCCCTAGTTGGTTCCTCGACATATTGGTCTAAAAAACCATCCCTTATGCACTCCAGAAAATCCTCCTCCACCGTATTGCTTCCAGTTTGGTTAGCCCAATCTATGTGCATATTAAAGTCACCCATTATAACTGCTGCACCTTTATTGCACGCACCCCTAATTTCCTGTTTGATGCCCTCCCCAACATCACTACTACTGTTTGGAGGTCTGTACACAACTCCCACTAACGTTTTTTGCCCTTTGGTGTTCTGCAGCTCTACCCATATAGATTCCACATCATCCAAGCTAATGTCCTTCCTAACTATTGCCTTAATCTCCTCCTTAACCAGCAATGCTACCCCACCTCCTTTTCCTTTTATTCTATCCTTCCTGAATGTTGAATACCCCTGGATGTTGAGTTCCCAGCCCTGCTCATCCTGGAGCCACGTCTCCGTAATCCCAATCACATCATATTTGTTAACATCTATTTGTACTATTTTGAAGGGGGTGTAAGGGTAGAGGGACCTAGGGGTGCATCTACTCAGATCTTTGAAGGTGGTTCAACAAGTTGATAAAGTGGTTAAGAAAGAATATGGGATACTTGGCTTTGTAAATAGGGGCATTGAATACAAAAACAAGGACATGATTTAGAAATCACTGATTAGACCTCAGCTGGATTATTGCGTACCATTCTGGGCACCACATTTTAGGACAAATGCCAAGATTTTGGAGAGTGTACGTAGGAGCTTTACCAGTATCATACCAGGGATGAGGGACTTCAGTTATGTGGAGTGATCGTAGAAGCTGGGATTGTTCTCCTTAGGTCAGAGAAGGTTATGAGGAGATCTAATAGAGGTATTTCAAATTTATGAGAGGTTTTGATACAGCAAATCGGGTTGAGTGGCAAGTAGGTTGATATTCAAAGATCAGAGATTTAAATTAATTGGCAAAAGAACTAGAAGGGAAATGAGAAGAATTTTTTTCGGACAGAGGGTTGTTAAGGTTTGGAACATGTTACCGAAAAGCATATTCCATAGGAACTTTCAAAAGACAATTGGACATGTACTTGAAGAGGATTAATTTGCAGGGTTTGGGGAAACAGAAGGGTATGGGACTAAACTGGATAGCTTATTCAAAAGAGCTGACGCAGCCATGACGAACCGAATGGCCTCCTTCTATGCTGCAAAATTCTATAATTGTATGCAGGCTATTTTCTTTCAATGGTTACATGCCTTTAAATTTTAGCAGTTACGGCCAATTTGGCTGAGACTTTTTTATATTCATTCATAGGATGTGAGTGTTGCCAGCAAAGCCAGCTTTTATTATCTATCTCCAATTGCCCTTGAGAAGGTGGTAGTGAGCTGCCTTCTTGAACTGCTGTAGTCCGTGTGGTGAAGGTATTCCCATTGTGCTATCAGGTAGGGAGTTCCAGGATTTTGATCCAGTGACGATGAAGGAACGCTATTATATTTCCAAGTCAGGTTGGTGTGATTTGGAGGGGAACTTGGAGATGATTGTGTTCCCATGTGCCTGCTGCCCTTGACCTTCTAGGTGGTAGATTTCGTGGGTTTGGGAAATGCTGCTAAATAGTGAATAATTAATTAGACTGACCCCAGACAATCCTGGGAGTTCAGCTGACGAGATGTTAGTGAACATTAAACATCTTATTTGCATCTGACTGTACATGAATGCGTGTGGTTTTACCATATGCCCGTTCACATTTGCAATCTGTGTCAAAGCAGTGGGAAGAGTTTTCTTCAGGTTAGAAGAAAGTATGGAATGACAAAATGTCATCCTGCCCCTTTGGCCAGGGAATTGTCTGGCACAAGCCAACTCTGGCGAGAAAGTAAAAAAATAGAAAAATATTCTAAATCAACTTTTCTAATTGAAGTGGGACAATAGTCAGACATGGGTAAAGGGTTAAATGTGAACGTGCAAAGGACAGGAAAGCAATAGCTTCTACACAGCTGAAGCAACAGGACAGCTGTGAATTATCTCCGGGTTGCAGTGACAAAATAGGCACCACTCGCCTTTAATAACAGGATGGGTTAGGAACCTGGTCTTAGAAATGCAAAGGTCAATAACGAAGCACAATTAAGATGTGGCAGCCCATCTGGTATAACTAATAGCAACGCGCAATCGAGGTAAGATAACATTCCAATGTGGTTTATCACTCACATGGAAAACAGTGAGGGTTGTGGGAAAGTACTAGGGACAAGCGTGGGCAGTATCATACCTTTGCTTTGAGTGACAAGGGTTTTGACCATTCGAATCAATGTATGTCTCATGTATTGAATGTCCGGCCATTATAGGCCGAGTAACTGTATAAAAACCCTATGTGTTCTTTGTTCATAGAGAAACGGGCAAGGAGAGTTCAGTAGGGACTAGCTTGCAGCCTGTTTTCCCCCTTGCGAGTAAAATAAACATACTTGTGTTTGATTCCTAACAGACTGTGTCGAGGTTAATTATTTTACTCTCCACTTCATTTGGTGTAGTCATCAGGATGTCCCGGGGGACGAGATACCGATCATACTGGACCATCACAGAGTGAGTATTTTAAAATGACCATTTTCAAATCCAATGTGTTCCGGGCATAAGGTATAAGTTAAACGGGATTTCTGAGCAATAAAGTATCTGTTGGAGATCGAAACAAGTAAGATTGGGGTAATAAAATAATTTGGGTAGAATGTCTACTAATGCGTAATGTCTGACAAATGGATTTCGCAGATAAGCACAAGAAACTCATTCCAAAAATAAAATTGACAAAGCCAGAGTTTGATAACATGGCAATGTCTGCATTATGGTAAAAAAACAACCCCATGGGGAGTCTAGAGGCTTGACAACCACGCCCACTTCAGTAGTGTGCAGGTTCTGGCCAGGGATAGCCAGTGGGGGGAATGTGCCAGCCTGCCTGAGGCATGGACTAGGACGAAACAAGACTGTGGTCTTGTGATGGAACCCATTAAAGTCCCGGGGCCAGAACACAAAGTGCACAGACAATACCCATTACGTCCTGAGGCACGGGAAGCAGTGGCCCAGATAGTACGGGAGTTGATAATGGACGGGGTTTTGAAGGAGGTTGTAGCCAGAACCAATTCCCCTGTGTGGCCGGTAAAGAAGCCGGACGGGTCATACCATTTCACAAGTGACTACACAGCACTGAATATGGTGACTCCCCGGGAACATCCCAATAGGTTGCAAGTATCGGTCTCACTCATGAGGAGTAAGTAAGGGATGTATCACTGACAACCAATAGGTTGCAAGTATTAGTTTCACTCAAGGCGAGTAAGTAAGGGATGTACCACTGACAACTTATAGCCATGGGAAATGAGAAACTTGAGTGGGGACCAGAGGGGTCCCTGATGGTACCTAGCAGACAAAAATTGAAAACTAATTGAAATAATGATTAAACAAAATTGGAAACCAGACGACCCATCCACTGAACAAAGAAAATGATGGGAGTCGGAAAAGAAACAAAAGGAGGAGAAAGCCCTCATTTTAGTCACTCGCGCGTATTATGAATTAAGTAGACGGACTAGACTATTGACTGAGAAAGCGATGAACTAAACTGACAGTAGGTCTGATGAAGACAGCACCCAACAGAACACATGAAAAGGATCAACTGCCAGCAGCCCCCATTAATTAGAAACAATGGGGGGTGATAGGAAAACCCAAAAGTCTGTTATGACTGCAACAAACTGACAAAAGTGGTGTGAAATGTAGAGAGAGGGGGGCTCTTTGTAATGCAAGAAATAAGGGTCGAAGTTAGTTGCTATGGTGGCCGTTTAAAGAAGAGCTGTTCAGTGAGAATTCAAACCATGAAATTGGAGGCATATAGCAGAGAAACGTGCTAAAACCTATAGGGAACATAGATTTAAAGTATTTAGGGGGAGGTTTAGTGAAATCTCTTCACCCAGAGGGTAGCGGGTCTCTGGAATTCACTGCCCGAAAGGGTGGTAGAGACAGAAACCCTCATTACATTTAAAAGGTAATTGGAGGGATCAGAAATTGAAACTGGTTTAAGGAATAATGGATAGTTATGACTCAATAAAAAGGAGAAGAGAGAAGATTCTTTCTTACTGTTCTGATAATTTTCTTTGGTGAAAGATTTTGGGAAGGCATACTCCTTTGTGTGGCTGTGGCTCCTCCCCCTTTTCCAAATGGCATTGGGAAGTTTAAGATTGGAATTAACCTATTAAAAATCAGACTTTTAGTATGGCCATGATAAAATTCTGGTTGGTGTAAATTGTGTGGAGAGCCTTCAGTTCCGGATGTAAGGCATTTCCCATCAATAATTGATATGGCTTTTTTTAAAATTCTGCCCAATGTGTAACTGGGGAGAAAAGCATGAAATGCTATTGTGAGCAAAGTTGGTTTTCTGAATGTTTATTTTGAGAATAAAAACACAGACTTTACAAAAGTAAGATTTTTAACTGGAGAGTTTAAACTGAAAAGGTTTCAGGCTGAAGTCGACTGAAGTTGACATTGATTGATGTGTTTGTCGGCTCTCGAAACAAAGGAAGTTAACTCTTTCACAGGCAGCTGTGAATTTTTTTTTAACTCAGTGGGCGATATCTTTTGAATATTGGAAATTTTCTTAATTTGAAGAGAATCACCAGAGATTCTCTGTTTCTCATGTTTTAAGTATGTGACCATCGGGAAGAAGCGATGTTGTTTAAAGGGGTTAGTGGATTGTGCCTGAGGGATCAGGAGGGCACACCACCGTAACCGACTACATCTGACCCCGAGTAAATATCAGGAGTGGGAGGTGGGGGGGGGCCAGGTAATGGAACAAAACTATGCCAGGGTGGAAGTTTTGAACTCCGGTACAAGGGACCGTATAATATCATTGATAAAGCTAGTCCCATGGTGTTAAATGGTATTATATTAACCAGATTAATTTTTTTTCAGTTCACCAGCAGGTGCCGACAAAAGAGGAAATGGTTATGAACATAGGGATTAGGATTCATCCTCTCCAGGGGGATGTGGAAGGAGGGTTGCCTAATGGTATACCCCCACCTAATCAGATACAGCATGATCCAAATGGAAGTGGACAGGATACGGGAGTTGGAAGAATCTCCTCGGGTCCCAGATCTGGAACCACCTCCTGTCCACAGACCTACCTCGCAAACCCCGCCAATCTCACAAAGTAGTAAGAGACATATTGTGAATGTTCAAAGTAGGGACGGCCGAGGGTATAGGATAGGGGTGCAAGGATGGAAGCATGGTTACACAAACAACAGAGTTCAAAAAAGCCTCATCCAAAGACTCCTTCTCCAATGAATAAACAGATTTGTGGGAAAAGCGAATTGTTTGTCATAAACACATCCCAGGGCCAACAAATGGGCTAATGGTAATCTTAACTCAGGTGATATTGTACCATGATGTGCATCAAAAATTGGTAACTGTAATATTGAATCTGACCAAAGTGGGACTACCTGAGTGGTGCAAGCCTAAAACAGCAGGCTACATGGGAGAATGATCAAGGGATTTTGGCAGAGGGCCAGTACAACCTGCACCGAGTTCAGGGAGAGTGATGGGCTTGATCGTACCTTGACAAGAATGGTGTTGAGACTATTGGGGAGAATCACAACAGAAGGTGGTGAGGCCTGATTAGTATGTTGCAATTGGTTTAATGCTAAAAAGGGGTAAACCAAATTATAGAAGCGGAACAAATAGTCTTCAACGAAACAGCTCGTAGTAATGTATGGATCTTGGTTAGTGGAACAAGCCCAAGGAAACCTGCAGCATATTGCAGAGGAAAAGCTCTCTTTCTGGGTAACTGATCGAGATCTAGGGCAATGTCCACTTATCAACTGACTAAGACTCTGTGCCAAGTCAGAAGGTTGGAACAGGTGTACCCGGTGGCACAAGTGTCATTTACAGGAACAGAATGCCATCACCCTGTTAGAGATAATAGTGTATTACTCAAGCATGCCTGAGAAAATTTAGTAGGATACAATGAACACCGAAAATGTAATCCGAGTGGATGGGACAACATGGAACTGCACCATGAAGGTAATTGTGGGACAGCATTTTCCTGTACAATCTGTATAAAGAGGGAAGGAAGGGTGAATATTGTGTCAGCACCATACACCAGGAATACCAGTACGGTACCAACCTGACTTGTCCCATTGCGACAGGAACTTTTTGTATTACCCCAGTCCAAACTGTGAGACTTGAGGCGCGGGTTTCATTAAGTATTTATTTGCATAGGCAAGCAAATATCACTGTAAGAAAGGAGTTAAAAGTGTAAGAAAGGAGTTAAAAGTGTAACTGCCAAAGGGAAGATATAATGAATTTGGATAGTCAATTGGGCCAATTGAGGACCAAATACAATGGGTATTAAGTGAAATGGGGAACAAAGGGTCACAACAGCTAGACACTGAGGCGATACTTACGGTACATATGATCGAGATAGTCCGGCAATGAACCACGAGACGATGTGTAGTTTTCATGTTATCTATTGTCTAACAACAATCAACACACACTATTGGTCTGTGGCGAGGGTAGCAGCTGTTAACACATTTGACGTTGCCAGTATAGACGAAGAAGTTCAAGATTTAGCCAAACTTTTGAGAATCCTTTTACGAAAGGGAAATGATCGGACTTTGCAGTTATCAGAAACAGGGGACGAGGTCGTCACACAAATGCTGCAAGTCGAGGAAATCCGAGAGCCTCATGCCCAAACTATCAATAAGATAAGCGTGTGACTAAATGATAAATAATGAGCAGTTGTCCAAATGGACTGAAGACGGTATTACCCTCTGTGATGTTCGTAAGACAACACAAGTGTTCTTGTCCCCAAGTAATTGTATTACCAGAGAATTGAAATAGATATGGTTCTAGCTATCCCACAGATAGAGGGTACAGATGCCGAACTTCTGTGGGCAGCACAGAACTTAGGCGGACTACAAGGCCAATCCCGGGTTCAGTTCCACGATACACCCCATAGAAGGAGGGCAACATATAGTGTGCGGGTTCACTCAGACGGTTAATTGCACGTTGGAAATCAGCCCCCCTTATTCAGGGAGGGACTGAGGTGGCAGCCTGGGATGATGGGACATACTGCATATTTACCAAGGAAAATGAGTAAAAGCATGGTAATGTCATATGTGCGATCTCACAACCTAATTTCTGTTTCACACCTAAAGCAGTGGTCAAACTAGGCCATCGATGCCTATTCCCACAAAGAGAGGAATGTATCGAGAACATCAATTTAAACAACCCGAGATGGGATGATGAAATGGAACAATATGACATACCAAGTTGGCAAGACATTCCCCATCTCAAAGAACATTTGACACAATTGAAAAAGGACACTGAGAAAAGCATACTGGAAGATTCCATACAGTTTTCAAAGGACATGTATGGAATTGGGGAATGAATGTGAATATCCAACGGTGGATTTGTTATGCCTCTCATGTATTGGTGGCCATACAGTTAGGGCTAGCTGTCGGATGGGGAATTGGGTTATGCATGGCATGCAGAAAGAGGCAACGGAGAAGGAAAACAAAAGCTTTAATTATGGAACAGCAAAAGTTGTTAGCCGAGTACTCTGAAATACTTTGAGACATAGGTCACGTCCCGAGTCCCCCAAACCACAGAACGGAGCAGGAAACAGGAGGAAGTAGAATGATGTTGGTAATCTTGGGCTGGGTAGCCAAGTACCAAAAGGGGGGATTGAAGTGGGACAATAGTCAGACATGGATAAAGGGTTAAATGTGAACGTGCAAAGGACAGGGAAGCAACAGCTTCTACACAGCTGAAGCAACAGGACAGCTGTGAATTAGCTTCTGGTTGCAGTGACAAAATAGGTACCACTCGCCTGAAGTAACAGGATGGGTGAGAGACCTGGTCTTAGAAAAGCAAAGGTCAATAATGAAGCACAATTAAGATGTGACAGCCCATCTGGTATAACTCATAGCAAGGCACAAGAGAGGTAAGATAATATTCCAAAGTGTTTTATCACTCACAGGGGACACAGTGAGGATTGTAGGAAAGTACTAGGGACAAGCGTGGGCAGTATCGTACCTTTGCCTTGAGTGACAAGGGTTTTGACCATTCGAATCAATGCACGTCTCGTGTATTGAATATCCGGCCATTATTGGCCGAGTAACTGTATAAAAACCCGATGTGTTCTTTGTTCATAGAGAAACGGGCATGGAGAGTTCAGTAGGGACTAGCTTGCAGCCTGTTTTCTCCCTTGCGAATAAAATAAACATACTTGTGTTTGATTTCTAACAGACTGTGTCGAGGTTAATTATTTTAATCTCCACTTCACTAATGATGTCTAATTTGTCCTATTACAACTAGGCAGTCCCTCCTGACAAGGATGATGCTCTTCACACCAAAAAAAGATGGTCTCACGGGTGATACAATGAGTTACATCTTAAAGGGTGGAAGATGCCTGTGAGTAATTTTTTTTAACGTGTGGTGATCATTGCACACCAGCTCGGCCTTGGTCCAGTGGCGAGGATTGACCAAGACGATTGGAGACCAAGCTCTGTTGCACCTCCCCTGAGCCCTGATCCCACTGTTTTTAAATGCTGCACCACTCCTGAGCCATGGCCCCTCCACTGGGCTCGACCTCCGCCCTCCACTGGGCTCGAACGCCGCCCCTCGCTAATTTGGTCTACTTTGTTCACCATTTGTCGAACAATCAGGCTACAAACTGGCAGTGGGCAAAAGATGGAGCCAGAAACAATGCATTGAGATCCTGTCTGGTTGTTTACAATCTATATGGACAATAGATCATTAGGTCTCAAAATGCCAGATATTGCTGAGCATAACAATTTAACCTCTGATAAATGTCCACATTTTACAAAACCAACAGCTTTCTAGGCAGCTGCTTGTACTGACTGATGAAGCCCATTTGTTATTCTCTTCTGGAATTTCCAGTTTATTCTGGGTGTTATTTGTCTTCCTTATGTGCACAGTGACAGCTAGCCCAAGTACTAAATGTGAGAATGTATATTATATATCATACACTCACACATACGCACACATATATCCCTGGTCTCGGCAATATGGTAACACAAAGTGTGTTTGTATCACAGAAGGAAGAGAGTGCCACTGAGACAGGTTGTTTACAGGCAATTATTTAACAAATGAAGTAATGTGATTAAAAAAAATCTTAATACAGTAATATATGTGATTTTTTCTTCCTAATTTTTTTTACAGTATTTTGTTGAAGGTCGCGCTTATCAAGATGAGGAATGTCAATGCTGCGCAATTTAGGTTTGCGATGTCCCAGGTATACTATGGACCGGATACAGAATAAAGATTCCTCCTCTTTGTCCCAATGATGCGAATTAAACGTAACCTGGGAAAACACGCTTGTGGCTCTTTGAGTGACATTACCAAATCAATGCAAATTTTGTTAGCAATATAGGCCTGGAATTTCGTGGAAGGTTGGTGCAACTATGGTGTAAGAATGGCATTTTGCTGTTTTTTTTCTGAGTTGCGCATCACTGATTTACACTGGTTTTACACTGAATATTTGCACTGCTTGTGAATAACGTCTGCCGAAACTCCCTGCTGGTTATTTACATCATTCAGCCCCCACGCAAACGAGTTCATGTGTGTCCGGGATTTACATGAGTAGTGCACTGACATAGATTTACACCCAAAAATGTAGGCGCAGCATGGCTTGAAGTTATCTGCTATCGGCATAACTGCGATTTCTGCAGTATGATAGCGATTTTCTTTGTGATTTTCAAAGATATATATATAACTTACTAAGACCTGCATTATACTTAACCAAAGCGCTGTCATTTTCAGTGCACCCGAACAAATTTGGACCGCTGACTGGTCTCCTCCGCACCACCCTGTGTCCCACCCCAACTCCCATGTATCCAGAAGTACTAGGCAACTGGAATGGCCTCCCAATGAGTAAAACTGCATTCTGCACAGTAATGGTAAGGAAGATTAGTAGCAGAGGCAAGTATCTCTGAGAGTGAGGCACCATGGCAGCAGAAAGGATTGCTTTTACCTCATTGACGGTGCATTATCTTTTAGTTTTAAACACAGCTCTGCCGCTTTTGTCTAATGTGTGTCATGCACTAGCTTGCATTGATTTAAAAATAAATATCAGATCATGGTATGGTTGATATGGCAGCTTACACTAATATCATTGATAGATCAGTGAGCAGCAGAAAGACAGACAGGATGAGTGCCTGTCTAGGATCTCACAGCACTCCAGGCCCTGAATAGCTATGGGACATCTACTAACAATATAATTAAAAAATACAGGTAGATAAAGTGCAGTGATCTTCTATCGAGACAATCCTTTAGGTGATAATGTTATAATGAAATAATCATCATTGCACCATTCACTATATTGAGGGATATCACAATTTGTCTTAATTTAATTAAGTAGAATAACAGCCATATTACAGCATGGGTTTGGGGATAGAAACCAAACAATAATGATGTTGCTACACTTTTTACTTTGGTAATTCTTTGAGCCACAGTTTGCTCCACAAATAGAAATATAGAAATATAGAAACATAGAAAATAGGTGCAAGAGTAGGTCATTCGACCCTTCGAGCCTGCACCACCATTCAATATGATCATGGCTGATCATGCATTTCAGTACCCCATTCCTGCTTTCTCTCCATACCCCTTGATCCCTTTAGCCATGAGGGCCACATCTAACTCCCTTTTGAATATATCTAACAAACTGGCCCCAACAAATTTCTGTGATAGAGAATTCCACATGCCCACAACTCTCTGAGTGAAGAAGTTTCTCCTCACCTCGGTCCTAAATGGCTTACCCCTTATCCTTAGACTGTGACCCCTGGTTCTGAACTTCCCCAACATCGGGAACATTCTTCCTGCATCTAATCCTGTCCAATCCCGTCAGAATTTTATATGTTACTATGATATCCCCTCTCATTCTTCTAAATTTCATTGAATACAAGCTTAGTCGATCCAGTCTTTCCTCATATGTCAGTCCTGTCATCCCGGGAATCAGTCTGGTGAACCTTCGCTGCACTCCCTCAATAGCAAGAATGTCCTTCCTCAGATTAGGAGACCAAAACTGTACACAATATTCAAGGTGTGGCCTTACCAAGGCCCTGCACAACTGTAGTAAGACCTCCCTGCTCCTATACCCGAATCCTCTCGCTATGAAGGTAAACATGCCATTTGCATTTTTCACCGCCTGCTGCACCTGCATGCCAACCTTCAATGACTGATGTACCATAACACCCAGGTCTCGTTGCACCTCTCCCTTTACCAATCTGTCACCATTCAGATGACAGCCCTCCTGTTTTTACCACCAAAGTGGATAACCTCACATTTATAAACATTATACCGCATCTGCCATGTATTTGCCCACTCACCTAACCTGTCCAAGTCACCCTGCAGCCTCTTAGCATCCTCCTCACAGCTCACATTGCCACCCAGCTTAGTGTCATCTGCAAACTTGGGGATATTACATTCAATTCCTTCATCTAAATCATTAATGTATATTGTAAATAGCTGGGGTCCCAGCACTGAACCGTGCGGTACCCCACTAGTCACTGTCTGCCATTCTGATAATGACCCATTTATTCCTATTCTCTGCTTCCAATCTGCCAACCAGTTCTCTATCCATGTCAGTACATTACCCCCAATACCATGTACTTTAATTTTGCACACTAATCTCTTATGTGGGACCTTGTCAAAAGCCTTTTGAAAGTCTAAATACACCACATCCACTGGCTCCCTCTTGTCCACTCTACTAGTTACATCCTCAAACAATTCTAGAAGATTTGTCAAGCATGATTTCCCTTTCATAAATCCATGCTGACTTGGGCCGATCCTGTCACTGCTTTCCAAATGCGCTGCTATTACATATTTAATAATTGATTCCAACATTTTTTTCACCACCGATGTCAGGCTGACCAGTCTATAACTCCCTGTTTTCTCTCTCCCTTCTTTTTAAAAAAGTGGTGTTAAATTAGTTACCCTCCAGTCCATAGGAACTGATCCAGAGTCTATAGAATATTGGAAAATGACCACCAATGCATCCACTATTTCTAGGGCCATTTCCTTAAGTACTCTGGGATGCAGACTATCACAATATGCTGGCCAATAAGGATTTCATTTAGTTCCTCCTCCTCGCTAGACCCTCGTTCCCCTAGTATTTCCGGAAGATTATTTGTGTTTCCTTAGTGAAGACATAACCAAAGTATTTGTTCAATTGGTCTGCCATTTCTTTGTTCTCCATTCTGACTTCACCTGATTCTGACTGTAAGGGACCTACATTTGTCTTCACTAATCTTTTTCTCTTCACTTATCCGTAGAAGCTTTTGCAGTCATTTTGTATGTTCCCTGCAAGCTAACTCTCATATTCTATTTTCCCCCTCCTAATTAAACCCTTTGTCCTCCTCTGCTGAATTCTAAATTTCTCTCAGTCCTCAGATTTGCTGCTTTTTTTGGCCAATTTATATGCCTGTTCCTTGGATTTAACACTATCCCTCATTTCCCTTGTAAGCCACAGTTAAGCCACTTCCCCGTTTAAATAAAGAAGTCCTTATTGACAAACATTAACAACTCATAGCCCAAAATAGAAATTTACATGATATCATCTCAATAAATTGTGTACTGTATAATGAACAGAAGGAAAAGATTACAAGGCATCAGCCTAATTAATAGGCTCAGATATCATCATACATCATGAGTGCAATGTTTGGAAGGTGATGGCATATCAAACATCAGCTTGCGTGCTGAAATTTGTTATTTTTCAGTTTTTGTGCCAAATGTTGCTGTCAATTCATGTCAGTATTCTCCCCGTTATTACTGTATGATTAGATTAATGCTGCAAGATTAGTGACTGACAACTAATATTACAGCTATAACAAGAAATAGTATGCAGTTGATTGGGAGGAAATTCTGCATTTATTATGCATTTATTATGTATTACATATGATGTTGTTCCTTGAATTCACTACAAAAAAAGCTTTACATATATTTCTGAGGATATCGTAGATGGCTAGAGTTTGAAGACAAACAGAAGGCCAGGTTAGCTACTGGCACACAATTCTTTTCTTTCTCCTTTTTTCCTTGGAGCTCTGTTCTGATTTAAAGGCCTCAAGTTTCCGTTCAGTTGCATTGTTTTTTTTCTACATAATTCGGCCACAATCGGCGTAACCAGTGCAATAGATCACGGAATTTTAAGCGCAAATTTCATTCAGCGCAACTCGAGTATCCGTGATCATTTGCGCTAGTTTATGGCAGATTTTACGTTCATGGATATGCAAATGAGTTTGAGCGGAAACTCAGGGGAAAAAATACTTTTCAAAACAAGCGCAATTTTGGGCACAATTAATTTGACGATTGCGCCAAAGCAGAAACTCTATCCCAAAATGCTTTCTCTCTTAGAATGCTACCTTTACTTCCTCTCGCTGGTGCCCCTCCAGTCATCAATCAAAGGCCAAAGACTCTCAATTCAGTCACTCTGCAGCATTTCTACATCAATTGTACAGGAACCTGAAACTGCTGGAAAGGGATGAATACTTCACAAACAAGTTTGATCACCTTGAAAACAGGAGTCATTGCAATAAGTACTGATGTTTCAAGATACCCAAATGCACAGAATTAAAGGTACATGTTGCTCCATTGAATACTGACTAAAAGAACTAATAGAACTGCCCCAAAATATAAAGCTAGGTATTAAAAGAGTGTATCACACTGTTGTACTTTGTACTAGACTGAGTGGAATGTCATTGAAGATGTTAAACTACAAAACAAAAGAGCATAGCCCAAAAGACCCAAGCCAAAAATCAATTTTTGTTTTTCTAGTATAACCTATTTTTGGAATTGATGCATAGCACTATTAATTAAAAGGAACTGTATGGCATATGTTGCACCTAGCCAAGCTTAACATTGAAGCACATAGATATGGCAAGATCGGATCTCATGAACTTCCAGATTTTCATGGACATGAAGAAGTGGTCGTGATAAGTGGTCATGAAGGACCAGAGAACCTGTTTACTTTTCAAGAGAGCCCTCCTGCTCACACCATTTATACCTTCTATAATAGTTGCAAGGGCATGCATTGACTGTCTTTTTATTACTTCTTTCAATAACTGTAACTAGTGGTGTAGAATCCATTTTTAAGGTATTTCTGAACGATAATCCCCCCTGAGAAACCAGTAAATCCATTGAATTGAATCCAAAACACGCTATCATTTTATCCATCAAACAATCTATTTTTTATTTTAGATGAGAATGTATTAAATTAAAATGGTCACAATATTAAACCGTACATATGTTCAAGATATGAGAATATCCTATTCTTTGTATTTAAAATTGCAAGGATCATAATCACAAAAAAGTACAGATGAAGAAAGCCAATTGGCTCATCTAGCTCATTCTTCAACTGGACAGATCAGATTCCATTTTTGGGCCCCTGTGCTCCGGACCTGTGTATTCCCTGGGTGCAAAGGTCAGGAAAATGGGGCAGAGAGCAGAACCATCAGAGGAAGAGGCATTCCCAGCCTTGTGCCTCTTTTTCCATCCAATCTGTTTGCTGGGTGCTCAAAAAAAGCTGGCCTGTGGCCTGTCTCAAAACCCTTGCCAATTGAAGGGCACATGTGGTTGCCGGAGACAGGCTGAACATATCAATGTAGACCTCTATTTTAAACTTTTACTCTCAGGAGGAGATTGATTTGGGACGTTTGGCTGCCAATCTTCTAGCCGTCGGAGACTGCTGAAGGCCTCAGAAATCAGCTACTTTTTTTGAATTTCCAGCTCCTACTACCAGTGATTGGTCCCCTGCCAAGGACTAACCTACACTAGGGCTGCCCTAAATGGTCCATGATAGGAAATAGGAGCAATCCCAGAGCTGAACAGGTGCAGCCAAAAAAATTGGCGCTCTACAGTTCTACCATCACAGAATCAAAGAATGATGCCAGGGTTATTCAAGTGTTTATATTGAGTGGTTAAATTAAAACTGCAATTTGTTAAAGTACCAGTGAAGTACTAGATTTCGTCAGAAAGCTGTAAGACCAATGAACAATTAACATTATAATAAGTTATCATAGGAAAATTCAACCGTATACAATCTGGACAACCTGTCAGTACATTTAAAAGAAAGACTAGTGATGTATTGACATTCTACTAATAGACATCATGATTACATTTCGTAAGCATTGTATCACAACCTACTTAAAAGGTGAGCGAAAAACATTATGGCAGGATGGTCATCACTGTGAAATATTTTTCCACTTTTGATTGCTTATATTCAACATCTGGCTTAAGTCTTCTCTCTCTTAGGCAGTCCCTCGGAGTCGAGGATGACTTGGTGGAAGATGCCTGTGCGTGAATTCTTTTAACGTGTGGTGGCCTTTGTACACCAGTTACCACACTGGTTTGACAGAGCAAGGTCTTGGTCCAGTGGCAAGGGGATCCAAGATGACTGGAGACCAGACTCCACTGCAAGGGTCTAGTACATACATGGATGCATACTCCTACTGTCCTCCTTTCTCCTTCCTGGAGGACCTCTCTCCCTGGGATTCATAGGATGCAGTGGCGGCCTTACAACCTCGCTGTTGGCCCATGCTGCTCCTTCCCTGGCCCACGGCCTCACTGCTGGTCCACACTGCGCCACCCCTGGACCCCGACCTCGCCGGCCCTGACCTCCGTTCCTCATTGCTTCACACCTCTGGGCCTCACTGGCCCCATCCTCTGTTCCGCATCAACCTCCGCTCGCCGACCTCCAGGCCTCCCTCTCCTGTGACGCCAGTGATTCCCTCACCTTCTCAGGATGGCTCGAGCTGCTCCTTGCGGTGGCTAGCTCCTGCTCCTGCTGTTTCCACCCAGGTTGGGTGTGGCGATGCCGCACTGGGTCCTGGGGTGCTCCTCCTTTAAGTACTCAAAGGGTTTCTAGTTTACAGTACTAGATGTAACAATTCTAGTGTAATGTAAAATTGGTCTTTGCACTAATATATTTACATTTGCTAGTCATGTCAATTTGAACGGAATATATTATTATATATTAAATATATTATTTTATAGTTCTTCAGAATACTGAGTTATACATTCCAGCCCATAAGCTTACAGGTGTCATGTGCAAAATTCTACACATGCTAGGAATGGAGAATTCATTCAAATTTCATTGATAAAACCAAGTTTCTCTAAAAGATAAATTGAGGTCACATCTGGCATGTGATTGGACTCTTTCCTTCACATTCAATTTAAAAGAAATTATCAAAGCCTCCTATGTAAATTGTAATTTAACAAATTTGAAAAAAAGTAACTTCAAATCAGATGACAGCACACGATTGTTCTTTGCGAAAAATGTCAATGTTTAACACCGTCCTTTTCTTCACATACTATTTTTGCTGTGAAGCTGAATGCTACTCAGAGAAGCACAGCATTCACTATTCCGTCCACGCACAGTATTACACTGTGCTCGGCATTCAATACTATCTACTAATCCATCATTTCAGCCAAGTGAGCAAGTGTTATGTCATGTTAATTAATTGGTACTGTATCTATGTTTGCATTTCTCCAGACTTAGTGCAAGTGCTATTATTGCACACGTATTTTGATTAATTTGGTTAGAAGAAATAGGCTTGCTTCATGATTAAATACACAGAACTCTCTTCAAAAGAATTCAATCCTCAGTTCTTCGCAATGTTTTCTTTGAGAAAAATTTGAACCTGCAGGATCAGCAACAGAGCTTCAAATGTAGCTTTACTGAATTATTTGGGTGAATTTTAACCCCTAAAAAAAGGTGGATTTAGGTAGGGAGAGTGTGAAAATGTAAAAAATCTCAAACCCAAATCCAACCCGCTCAATTGCGGTTTTAATGGAGGTGGGACAGGGGAGGGGCGCGGGCAACCAACCCGCTCGCAGGAGGTGAGTTGGTCATTTAAATATTTTAATGAGACTGTGTGCCTCAGATTTAACATATATTCCGGGTTTAACTGAGCAGCTAAAGGGAGGGGAGGACTGCTTTGTGGAAAAGGTAAGTGCCTTTACAGCATTGCTTTGGGCCTGAAGGAGCAAGACTGCTTCCTCCCAGCCTACCAAGCTTACTTTCTTCCCTGCCTGCCATTGGTCCCCGCCTAGCCCAGGATCAGAGATAGGATCCCCCACTGGGATCAGAGATCTAACCCCACCCCGGGATCAGAAACCGCCCCCGCCCCCCCCCCCCAGGATTGGACATCACACCGCCCCCCCACCCCACCACCCCACCCGAGATTGGAGTTTAGACCCCCCCCCACCACAAGATCACCCTGCCTGATATCAGAGATTGGACTGCCCCCCCCCACCCCCCCTGATTCGAACCCCCCCCCCCCCCACCCCCTCGTCCCCGATGATTGATGACAACCTCTGTCCGAGAACCGGACCACCCTTCCCCCCCTTCATGCTACTACTAACCCAGCGGCAGGCTCACGACCTGCCCCTGGCCTGCGGCCTCCCCCGGAGCAATCCTTGCCCCACAGGGAACCTAGCCTGTCAATCAGACCTGCTGGAAAAAGACACACGCTCTGACATTAAAACAGCACAGCGTACAGTTTCCCAACCAAAACTCCACACTTTGCTCACAAAACCCGCCCTAGTAAATATTGGTGCCATTATATGCACTCTTAAAATGTATCTCCGCCTAACTGTAAGAATAAATTTTTCCTCTTGAGTGAGTTAAATTTTTAAAAATTATATTGGCCCTTATTCAGACTGATAATGCAGGTGATGTCAGAAACTGAGACTATTCTTTTTATTCTCTAAGATTCTCTTTAGATGCAACAATAAAATTATCTTTATTAAATCCAGAATCCTCATTATTTTGATTCACATGAACGAAGAGACAACATTGATGGGCAGGAAAAGACGAACTGGTCCATCAAGCCTGTCACACACCATGATGGCCAGATCATCATGGCTAAACATTTCTTACTTTCCCCCCGACTTCTCCCCCCCCACACACCCCCACCCCCATATCACCACAGCTATGAGAGACAAAACAAAACAGAGCAGAACCACCTAACTTCCAGTCAATGTGCCAATTAATACTGAATCATTCATCCAACTAATTTTGTAGACAGAAATGGAAAACAAATTAAGAACTGAGCATATTAGCAAGAGATAGCATTCATTGGGGTAAAATGACAACCATGCATAACTGGAAAACATTGCTGTATTAGTAAATTGTACACAAATATTGAATTACAGTATTTATAAACAGTGTCTGCTATATTTATGTGAAATAAAGTTAAAGAATATATCTTTATACTGGGTACGATTGTTTCACATATCGCAAAACATTTCACATATAAAGGTTACTTACAACAACAGTGGCTGTTGGGTAGGCAAAAGCAGCAGTCAACTTGCACAAAGCAAGGACCCACGAACAATAATGAAGTAAGTGGCCAGTTAATCTTTTTCAGGAGTAATGGATAAATAAGCTTTGTTGGCCAGAATTCTGGGAGGACAACTTTACTTTTCATTGAATTGGAACATTGGCTAGGGGTGAATTGATATTAATCTTGCTACCACCCCACTTATACATGTAAACAGGGCGATAGCAGGACAAAAATTGGAGGTGTGGGGGAGTGGGGGGGGGGGGGGGGGCGGGGGGGTCAATTCTGTTGATATACCACTGGTGGTGCACAACTTATGATTTTCAGGCAGACCTTGAAGTAGGCAACTAGTGTTCCCACTGAAATGGTAATAAGCGTTAACTGATGTCATGGACCTCCAATGCCATTTTATGCCAATCAGCACTGCCATTGTTGCTTCCTCAACCCATACCCGTACAGGTCAGAAGATGACCATTACAACGATATTTAAAAGGACACTACCTGATATCAATCAAAATGCTGCAACGATTTGGGGAGACATTTTGTTGGAAGTGTATGGTGTCTTCTGGCTACTTTAAGCAATTTTAACATGCTAATAGAGGCTGTAAGACCTTATGAAATCTTAAGGGGCTTCATGAAACACACTTTTATTTTTACTAGGGATCCTTGTGACAATTTGACTCTGGTGAGAGAAGCAGCAACAAGAGGAGAAAGGAAAAATTAAAGCTGTATCTGCAGTGAGAACAGATAGAAGGAGGCGAGTTCAGGGGAATCCTTACCCTCCTAACAGAATTCATAGGCCGAGGACAACACACCCGCTCTTCTCTGAGGAGCTTCTTGGTGTGCATTCTGTTTCTGATTGCATAAAAATATAAGAACATAAGAACATCAGAAATAGGAGCATAAGTAGCCATTTGGCCCTTCGAGCCTGCTCTGCCATTCAATGAGATCATGGCTGGTCTTCTATCTCAACACCGCCTACCTACAGTATCCCCATATCCCTTGGTTCCGTTAGTATCCAAAAGTCTATCAATTTTGGCTTGAATATAAGAACATAAGAAATAGAAGCAGAAGTAGGCCATTTGGCCCCTCGAGCCTGCTCCGCCATTTAATAAGATCATGGCTGATCTGATCTTGGGCTCAACTCCACTTCCGTGCCCACTCCCCATAACTCTTCACTCCCTTATCGTTCAAATATTTGCCTATCTCCACCTTAAAATTATTCAATGACCCAACCTCCGCAGCTCTCTGGGGCAGAGAATTCCACAGATTTACAACGCTTCGATAGAAGAAACTCCTCATCACAGTTCTAAATGGGCGACCCTTTATTCTTAAACTATGCCGCCTAGTTCTAGATTACCCCACGAGTGAGAACATCCTCTCTGGATCTACCTTGTCGAGCACCCTCAGTATCTTATATGTTTCAATAAGATCACTTCTCATTCTTCTAAACTCCAATGAGTATAGACCCAACCTGCTCAACCTTTCTTCATAAGTCAATCCCTTCATCTCAGAACTCAACCCAGTGAACCTTTTCTGAACTGCCTCCAATGCAAGTATATCCTTCATTAAATAAGGAGACCAAAACTGTACGAAGTACGCTAGGGGCCCGAAATTGGTCGATGCATAAGGTCCGCCCATTTCTCGGCAGTATGCCGGCGGAGCGTCGTTTCAAACCACCGGCATACCGCTGAGACTGAAGGGCGCATTATTGGTCGATTTTTTTTCAGCGGTATGTGAGCGGTGTGCAGCGGGCGATAGGTAACATTTTAGTTGGTCCAGATCAAATTTCTTGTCAATGGACGCTGGGGCACTGAACTGTGCATGCGTGATTTTTTTCCCCGTTTTTTTCAGAGAAGCTTTTTACCTGCGATTTCGGGGGTCTGGGGTCACCGGCACATGCGCAGTGAGTTGAAGTCGAGGGAGAGAGAGTGAGAAGGAGCAGCAAGCTAGTCGAGGATCAGTTGGTTTATTAACAGATTGCAGAGTTTAAAAATATTCATAACAAATAATAA
This sequence comes from Pristiophorus japonicus, assembly GCF_044704955.1. Taxonomy (NCBI): domain Eukaryota; kingdom Metazoa; phylum Chordata; class Chondrichthyes; family Pristiophoridae; genus Pristiophorus; species Pristiophorus japonicus. The sequence goes on along the minus strand of NC_091988.1, from coordinate 152,374,987 downwards.
TTATATAGTTTGAACAATAATAACATATTTTACAAATCAAAAATCATAACAACATAAATAGAATGGAAATGCTCAAAAAGAAGTCGAAGTGCAAGAACATCGAGAAGGTCGGGAGGTTGAGGGCGCCCGCCTTCGACGAGACGGAGTTACCTGCCCTTCTCGAGAAAATTTTAGAGAGGTACTCTGACCTAACAAAGGGTGGTCGTGGAAAGCACCCCGCAAAAGCGTACAACAGAATATGGGATGAGATCGGGTCCTCCACAAGAACCATAGTACACACCGGGGAAAGGTGACGTAAGAGGCGGAACGACCTGGTGAGGGTAGCAAGAGTAAATAATGATTTTATTTATGCACCCCCATGTGCCATGTACCATGTTCATGTAGGTTCAGTGTCACACGGATAATGTTGTTTATCTTAACATTACGGTGATGTATTTGTGCTTTCAGGCAATGACAAGAGGATCAACGCAGTGTTTTAATGTGTGTGTGTGTGTGTGTGACCCTGTGTGTCTGCAATGTGAAATGGATTGAAGATTTTTACTTTCATTTACTTCACTTTCTGCAGAAGAAGACATCTGCAATAGCAGCCGATCAGCGGCGTACGGGGGGAGGACCCACAACCCAGGAGCCATTGACTGACATTGAGATCTGTGCCCTGTCCTTGGTCAAGGATAGCAATCGTGCTACCACCGGCGGTGGAGCTGACCCACCAACACAGGATGGTCAGTTGACTACAATCCCCAGTCTGTGTTGTGGTCCTGTCCTGTCATGTCATGTAATGTAACTGTAATGTTGGGCTCATGTAATGTAATATAATCTGAGCCTCATGTCATGTACTGCAATGATGGGGGTATGTAACGCAATGCATATATGTATATGAGAAGTACCACCAATGCTGCCTCCGCAAAAGCCTGAAAATTAATTGACAGGATAGGCACACCAATGTCAGCGTTCTCTCTCAGGCCAACATCCCCAGCATTGTGGCATTGACCACGCTCGATCAGCTTCAATGGGTGGACCATATTGTCCGCATGCCCGATACTAGACTCTCGAAACAAGCGCTCTACTTCGAGCTACGTCTCGGCAGGCGAGCCCCTGGAGGGCAGAGAAAACGCTTCAACGACACCCTCAAAGCCTCCATGACAAAATGTAACATCCCCACCGACTCTTGGTAATCCCTGGCCCAAGACCACTCAAAATGGAGGAGAAGCAACCGAGAAGGCGCCGGACACTTCGAGTCTCTTCGCCGGGAGCACGTGCAAGTACAAACCAAGTACAAACAACGGAAGAAGCATACGACAAATCAAGCACCCCACCCATCCATCCCTCCAACCACTATCTGCCCCACCTATGACAGAGACTGTCGATCCCTCATTGGTCTCATCAGTCACCTTAGAACTCATTTTAGTGTGGAAGCAAGTCATCCTCGATTCTGAGGGACTGCCTAACAAGATAAGGAACTGGTTGGGCCGAAGGGCCTGTTTTTATTTAGGCTCATCATTATCTCTTGGATTTTATATTATTCCATATCTCTTAAGATAAAACCTAGAATTCTATTTTTTATTTACAACCTATCAACCTGAGGTACAACCGTTGAATGTTCTGTATACAACCTGTATTCCCAAGTCCCCTTGTTCTTCTACAGCATTGAACCTACTTCCATTCAGAGTATAGTTACAATTGTTATCTTTTTATCAAAATGAATCACCGCACACTTATTGACATTAAATTTCATCTGCCACTTTTCAGCTAAATTCCCTAATTTTATCAATATCCCATTGCAGCTTCCTTTGGTCATCTAAAGAATTAACTGTATCTCCTATTTTGGAAACATCTGCAAATTTCAACGCCACTTCCCCTGGGCCGATATCCAAATCATTGATGTACACAGAGAGCAGAAGTGGCCCCAGAACTCAATACCGGGGGACACAATTAGTCACTTCCAACTGCTCTGAAATCTGCCCTTAACTCCTGCTCTCTGGTTTCTCCATTCGAACCAATTTTTAATCCAGTTTACCAATTCCAAACCCCATCATATTTTCTCATAATCACCCATGCAGTACCTTATTACAGATACATTGGGATAGATCAAAATTATAGCACTGACCATAACTAATTAATTTCTCAGCTACTCGCTTAGTGGAAAACAGGAGTGAATTACCATTTCATTATTATGTCACAAAGATAATTTAAAAAATCAGAGGAGTTTAATGCTCACATTTCTCAAAACTGAAATTATAACTATATATTGCTTGAATGATGATATATACTATTAAATTATAAGCTGTTATGTTTTCTTGTGCAAAGTCCACAGAAATGACTGAAATCATTCCAAAGTTTGTTTGTGATATTGCTGGTTATGATAGATATCATCACTAAAGACTGTTGTCATGAAGTATTCGAACGTTAGTTATGCGGATAAGCTACAAAACTTATGGGGGCTAAATTGCCCGATTGGGAGCGGTAACCAGGTGGGGCCGGGACTTTCTGTGCCCGACGCAGAAGTCCAGCCCCCGACACTGAATTGCCTTTACCACCCCTTAAAGGAAGCGGAGTGCAATCTTCCTTTGGGCGCAGTTACCGGGGCACTACTAGGGCGCTGAAGGACATGTTGTAGCGCTCACGTGATTCAATGCCCCTCCTTCGTGTAAAGGGGAGGGCCACTGCACACTCTGCAAGGCCTCTGTTGGCCTCCACTAGACCACCAGGGCAGCGTGCGACCGGACCTGCAGCCCGGCACCTAAAATGGAGTGCCGGAATGCACGATGGCAGCCATGCTAGGGCCACCATCGTAGAGCCGAACCATGAATCGGCAGGCAAAAAAAGATGGCGGCACTGGGCGCTGGCCTTCAAGGAGCGCTCCGAGAGCTGATGTCAGGCAGCTTCGCTAAGCTGGCATTGACATCCACTCGCCCCAGCCTCGCGGCCCATGATGCAATTTCCCCCGCTGGGCACTGGGATCAGCGAGGGGCAGGAAGCGGTTGCCGCACACGGCGATGGTTGTACGGCCATCCGGGGCGATAATCACGGGTTGCCATGGCAGCGCCTCCACAAACTCCCGGGCAATTTCCCGGGTGGCGGTAGCCTCCCTGTCGCTCAGGCAAAAAGTCTCCTCTGCCCCGTTGGCACTATCTGAAGGAAGGTTTTAAACTGCTAAGTAGATTTAATATAATCTTGTTAGTATTGTGTCTGTAAGCACTCTAGTAATGACTCCACGAGGCAAGGTATTGTACTTGAACTGTGGTGACCTTAGACCATTTATTACAGCCCCTGAGTGAGGATACAGTATGGTGAGCTCCCTTTTATACCTGGTTACCTGTCGTGTACAGGTGACCCCTAGGTCTCCACCAGTTGCACCCTCTGGTGGTACAAGCATAGTGTATACAGTGTGAAGGTACATCCAGTAGTCTTATGTAACTGTACATTGAGTGTACAGGGAGTATACTTATATTATACATACACAACATCATTCTCCCCTAAGTCTTGTGCCACTTGCCTTTGCATTGTGTGCTCTGGCCCTAGACTTGAGTGCTCAAAGTCCTTGCACCTTGTCTATGTTTTGGCTTGGCTCTCTCCCTGTTGACCCCCAAGTCGTTATTGCCACAACATTGGGAAGTGGTCAGCAGTGGACGGTTTGAGGTTGCTGTGGAGGTTGAGTGGGTTCTGGGTGATCCATGTGTGTCCATGGCTACATACATCCATCCCTCCCCCCCCCCATACATATGTGTGTGGCTCAACATCTGCATATAAAGAAAGAAAGAAGAAAAAAAAACATAGGATTAATTACATCACTGTTTGGGTTCTGCAGCAGTGGAACAAGTATATTTTACAGGTAAGGTACATACGTGGTATCACAGTCTTGCCCCTGGGTTGAGTAGGTGCAGGTGGGTGAGGACGCTAGTTCCAGAGTGACCAAACTGTGTCCAGGTTGTCTAATGGCGGCGCTGCGCCCCTACCAGCTGGGTGGGCTCAGATCGCTCACCTGGCTAAGTCTCAGGGTCTTTGCCGTTGCCTAGTGGTGGGCAGAGCCACAAGAGTGTGTGGCCTCCCTGTCCTCCTTTGAGGGCTGCGGTGTCTCCCTGCTGCCCTTCAGCGATAATGGAAGCCTGGTCATCCCAGGTCCCGTTGGGAAAGCAGGAGGGTGCTAGCCTCTTGTTCCCAGTACTGGCCCTGGTGGCCAGAGAGGTAGAGCCGATCAGGGTCAGGGTACCGGTAGTGGTGCCTTTGCCATCCGCCGATCACTGGCCCTGCAGCTGGTATGCTCCCTCTGTGTGTGGCCATGCACCCTGGGGCGTCACATTGGTCCCAGAGGCGCAGGCTACATGATCGAGTAGCCCACTGGACCTGGGTGCTTCCGACGGGAGGTAGCGCTTGGTTTTGTCGGCGCACATGTAAAAACCCCGGCATCGCACATCATTTCTTCATTTACAGTCATAATACATTGGTTCCAACCGCAATCGCCCGACTTAACATGGTTAGTTACATTTACATATTTGCATTTGCCAATTACATCGCTTACATATGTATCACCGGCATCACTGTATAAAGAGTGGAACTGTCCCTTTAATTGTGATGGGTTGCCGGTCTCCTTTAAGAGGGCCTTGCAATCATTACTCCAATCCGGTTCGCTTCTCGGCATCCTGTGTTGTTCCATCAACGCTGCCCCTCGTGGTCTGGCTGCCGCCATCTTTACTTCAGGTGCATCAACTCATGGTGCAGACGCCATCTTCTTTCTCTCCACGAAGTAGGCTGCAGTGATCGATTTTTCCCCAGGTTTTGCCACGGAAGCAGAGAAGTTGCCTTCTGCGCCGATTTTCTTCCTCCGGAGTCCTGCCACTGGAGCCTGGAAGGTGAGGTCGGGTAGTTTCAGCTGGATCACCTCGCTGTTGGGTTGAGTGGTCTGTGTCATCTCCACGCAGTCCATTTGAGCGGCTGGTTTCTCAGATGTTGTGCTGGATCCAAATTCGGGGCCATGTAGGACGTCGATCGCCGGAGGCTGGAGTTTTTCCCAGCTCCAACGGATTTGTTTCATCCATCTTCTTCCTAGCAGCGTGGACCATCATCAGCAATGATCCACAGAGGTAACTTGTGCATTGCACCGTCATGGGACACCTGGACATCCACGCTGCCAACGACTGGCATGGTGTCGTTTGTGTAGGTGAGCAGCTTCATTTGGATCGGGATCATTTTAGGTCGTTCGATTTTAGGTCGTTTCTCAAAAGGCCGCCTGATTCATCAGTGATTGGCTTGCCCCTGTGTCCACCATCGTGATTGGAACATCACTGATTTCGACTTCCATTTTTAAAGAAGAACTCTCGGTGGTGCAGGTAAACACTCCGTACACCTCGTCGTGGGGATGAGCTGCCTCATGGACTCTCTCTTCATCGTCGTTGGAGTCTAGATGATCGGCCAACTTTTCATCGTCTTGGTGAGTACAATTTCTCTTGCATTTTCACTGGAGGTGGCCATTCGTGTTACAACCTTTGCAAGTATAGTCTTTGTAGCGGCACTGGTGGGCCCTGTGATTTCCTCCACAGCGCCAGCACGAGGTTGGCCGGTTGGGCCCATGTGGCGGACTCAGGGTTGCGGGACTCGGGGTTCTGTTCTCTCTACCCTGAGAGAGACTGCTAGCAGCAGCCTTGTCTCTGAAAAGCGTAATTCGGTTCACAGTACTTGCCGGGTTAGAGTCCTGGGGGTGAATCACCCACTTGGAATCGCAGGCCGAGAGCATAAACGCCTGGCTCACATTAATTGCCTTCTGCAGGGTGACCGTGGTGTCCGCAGAGAGCAGCCTGTGGAGAAGGCCCTCATGGCCAATTCCAATAACGAAGATGTCCCACAGCGCTTCGGTGAGGTGGTCGCCAAACTCACATGGTGCAGCCAATCGTCTCAGGTCTGCAGCATATTTTGCGATTTCTTGGCCTTCGGGCCGCCGGTGGGTGTGGAACCAGTGTCTGGCTGTGAGGATGCTCTCTTTAGGTTTGAGCTGTTCCTGTATCATCGTTACAAGCTCCGCATATGTTTTGGTTGCTGTCTTCTCTGGGGCTAGCAAGTCCCTGACGAGGCCATAGACGGTGGGCCCACAACTGCTGAGCAGGATAACTCTGCGCTTATCAGCCAGCGAAGTCTCCCGCCAGGTCGTTCGCAATGAAAAACTGTTCGAGCCTTTCCACAAAGGCCTCCCAATCTTCCCCATCGGCGAATTATTGAAACATGCCAAGGTTAGCCACTTTCACATGGAAATTCGTAATCTCGTCGCCAGTTATTGTGTCTGTAAGCACTCGAGTAATGACTCCATGAGGCAAGGTATTGTACTTGAACAGTGTTGACCTTAGTCCATTTATTACAGCACCTGAATGAGGGTACAGTATGGTGAGCTCCCTTTTATACCTAGTTACCTGTCGTATACAGGTGACCCCTAGGCCTCCACCAGTTGCACCCTCTGGTGGTACAAGCATAGTGTATACAGTGTGAAGGTACATCCAGTAGTCTTATGTAACTGTACATTGAGTGTACAGGGAGTATACTTATATTCTACATACACAACAGTTAGATAGGTTATTTGAATGGGGTAGAGATAGTCGGACTAGCGGTTATGCCTGTAAAATCTGTAGTCAGAGGGTTAGGTTCAATGTGAGTCAGTATTCCTTTTCACAGAGTCATTGCCTTCTGGAATAAACTGCTGAACTATGTGGTGAGTGCGCAATTGCTACAGTCCCTTTAAAACAGAACATGGCAAATTCCTGCAAGAAGAGGTTGTTTCTAGTTTTGGAAGTGTTCACTTTAAGACTCACCATAAGCTAATTGTGCCACATTTTAATTTATTTATTCATTCATGGGATATGGGCATTGCTGGAAAGGCTGGCATTTATTGCCCATCCCTACTTGCCCTTGAGAAGGTGGTGAGCCGCCTTGTTGAAACGCCGCAGTCCGTGTGGTGATACTTCTTTGTAGCAGTTTGGTACACTGAGTGTCTTGCTAGGCCATTTCAGAGGGATGTTAAGAGTCAACCACATTGCTATAGGCCTGGAGTCATATAATGACCAGACTGGGTATGGATGGCAGGTTTCCATCCCTAAAGGACATCAGTGAACCAGATAGGTTTTTATGACAACCCAGTAGTTTCATGGTCACCATTACTGATACTGCCTTTTTTATTCCAGATTTTTTTATTTAATTAACTAAATGAGGTCCAGGAGATGTGATTGACCCCTCCATCACATTCGCTGTCATTTGCGCTCCAAACAATTACTGATAATATACCAATCTCCCTCAGGTGGATACCACACTGAGGAGGGCATTTTGTGTGTTGTTAGTGAAGATTTGTGTTTCTTTGTGTGTCTAGCAATCCTATTAGTACTTTGACGATCAAGCCATTACTTTTGTTGCTATTTTTACTCATCTCTGCTTGAAGTACTGCTCTGCACTCCAAACATTGATTTTTCAATGGGAATACTCTATTTTTATGAGGAGGAGAAGGATGAACACATGGAAAAGGTTGGGTTGGAAGCTGTTAGATTCAGGGATACCCAAAGTCATGCTCATTAGAGTCTACAGACCAAGATGTTGTGCTGTGGGGATGCCCAAGGAGAGGAAGTGGAACAGGTGAGCACAAATGCAAACAGGTTGACTCACCAAATAAAGTCACAATGCCTGCCTGTTCTCCAACCACTCATCCTTGCAAATTTGTATTTCCTTCCCTCCCAGCATTGATCAGTCAACAGAGGACCGAGGAGGGTTCGGAGAACATATTGATGTGAACTAGCAATGATTTCGCGTTGGAAGGCAGTAGGAGGACCCCCTGCCGAAAACCCATCAATGGGATGGAAATCCAGGCTAACACTGCTAAGGTTGTGGGTGAATGGTATATAAGTTGCACTGTCGACTGAATGGGATGATCTTGATGGGTCTGATACTTTTCTTTCACCCTTTTCATATTTTCGTATATCACAGAACAATAAATAGGACCACTTAACAAATTATATTTAACATATACATACATAATGTATACTCACACATATAGGGCTCAATTTTCCGCAATGATTTGCGCCATTTTTTTGGTGCATGCCGCTTTTTTCGACCTAAATTTAAAAATCCAAGTTTCCCCAAAGATTGTGCACCAGCATAACTCAGTTAGTTATGATTTTTTTTGGTTAGTTTTTTTTTGCGTCTGCGCTAGTTTTTCACAATTATGCAAGTTTGGCCAACTTACATTTCTCCTAGGACGGCGTATGTGACAACTCCTAAAAAATCTTCTGCGCACAAAAAAAAACAGCACACATCAAAATATCGGCACAGAAAGACGCCATTGTTTTTAGGCAAAGTTTTGGAGGGAGTCAAGAACACATAAATATGCATCATTAAACTTAAATTTTTCTAACTGAAAACACAAAAAATGGAAGTTTCATGCAATTCTTTAAGTTTTGATTTTTTTTAAAATGCCACGCTAACTACCGAATGTCTCCAAACCGAGCTCAAGGGTCGGAGCGTCGGCCGGCAGAATCGATCCCTTGCCCGGACAAAGGGGCTCGGGGCTCGGCTTGAAAAGAAATCCGGGGGGGGTGAGGGAGTGTGAAAGCCAAACTGAAGGGATGAGATCCCTTACACTATGCCACAATGCATCAAATGAAGCCCGGGGGCGGGGGGCAGTGTTTCCCAATCAAGGCAAGCCCATTGCACAAGATCAGACCTGGCTGTGGTCCATACAAGGGTGCCGACCTCAGGGAGAGAGACAACAAAGAAGCTTGTCCTGCCTGCCGTTTGGGCTTCTTGCAAAGGTACATTTTAATCATGGGAGCAATACCAACAATGCCATAACTTGTGCAAGCCTTCTGCATGATGGTGCTGTGGAGGAGACAATTGATTCAACGTCATCGCATGAGGAACCTCAGAGCCCGTAGGGTGATGGGCAGGAGGCCTTACCCACATCGGGTATATCGAGACAGGCATTTGTACCTGCACCTGAGTGATGCAGACTGTGTCAGAAGGCTGCATTTCTGCAAAGAAGTTGTAACCGGGATCTGTGAGTTAGTAAAAGCAGATCTACAACCTGGAAGCATCACGAGGACTGCTTTGTCAGTTGAAGTGAAGGTTACAGCTGCACTTTCATTCTATGCATCTGGATCATTCCAGGCCACAACTGGGGATGTGTGCTCCATTTCTCAACATGCAACACATATCTGCATTCGGCAGGTGACTGCTGCACTATATGCAAAGAGAAATGTTTAAATAAAGTTCCCCATTACCACCCAGGCAATGCGTGAAAGGGCCGGGTGCTTCTCCAGGATTGTTGGCTTCCCAAAGGTACAGGGCTGCATTGATTGTACCCACATCGCCTTGCGAGCACCTTTGGAGGATTCCGAGATGTACAGGAATGGAAAAGGCTTCCACACCCTTAATGTGCAACTCATGTGTGACAACATGCATTGCATCATGTCAGTTGATGCAAGGTACCCTGGGAGCACCCATGATGTGTTCATCCTATATAAGAGCGCTATATCTGCCATGTTTCAGCAGCAGCCAGAAGGACAGAGCTGGCTATTGGGAGATAAAGGGTACGGCCTCACCACTTGGCTCATGACGTCCCTATGCGTAACCCGGACGGAAGCTGACTGGGAATACAACATGTCGCACATTGCAATGTGCAGCATAATAGAGAGGACCATTGGCATCATGAAACAGCATTTTCGATGCTTGGACCATTCCGTTCACTGTTGTGTGCTGCATGCTGCATAACTTAGCCATCATGAGGCAGCAGCAGCTGATAGTAGAAGACCCAGCTGAGGTGAGAGGCTGATGATGAGGAGGAAGATGCAGATGACAAGGAGGAGGAGGAGGAGGAGGAGGAGGAGGAGGAGGAGGAGGAGGAGGAGGAGGAGGAGGAGGAGGAGGAGGAGGAGGAGGAAGCCATGCAACTACACTCCCACGACGGCGGTGAAGGGTGAGCCGTCATGTCCCTTTAACGATTGCTCAAGCCTTGCGCCAGCAGCTCATCTGTGAACGCTTTGCTGCCTGAAGGCTCAGCGGCAACTATTCTAAATGGACCATGTTTACTGTTTGGACCTGTTCTGTAATGTTGTGTTGTGTTAATGGAACAAATAATGGAAATGATTCTTCATTACTTCAAAAAGTTGTGTTAATAATGGAACAAATAATGAAAATGATTCAGTCATAACTTAAAACTTATTCAAAAGTTTAACAAACATTTGTTTGTACTTAACTTAACTTTAATCAAAATATTCTTGTATCAAACTTTGAAGTTTTCAGTTAAGATCACTTAAAAACTTTAAGATCACATACAAACCTTTAAACTTGTAAATTTGCATAACTTACAAAAATCTTTTAATTTGAGAATATATCCAACAGTAACAACAATAATAATAACAACAGCAGCAAAGAAAAGCTTCACCCATTTCTCCTCCACCATTTTCTAAGACCGTCCGCTGCGCTTTGTCTTATTGATTCCACCCCTGCCCGCAGGTGGTGGCGCAGTGTTTCTCGGGTTGGTACCAAGCTTATTCTTTCGAACATCTCGGGTAATGTGCACTTCTTGATGCAGCCGGTAATGTGGAGGGCCCAGCTTGGGCCTCTTCAGAGGCTGGTCTGGGGATTGGAGTGGGAGTGGCAGTTGAATCTGTCAATGGGCACGGGGTCTGGGTGTGTTTTTTTATTGCAGCAGCTAACTCCGACATTCCCTCCCTCATGTGCCCTGATCGTGTATCAACGACTTGCAACATTCCCTCACTCATATTCGCCGACACTAACTCAGCTACCTATAAAATGCCCTCCCTCATGTTGAGCAACAGTGTGTCAACTACCTGCAAAATTCTCTCCCTCATGTGCCCTGACTGTGTGTCAACTACCTGCAACATTCCCACCCTCATGTGCTCTGACAGTGCATCAGCTACCTGCGACATTCCTTCCCTCATGTGGACCGACATTGTTTCCGCTGCCTGAGATATTTCCTCCCTCATGTTCCCAGACAGTGTTCCCATTTCTCATGAGCGTGTTGTTACTTCTCCTGACAGTCCCAATACCTCATCACCCACCCTACTGATGGTATCCAGGAGTGATCGTGTAAGGTCAATGCTCTCCGCATTCGTTGGAATCATCTGAACCACATCTGTTAGATTCTGCAACTCAGGAGAGCGCTGTCAAGCTCTCCTTCCCTTCCTCATCCTGGGTGTGGCTTGTTGCATCGCACTGGGACCCGCAGCCTCGGACAGTGGAGCCCTAGGTGTGCCTTGTAGCATCCTACTGGGACCCGCAGCTTGGGACGGTGGTTCCATGGGCATGCTTTGCTGCACCCCACTGGAATCCCCAACCTTTGACTATGGTAAACCATGGAATATCCCAGCAACACTCATAACACTTAGGAAAAGGGCTGGTACCTCAATGGAAGGCACCTGCACCTCCTCCAAAGTGAGTATAACAGTGAGGCTTCATCCATCACCTCCCCCTCCCTCTCCCGCTCACCCCCATGCTCTTGGTCTGGAAGGTGGGTTTGGAAGGGGTTCTCCTCTTCAGGCTTGTCAGCATCTGAACCTTCTTCTGCATCATCAAGGTTGGCCTCAAGTTCTGCAAAATATAACAGAACAGACAAATGGTTAGCAGCAGAGGAGAGGGCAAAGCGAGTGGTATGAGTAGGCCCACACAGCGCAGGCAGCAGGCTGATTGAAGGACCACGATGAATGATAGCACATTGCATCAACCGAAGCGTAGCTGATGAAGACATCCCCATGAACCGAAGCATGGCTTGCCCACGCAATATTTAATATTTAGCAAAGCCAGGCTGTGGAATTTGCAGGAATTATGCTCTCCCTTGAGTGTGGGCCCAGCTTGTGCAGTGGTTGTTGCTTTTCTCCAGGCAGGACCCATCAAAGCAGTGGCCCTGTCTTCCAAGTGTGTCAACGGGTGCAGATTTGCTGGGCCTCCTCCTGTTCGAATTATTTCGCTTTTGCTGTGTGCTACCTTCCTCTGCAAAGATGATGACATAACTTTCTGCTGGGTGGGACATATACAGATGGTTACTGGTATATATGCAAATTTGTATTTACTCTGTACAGCCACCAGAGGGCTCATTCCCTGGAGTCCCAAGGGATTCCATAATCCCTTGGGAGCACAGGTATTTAAGGAGGCTTCACAGGTTGGAGAGGCACTCTGGAGACCTGCAATAAAAGACGAAGGTCACACTTTACTTTGAACTCACAGTGTTCAGTCTGACTCTTTCTCCATACACTACAACTGGTGACGAGATACAGATAGCGAACCCAAAGATTAGGGGAACAGTGGGCATCCTGGAGAAATTCTCAGAGGGAGATGATTAGGAAACTTTTGTGGAGCGACTCGACCAATACTTCATGGCCAACGAGGTAGATGGGGAAGAGAGCGCTGCCAAACGAAGGGCGATCTTCCTCACCCTCTGTGGGGCACCAACGTATGGCCTCATAAAGAATCTGCTCATTCAGGGAAACCCATGGAGAAATCATACAACGATGTTGTGCACACTGGTCTGAGAGCATTTGAACCCGAAGGAAAGCGTTCTGATGGTGAGGTATCGGTTTTACACCAACAAAAGCTCTGAAGGCCAGGAAGTGGCGAGTTATGTCGCCGAGCTAAGAAGCCTTGCAGGTCATTACGAATTTGAAGGACATTTGGAGCACATGCTCAGAGACTTTTTCGTATTTGGCATTGGCCATGAAACCATACTTCGCAAACTTTTGACTGTAGAGATCCCAACCTTGAGTAAGGCCATAGCGATAGCCCAGGCGTTCATTGCCAACAGTGACAATACGAAGCAAATCTCTCAGCACGCAAGTGCTGCTACAAGTACTGTGAACAAAGTGATGTTGTTTTCGAATCGTAACATACAGGGCAGGTCACACATACCTGCAGCTACACGTCCGCAGATGTCTCAGAGTCCACCATCAAGGGTGATGAATGCAAGACCATTAACACTTTGTTGGCGCTGCGGGGGTGATCATGGTTTCCATTCATGCCGCTTCAAAGAGTATGATTGCAAGGGCTGTGGAACAATGTGACACCTCCAAAGAGTGTGCAGGCGAGCTGCAAAGCCTGTTAAACCTGCAAACCACCATGTTGCAGAGGAGGACAGATCCACGGAGGATCACAATGAAACAGAGCCTCAGATTGAGGAGGCAGAGGTACATGGGGTGCACACATTCACCACGAATTGTCCCCCGATAATGCTGAATGTTGAACTAAATGGACTCCCGTGTCAATGGAGCTGGACACGGGCGTGAGCCAGTCCATCATGGGCAAAAAGACTTTCGAAAGGTTGTGGTGCAACAAGGCCTCAAGGCCAGTCTTAACTCCAGTTCGCACGAGACTAAGAACTTACACAAAAGAACTGATTCCTGTAATTGGCAGTGCTACCGTAAAGGTCTCTGACAATGGAGCGGTGCACAAGCTACCATTCTGGGTGGTACCGGACGATGGTCCCATGCTGCTTGGCAGGAGCTGGCTGGGAAAGTTACGCTGGAACTGGGATGACGTTCAAGCGCTATTGCCCGCTGATGATACTTCGTGTGCCGAGGTCTTAAACAAATTTCCTTCGCTGTTCGAACCAGGCATCAGGAAATTCCAAGGAGCAAAAGTGCAGATCCACCTAATTCTGGGGGTGTGACCCATCCATCACAAGGCGAGAGCAGGGCCGTACATGATGAGAGAACGGGTAAAGATCGAACTAGACCGGCTGCAAAGAGAGGGCATCATTTCAGTTCAATGAGTGGGCCAGTCCTATCGTCCCAGTCCTCAAGGGAGACGGCACCATCAGAATCTGTGGCGATTACAAAGTAACTATCAATCGTTTCTCCCTGCAGGACCAATACCGACTACCAAAGGCCAACGACCTCTTTGAAACGCTAGCGGGAGGAAAGACATTCACGAAGCTGGATCTGACTTCAGCCTACATGACGCAGGAACTGGAGGAATCATCGAAGGCCCTCATCAGGACATTCTAAAAAGGGAGGGACAACAGCCAGTTGTCGTGGTGCACATTGGTACCAACGACAGAGGTAAAAAAAAGGGATAAGGTCCTACGAAACGAATTTAAGGAGCTAGGAGCTAAATTAAAAAGTAGGACCTCAAAAGTAGTAATCTTGGGATTGCTACCAGTGCCACGTGCTAGTCAGAATAGGAATCGCAGGATAGCGCAGATGAATACGTGGCTTGAGCAGTGGTGCAGCAGGGAGGGATTCAGATTCCTGGGGCATTGGAACCGGTTCTGGGGGAAGTGGGACCAGTACAAAGCGGACGGTCTGCACCTGGCAGGACTGGAACCAATGTCCTAGGGGGAGTGTTTGCTAGTGCTGTTGGGGAGGAGTTAAACTAATATGGCAGGGGGATGGGAACCAATGCAGGGAGACAGAGGGAAACAAAATGGAGACAAAAGCAAAAGACAGAAAGGAGATGAGGAAAAGTGAAGGGCAGAGAAACCCAAGACAAAAAACAAAAAGGGCCACTGTACAGCAAAATTCTAAAAGGACAAAGGGTGTTAAAAAAACAAGCCTGAAGGCTTTGTGTCTTAATGCAAGGAATATCCGCAATAAGGTGGATGAATTAACTGTGCAAATAGATGTTAACAAATATGATGTGATTGGGATTACGGAGACGTGGCTCCAGGATGATCAGGGCTGGGAACTCAACATCCAAGGGTATTCAACATTCAGGAAGGATAGAATAAAAGAAAAAGGAGGTGGGGTAGCATTGCTGGTTAAAGAGGAGATTAATGCAATAGTTAGAATGGACATTAGCTTGGATGATGTGGAATCTATATGGGTGGAGCTGCAGAACACAAAAGGGCAAAAAACGTTAGTGGGAGTTGGGTACAGACCTCTAAATAGTAGTAGTGATGTTGGGGAGGGCATCAAACAGGAATTTAAGGGTGCATGCAATAAGGGTGCAGCAGTTATAATGGGTGACTTTAATATGCACATAGATTGGGCTAACCAAACTGGAAGCAATACGGTGGAGGAGGATTTCCTGGAGTGCATAAGGGATGGTTTTCTAGACCAATATGTTGAGGAACCAACCAGGAGGGAGGCCATCTTAGACTGGGTGTTGTGTAATGAGAGAGGATTAATTCGCAATCCCGTTGTGCGAGGCCCCTTGGGGAAGAGTGACCATAATATGGTGGAATTCTGCATTAGGATGGAGAATGAAACAGTTAATTCAGAGACCATGGTCCAGAACTTAAAGAAGGGTAACTTTGAAGGTATGAGGCGTGAATTGGCTAGGATTGATTGGCGATTGACACTTAAGGGGTTGACTGTGGATGGGCAATGGCAGACATTTAGAGATCGCATGGATGAACTACAACAATTGTACATTCCTGTCTGTCGTAAAAATAAAAAAGGGAATGTGGCTCAACCGTGGCTATCAAGGGAAATCAGGGATAGTATTAAAGCCAAGGAAGTGGCATACAAATTGGCCAGAAATAGCAGCGAACCCGGAGACTGGGAGTAATTTAGAACTCAGCAGAGGAGGACAAAGGGTTTGATTAGGGCAGGGAAAATGGAGTACGAGAAGAAGCTTGCAGGGAACATTAAGACGGATTGCGAAAGTTTCTATAAATATGTAAAGAGGAAAAGGTTAGTAAAGACAAACGTAGGTCCCCTGCAGTCAGAATCAGGGGAAGTGATAACGGGGAACAAAGAAATGGCGGACCAATTGAACAAGTACTTTGGTTCGGTATTCACGAAGGAGGACACTAACAACCTTCCGGATATAAGAGGGGTCAGAGGGTCTAGTAAGGAGCAGGAACTGAGGGAAATCCTTATTAGTCGGGAAATTGTGTTAGGGAAATTAATGGGATTGAAGGCCGATAAATCCCCAGGGCCTGATGGACTGCATCCCAGAGTACTTAAGGAGGTGGCCTTGGAAATAGCGGATGCATTGACAGTCATTTCCCAACATTCCATTGACTCTGGATCAGTTCCTATCGAGTGGAGGGTAGCCAATGTAACCCCACTTTTTAAAAAAGGAGGGAGAGAGAAAACAGGGAATTATAGACCGGTCAGCCTGACATCGGTTGTGGGTAAGATGATGGAATCAATTATTAAGGATGTCATAGCAGCGCATTTGGAAAGAGGTGACATGATAGGTCCAAGTCAGCATGGATTTGTGAAAGGGAAATCGTGCTTGACAAATCTTCTGGAATTTTTTGAGGATGTTTCCAGTAGAGTGGACAAGGGGAAACCAGTTGATGTGGTATATTTGGACTTTCAGAAGGCTTTCGACAAGGTCCCACACAAGAGATTAATGTGCAAAGTTAAAGCACATGGGATTGGGGGTAGTGTGCTGACATGGATTGAGAACTGGTTGTTAGACAGGAAGCAAAGAGTAGGAGTAAATGGGTACTTTTGAGAATGGCAGGCGGTGACTAGTGGGGTACCGCAAGGTTCTGTGCTGGGGCCCCAGCTGTTTACACTGTACATTAATGATTTAGACGAGGGGATTAAATGTAGTATCTCCAAATTTGCGGATGACACTAAGTTGGGTGGCAGTGTGAGCTGCGAGGAGGATGCTATGAAGCTGCAGAGCGACTTGGATAGGTTAGGTGAGTGGGCAAATGCATGGCAGATGAAGTATAATGTGGATAAATGTGAGGTTATCCACTTTGGTGGTAAAAACAGAGACACAGACTATTATCTGAATGGTGACAGATTAGGGAAAAGGGGAGGTGCAACGAGACCTGGGTGTCATGGTACATCAGTCATTGAAGGTTGGCATGCAAGTACAGCAGGCGGTTAAGAAAGCAAATGGCATGTTGGCCTTCATAGCGAGGGGATTTGAATACAGGGGCAGGGAGGTGTTGCTACAGTTGTACAGGGCCTTGGTGAGGCCACACCTGGAGTATTGTGTACAGTTTTGGTCTCCTAACCTGAGGAAGGACATTCTTGCTATTGAGGGAGTGCAGCGAAGGTTCACCAGACTGATTCCCGGGATGGCGGGACTGACCTATCAAGAAAGACTGGATCAACTGGGCTTGTATTCACTGGAGTTCAGAAGAATGAGAGGGGACCTCATAGAAACGTTTAAAATTCTGATGGGTTTAGACAGGTTAGATGCAGGAAGAATGTTCCCAATGTTGGGGAAGTCCAGAACCAGGGGTCACAGTCTGAGGATAAGGGGTAAGCCATTTAAGACCGAGATGAGGAGGAACTTCTTCACCCAGAGAGTGGTGAACCTGTGGAATTTTCTACCACAGAAAGTTGTTGAGACCAATTCACTAAATATATTCAAAAAGGAGTTAGATGTAGTCCTTACTACTAAGGGCATCAAGGGGTATGGTGAGAAAGCAGGAATGGGGTACTGAAGTTGCATGTTCAGCCATGAACTCATTGAATGGCGGTGCAGGCTAGAAGGGCCTAATGGCCTACTCCTGCACCTATTTTCTATGTTTCTATGTTTCTATCTGTTGTTTCTAACAGATGCCCATTTGGAATCCAATCAGCGGCAGCGATATTCCAGAGAAACATGGAAAGCCTACTGCAGTCGGTCGCGCACACCAGACGACATCTTGGTCACAGGTCGGAACACAGTCGAGCATCTGCAGAACCTGGAGAAGGTTCTTAGTCGACTCAACCGCGTGGGGCTCAGGTTAAAATGCTCGAAGTGCGGTTTCCTAGCGCCTGAAGTGGAGTTCCTGGGAAGGAGGATTGCGGAGGACGGCATCAGGCCCACCAACGTGAAGACGGAGCCAATTGAGAATGCACCAAGGCCACAGAACGTGAAGGAGCTGCGTTCATTTCTGGGATTCCTGAACTACTTTGGTAACTTCTTACCGGGTCTCAGCATACTGTTAGAACCACTGCATGTCTTACTACGAAAAGGGGACGAATGGGTTTGGGGCAAAAATCAAGAAAATGCCTTTGTAAAAGCGAGAATATTGTTATGCTCAAACAAATTGCTTGTGTTGTATGATCCATATAAGCGTTTGGTACTGGCATGTGATGCGCCGTCATATGGCGTCGGATGTGTATTGCAACAAGCTAATGATTTCGGGAAACTACAACCGGTTACTTATGCATCCAGGTGTCTGTCTAAGGCTGAGAGAGCCTACAGCATGATTGAGAAAGAAGCGTTAGCGTGTGTCTGTAGGGTAAAGAAAATGTATCAATATCTGTCTGGGCAAAAATTCTAAATGGAAACTGAACACAAGCCACTTTTATCATTGTCCTCCGAGAGTAAAGGGATAAATACCAACGCATCGGCCTGCATCAAGAGATGGGCGCTCACGTTGTCCGCATACAACTACGCCATCCGCCACAGGCCAGGCACAGAAAACTGCGCGGATGCCCTCAGTAGGCTGCCATTGCCCACCACGGGGGTGGAAATGGCGCAGCCCGCAGATCTAGCCATGGTTATGGAAGCATTTGAGAGTGAGCAATCACCCATCACTGCCCGGCAGATCAAAACCTGGACAAGCCAGGACTCCTTATTATCTCGAGTCAAAAGCTGTGTGCTTCACGGGAGCTGGTCCAGTGTCCCAGTGGAAATGCAGGAAGAGATAAAGCCGTTCCAGCAGCGCAAAGGTGAAATATCTATACAGGCAGACTGCCTTCTGTGGGGTAATCGAGTAGTAGTCCCCAAAAAAGGCAGAGACACCTTCATCAATGACCTCCACAGTACCCATCAGACACCGTAATGATGAAAGTGATAGATAGATCCCACGTGTGGTAGCCCGGTATCGATACGGACTTAGAGTCCTGCATTCACAAATGTAATACATGCTCGCAGTTAAGCAATGTACCCAGGGAGGCGCTGTTAAGTTTTTGGTCTTGGCCCTCCAAACCGTGGTCGAGGGTACACGTCGACTATGCAGGCCAGTTCTTGGGTTATAGACGCGTACTCCAAGTGGATTGAATTTGAGATAATGTTGGCTAGCACATCCGCTGCCACTACTGAAAGCCTGCGGGCCATGTTTGCCACACACGGCCTACCCGATGTCCTGGTGAACGACAATCGGCCATATTTTACCAGTGCTGAGTTCAAAGAATTCATGACCCGTAACGGGATCAAACATGTCACATCTGCGCCATTTAAACTAGCATCCAATGGTCAGGCAAAGAGAGCAGTGCAAACCATCAAGCAAGGCTTGAAGAGGGTAACTAAAGGTAACTGCAGACTCGCCTATCCCAAGTGCTGCTTAGCTACCGCACGAGACCCCACTCGCTCACTGGGATCCCACCTGCTGAACTGCTCATGAAAAGAGCACTTAAGGCAAGACTCTCGTTAGTTCACCCTGATCTACATGAACAGGTAGAGAGCAGGCGGCTTCAACAAAGTGCATACCATGATCGCGCAAATGTGTCACATGAGATTGAAATGAATGATCCTGTATTTGTGTTAAATTATGGACAAGGTCCCAAGTGGCTTCCCAGCGCTGTTGTGGCCAACGAGGGGAGCAACGTGTTTCGGGTCAATCTTTCAAATGGACTCATTCACCGGAAACACTTGGACCAAATCAAACTCAGGTTCACGGACTCTCCTGAGCAACCCACCTTGCACCCTCCTTTTTTGATCGCCAACATACACACCAGTGGCAACCAGCACCACGGTTGACCACGAAGCAGAACCCATCATCCACAGCAGTCCTGCAGGGCCCAACACACCACGCAGCCCAGCAAGGCCCGCTGCATAGCAGTCCAGCGAGGGCCCAACAAATGATTCAATAACACCAGCTTTCACACTGAGACGATCAACCAGGGCAAGAAGGGCCACAGATCGACTCACATTGTAAATAGTTACACTATTGACTATGCGAGTGGGGGGGGGGGGAGGCGGGGTGGGGGCGGGAGTGTTGGTATATATGAAACTTTTATTTGCTCTGTACAGCCACCAGAGAGCTCATCCCCTGGAATCCCAAGTGATCCCATAATCCCTTGGGAGCACAGGAATTTAAGGAGGCTTCACAGGTTGGAGAGGCACTCTGGAGACCTGCAATAAAAGACTAAGGTCACACTTTACTTTGAGCTCACAGTGTTCAGTCTGACTCTTTCTCCATACACTACAGTTACATTTACAATTGCAATTCCATTGAATAAATGAAAATACTACTTACACTATCTACTTGACCAAGGTCCTGCCACTTCTTTTTGCACTGGCCTCCAGATGTCAGAGTGGTCACCATTGCACAGTAATCTTCTGCAAGTTGGTTCCAGCGTTTCTTCATTTCTTTTGGTGAAACTTTTATGTGACCTCTGCTGGTGTCCAGTTAATGCCATCTGGCCTCAATTACAGTAACTAGTGCCTGCACTTCATCCTGTAAGAAATTCTTGGTCCTTGAGCCATGTTGCATCTTGTATTATAGCACCAATTTTTCCAATGAGAATTAAAGTTCTCACACACAGCTGGCTCTTTAAAAATTGCCAAATGCAGACCAGGAGCTATACTGGGCATGCGCACCCATAGCAATCACGTCAGAAACATCCTTTTTTTTTCACGTATGAAGCGGGGACATCGTTTTTTCAGCACACACATTAGGCTCCACCCCCCGAAGCTACAGGACAGGCTGCGCAGCGCAAATTTCAAAAACTAGAACGGAGAAACTTGCTACTTACTTTTTTGGAGTAGTTGGGGCCAAAAAAAATGGGCGGAACTCTGGCAATACGCCAAAAAACGGCATTGGGGAAAATTGAGCCCTTGATATGTATGCTATATGTATATTCTGTATAAATGCCTTTGTGTGAATACATGCACACAATTGAATTGATCACTTACGTTGAACAGTCAAGTATTTTAGATGATTCAATAATTCCGTCTTTTAAAGGATTAAAATATGCTGTGAACATTCCTTGGATTAATTGGTTGCAGAAATTTAATAGTGCAGAATAGGAATGACATGGATTTTTTTTTGCCTTATTTAATAAATTTCTCATAGTTCCCTAATACCATTTCTCATCTAAGTAAAACATTTTTTTTACATTTTACAAATATCAAAAATGAATAAATGTGTTGTATGGAATGTGATGCAGTATCAAACTAGGATCTAGTTCATAAAAATGAAAATGTGATTTAAAATCTGTTAATAGAAAAGAAAATGGAATAACAATAGCAGTAGCCTGTCAGAAAGCCTTAAATACTATAGGTGTCACTTTGTATCTAGCGAGATTAGATTTCTTCTCAGGGTTCATCATGTGAATTCCCAAAGCACCCAGAGATAATAAAATAGCTTAAATACAAGCCTCGTACACAGTTAAAATGTCTTTCATATATCTTAACTAGTCATAAATGTTTGAATTCATTTGGAATGCATTAACCTTCAGGGTAGATAAGATAAATCATGGAAGTGGCTCCGTGCTATATCTCTTATTGTTCTCAATCAATGCTTGTGTCAGGTCTAGAGTATTGAATAATGCAAGTGAGTATAAAGAGATTTCACACCTCATTGGGATGCAGCGTAATTCTTACTGCAAGATTTTTCCTGAACGATTTTTGTGGCAGTTGTTATTTTTCATTGGGTCCCTGTGTGTGTGTGTGTGCAAGCAAGTCTACATGCGCATGGGAGAAACCCTGTGGCAATTATCATTAGGGGGAAAAAAATAATCTTAGGTAGATGTAAAAGATCTCACAGCATCTTTTCGAAGGAGAGCAGGAGAGTTTTCCCCAAAGTCCTGGCCAATATTTATCCATCAGCTAACAACACTGGAACAGATTATCTGGCCATTATCAAGTTGCTGTTTGTGGGACCTTGCTGTGCACAGGTTTTCTGCCGCGTTTTCTACATTGCAACAGTCACTACATTTCAAAAATACTTCTTTGGCTGTAAAGCGCTTTGGGACATCCTGAGGTCATGAAAGGTGCTTATATAAATGAAAGGCTATTTTTCTTTTATGAGGGAGTGCAGTGGCAGTGATCTCCCAGCCAGATCCCTTGGGCCAAAAGATCAACTGAGACAGGACAAACGTACCGATTTACTGCTTTAGGGAACAAAAAGAGTAGATATTTGTATACAATGTATACAATACGCAGACCTGGTAGGGCCAAAACTCATGTATAATTCTGTAATCCCATGCTCACAATGGAGGAACTCTGCTGAAAGGAGTGCAGGTTGGAGATATGGCTGCAAGATAATAACTCTGATTCCCTGGCATTGATCACAAAATCATTCCTAAAAATGATAGGGTTCAGGCACATTTTCTAATATAAAGCAGTGCGTATGCGACAATCATCTTAACATGGAGTTTTGTAAATGTTGTTTCATAGAATGTACTCCTGAGTTTCATGTTATTTTTTTTTAATGAAAAGTGGGGACAATTATCTGTGAAAAAAATTAGGAAGTAGCCAGAGAAAGGAAAACAAAGAACTAAATTCTTTGTCATCAGTCCCGATGGTAAAAATTCTTCAAAATTGTGAGAAAGATGATAGCACTGATTTTGATAACAGAGTTCTGATTTGTTGTGTAGGCCAGTTGATTGACAGTTGTAACGGTGCTATAATTGCATTACCGTTTGATGCTTGTTCATCTCTCCTTTAAAGAAGGCAGCATGTCACAGTCACTGATGTTGTCCTGCACAATGACACTCTGCACCCACTGGCTGTGCATATTCTTCTCGTTTCCACTATAGGCCAAGCACATTAGTAATTCTACCTTCGCCTTTTCACATTTCTGTTTCATAAATAAATAATTACTCGATGATTCAATTTTCTGTTTTGTGGCCTTTCTGATGCTTAAGAATTTGCTAAAATTCAATTTTCTGTTGCAATATTCTGTTCATTTGGAGTCCAAATTTAAATGCAATACTTAGATTTTCAGGAACATGCACGGGATGAATTAAACATGTCACAACCAGTTTTTTTTTTAGTAAATTATTTAAATGTAATGTTTAAGTCAAGGTCATGTTCACTGATCTAAAACAAAATATCTATCAACCTTTTTGCTTTTGAAATGTTTCTTCTGCTGGGCTGTTGCCAAGGTGATATAGCTCACCACATTTCATAACCAAAGCAGGCCAACAATAGAATTTTTAAAATCCTACGGAGTCTTAAACATTGTCAGGATTCTTTATTAAGCTAAGTAATTTTGAACTTTTGAAGTACCAACTATCTGTAACAGAGGAAACACAATGGGCTAGAACCTCCACTTTTTTTGCATGCTTTACGCCCACTTAACGCCCATTTTACCTCTGAAATGACATATAACGCCCATATATCGCCCATTTTGGCACAAAATGGAAACTGACGGGCATTTTTAGGAAAATTATCGGCAAGCGTTACTTTCCACATGTGCTTAACGCTGAGAAAAAATATTATCGCCCGCCCATTTTTTGAGGGCGGAATCAACAGAATGGGCGAAATCAACGCCCATAATATCGCCCAGCATTACTTTCCGCACTGATTTAACGCCGAGATTCAATATTAACGCCCGCCCACTTTTTTTTGTCGTAAAGAGCATATTTACCGAAACTAGCGGCCATGAGATTGCCCAGCGTTAATTTCACCACCTCGCACACATATCAACCACAATATCGCTCGCCCAAAATAACGCCCATAAAAAGTGGAACTAACCGGAATTAATCACAGCGTTATGGACGCTATGTTCTAGATCACATGTCGTATCCTTTAAAAGGCTGCTGTGCTCCAACCTCGGTGGAGTTCGGATGTACTCTGCAGGTCATTGGAGTTGATGTGAACATCTCTAAAAACATCTTAACCATACAGTGAATGATTGGAATTGAATAGGTGCCTTCATTGGGGCATTCCTTGTTTGTGACCAGTCGGTGGAAAATAGAGAGCTACTACAATGGGGCCTGTCCTTTCTCACCCTCTCTTGGTGACCAATTACATGCAGCAGACTCGACATCGCCGAAGGAACGATCCACTGCATTATGTGCCCAATGTAAGACATGACAGACTGATGAAGATGACAGATATTACAACTCCGCAAATACAAGGAGAAGCATTCTTACCTCGACTTGCCCAACACCATCTGCCTTCGGAGACTGCGCTTCCACAAAAAGGTTATCACTAAGGTATGCCAGCTGATAAAGGCAGATCTGCAGCCTGCCAGCACCATCAGTACTGCACTGTCCATCAAGGTCAAAGTCACTGTTCTACACCTCAGGTTCTTTTCAGGCCACAGCTGGAGACATTTGTGGACTTTCTCAGCATGCCACATATCGCTGCATTAGACAGGTCATTGAAGCCCTGTATGCATGCAGGAGGGGCTTCATCAGCTTCCCTATGACCAGGGAGGCACAAAGTGAGAGGGCTCTAGGACTCTCCAGAATTGCAAACTTCCCCAAGGTGCAGGGAGCAATAGACTGGATGCACATTGCGATGCGGGCACCTTTTCAGGATGCAGAGGTTTTCAGGAACTGCAAGGGATTCCACTCCCTGAATGTCCAACTGTTTGTCGACCACCAGCAAAATTATACTGGCAGTCAATGCTCAATTTCTGGGTAGCATCCATGATGCCCACATCCTGCGTGAGAGCACTGTATCTGACTTGTTTAACAATCAGCCTCAAGGTCAATGCTGGATGCTTGGTGACAAAGGATATAGCCTTGCCACCTGGCTGATGACCGCCCTGCATGACACCCACACCGAAGCCGAGAGACGATACAATGAGAGCCACAGAGCAACTCGCAATATCATGGAGAAAATCATTGGAGTGCTGAAGCAGCGCTTTAGATGCCTGGATCACTCAGGTGGCAAGCTCCAATACCATCCTGAGCATGTAGCTCAATTCATGGTGGTGTGCTCCATGCTGCAAAACTTGACAATCAGGAGGGGATAAGAATTGCCTGATGAACCTGACAGTCCAGCTCACCAGAGAGAGGAAGAGGAGGATGAGGAGGCGGATGCTGACATCAGCCCAGACAATCAGGCTGATGCTGAAGCCATGCCCCTAAGGCCCTATAGACTGCATGAAAGGGCCGGTGGTGGCATGATAGCTGCAAGAGCTTGATGTCAGGAGATCATCAATGAGCGCTTTGCCTGAAAGAACGTTGGTGTTATTTACAAGGCTGACACACTGCTGGGTGTGCAGGTCATACATCAATGATGGGCATCACCTTGGTGACAGTTAAAGTTTAAATTGATTGAAGTTAACTGAGATTATACCCTTTGATGTTAAGAAATCACCAGCATGTAATGTTGCAGCTATCTGAGCCAATGCGCTACAAGGTTTTGTGAAATAAAAAACATTTAAACCAAACATTAGTCTGAAATCAGCAGTATTTCTGTACAAACCAATGCCTCCCCCCACCCCGCCCCCCACCCCTCGCTTCTCCTTCCCACCTCTACCCCTCCTGACTCCAAGCCGCCTGGCCAAGGAGCTCCTCAAGCGATGCTTCATTGTGGGGGGGTGGGGGGGTGGGGGGGGGTGACAGCTGAAATGCTGCTTGGATGGATACGGGAGAGGACGGTCCAGAGTTGGGAACGTGCTCCGAGCCAGAAGCAAGATGTTACTGCTGGCTCTCATGTGTGGTTGGCAATGGGGGTGCGGCACCTTGGGGTGCAGTGCGGCGCTCCAGGACCACTGGGAGCCCTCTGCCACCAGTGTTCATGGTTACCAGCTCCAGGGCCTCCTCCATCCCTTCCATGTTATATCTTATTTGTTGGACAAAAACTTGGTGCCAACTATGTTCTTGGTGCTTAGTTGGCTGTTTGCTACTGGTGAATCTCCCTCGTGCCTCCCATAACAGCCAGACAAGCACACACCACAGCCACACACGCTTTCAGTGCCTCTAAGCTCCCTCTCTCTCTGTCTCCTCTTCTGCGCATGTCACAATGACCTTTGACCTGCTCAATCGTGGGAATCGAGCATTACCATGCCATTGCTAAGTACGGCCACACTTTATGGCAGAAGGTCAAAAAAGTTTAACGTACTGCCCATTTCATATCGCTCACAGTAACGCCCATTTTCAAAAATGGAGACGAGGTGTTTTGAGAATGGGTGAGAAGCCGACGATCTGAAAACGCTTCTTTCCGCCCATGCTGGAAATAATGTCTATTTTTGGGTGATAAGCACAAAAGTGGAGGTTCTAGCCCAATGTGTTAAATTAATATTTAATGCTCGAGATAGTGGGAGTGATTTTCACCTCGGGCACATATTGAGTGAGCAGTGGGCTACATCTTCCGAAGAGTTGACATAGGGCCCATTCAATTTTCAAGGCCAGGCTTAATTTAAATTAAAGTGATAATTTTCCAGCACAAAATATGAACCCTATAAGCAGCTTGCCAATTGGGAAATATAGCCGGGGGCCGCTACTTAAAGGCAACCTGCAGCTCCTTAAGGGGGAGGTGCTTTTTACAGTAAAGTGCTGATTGACCAAGTGAGCATCAGGTAGGAGGTCCTCTTCCCCTCCAATGGGTGGTAGGTGCCAAGACAAATTAGTCATCAGGCATGGACAGCATGTGAGAGAAATTGTCAACGGCACCAGCATTGTCTCCAGAACCTAGTTGCAGTAATAGGAGAAAAAAATCTTTCATATTCTCTACATCCCGCTGCAGAATCTGACTTTAGCCTCAGTGCTATCAATCCTTCACTTCCCCAGTTCCCAGGACTCTCTTCTAGTCAGCAGAGAATGCGTCATTGTACCCCCTTTCTGCAAAACTGCTAATGCTTGACCAATTACTTCTCCCCCTGTCATTGTGCACACTGTGCTAATCTGTCTCATGTTTATAAAGGTTCACACTAAAATGACTCAAAGCTATTTCTAGACTAATATATTTTTTAATTTTATGCTATAAATAAAAATGTTGATCACCCTTTTTCTGAGAAAGAAAAATGTATTTTACAGTTAAGCTGTGAGGCAATCAAAGAGAGAGAGAGAGATTTTGTTTCCTTAAGCAGAGCTCACTCAGTTATGATAGATGTTCTTCATGGACCTGTCAGAAATTCTAATATATTAGTCAGTGGAGTTTAATACAGATTCCATACAGTTATCATAGGTAAAACAAAGCTTTTCTTCTTCATCTTCACTACAGAGAGAGATCTTGTGATATTCGCTATTGCAATTCACTTTTATCTCCAAATGTTCACCCCTTGGGAACTGAATGTTTACTCCTGCCGGCTGGATTGCGTTCTTTGTGAAATCTTCTGTAGGTTAGTTACTGAATTTTCTGTATTCAAATTCTAAAATAGAAAATTCCAGGTTTTTATTCTTTCCACTAATTTTTCCACTAATTTTCTTGTCCTTCTCTCCTGAGGGTGTTGACTTATTGCTGGAGTAGAGTTCCTCTGGAGCTGGTTGCCCTCCAGTACCTCACTTAAGCAGCCATTCTTTGTGAATGAGTGTAGACAATGACCATCAGCAGACTATTTGATTGCATTGATGAAGATGGGTTGCTGGTGTGGCGGGGGTGGGTGGTGAGGGAAGATAGGCATCTCCGTTCAGCTCAATCCTGCCCTCACTCAAAAAACAGTTCCAGCACTCGTGATCAGGATGGAAACATGGGCTGATTTATCCCCTCTCTAACCTTTAGGAGCAGTGAGGACAACTATAGCCTCTCCATTGTCTGGGTCGTACCATTTTGTATGACTCAGCTACTCACTGACTTAACTTTCAATCCATTAGGGGAACAAACTTTTCTAGTTTTTAGGTATCCAAACCCATCAATTATTTGGTTGATGATTGAAATCAGAAATTGTGCTAATGACAACATTTTATTTTTAATTTGCTGTTGAGAAGCAGGCAATGTTGGCAAGGCCACATAAATTACCCCTCTCTAGTGGCTCTGAACAGGTAGTGGTAGGCCTTCTGCTTGAGATGCTGCAGTCCTTATGGTGATGGTACTCCCATGATGAAGTACTCCCAGGATATTGACATAGTGACAATGAAAGAATGGCCAAGTTCGGATGATGTGAGAGTTTATGGGGAAGTTGTAGGTGATAGTGTTCATAAGACATTCCGGCTCTTATGCGTCTGGGTGGTACAAATTGCAGCAGAGTATTAAAGTAGCATTGGTGAGTTGGTGCAGTGCATCAACAACAACAACTTATATTTAAATAGCACTTTTAACATCGTAAAACATTCCAAGGTACTTCACAGGAATGTAATAATACAAAATTCGGTACTGAGCCACACAAGGAGATATATGGACAGATGACCAAAAGCTTGTTCAAAGAGGTAGATTTTAAGAAGTGTATTAAAGGAGGAAAGGGAGATAGAGAGATTTAGGGAGTGAATTCCAGAGATTCCAGCCTTTGCAGTTGAAGGCACGGCCACCAATGGTTGAGCGATTAAAATCAGGAATGCTCAAAATATCAGAATATGATTAGTGTAGATATCGCAGAGGGTTGTGGAGCTGTAGCAGATTACAGAGATAGGGAGGGGCGAGGCCATGGAGGGATTTTAAAACAGAGATGAGAATTTTTTAATTGATACGTTGCTTAACTGGGAACCAATGTAGGTCAGTGAGCACAGGGATGATGGGTGAATGGGAATTGGTGCAAGTTAGGGCACGGGCAGCAGAGTTTTAGATTACCTCAAGTTTATGGAGAGTAGAATGTGGGAGGCTAGCCAGGAGTGCTTTGGAATAGTCAAGTCTAGAGTTATGAAAGAATGAGGGTTTCGGCAACAGATCAGCTGAGGCAGGGACGGAGTAAGGCGATGTTACGGAAGTGGAAATAGGCAGTCTTAGCGATGGCACAGATATGTGGTCAGAATCTCATTTCAGGGTCAAATATGACATGAAGGTTACAGACAGTTTGGTTCAGTTTCAGATAGATGCTATGGAGAGGGATAGAGTTGGTGGCTAGGGAATGATGTTTGTGGTGGGGACCGAAGACCATGGCTTTGATCTTCCCACTATTTAGTACTGTATATAAACATTTGATAATCCCCAAAAATTAAATTGTTATAAAACTTGTTTTTCTGAAAATCATGCTGATTTATTATCAGGGCTGTTATTGTTTCTTACGAAAGAAACAAAATAAAATAAAGGAAGGTTTGCATTTATATACCGCCTTTCACGACCTTAGGACATCCAAAAGCACTTTACAGCCACTGAAGTACTTTTGAAATATAGTCATTGAAAATCAGCAGCCAATTTACGCACAGCAAGCTCCCACAAAGAGCAATGTGATAATGACCAGATAATCTGATTTCAGTGATGTGATACAACTGAGCCAAGGTTGACACTTAATGTGACGAATGACGGCAAGGCCAGAATTATTTCAAATCTCTCAATTCACAATATTGATAGTGAAATAGCACTGCTCATATCACCAAATATATCATATCATCAACGTCAACAGAGTTGGTGCTATTTAGTACGAGCTATGTTGCAATTAATTAACACATTGATCTCCTTCTTTTGTCCTATATTTCACCTTGTCAGCTGTCATATCTATTCGATTAACTCCCCTGCAAAATCATTAATAATGAGCTGAACTAACAGAATTAAGAGCTTGAGGTTTCCAGAATCGTGAGCAATCTGGAGACACTGGTCTTACGAAGAGTGATAATATCTTATTAAATTGAGACAATGTAATTTACATACTAACATTTAGACTGTTTGCATCCGTGTGAGAATCCATTTAAGTCCCAGCATGTTCATTTTCTTGGTTAGAATGCATTATGACCCACATCTGTGTTCATTCATGTAACAAACTCAATAATAGCAATGTGAAAAGTGCCAATGTGTATCTACTTTGTTTTAAATTTTTTTTTTGCCTCTCTTAGGAGATTACGTGACTGCTGATGGTGGAGGGGAGCATTGGGGATCATGATGGAACAGCTGGTCTTTTGCAGTCTGTGATTTTCAGATGTTTGTATGTAAAATAAAGGATAAATGCTGGATTTAGTGTACGATTTAGCTTGTAATATTGAAGCCAAGTGACACACTGGCTTCTGTCATAGGGCTAGAATTACCTATGGCTTACCGCCCGGTTTCTGGGCGGTATTAGCCATTGTGAGCGCTAATCAGGTAAGTGGAAAATTCCCTACCTGAGTTATGTCGGTGGTTTCGAGGTACTGCTGGGGAGCAGACCGCCGGTGTACACCATCCTCAGATTGTCCTGGCGTGATATTTGGGTCAGCGGTGATCCGTAGGTGAGAACGAAAAAAAACGCCCACATGGATCAGCGGAGCTGGGCGGCAGGTGAGTAGCCTGCAAGAAAAAGGTTAGTAATTGATTTTTTTACCAATTATTTAGTTTAAAAGGGACTTTTTGATTTCTTAGGTGATGTTTTTTGAAAAATTATTTCTATTCTTTTTTTGCTGCTAGGCCCAGTCTCGGGGTAAATTTTTATAGATTTTTTTATTTCTCGCTCATTTTGCTGGGAACTCAACATCCAGGGGTATTCAACATTCAGCAAGGATAGACAGAAAGGAAAAGGAGGTGGGTTAGTGTTGCTGATTAAAGAGGAAATTAACGCAATAGTAAGGAAGGACATTAGCTTGGATGATGTGGAATTGGTATGGGTGGAGCTGCGGAATACCAAAGGGCAGAAAACGCTAGTGGGAGTTGTGTACAGACCACCAAACAGTAGTTGTGAGGTTGGGGACAGCATCAAACAAAAAATTAGGGATGCATGCAATAAAGGCACAGCAGTTATCATGGGCGACTTTAATCTACATATAGATTGGGCTAACCTAACTGGAAGCAATGCGGTGGAGGAGGATTTCCTGGAGTGTATTAGGGATGGTTTTCTAGACCAATATGTCAAGGAACCAACTAGAGGGCTGGCCATCCTAGACTGCGAGATGTGTAATGAGAAAGGACTAATTAGCAATCTTGATGTGCGAGGTCCCTTGGGGAAGAGTGACCATAATATGGTAGAATTCTTTATTAAGATGGAGAGTGACACAGTTAATTCAGAGACTAGGGTCCTGAACTTAAGGAAAGGTAACTTCGATGGTATGAGACGTGAATTGCCTAGAATAGACTGGCGAATGATACTTAAAGGGTTGATAGGCAATGGCAAACATTTAAAGATCACATGGATGAACTTCAACAATTGTATATCCCTGTCTGGAGTAAAAATAAAACGGGGAAGCTGGCTCAACCGTGGCTAACAAGGGAAATTAAGGATAGTGTTAAATGCAAGGAAGAGGCATATAAATTGGCCAGAAAAATCAGCAAACCTGAAGACTGGGAGAAATTTAGAATTTCAGCAGAGGAGAACAAAGGGTTTAATTAGGAGGGGGGGGAAATAGATTATGAGAGGAAGCTTGCTGGGAACTTCAAAACTGACTGCAAAAGCTTCTATACATATGTGAAGAGAAAAAGATTAGTGAAGCCAAACATATGTCCCTTGCAGTCAGAATCAGGTGAATTTATAATGGGGAAGAAAGAAATGGCAGACCAGTTGAACAAATACTTTGGTTCTGTCTTCACAAAGGAAGACACAAATAACCTTCCGGAAATACTAGGGGACCGAGGGTCTAGTGAGAAGGAGGAACTGAAGGAAATCCTTATTAGGTGGGAAATTGTGTTAGGGAAATTGATGGAATTGAAGGCCAATAAATCCCCATGGCCTGCAAGTCTGCATTCCAGAGTACTTAAGGAAGTGGCCCTAGAAATAGTGGATGCATTGGTGATCATTTTCTAACAGTCTACCAACTCTGGATCAGTTCCTATGGACTGGAGGTTAGCTAATGTAATGCCACTTTTGAAAAAAGGAGGGAGAGAGAAAATTATAGACCGGTTAGCCTGACATCAGTAGTGGGGAAAATGTTGGAATCAATTATTAAAGATGAAATAGCAGCGCATTTGGAAAGCAGTGACAGGACCGGTCCAAGTCAGCATGGATTTATGAAAAGGAAATCATACTTGACAAATCTTCTAGAATTTTTAGAGGATGTAACTACTAGAGTGGACAAGGGAGAACCAGTGGATGTGGTGTATTTGGACTTTCAAAAGGCTTTTGCCAAGGTCCCACACAAGAGATTGGTGTGCAAAATTAAAGCACATGGTATTGGGGGTAACATACTGAAGTGGATAGAGAACTGGTTGGCAGACAAGAAGCAGAGAGTCAGAATAAACGGCTCCTTTTCAGAATGACAGGCAGTGACTAGTGGGGTGCCGCAGGGCTCAGTGCTGGGACCCCAGCTCTTTACAATATACATTAATAATTTGGATGAAGGAATTGAGTGTAATAGCTCCAAGTTTGCAGATGACACTAAACTGGGTGGCAGTGTAGGCTGTGGGGAGGATGCTAAGAGGCTGCAGGGTGACTTGGACAGGTTAGGTGGGTGGGCAAATGCATGGCAGATGCAGTATAATGTGGATAAATGTGAGGTTATCCACTTTAGGGGCAAAAACACAAAGGCAGAATATTATCTGAATGGCGGCAGATTAGGAAAAGGGGAGGTGCAACGAGACCTGGGTGTCATGGTATATCAGTCATTGAAAGCTGGCATGCAGGTACAGCAGGCGATGAAGAAAGCAAATGGCATGTTGCCCTTCATAGCTAGGGGATTTGAGTATAGGAGCAGGGAGGTCTTACTGCAGTTGTACAGGGTCTTAGTGAGACCTCACCTGGAATATTGTGTTCAGTTTTGGTCTCCTAATCTGAGGAAGGACGTTCTTGCTATTGAGGAAGTGCAGCCAAGGTTCACCAGACTGATTCCTGGGATGGCAGGACTGACATATGAGGAGAGACTGGATCAACTGGGCCTATATTCACTGGAGTTTAGAAGGATGAGAGGGGATCTCATAAAACATATAAAATTCTGACAGGACTGGACAGGTTAGATGCAGGAAGAATGTTCCCGATGTTGGGGAAGTCCAGAACCAGGGGACACAGTCTAAGGATAAGAGGTAAGCCATTTAGGACTGAGATGAGTCCTAGGACTCAGAGAGTTGTTAACCTGTGGAATTCCCTACCGCAGAGAGTTGTTGATGCCAGTTCATAGGATATAATCAAGCGAGAGTTAGATATGGCCCGTATGGCTAAAGGGATCAAGGGGTATGGAGAGAAAGCATTAAAGGGGTACTGAGGTGAATGATCAGCCATGATCTTATTGAATGGTGGTGCAGGCTCGAAGGGCCGAATGGCCTACTCCTGCACCTATTTTCTATGTTTCTATGTTTCTATTTTGTTTAGGAACCGACCAATCAACCATAAATTGCACTTTTTTGCCCAGAATGGTGGTGCAACGCCCATGTTTTTCGCTCGGCAGATTTTTTTGGTGGGTGGATGTTTGCACCGGCAATAATCTTCCCAATCCTCGCGGTCTTTTGGGCAGCAATGGGGCGCTGGTGGACTGATAGGAAATTCTTGCTCTTAGTACCTTGCATAGTATCCTCCTGATTCCCCAAAGCATTTCCACCATCTACAAGGCACGAGTCATGAATGTGATGGGATAGTCTCCATTTGCCTCGGTGAGTGCAGCTCCAACAACATTCAAGAAGCTCGATACCATCCAGAACAAAGCAGCCCGCTTGATTGGCACCCCATCCACCACCTTAAACAATCACTCCCTCCACCACCGGCGTACCGTGGCTGCAGTGTGTACCATCTACAAGATGCACTGCAGCAACTTGCCACGGCTTCTTCGGCAGCACCTCCCAAACCCGCGACTATCACCCAGAAGGACAAGTGCAGCAGGGGCATGGGAGCACCATCACCTGCAACTTCCTCTCCAAATTACACACCATCCTCACTTGGAAATATATCGACATTCCTTCATCGTCGCTGGGTCAAAATCCTGGAACTCCCTCCCCAACAGCACTGTGGGAATACCTTCAGCACAAAGACTACAGCAGTTCAAGAAGGCAGATCACCACCACCTTCTCAAGGTTACTTAGGGATGGGCAATAAATACTGGCCTTGCCAGCGACGCCCTCATCTCGGAACGAATTAAAAAAAAATCTGAAATTTAGTTCAGTATTATAATGACTGAAGACAGTCAGGAGTGCAGGCAGGTACACACATTGTATATTTAATTCCGCTTTTGTAATAAGAAAGAAGTGTGTGTGCGCGGGGAGGGGTGTATGGCCGGGGTGGAGGGGGGGGGGCGGAGTGGAGGCAGGCTATGGATAAGCATAAGAAATCCACAATTAAACACTCTCCAATTATGTTGCTCATATAACAGGAATAAAATTTGCTTGAATTTAGCAATTTCTCTGAATCCGTATGAATAGAAATGAATATGATAAATATAAAATATGATTCTGTGATTCTATGTTTCGACTCCTCATTAGATATTCTAAATAGGTCTTCACTTCCAATAGCAGTATATACTGCCGATATCTCTCGAAGTCTTTTGTATATATCCCCCACCTCACCAAAACCATAGGGTTGATTTTAACTTCCATTGCCCAGTGCGAACAGGGCAGTAGTGGCCTGAAAATAATGTTGTATCACTTATTGCCCCATTTACACTGATGCCGTGGCAAACGCCATTTTGGATAAGGTTCTGAGATAGGAGGCCAGAACGTCTGCCGGTTTGAGGCAGGGGACTATTGCAACCTGCAAATTGGGGTCCTACGACGTGCATAAGACCCCGATTGCAATTTTGAGGTACAAATGGGAGGAGCCTGTGCCACCCATGCTCCACCCATTTGTAACAGACAGTGGGTGGCCTCACCAGCCGTCCTTGAAGGGACGTCTGGAGGTCGCTCACAAAACAGCAAAGGAAATGTGTAATTTTTTTTGGTGGTGGCAGGAGGAGCAGGAGTGTTGGAGGACACTCAGTAACTAGGCCCACAAAAAAGCTTCTGCCTACTGCCAGCATATCCATGGCCTCCTTATGTGTTTTTGTCCAAGTGCTGAGCCTTGATACTGAACTGTGAATAGTAACTCAAATATCCACTGCAAATGTCTCCTTCTACTATTAGTTCATCCTAGTTCCTATAATTGAATTTTATCTCTACTATCAGAAACTTTAGGACAAAAATTTATCTTTGAGCGTAGCTTGATAGATTTTACTTTGTGTTACTGGAAGCACTACAAACTGGTTAATGCTCAAAACAGTATCCTTACATGTCATAACACAAGAGGCTGTAATGTGGAATTACCTATGCTCAGATTTTGTACCTTTCTGCCTTGTTCCAATCCTTCACTTTTAATAGTTAACATAAGAACATAAGAAATAGGAGCAGGAGTAGGCCACCTGGCCCCTCAAGCCTGCCCTGCCATTTAATAAGATCATGCCTGATCTAATCATGAAATCAGCTCCACTTCCCCGCCCGCTCCCCATAACCCTTTATTCCCTTATCGCTCAAAATTCTGACTATCTCCGTCTTAAATAAATTTGATGACCCAGCCTCCACAGCTCTCTGAGGCAGTGAATTCCAGTTACAAACCTCTGAGAGAAGAAATTCCTCCTCATCTCAGTTTTAAATTAGCGGCCCCTTATTCTCAGACTATGTCCCCTAGTTTTAGTTTCCTGTATGAGTGGAAATATCCCCTCTGCATCCACCTTGTCGAGCCCCCTGATTACCTTATATGTTACGATAAGATTACCTCTAATTCTTCTGAACTCCAATGTGTATCGGCCCAACTTACTCATCCTATCGTCATAAGTCAACCTCCTCATCTCCGGAATCAACCTAGTGAACCTTCTCTGAACAGCCTCCAATGCAAGTATATCCTTCCTTAAATACGGGAACC
Source organism: Pristiophorus japonicus (assembly GCF_044704955.1). Taxonomy (NCBI): domain Eukaryota; kingdom Metazoa; phylum Chordata; class Chondrichthyes; family Pristiophoridae; genus Pristiophorus; species Pristiophorus japonicus. The sequence goes on along the minus strand of NC_091988.1, from coordinate 152,339,451 downwards.
AAAACTGTACACAGTACTCTAGGTGTGGCCCCATCAATATCCCGTACAGTTGTAGTAGGACTTCTCTGCTTTTATACTCTATCCCCCTTGCAATAAAGGGCAGCATTCCATTTGCCATCCTGATTACTTGCTGTACCTGCATACTAACGTTTTGTATTTCATGCACAAGAACCCACAGGTCCCTCTGCACTGTAACACTTTTCAATTTTTCTCCATTTAAATTATAATTTGCTTTTCCATTATTTCTGCCAAAGTGGATAACCTCACATTTTCCCACATTATACTCCATCTGCCAAATTTTTGCCCACTCACTTAGCCTGTCTATATCCCTTTCCAGACTTTTTGTGTCCTCCTCACAATTTGCTTTCCCACCCATCTTTGTATCATCGGCAAACTTGGCTACATTACACTCAGTCCCTTCATCCATGTCATTAATATAGATTGTAAATAGTTGAGGATCCAGCACCGATCCTTGCAGCACTCCACTAGTCACTGTTTGCCAACCGGAAAATTACCCATTTATCCTGACTCTCTGTTTTCTGATAGTTAGTCAATCCTCTATCCATGCTAAAATATTACCCCCAACCCCGTGAACTTTTATCTTGTGCAGTAACCTTTTATGTTGCACCTTATTGAATGCCTTCTGGAAATCTAAATACACCACATCCACTGGTTCCCCCTTATCCAACCTGCTCATTACATCCTCAAAGAACTCCAGCAAATTTGTCAAACATGATTTCTGTTTCATAAAACAATGCTGACTCTGCATGATTAAATTATGCTTTTCCAAAATGTCCTGCTACTGCTTCCTTAATAATGGACTCCAGCATTTTCCCAATGACAGATGTTAAGCTAATTGGTCAATAGTTTCCTGCTTTTTGTCTGCTTCCTTTTTTAAATAGGGATGTTACATTTTGCTGTTTTTCAATCCGCTGGGACCTCCCCAGAATCGAGAGAATCTTGGTAGATTACAACCAATGCATCCACTATCTCTGCAGCCATTTCTTTTAGGACCCTAGGATGTAAGCCATCAGATCCAGGGGACTTGTCCGTCTTTAGTCCCATTATTTTACAGAGTACTACTTCTTTAGTGATCATGATTGTATTAAGTTCCTTCCTCCCTATAGCCCCTGGATTATCCACTATTGGGATGTTTTTAGTGTCTTCTACCATGATGTTCGATACAAAATATTTGTTCAAAGTCTCTGCCATTTCCCTGCTCCCCATTCTTAATTCCCCAGTCTCATCCTCGAGGGGACAACATTTACTTTAGCCACTCTTTTCCTTTTTATGTACCTGTAGAAACTCTTACTATCTGTTTCTATATTTCGTGCTAGTTTACTTTCATAATCTAGCTTCCCTCTCTTTATTTCTTTTCAGTCGTTCTTTGCTGGCTTTTAAAAGTTTCCAAATCCTCTGGTCCCCCATTAGTATTTGCCACATTGTATGTCCTTTTTTTCAATTTCATACCATCCGTTAGTTCCTTAGTTAGCCACGGATGGTTATCCCTTCTCTTACAATCTTTCCTTCTGATTGGGATATATTTTTGTTGAGATTTATGAAATATCTCCTTAAATGTCTGCCGCTGCTCATCAACCACCCATACTTTAATCTATTTTCCCAGTCCACTTTAGCCAACTCTGCCCTCATACCTTTGTAGTCTCCTTTATTTAAGCTTAGGACACTAGTTTGAGATCCAACTTTCTCACCCTCCAACTAGGAGATCATTTATCAATCCTATCTCATTACATAGTACCAGATCTAAGATAGCCTGCTCCCTGGTTGGTTCCGCAATGTATTGTTCAAGAAAGCTATCCCAGATACACTCTATGATCTCTTCCTCAAGGCTACCCTGGCCAATTTGCTTTGTCCATTCAATATGAAGATTAAAATCACCCATGATTATTGCCGTACCTTTTTTACAAGCTTCTGTTATTTCTTGATTTATACTCCGTCCAACAGTGTACCTACTGATAGGAGGCCTATAGACTATGCCCACCAGTGACTTTTTCCCCTTATTATTCCTTATCTCCACCCAAACTGATTCAAAATCTTGATCTTCTGAGCCAACATCATTTCTCACTAATGTACTGATCTCATATTTTATTAACAGAGCTACCCCACCTCCTTTTCCTATCTGTCTTTCCTTCCAAATTGTCAAATATCTCTGAATATTTAGTACCCAGCCTTGGTCACCTTGCAACCACATCTCTGTATTAGCTATCAGATCATACCCATTTGTATCTATTTGTGCCGTCAACTCATCTATTTTGTCACGAATGCTGCGTGCATTCAGATAAAGAGCTTTTAAATTTGTTTTTTTTACCATGTTTTCTTGCTTTGAGCCCACTTTCTGATTCAGGTGACGAAGGCCAAGATTTTCCGGGGAGTCAGTGGGTGCGATCGGTGGCAGGTCGGGTGGGAAAGTATTTTTCCTCAGCGGGTCGGGACCCTGCTGTGAACCTGCTGCTATGTGCCTTTCCCCGATGTCAGGCCAGTCGGTGCTGAGCAGAGCCGACACGCAGCAGCGGGGGACTTAATTTGGGTAATTATGACATGGTTTAGAGATCATTAAGAATAATTAACTCACCTTTTGATTTTACATGCTTGCCCAAGGGGTACTCGATGCTCAGGGATCATGTCTGTTAGGCTGAGGCGGGAGTTCAGTAGCCATTGAATCTCTAAATTCAAATGTAGAGTAAAAACCTTACAGAGATATCTTCCCTCAGCCACAAGCTCTTCCTCACTTCATTTCCATAACAGATTCACCATGCTCCACACCCTTACACAATTCTCCATCCACTCTGACCTTATTACCTCTCTCACCATTGACAGATCACTGCTTCACCTGCCATCTATTCCATCAGCATGGGTGTACTTTATACTCTCTCAATTTGGTCCTCAGAATCCCACCACGATCAGCCCCAACACCAGCAGCACCAGGCACACCAGCAGCAACAACAATCAACTGATGTTGATTGACCAGGGATGGCCACCATGGCCAGATTTACTTCACTTGATACTGTACACCGTGGCGGCCACATGATGCGCCAGGTTGGCACCACCCCACACCAGCACCATAAACCATTCCTACAATTCCCAAGCCATTCATTTCACACCCATCACCATTGCAGGGGGTACTGTTAGGTTTCACCATTCCGGCAACTCACTAAGCCACTTTAAAAGGTGCACACAAATCTGTCCAAGAACGTAAAGTGCTGAAAATAAAGGTTTCAATGTTTGACACCATATTAACAGAAACTTTACGTGCACATTGCATAAAAGACCCAAGCGCCTACCCTTATGTGTTGTTAGGTGGTATGATTGCACTTAGATGAAGGTGAGTGTGAGGGGTGGCTAGTGAGATGGGGATGTGATAATGTAGATAGAGAGAGGGGGATGGGTGGAGGTGCAAGGTAAGTTGGTGTGAGTAAGGATGCACAGGAGTATGGTAGGGAAGGCAGAGTGATGGGGATGTGATGAGAGGCACAGCAGGATGAGGTTGAGTGTGGCTTTATACTAACGTTTCGTGATCCAATGAGATCATTGAAATGTTTGCGGCAATGCACCCAGCTCCTCCTGACCACATCCCTGCTTGTGATCTCCTGTACAATGTTCAACAAGGCCATGTTGATGTCCTGCCGAAGTCTCTTCTGCCCACGGGAAGGGAAGAAGATCTTCCTGCGTGCTCTGACTACTTCTACAAGCATATGCAGGAAGTCATGGGAGAGCCTGGGTGCAGCCCTGCACTTTTGTGCCGTGCTTGTCAGTGTTTGAAGCACCTCAATGCTGTAGAACACTGACAGCACAAATGTCAAAATAAATGTGTGCTTGGTAAACTGGTTGATGATGTGTCATCAAATGACATCACCAGACATGCTTCCTCTAATTGGTCAGGAAATGCACTGGGCGGGCTTAACAATCCCTATCAAGGGAAAATCATTTCAGACAGCAGGATGGAACCAGCAGCGGGATGGAGACCCACCACGGACATCGCCCGCCATGGACCTGCCGAGGTAGGGGAATTCGCGGCCTGTGCTTCTCATTAACTTTGACTCCCACAGACATGCAGAACTTTGGACCATTTTTTAAAAATATTGCTAAAAATATATTGTTCCTATATTTAAATATACAGATCCAGTCAGAACATTTTTGAATTTCATAGTCCCTCTGTATGTTTCCATACTGACCACATTCTGTATCTCAACTAACCCTTTATTATAAATAACATATTTATCAACACTGAACTTTTATAACTAAACTGCATTTTAATGAGAAGACATCAAACAGATGTTTATTTTCCTGACTTCAAAAATGGCTCACTTACATGAAAAAAAACTTGCCTCTAACGAAGCTTAAAAAGAGCTCCGAACCCCTGTGCGGAGGTGCCCAAATTCTGGTACATGTGCCACATGCAGCCTGTAACCTCTGGCCATCTGGCCAATGAAACCCAGGAACGTCAGTGCTATTTGTGCTAAAATATCTTTTTCATTGAATTGTCAGGCTTGAATTTCATGAGCCTGAAGATTTGGAAAAAGTTATTCTAATTGCTGTTGCCTCATTAGCAATTAAATCTTAAGTTAGAACATCAAGATCTATTAGCATTGTTGAAAATGAATGGAAAAATGGATTTAACCTTTATACTTGGTCCCTAAGGCATTAAAGATAAAATGTTTGGACACTCCTCACTAGTTTATAATTTAATTAATCACATTTTTAATCTATAACAAACCTTGATCTTGTCATCTAGTTGTTAAGAAACCCATGGTGTTATACAAGACAAATAGAGGTTAGCAAAGACATTGCTGGTCACAAACCACACTATTGAAAAGGCACAAAATCTAGACTTGAGTAATATACTTCTGAAATATTATAGGAGGGAAACACGAACAGAAATTCTTCACAGTTTATTAGGAACTTGATACCAAATAATGGATGATGGTAATCAATAGGTATAATCTGAGTTAAAGAATAATAAGTAATGGGGTAACAATACAGTCACGTAAGAGTCTTGGGGGCTGGATTTCGGTTGGAGGATTCTTAGGGCGCTAATGGCAGCGGGATGATAAATTTTGCGCTGGGAAATGGTTTGCAACGGCAACCCAACAAATTTGGTTGCTGCGATCTGAGAGTGGAGTGGATAGGGAGGCGTTCCACACCTCAATTAGGGTGCTCGGCCGGGTGAGCAACTGAAAATCCGTTTCTAAACAGCCTCGGAGTGTCCTTAGAGAGGCTTCCCTGGAAAAAACAATCGGCACACAGAACACAAAAAACATTCCCAATATATTGCTCAACCCAAATTAAGCTAAATCGCAAAAATAATACAAAAAAAATGAATCACACTTACCTCATGCAGTCATGGCTTGCCTCACCGCTGTCGGTACAGTTCTGACCACTAGCTTTCTCTGGCAGGTTTGCTACGGGGCGCTATGGGGTTAGCATAAAACAAATTTTAAGATCGGGACGATAACGGGGGCGTTGCATACCAGTGCGCGCACCCGGGCGGTGCTGCTCAGCGCCGCCACAAAACCATCACCAAACTTTCCGGCGGGGCGCTGGAAACTCTCCACCGAGGCGATGATCATTTCCAGACACATTACCATCCCTCTGGGATGCCAACAGAGGCGCAATCTAAACAGAATTCCAGCCCTTGGATATTTATCTACGGCTGTAATTTAAAAAAATCAATAAATTGGAGTAACTTGGTTTGTCAGTAATATAAAATTGGGACATATGGCACAGAATCAGAAATCATTCAATTAGTTTTAGAGCAATTCATAACTCAGAGCAACTAATATCAATTAATATTGTTACACATTAGAAACAGATATATATTTTTAACTTTATAAAGTCTATAAAAATAAGAAATACTTTTTTTTTATTCGTTCATGAGATAAGGATGTCGCTGGCAACACCAGCATTTATTGCCCATCCCTAATTGTCCTTGAGAAGGTGGTGGTGAGCCGGCTTCTTGAACTGCTGCAGTCCGTGTGGTGAAGGTACTCCCACAGTGCTGTTAGGGAGGGAGTTCCATGATGTTGACCCAGCGACAATGAAGGAACAGTGATATTCTTCCAAGTCAGGGTGGTGTGTGACTTGGAGGGGAACGTGAAGGTGGTGGTGATCCCATGCGCCTGCTGCCCTTGTCCTTCTAGGTGGTAGAGGTTATAGGTTTTGGAGGTGCTGCCGAAGATACCTTGGCAAGTTGCTGCAGTGCATCTTGTAGATGCTGCACACTGCAGCCACGGTACACGGTGGTGGAGGGAGTGAATATTCAAGCTGGTGGATGGGGTGCCAATCAAGCGGGCTGCTTTGTCCTGGATGGTGTCGAGCTTTTTGAATGTTGGAGCTGCAATCATCTAGGCAAGTGGAGAGTAGTCCATCACATTCCTGATTTGTGCCTTGTAGATGTGCAAAGGCTTTAGGGAGTCAGGAGGTGAGACACTCGCCAAAGAATACCCAGCCTCTGACCTGCTCTTGTTGCCACAGTATTTATGTGCCTGGTCCAATTAACTTTCTGGTTAATGATGACCCCCAGGATGTAGATAGTGGGGGATTTGGCGATGGTCATGACATTGAATCTCAAGGGTTGGTGGTCAGACTCTCACTTGTTGGAGATAGTCATTGCCTGGCACTTTTATGGCGCGAATGTTACTTGCCATGTATCAACTCAAGCCTGAATGTTGTCCATGTCTTGCTGCATGGGGGCGTGGACTGCTACAATATCTGAGGGTTTTCGAATGGCACTGAACACTGTGCAAACATCCCCACTTCTGACCTTATGATAGTGAAAATATCATTAATGAAGCAGTTGAAGATGTTTGGGCCTAGGACCCGGCCCTGAGGAACTCCTCCAGCGTTGTCCTGGGGCTGCGATGATTGACCTCCAACCACCACAACCATCTTCCTTTGTGCTAGGTATGACTCCAGCCAGTGGAGAGTTTTCCCAGTGATTCCCATTGACTTCAATTTTACTAGATCTCCTTGATGCCATACTAGGTCAAATGCTGCCTTGATGTCAAGGGTAGTCACTCTCAACTCCTCTCTGGAATTCAACTCTTTTGTTCATGTTTGGACCAAGGCTGTAATGCGGTCTGGAGCCGGGTGGTCCTGGCGGAACCCAAACTAGGCATCAGTGAGCAGGTTACTGGTGAGTAAGTGCTGCTTGATAGTACTGTCGATGAACAAATGTAGACTGATGGGGCGGTAATTGGCCGGATTGGATTTGTCCTGCTTTTTGTAGACAAGACATACCTGGCCAGTTTTCCACATTGTCGGATAGATGCCAGTGTTGTACTGGAACAGCTTGGCTAGAGACATAAGTCTTCAGCACGACAGCCGGGATGTTGTCGGGGCCCATAGCTTTTGCTGTATCCAGTGCACTTAGCCATTTCTTGATATCACATGGAGTGAATCGAATTGGCTGAAGGCTGGCTTCTGTGATGGTGGGGACCTCAGGTGGAGGCCGAAATCTATCATCTACTCGATACTTCTGGCTGAAGATGGTTGCAAATGCTTCAGTCTTGTCTTTTGCACTCATGTGCTGGGCTTTGCCATCATTGAGGATGGGAATATTCATGGAGTTGTTTAATGGTCCACCACTATACACGACTAGATGTGGCAGGACTGCAGAGCTTTGATCTGATCTGTTGATTGTGGCATTGCTTAGCCCTGTCTATGGCATGCTGCTTCCACTGTTTAGCATGCATGTAGTCCTGTATTGCAACTTCCCCGGGTTGGCACCTCATTTTTAGGTATGCTTAGTGCTGCTCCTGGCAAGCTCTTCTACACTCCTCATTGAACCAGTATTGGTCCCCTGGCTAGATGGTAATGGTACACTAAGGGATATGCCGAGCCAAGAATTTACAGATTGTAGTGGAATACAATTCTGCTGCTGCTGATGGCCCACAGCACCTCATGGATGTCCATGAATGTACATGAATGGAGTTAAGGTTGAACAATAACAATGAACCAATGTAAATCTTGCACTTAACCTTGCCAACATTATGATTACTTTGTTCATAATGGGAAATCACTATTGGACTGATGTAATAAGAAATGAGATTCTAGTGGAGAAGGAAAGCATTAAAGTCTGTTCACTCATTACTTGACACTCAAGTCATTCACTCATTCTGTGAATTTGCACGTATAACTATCCTTGTGGGGAAGATGGTGCCATGACTTAAAATGATATTTGGGAAATCTTTTCCAGATGTGAAAAAGCTATCATCTGAATTATTAATCTAAAAAATGAGACTAGACTTTGAACATGAAATTCTGTTTTCCTTGGAGCCTATACATGGTGCACTCCTGACATATTCTGTTTAAAAGGTTTAACCCACTTAAATAGACTAAAAGAATCTTTTATGCTGAACTTTCATGCTGGGTGCAGCAGGTATCAATAAAGATGCATAGTTTGAAGTGGGAGCCCCCACTGGAGTGACTGGGAGGTCTGGAGAAAATTATATTCTTTGCAATCACGTTCTGTGACTTTAATACAGTAAGGCAAATTTGCAGATCAGAATCACTATGAATAGAAATATCTGTGTCTCTCCCCCAGTAAATTTAAGGTGTAACTGACTGCACAATTTTTTATACAGAATTCTGAATAATATAGAATCATAGGCCTAGAAATTCATGTTGGCCATGAATACAAATTAAAATGCAGTGAAAAAATGCAGTTTTCAGCCTTTACTGCCATTCAACAAAAACATTTACATTAAAAAGAGGTCCCAAATCTGAAGATTCAACTCTTAAAGCTGAATTCACTTCCAAACCTCAAAAAATGGAAAAACTGCTTCAGCACTAACACAATGGCTGCACAAGCCAGGAAATGGGACCGAGGGCCCGGCCACAACACTCCAGCTTTGTGCAGGGGGTCAACACTGCAAGAGAGGTCTTGTACCCACAGGAGCTAGGAGGCCCTCCGGAAAGAAGGATGTGGGACCAGATCACTGAGGCCATCACTGCCAGCAGTGTCGCCTCCACTACCTGGCTCCAGTGCCCAAAGAAGCTTCGTGATCTCAGACCACAAAAGCTACCTCCTACCAACTGCATCACTAGCCTCACACACTGCTCATTGCACAACCCCCACCCCCAATCACTCACCTACTAACAATCTGCACCAATCACGAGGCGCATCTCCCATCGCTTAGCCTTAACTTACCCCCTTGGGGAGATTCATGGCCATTCTTGCCAGGTGCAAGTCTGAGCTCTTGGCCAGCAGTGGCTGAAAGGATACAAGATGATGGTATCCTCATACATTATCCTCCTTCTGGCATGCACCTCAGGTTTTCCTGCCCTCCTATCACCACAACTCCATGCTTGTACCTTCCTCATTTCACACACCCAGGAAATGCAGCTCCGCCCATATAATAGTTGACCAAGAAGAGGGAGAGGAGAGTGATGAAGAAGAAAAAGAAACTCCATCACTCGATTTGACACTCACAGTCACCAGCTCCTCAAGATCGACCAGTAAGGCCATTTGCAGTGACCCCCACTGAACAACAGCAGCCTTCCACCAGCCATACTGCAGCCACTGGGGTAGCACTGCATGACATCAGTAGGATAGGCAAAGACACGCACAAGACAGTCATTAAGAGAATGCATAAGGGTGATGAGTTGATTTCTTATTTGTCATATTGATTGGATAGATGTATAAAGTTGTATTGGAAGGTTTGCTTTGTGGTGTCTTTTATTTCAGCATTGTGGCCAAGAGGATGTTGTGCTGATAATGTACGCACCTGTTAGTATGCTTACTGGTTTGTAGAGCCTCTGCCCCTCCGTGCCTTTCAGTTCTGCGCGGAGGCGTTTCCTGTACAGGCTGTTCTTGCACGTTCTCCACCTTGCCATCCTCGTCTGCCGTCCGGACACGCCATGGCGTACCATCTTGCCGTCCAGAGGTGGCGGGGGTCCCCGATGGAGTGCACTCTACGCAGGAGTCCTCCCCCTATTTATTGGGGACTTGGCCTGGAGGGTGTTGCACGGACTAGTCCCATGCAATAAATTTTTAAGTCGGTTCACGGGCTCCTAGGCTGCCTGCAATTTCTGCGGTCTGGAGGAGTCCGTGTTCCATGTTTTTATGGAATGTACGAGGTTGCAGCCCCTATTCCATTATTTAAAGGGGCTGCTCCTCAAATTCTGGTCCCACACTCCTGATCTTTGGGCACCCTGTGCAAAGGGGAGCGGGTAGGTCCGAGGGCCTCCTCGTAGGACTGCTCCTGGACACTGCCAAGGGTGCCATCAGCCGGTCCAGGCAGCGGGCGGTCGAGGGGGTCATTCAACGCGACTGCCTGCCTTTCTTCTGTGGTTACATCCGAGCCAGGGTGCCCCAGGAGATGGAGTACGCGGTGTCCACCGGTACGCTCGCAGCCTTCCGCGAGAGGTGGGCGCCGGAGGGACTGGAGTGCATCATCACCCCCGGCAACCAAATTTTAATTTGATTTGCTATGTTTTAAAGTTTAATTTGTTTCATTGCCGGGTTTTAGTGCCCCCTCCCCTTTTAGCCAGGGGTCATTGTATAATTTGTGGTTTTAGTGCCCAAAAAACCCCCCAAAAAACAAAAAAAAACAAAAAAGCCCCCCAAAAAAACCCAAAAAAGGGCACTTGAAAAGTGTTTGGAGTGTCCCCCCACTTTATTCAGGGGGCACTTGATTTAATATTTATTTATTGTTCTCTCAAAAGAGTTGTAGAGCCTCTGCCCCTCCGTGCCTTTCAGTTCTGCATGGAGGGGATTCCTGTACGGGCTGTTCTTGCACACCCTCCACTTTGTCATCCTTGTCTGCCATCTGCACACCCCATGGCGCACCATCTTGCTGTTCGGAGTAGGCAGGGTACCCAATGGAGTGCTCTCTATGCGGGAGTCCTCCCTTTATTTATTGGAGACTTGGCCTGGATGTTGGTGCATGGAGCAGTCCCGTGCAATAAGTTTTTAAGTCTGTTCACGGACTTCCAGGCCGCCTGCAATTTCTGCGGTCCGGAGGAGTCTGTGTTCCATGTGTATGTTCAGTGTGTGAGGTTGCAGCCCCTCTTCCATTATTTGAAGGGGTTGCTCCTCGATTTCTGGCTGCACTTCACTCCCATGCTCCTGATCTTTGGACACCTAGTGAGGAGGGGAGCGGGCAGGTCGGAAGGCCTCCTCGTAGGACTGCTCCTGGGCCTGGACAAGGTGGCCATTAACAGGTCGAGGCAGTGGGCAGTCGAGGGGGTCGTTCAGCCCGACTGCCTGCTTCACTTCCACAGCTATGTTTGCGTCAGGATATCGCTGGAGAGGGAGCACACGGTGTCTACCTGTACGCTTGCGGCATACCACGAGAGAAGGACTGAAGTGCATCATTACCCATGACAACCAAATTTTAATTTGATTTAAGTTTCCTTTAAAAATTTTATTTTGAAATTTGTGGATTCTAATGCCCTTGCCAAAAGGGGCCATTTGATTTAATATTCTACTTTAAAAGAGTTGAGATCTGTTGCATTGTGAGTGATGTTCACAAGACTCAATAAAACCCCAGTAAGTTGGGTCGAGGTCATCCACGATGAGTTATGCAGTTGTGAGCCTAATGGATGAACTAGTAATGTGAAGTGTGATTGTTAAACCTTTGTAAATAAATTAACTAGTTCTTAATGAAATATGGCGGAGAGGCGATGTTGGCGCGAATACATGATCTCATCTCTCTCATCTGGAAGGAGGAGAACATACCGGGAGATCTCAGAGATGCAGTGATCGTGACCATCTTTAAAAAAGGGGACAAGTCCGACTGTGGCAACTACAGGGGAATCTCCCTGCTATCAGCCACTGGGAAAGTTGTCGCTAGAGTTCTCCTCAACCGTCTTCTCCCTATGGCCGAGGAGTTCCTCCCGGAATCACAGTGCGGATTTCGTCCCCCATGGGGCACAACAAACATAATCTTTGCAGCACGACAGCTGCAGGAAAAATGCAGGGAGCAGCGCCAGCCCTTACACATGGCCTTTTTCGATCTTATAAAGGCCTTTGACACTGTCAACCATGAGGGTCTATGGAGCGTCCTCCTGTTTTGGATGCCCCCAAAAGTTTGTCAACATCCTTCGCCTGCTCCACGACGACATGCAGGCTGTGATCCTTACCAACAGATCCATTACAGATCCAATCCACGTCCGGACTGGGGTCAAACTGGGCTATGTCATCGCTCCAACCCTCTTCTCAATTTTCCTCACTGCCATGCTCCACCTCACAGTCAACAAGCTCCCCACTGGAGTGGAACTAATCTACAGAACCAGTGGAAAGCTGTTTAACCTATGCCGTCTCTAGGTCAGGCCAAGATCACCCCAACCTCTGTCGTTGAGCTACAGTAAGCGGACGACGCCTGCGTCTGCACACATTCTGAGGCTGAACTCCAGGATATAGTCAATGTATTCACTGAAGCATATGAAAGCATGGGCCTTACGCTTAACATCCGTAAGATAAAGGTCCTCCATCAGCCTGTCCTCGCCTCACAGCATTGCCCCCCAGTCATCAAGATTAACGGCGCAGCCCTTGACAACGTGGACCATTTCCCATACGTCGGGAGCCTCTTATCAACAAGAGCAGACATTGATGTGGAGATTCAACACTGGTTCCAGTGCACCAAGGAACTAATCCCTGTAATTGACAGTGCAGAAGTCAAAGTCTCCGATGATGGAGCAGTACACGAACTCTCACTGTGGATTGTACCAGGGGATGGCCCGATGTTATTTGGCAGAAGCTGGCTGGAAAAAATCCGCTGGAACTGGGACGACATCCGAGCGCTTTCGTCCGTCGACAACGCCTCATGTACCCAGGTTCTGAGCAAGTTCCCATCGTTGTTCAAGCCAGGCATCGGAAGCTTCTCGGGGGCAAAAGTGCAGACCCATTTGGTTCTCGGTACGCGACCCATCCACCACAAGGCTCGGGCGGTACCGTACATGATGCGTGAAAAAATGGAAATTGAGCTGTACAGGCTGCAACATGAAGGCATCATCGCGCCGGTGGAATTCAACGACTGGGCCAGTCCGATTGTCCCGGTACTTAAGGAGGACGGCACGGTTAGAATTTGTGGGTACTATAAAGTAAAGGTTAACCATTTTTTGCTGCAGGGCTAGTACCCGCTACCCAAGGCAGATGACCTATTTGCGACCCTGGCTGGAGGGAAGAGGTTCACCAAGCTGGACCTGATCTCGGCCTACATGACGCAGGAGCTGGAGCAGTCTTCAAAAGGCCTCACCTGCATCAACACGCACAAAGGTCTGTTTATCTACAACCGGTGCCCGTTCGGAATTCGGTCGGCCGCGGCGATCTTCCAGTGGAACATGGAGAGCCTGCTAAAGTTGGTTTCTTGCACAGTGGTCTTCCAGGATGACATATTGGTTACAGGTCGGGACACCATGGAGCACCTGAAGAAGGTTCTTAGTCGGTTGGATCATGTGGGGCTCAGGTTGAAAGGCTCGAAGTGTGTTTTCCTGGCACAGGACGTTGAATTCTTGGGCAGGAGAATCACAGCAGACGGCATCAGGCCCACCAACACCAAGACAGAGGCCATCAAGAACGCGACCACAGAACGTGATGGAGCTATGGTCATTCCTGGGAATCCTTAACTATTTTGGGAATTTCCTACCTGAGTTAAGCACCCTGCTAGGACCCCCACATGCGCTACTGCACAAGGGAGATGACTGGGTATGGGGGAATTCACAAAAGGCTGCCTTTAAGAAAGCCAGAAATCTGTTGTGTTCAAACAAACTGCTTGCCCTGTATAACCCTTGTAAACGATTAGTGCTAGCTTGCGTTGTCATACGGGGTCGGGTGTGTGCTACAACAGGCTAACGAATCGGGGATTTTGCAACCAGTCGCTTATGCGTCCAGGAGTTTGTCCAAGGCCGAAAGGGCCTACAGCATGATTGAAAAAGAAGCTCTGGCTTGCATTTACGGGGTGAAAAAAAATGCAGCAATAATTACTTGGCCTCAAGTTTGAGCTTGAAACTGACCACAAGCCGCTGATATCGCTGTTCTCTGAGAGCAAAGGGATTAATACCAATGTCTCTGCCCGCATCCAAAGATGGGCGCTCACGCTGTCGGCATACAACTATGTAATCCACCACAGACCGGGCACATAGAACTGCGCAGATGCTCTCAGTTGGCTGCCATTGCCCGCCACCGGGGTGGAAATGGCACAGCCAGCAGACTTGCTCATGGCCATGGAGGCATTCGAGAATGAGAAGTCCCCATTACGGCCCGCCAGATCAGGTCCTGGACCAGCCAGGATCCTTTACTGTCCTTGGTAAAAAACTGTGCCTCCATGCGAACTGGTCCGCTGTCCCAGTGGAGATGCAGGAGGCGATTAAGACGCAAAGACGAGTTGTCCCTGCAGGCGGACTGTCTATTGTGCTGCAATCGCATGGTCTTGCCCAAGAAAGGCATAGATACGTTCATATGTGAACTGCACAGCACCCACCCAGGCGTCGTAATGATGAAAGCCATAGCCAGATCCCATGTGTGGTGGCCCGGCATCGACTCAGATTTAGACTCATGCATGCACCAGTGCAACACTTGCTCTCAGCTAGCAATGCACCCAGAGAGGCACTGCTAAGTTTGTGGTCGTGGCCCTCCAAACCGTGGTCGAGGATTCATGTAGACTATGCGGGCCCATTCCTATGCAAAATGTTTTTGGTTGTCGTGGACGCTTACTCAAAATGGATTGGATGTGCAATAATGTCTGTAAGCACGTCCATGGCCACCATTGAAAACCTACAAACCATGTTTGCCACGCACGGCTTGCCTGATGTCCTAGTCAGCGACAATGGGCCGTGCTTCAAGGAATTCATGACCTGCAACGGGATCAAACACGTCACATCTACCCCATTCAAGCCCGCATCCAATGGCCAGGCAGAACGGGCAGTTCAGACCATCAAGCAAAGCTTGAAACGTGTATCGGAAGGCTCGCTGCAGACCCGGTTGTCCCGAGTGCTGCTCAGCTACCGCACCAGACCCCACTCACTTACCGGGGTTCCCTCAGCTGAGCTGCTCATGAAAAGGGCACTTAAAACAAGGCTCTCTCTTGTCCATCCTGATCTCCATGATCACGTGGAGGGCAAGCAGCATCAACAAAGTGTGTACCATGACTGAGCAAATTTGTCACGTGATATTGAGATCAATGATCCTGTGTCGGTGCTCAATTATGGACATGGTCCCAAATGGCTTGCTGGCACGGTCACAGCCACAGAGGGGCGTAGGGTGTTTCAGGTCAAATTGGCCAATGGACAAACGCACAGAAAACATTTGGACCAAATCAAATTGCAGTTCACCAACAGCTACGAACAACCCGAAGAGGGCACCACCAACTTTGACCCTCCAACACACACACAAGTGGCAACTGATATCATGGTTGACCACGAAACCGAAGTCATCATCCCCAGCAGCCCGGTAAGGCCGGCTGCCCAATAGCCCAGTGAAGAACTGACCAACCCGCCGACACCAGCATTTGTACCGAGACGATCGACAACAGAGCGTAAAGCCCTAGATCGTCTCACCTTGTAAATAAGTGTACTGTTGACTTCATGGGGGAGTGATGTTATGTATTTAATCCTTTGTAACCTGCATGACACCTGACCACCAGAGGGCCCACCTGTTGGAGTCCCAAGGGATCTCAGCAACCCTTGGGAGCACAGTATATAAGCAGGCCACCCACAAGGTACCTGCACTCTGGAATCGTATTAAAGAAGCTATGGTCACATTTGCTCATTACACACAGTACTCAGTTTCATCCTTTATTATGAGTGTATCAATGATGTTTTAGCTAGTCACGTGATGTTCACAAGACTCAATAAAACCCCAGTCAGTTGGGTCTAGGTCATCCACAATGAGTAATGCAGTTGTGAGCTTAATGAATGAACTAGTAATGTGTCGTGTGATTGTTAAACCTTTGTTAATAAACTAACTAGTTCTTAATACCAACGTGCTGCTATGAATTCTTAAGCAAGAAACATAGAAACATAGAAACATAGAAAATAGGTGCAGGAGTAGGCCATTAGGCCCTTCGAGTCTGCACGGTCACTCAATGAGTTCATGGCTGAACATGCAACTTCAGTACCCCATTCCTGCTCTCTCGCCATACCCCTTGATCCCCCTAGTAGTAAGGACTACATTTCACTCCTTTTTGAATATGTTTAGTGAATTGGCCTCAACTACTTTCTGTGGTAGAGAATTCCACAGGTTCACCACTCTCTGGGTGAAGAAGTTTCTCCTCATCTCGGTCCTAAATGGCTTACCCCTTATCATTAGACTGTGACCCCCTGGTTCTGGACTTCCCCAACATTGGGAATATTCTTCCTCCATCTAATCTGTCTAAACCTGTCAGAATTTTAAACGTTTCTATGAGATCCCCTCTCATTCTTCTGAACCCCAGTGAATACAAGCCCATTTGATCCCGTCTTTCTTGATAGGTCAGTCTCACCATCCCGGGAATCAGTCTGGTGAACCTTCGCTGCACTCCCTCAATAGCAAGAATGTCTTTCCTCAAGTTAGGAGACCAAAACTGTACACAATACTCCAGGTGTGGCCTCACCAAGGCCCTGTACAACTGTAGTAACACCTCCCTGCCCCTGTACTCAAATCCCCTCGCTATGAAGGCCAACATGCCATTTGCTTTCTTAACCGCCTGCTGTACCTGCATGCCAACCTTCAATGACTGATGTACCATAACACCCAGGTCTCGTTGCACCTCCCCTTTTCCTAATCTGTCACCATTCAGAAAATAGTCTGTCTCTATGTTTTTATCACCAAAGTGGATAACTTCACATTTATCCACATTATACTTCATCTGCCATGCATTTGCCCACTCACCTAACCTATCCAAGTCACTCTGCAGCCTCATAGCATTCTCCTCGCAGCTCGCACTGCCACCCAACTTAGTGTCATCCGCAAATTTGGAGATACTACATTTAATCCCCTCGTCTAAATCATTAATGTACAATGTAAACAGCTGGGGCCCCAGCACAGAACCTTGTGGCACCCCACTAGTCACTGCCTGCCATTCTGAAAAGTACCCATTTACTCCTACTCTTTGCTTCCTGTCTGCCAACCAGTTCTCAATCCACGTCAGCACACTACCCCCAATCCCATGTGCTTCAACTTTTCACATTAATCTCTTGTGTGGGACCTTGTCGAAAGCCTTTTGAAAGTCCAAATACACCACATCAACTGGTTCTCCCTTGTCCACTCTACTGGAAACATCCTCAATAAATTCCAGAAGATTTGTCAAGCATGATTTCCCTTTCACAAATCCATGCTGACTTGGACCTATCATGTCATCTCTTTCCAAATGCACTTCTATGACATCCTTAATAATTGATTCCATCATTTTACCCACTACCGATTTTAGGCTGACCGGTCTATAATTCTCTGTTTTCTCTCTCCCTCCTTTTTTAAAAAGTGGGGTTACATTGGCTACCCTCCACTCCTTAGGAACTGATCCAGATTCTAGGGAATGTTGGAAAATGACTGTCAATGCATCCGCTATTTCCAAGGCCACCTCCTTAAGTACTCTAGGATGCAGACCATCAGGCCCTGGGGATTTATCGGCCTTCAATCCCATCAATTTCCCCAACACAATTTCCCAACTAATAAGGATTTCCCTCAGTTCCTCCTTCTTACTAGACTCTCTGACCTCTTTTATATCCGGAAGGTTATTTGTGTCCTCCTTAGTGAATACCGAACCAAAGTACTTGTTCAATTGGTCTGCCATTTCTTTGTTCCCCGTTATGACTTTCCCTGATTCTGACTGCAGGCGACCTACGTTTGTCTTTGCTAACCTTTTACTCTTTACATATCTATAGAAGCTTTTGCAGTCCATTTTAATGTTCCCTGCAAGTGTCCTCTCGTACTCTAATCAAACCCTTTGTCCTCCTCTGCTGAGTTCTAAATTTCTCCCAGTCCCCGCGTTCGTTGCTATTTCTGGCCAATTTGTATGCCCACTTCCTTGGCTTTAATACTATCCCTGATTTCCCTTGATAGCCACGGTTGAGCCACCTTCCCTTTTTTATTTTTATGCCAGACAGGGATGTACAATTGTTGTAGTTCATCCATGCGGTCTCTAAATGTCTGCCATTGCCCATCCACTGTCAACCCCTTAAGTATCATTCGTCAATCTATCCTAGCCAATTCATGCCTCATGCCTTCAAAGTTACCCTTCTTTAAGTTCTGAACCACGGTCTTTGAATTAACTGTTTCATTCTCCATCCTAATGTAGAATTCCACCATATTATGGTCACTCTTCCCCAAGGGGCCTCACACAATGAGATTGCTAATTAATCCTCTCTCATTACACAACACCCAATCTAAGATGGCCTCCCCCCCTAGTTGGTTCCTTGACATATTGGTCTAGAAAACCATCCCTTATGCACTCCAGGAAATCCTCCTCCACCGTATTGCTTCCAGTTTGGTTAGCCCAATCTATTTCCATATTAAAGTCACCCATGATAACTGCTGCACCTTTATTGCATGCACCCCTAATTTCCTGTTTGATGCCCTCCCCAACATCTCTACTACTGTTTGGAGGTCTGTACACAACTCCCACTAACGTTTTTTGCCCTTTGGTGTTCTGCAGCTCTATCCATATAGATTCTACATCATCCAAGCTAATGTCCTTCCTAACTATTGCATTAACTTCCTCTTTAACCAGCAATGCTACCCCACCTCCGTTTCCTTTTATTCTATCCTTCCTGAATATTGAATACCCTTGGATGTTGAGTTCCCAGCCCTGATCATCCTGGAGCCACGTCTCTGTAATCCCAATCACATCCTATCTGTTCACATCTATTTGCACAGTTAATTCATCCACCTTATTACAGATACTCCTTGCATTAAGAAACGAAGCCTTCAGGCTTGTTTTTTTAACACCCTTTGTCCTTTTAGAATTATGATGCAGTGTGGTCCTTTTAATTTCTTGCCTTTATTTACTCGGCCTTCCATTATTGCTTTTTACCTTTCTACCATCTGTTTCTGACTCCATATTACTTCACCCTGTCTCGCTGCATAGGTTCCCATCCCCCTGCCATATTAGTTTCAACACTCCCGAACTGCATTAGCAAATGTTACCATCAGGACATCAGTTCCAGTCCTGCCCAAGTGCAGACCGTCCCTTTTGTACAGGCCCCACTTCCCCCAGAACTGGTTCCAATGTCCCAGGAATTTGAATCCCTCCCTCTTGCACCACTGCTCAAGCCACGTATTTATTCTAACTATCCTGCTCCCTCTACTCTGATTAGTACGTGCCACTGGTAACAATCCAGAGATTACTACCTTTGAGGTCCTAATTTTTAATTTAACTCCTAGCTCCCTAAATTCAGCTTGTAGGACCTCTTCCCGCTTCTTACCTATATCGTTGGTACCTACATGTACCACGACAACTGGCCGTTCACCCTCCCTCTCCAGAATGCTCTGCAGCCGCTCCGAGACATCCTTGACCTTTGCACCAGGGAGGCAACATACCATCCTGGAGTCTCGGTTACTACCGCAGAAACTCCTATCTATTCCCCTTACAATAGAGTCCCCTATCACTATAGCTCTCCCACTCTTTTTCCCGCACTTCTGTGCAGCAGAGCCACCCATGGTGCCATGAACCTGGCTGCTGGTGCCTTCCCCTTGGCAAGTCATCTCCCCCAACAGTATCCAAAATGGTATATCTGTTTTGAAGGGAGTTGACCGCAGGGGACTCCTGCACTACCTTCCTGCTCTTGCCTTATCTCTTGGTCACTATCTGTCCTAACCCTTACCTGCGGTGTGACCAACTCACTAGATGTGTTATCCACAACATTCTCAGCATCGCGCATGCTCCAGAGTGAGCCCATCCACAGCTCCAGTGCCATCATGCGGTCTGTCAGGAGCTGCAGCTGGACACACTTCCTGCACACATAGCAGCCAGGGACACTGGAAGTGTCCCTGACTTCCCACATAGCACAGGAGGAGCATGACATGGGTCCGAGCTCTCCTGCCATGACTTAACCCTTAAATTAATCTATTTATTAAAATTTACTTAAACATCAAGCAGCTACTTAGTAGATCGCTTCCAATTAAACCAATCTAAAAGTCATTCTAAAAGAGAGTTATACTTACCAGCTTGGCTGTGATGTCACCTCTCAATTTCACACCCCTCTATCTTTGTCTGCAGCTGGTTGGGCTGATCTCTGGGCCTCCATTTCCTACTCTCGCACTCCTTACCAGCTGCTCTAGTGTCAGCACTGGTCAGAAAAACAAGACAAAACAGCACCTGCCACCCCCACTTGCCCAAACTCACCCATTTACCAAACTCACGAATGGCACTCTTTGCTGCTGCACTCAGTGTTCTGCACGAGCTGCCTCTTTTAAAACTGTATCTAGGTGAAATGACTCACTACTGGTCAGTTGTTTACAGAACTGGTTTTAACTAGCTGCTAATTGCCTCCTACTGGAGAGTTACCTTGTTTTTCTCTGCCTAAACCTGAAAGATTCCCAACTATTTAACTTTTCCCCTTTAAATTAAACTGCTACTTACTTAGAAGCTACTGGCAATTGCCACTAACAATTTACTCCAGCCTCCAAATGGTTTAAAGAGAATAACCCTTAAAACTCACCCACTTACCAAACTCACGAATGCCACTCTTTGCTGCTGCATGAAGCAAATACATTAGTTAGTAACAGAGGCAAGGTAAGGTGTGGGGCTAATGTTGAAAGGGAATTTTGGAATGTAGTCATTGGTAAAGCAGGTGGCTGATTCCCTCCCGGATATCCCGGCCAGACAGGGACTATGTGGGTTGCATCCTGCCTTCGGCTTCATCACCTTCGGCTTCTTCCTCTGACCTCTGTGAGCAGACGCTGTAAATTTGAAATGACAGCATTAAATGCTGGAAATATTCAGCTGGTCAGGCAGCATCGCAACCTCAGACATGAACCCTGTTTTGTCTCTCTAGGAATGTTGCCTGACCTGTTAAGCATTTACAGCATTTCCTGTCTTCTCAAACGCCTTCATTTACCATCCGAGGCCTTACAAAAAACATCCAGCAGCACTCCCTACACACTTGAAAAACTTTTTAACATCTATTGCAGCGAACCATGCTTCAATAAAATCGAAATCCCAGACCAAAGCTGAAATCCAAAATTACCTGAAAGATGTGTGTGTCCCTTTAAGAGATGCTGACATTGGCACTGTCAGCCTGCTTGCATGCTAATACCTGGCATGCATCGGAACCGGCGCAGAATTAAACACTAGGATCAAAGTTCAAAGTGGTGACATTAAGTCGGCATTGCATGCTGATTGACGTCACCAGGCCGCCATTTTTTTCCCAGGGTGCTGCCAGTTACCGGCAGTGCAACGGGAAGGTGTAAAATGGCGGGTGCTGCAGGACCAGCCACCAGCTGGTGAAGAGCGGTGGCCACCATTTTTTCGCCATTTCATGGTGCTACGGAGTGGTAATAAGTACATGAATTTCTATCCCTATACAATCTTGCAGCACAGAAGGAGGCCATTCCACTATCATGCCTGTGTCGGCTCTTTGAAAGAGCTGTCCAATTTAGTCCCACACTCCAGCTTTTTCCCTGTAACCCTACAAATTAGTCTTCTTCAAATGAAAGTTCTTGTGGAATCTACTTCCACCACCTTTTCAGGTAGCACGTTCCAGATTTTAACAACTCTTTCTCCTCATTTTCTTTCTAGATCTTTACCCAATTATTTTAAGTTAATGCCTTCTGTTTACCGACCCACTTTCCAGAGGAAACCGAGAGCTGGTTTGACGGGCTGACTGGCCTCTTTCTATGCGATAACCATTCTATGATTCTATGATTTCCTACTTGTTCTATCAAAACTGATCATAATATTGAATACTTCTATGAGGTCTCCCTTTCTCTGCTCTAAGGAGAACAATTTCAGGTTCTCCAATCTTTCCACACAACTGAAGTCCCTCTTCCCTGGAATCATCCTGTCAAAACTCTTCTGTACCCTCTCCAAGGCCTTGATATCCTTCTTAAAGTGTGGTGCCTAGAATTGTACATAATACTCCAGCTGAGGCCTAACCGGTGACTTGTAAAGATTTAGCATGACTTCCTTGTTATTGTATTCAATGCCCCTATTTCATAGAAACATAGAAAATAGGAGCAGTAGTGGCCATTCGGCTCTTCGAGTCTGCACCACCATTCAATAAGATCATGGCTGCTCCTCTATCGCAACACCATATTCCCGCGTTTTCCCCATGCCCCTTGATGCCCTTTGTTTATAGAAATCTATCTCTCTCATAAATATATTCAGTGACCTGGCCTTCACAGCCTTTTGTGATAGAGAATTCCACAGGTTCACCACCCTCTGATTGAAAAAATTTCTCATCTCAGTCCTAAATTTCCTACCCCGTATCCTGAGACTGTGACCCCTTGTTCTAGACTTCCCAGCCAGGGGAAACATCCTCCCTGCACCAGTCTATCCAACCCAGTCAGAATTTTATATGTTTCAATGAGATCCCCTCTCATTCTTCTAAATTCTCGTGAATACAGGCCTAGTC
Organism: Pristiophorus japonicus; assembly: GCF_044704955.1. Classification (NCBI taxonomy): domain Eukaryota; kingdom Metazoa; phylum Chordata; class Chondrichthyes; family Pristiophoridae; genus Pristiophorus; species Pristiophorus japonicus. The sequence goes on along the minus strand of NC_091988.1, from coordinate 152,316,942 downwards.
GATCCAATCTCTTCTCATGCGACAGTCCTGCCATCCCAGGAGTCAGTCTGGTGAACCTTCGCTGCACTCCCTCTATGGCAAGTATATCCTTTCTTAGGTAAGGTGACCAAAACTGCACACAATACTCCAGCTGCGGTCTCACCAAGGCCCTATATAACTGTGGTAAGACATCCTTGGTCCTGTACTCAAATCCTCTTGCAATGAAGGCCAACATACCATTTGCCTTCCTAACTGCTTGCTGCACCTGCATGTTTGAAACATAGAAACATAGAAACATAGAAACATAGAAAATAGATGCAGGAGTAGGCCATTCGGCCCTTCGAGCCTGCACCACCATTCAATATAATCATGGCTGATCATTCACCTCAGTACCCCTTTCCAGCTTTCTCTCCATACCCCTTGATCCCTTTAGCCGTAAGGGCCATATCTAACTCCCTCTTGAATATATCCAATGAACTGGCATCAACGACTCTCTGCGGCCGGGAATTCCACAGTTTAACAACTCTCTGAGTGAAGAAGTTCTTCCTCATCACAGTCCTAAATGGCCTACCCCTTATTCTAAGACTGTCCCCTGGTTCTGGACTTCCCCAACATTGGGAACATTCTTCCCGCATCTAACTTGTCCAGTCCCGTCAGAATCTTGTATGTTTCTATGAGATCCCCTCTCATCCTTCTAAACTCCAGTGTATAAAGGCCCAATTGATCCAGTCTCTCCTCATATTTCAGTCCAGCCATCCCTGGAATCAGTCTGGTGAACCTTCGCTGCACTCCCTCAATGCTGCTTTCAATGACTGGTGTACAAGGACACCCAGGTCCCTCTGTACATTGACACTCCCCAAGCCATCACCATTTAAATAATACTTTGTCCTTATGATTTTCCTAACAAAGTTGATAACCTCACATATATCCAAGTTATATTGCATCTGCCATGTGTTTGCCCACTCACTCAACCTATCTAAATCGTCTTGCAGCGTCTTTGCATCCTCCTCACAATTCACAATCCCACCTAGTTTTGTGTCATCAACAAACTTGGAAATATGACATTTGGTTCCCTCATCCAAATCATTTATATATATTGTGAATAGCTGGGGCCCAAGTATTGATCCCTGTGGTACCCCATTAGTCACTGCCCGCCACCCCGAAAAAGACCCATTTATTCCTACTCTCTGTTTCCTGTCAGTTAATCAATTTTCAATCCATGCTAATACATTACCCCCAATCCTATGTGCTTTAAATTTGCACACTAACCTCTTATGTGGGACTTTATCAAAGGCCTTCTGAAAATCCAAATACACTACATCCACTGGTTCTCCCTTATCTATTCTATCAGTTACATCCTCAAAACACTCCAGTAGGTTTGTCAAACATGATTTTCCTTTCATAAATCCATGTTAATGTTGTTTAATCCCATTGATATTATGTAAGTGTGCCAATATCACATCCTTTATAATAAACTCTAGCATTTTCCCTACTACTGATATCAGGCTAACCAATCTGTAGCTCTCTGTTTTCTCTCTCCCTCCTTTTTTAAATAGTCGGGTTACATTTGCCACCCTCCAATCTGCAGGAACTGTTCCATAATCTATAGAATTTTGGAAGATGACAACCAATGCATCCACTGTTTCCATAGCTACCTCCTTTAGTACTCTGGGATGCAGATCATCAGGCCCTGAGGATTTATCTGCTTTCAGTACCATTAGTTTCTCCAGCACTTTCCAAAGCCAAGTATCCCATACGCTTTCTTAACTGCCTTATAATATCGAAACAGTATAGAGAATTGAAAATATATATATATATACATATATATTTCTACCCTCTTCCCTTTACGTCTCCTTGGTGTAAGTGGTTTTGCCCTTGGTGGTTTCGAATCACCCCCCTCTTACAGCAGTTCTAGACACCGGAATTATAATGGTGAACAGAAATACACTGTTACAGCCAGATCGTTCGGTCTCAACCATCACAATGCATTTATTCACGATAAAGCACACACCTGCACCTAGTAAAACACACCCTGGTGGTGTAAAACAAACAAACATAGTACAACACACAATTCTGTCCCGTCTAAACAGGCCCCTAATGCGAAGTACCCACATCTTAAAACACCCCTGCTCGGATTCAAACGTGCACCTCTGAATCTATCCAACAGAATTGTGCATACGCTTAAGATCCTTGCAAAAACCTCCCCACTAAAACCCCTGAGGCTTGACTGGGACACACAACACCCTTTCACATGATGCAGTGGTCTTAAAGATGCACAGGCTGGAATAAATGCTCACCAATTACCCCTCTGGCTTACTCGCTGCTTCTCCCTATGAGGCGTATCTTCTGGTTCTGTACCAATCTGTGGTATTCAAGTCCAGTCTCAAGATTAGCTTCCCAGTCGAAAAAGCGAGACTCCCTTTGCTCATAGATGGTGTTTCTTCTCTTCATCCCAGACGGAGTGCTCAGTCCTTGTGCATTGAACACTGCAAGCAGGCGTAGAAGAGGAGAGAGAGAGAGATGGCTGAAAACTGCCACTTTTATACCTGCAAAATGCTTTTTCTCGCGCCAAAAGTTAACTGTTCTTCCCCTGAGGCAGTGCAACTGAAAGAGCAAAATCAATGTCCTCGGCCTGTTCCTTTGTCAACTGGGCTGTACCTTGATAAGGTTCCAACCAGTCTGGGTGGGTTGAAAAGCTTTCTTTGTGTCATGAGCACCGACCAATCTTGTTGACCTCTCACTGATTTCATGACAAAGGTGCCTGTCCATCAGCCATCTTCCTGCCATTGACTCATTCCACTTGATGTGTATTCCTGTGGGACATGTTTGGACCTGTCCCATGTCAAGCTGTCTGTCCTTCTGCAGTAACGGCCAAGTTCCAAAACTTAAAGCTCAAAAGTATGAGCTTTTGCTGTCGATGTTTTCACGGAATTCTTACATTGGTGCCACACCAGACCTCAACTCATATTACCACAAGGTGACCTGTTCCTGGTGCCTGCCACAATACTTGATCTGGGCATTAAGAGATGCAAAGGAGTGACTTACCCTGTGACTTATTCTCCATTCCTGTTGTGAGGTGTCTAGCACACAACAGGGAAACCTTTTGATGATTGCATGGAGACAAGTTTTACAGCACAACTGTATCTCAATCAGAGGGAGTGGAGTTTTTGGCTGAGAAAATCATTGGCATGAAAAAGGAGTGTCATAATTCTACTATATATTTTCCTCATTTCCTCCCCTACTTTCCATGACCAGCACAACCATGTTGATAAGGTTTTACACCCACTTAGATAGTTAAAACTTTTGTAATTAAAAAAAAAATTGACATCACTTTGAATAATATTCTGAAGTTCAGAGTTTATGAGGTGGATAAAAGGCAGTACGAGAGGATTTCATCATGTAAGTAACTTCAGGTTTTAGACACTTTAAAAAAAGGACCATATAGATAAGCCTACAGTGCTTGCGCATTTCTATCGTCTAGAACTTGATCAGCACAGAAACTATTTATTGCCTGATAAACAAAATGTGTGGCTGCAGTGAATTCAAATGCAGTTTCAAACCAAGGAGTCGATAATGCATTCCTGGCACCAGGTCCGCAGAACAACTGTAGTGCAGTCAGCTGACCTATTGTGCTAGAATACTAGGTTGCATGAAATCCCAGCATACAGCGCATGATACGCTGAAAATGGCCGGAGTCAAGATTTAGTTTATCTGGCAGCTCTTAAAAGTGCCAGTGGTTACTCTTAAAGCTGACCTGAGGGGAAGAAATGACTCAATAGGTACACGCTGCACAACAGCTCTGTCACATTCTGGATTTGTTCATAACTTTTCCACATAAAAAAATTGGACTGCAGCTATTTTTATTGTTAGGTTTTAAATGCAAAGCCTAGTCACACAGGTTTAGCGGGGAGGAGGGTGGGCGGAGCGGGGGAGGCACCAGACGAAAAACTATGAATGTGCTAATGGTGATTATTTTCCCTAAAGATGGTAAACAATAAGACTGGGAGGGTGAGGAGGGGGAATAACTAACATGTGAACCTTCACTCATTAAAAGGAGTCCTTGCTGTTGAAGCAATAGGGGAGACTGGGATGTTGGAAACCTGCCCAAGTTCTTGGCTATTATATTATTTTTTTCATGTTTTGTCTCCTCACTTAATCACTCCCTCACACAAAACCTTACACTGCAGAGTAACACACTGTAATATCTTGCCATGCAACTGCTTTAGCAAACAAATATCTTGCTGTCAATATTCTAAAATATGTTATTCTTCTTCCCAAGAGGAGGAGGTGGCAAAGTCCACTGTGCAGAATCGACCGAGCACTATGCATAAGAACATAAGAAATAGGAACAGGAGTAGGCCACTTGGCCCCTCGAGCCTGCTCCGCCATTCAATAAGATCATGGTTGATCTGACCATGCTCAGCTCCACTTCCCTACCCGCTTCCCATAACCTTATCGCTCAAAAATCTGTTTATCTCCGCCTTAAATATATTCAATGACCCAGCCTCAACAGCTCTCTGGGGCAGAGAATTCCATGGATTTACAACTCTCTGAGAGAAGAAATTTCTCCTCATCTCAGTTTGAAATCACCATGCACTACAATGCCAAGCACCCTCCATCAACCTCTCCTACAGTACTATGTGTCCCCCTCACCCTCTCCTACTTTGCTATTTGTCCCCCTCACCCTCTCCTACAGTACTATGTGTCCCCCTCACCCTCTCCTACAGTACTATGTGTCCCCCTCACCCTCTCCTACAGTACTATGTGTCCCCCTCACCCTCTCCTACAGTGCTATGTGTCCCCCTCACCCTCTCCTACAGTGCTATGTGTCCCCCTCACCCTCTCCTACAGTGCTACGTGTCCCCCTCACCCTCTCCTACAGTGCTATGTGTCCCCCTCACCCTTTCCTACAGTGCTACGTGTCCCCCTCACCCTCTCCTACAGTACTATGTGTCCCCCTCACCCTCTCCTACAGTGCTATGTGTCCTCTTCACCCTCTCCTACAGTGCTACACGCCTCCATCACCCTCTCCTACAGTGATATGTGTCCCCCTCACCCTCTCCTACAGTGCTTTGTATCCCCCTCACCCTCTCCTACAGTGCTACTTGTCCCCCTCACCCTCTCCTACAGTGCTACTTGTCCCCCTCACCCTCTCCTACAGTGCTACATGCCTCCATCACCCTCTCCTTCAATACTATGTGTCCCCCTCACCCTCTCCTACAGTGCTACGTGTCCCCCTCACCCTTTCCTACAGTGCTACGTGTCCCCCTCACCCTCTCCTACAGTGCTACACACCCCCATCACCCTCTCCTACAATACCATGCACCGCCCATCACCCTCTCCTACAGTGATACACGCCCCCATCACCCTCTCCTACAGTGCTACACACCCCCATCACTCTCTCCTACAGTGCCAAGTCCACTGCCTCACCCTCTCCTACAGTGCCATGCGCCCCCATCAACCTCTCCTACAGTGCAAAGCCCCCTGCCTCACCCTCACCTACAGTGCCATGAGCCCCCATCAACTTCTCCTACAGTGCCAAGCCCCCTGCATCACCCTCACCTACAGTGCCAAGCCCCCTGCTTCACCCTCACCTACAGTGCCATGCGCCCCCATCAACCTCTCCTACAGTACCAAGCCCCCTGCATCACCCTCACCTACAGTGCCAAGCCCCCTGCTTCACCCTCACCTACAGTGCCATGCGCCCCCATCAACCTCTCCTACAGTGCCAAGCCCCCTGCTTCACCCTCACCTACAGTGCCAAGTGCCAATACAGACACATTCACTCGGGGTCAGTTGGTGAATTGCAGGAAGAAGCAGAAAGTGAAGCACAGAGTGCTAATGAGGAGGAACAAGTGCAGATGGAATCGAGTCAACTCGAGTTAGGGAAAAAAGGCACCCAGATCCTGTAAACAATAAGCAGTTTTGTAGCTTGTTGCGGTGATCACTAAACACCTTGCACCCATTGTATTGGGACGTCTCTGGTTCCAGGTGCCTGGCAGGGGGCCTGACAGTCCTTCTCTTAAAGTTATAAAGAGAGGAGATAAAAAGAAAACAGAGACAGAGCTCCTGAGCTCCAGAGATTTCGACTTCACGAAACCTGCAAATAAATGCAGTTTTATAGCTCAGCATCAGTTGTCATTTATGAGTGTGTCAAGCAACCTCTACAGTTTGTGGGCATCTATGGAGTAGTCCAGAACCCATATCTGTGCAATGCTGCATGACTATCTAACTGAGCCACAAAACACTATGGACACCAATGGCACTCCATGCCCCTCTGCAATAAGAAACCTCTTTGCAGAGGTCCTAAAGAGGCAAATAAGGAGTCTAATGCTTGTTTGAGTCCCTCCCCTCCTCCCCCACTCCCCATGCAGAATTAGATGGCCCTGAGCAGAGCTGGCTGTGTTCAAGAAAATATATATTCTATATGTGGCCATAAAAGGTCAGCTGGAGACCGCCGCCAGAAAGGTAAGTTTTAAAACGAATACTTGCCTGAGTGTGAGGCCGCGAGGTTCACGAATGCTGTCGATTGTTGCAGGCCTCTGCTTTTCCCCTTCCCTCCCTCCCATCATTTTGCTTTACCCCTTCCTCCCAGTCGCCTTCCCCCCTCCCTCCTAATCGCTTCTCCCCCTCCCTTGGTCAACCCCTCCCTCGCAATTATGTCTGCCTCCCTTGCAATCACGGTTTGAAAATAAAGGTGGTGCGAGTTAGGACACGGACAGCAGCGTTTTCGATCAGCTCAAGGTTACAGAGGGTGCAAGTTGGAAGGCTGGTCAGGAAAGTATTGGAATAATCAAGTCTAGAGGTAACAATGGCATGGATGAGGGTTTTGACAGCAGATGAGCTGAGGAAGAGACGGACACAGTGATATACGGCAGTGGAAGTAGGTGGTCTTGGTGATGGAGAGGATATAGAGTCGGAAGCTCAGCTCAGGGTCAAATAGGACAGCAAGTTTGAGAACAGTCTGGTTCAGCATCAGACAGTGGCCAGTGAGAGGGATGGAGTTGTTGGAATGGAGCTTGTGGCAGGGAATTAAGTCAAGGACATTTCTGTTCATCCAGCGCTGGATGTTGGACAAGCAGTCTGACAAGTTAATCATCGTGGAGAGATCAAGAGAAGAGGTAGTGAGGTAGAGCTGGGTGTCATCAGCGAAACTAAAGTTGTGTTTTCGGATGATGTAATTGAGGGGCAGCATGTAGATAATTAATAGGAGGGGGCCAAGAATAGATCCCTGGGGGACTCCAGAGGTAGCGGTATGGGAGCGGGAAGAGAAGCCGTTCCAGGTGATACTCTGGCTACGATTGGATAGATAGGGATGGAACCAGGCAAGGGTTGTGCCACCCAGCTGAACAACAGAGGAGATGAGTTGGAGTAGGATGGTGTAATCAAGCATGTCAATAGCCGCAGACAGGTCAAGAGGATGAGGTGACTTTGATAACAGCTGCTTCAGTGCTGTGGCAGGGACGGAAACCTAATTGGAGGGATTCAAACATGGAGTTGCGGGAAAGATGGGCATGGATTTGGGAGGCGATAACATGTTCAAGGATGTTGGAGAGGAAAGAGTGGTTAGAGATGGTTCAGTAGTTTGCAAGAACAGAGGGGTCAAGGGTGAGTTTTCCGAGGAAGGTTGTGATGATGACAGATTTGACGGGGAGGCAGACACTACCTGAGGAGACGGAATAATTAACAATATCAGCTAGAGTGGGGGCCAGGAAGGGAAGTTGGGTGGTCAGCAGTTGGTGGGAATATGGTCAAGGGAGCAAGAAGTGGGTCTCATGGACAAGATGAGCTCGGAGAGAGAATGAGGGGAACTAGGAGAGGAACTAGAGAAAGATGCGAGTTCAGGGCTAGGGCATGGACACTAACATTCAGCTTTGCAGTGGATAGAAGTGGATTATTATCTACCCTCGGCATTGGATTGAATCCTTGAAGGCATAGGCCCAGAATTTCCAGGAGACTTACACCATTGGAGTGGCACATCTATAGCATTGGGTCCAATTTCAGGAACAAAAGTCCCAAGAAAAAAATGGGATAAATTGAGTTATTCCCTTTTTCACACAGCCTCGTCAAAACTGTGAAAAGTGGATCTGCCCCCTCAATTCAAGTCTCTGTGTAGCACCAGTTGGGGTAAAAAAAAAAGAAAATAGAGCAAACTAAGGGCTAGAAAGTTGTTGGTAGGTTAGCGCCTCCTGTTTGCATCTGAGGGGGGCGCTAATGGGTTTAGCGACCAGGAGCGGTGAATGCAAGAACAGAGGGGTCAAGGGTGGGTTTTCCGAGGAAGGTTGTGATGATGACAGATTTGACCGGGAGGCAGACACTACCTGAGGAGAGGGAACCATTAACAATATCAGCTAGAGTGGGGGCCAGGAAGGGAAGTTGGGTGGTCAGCAGTTTGGTGCTAGTTTAGCACTGGTGTTACTCTTACCGCCTGGGCCTCTAACGCTTCGCAGATTGTGGCATCATAAAGTGCACAGCTCCCCGTTATCCTCCCCGGATGTATAATTGACTCTCGCCCCCTGCCTTATCGCCTCGCGCTGACAACACCAGCAAAAGTAGGCATTGTAAACTCGGCTGGCCACTTGGGGAGCGGTAATTAAAGGGGATGGTTTTCAGCTAGCGCAACCTTTATTATTTGCACCAGTCTGGTGCCTGCACAAAGTTTTTCATGTTTCACTGGTGTCCAAGCCCTCCACTTTGTGAAAGTGTTTGGGGCTGTAATGACAGTTGTGCAGGTCGCCTTGCGAAACAAACCTGCCGACAAGTAGCTTGTACACCATCATTGGCCCTTCCCTTTAAGTGAGGGAAGCAGCCTTTGATGTTGTTATCAATGCACTCGAAATTGTTTAGCGCTCTTCCGCTACCGCCCCACTCTCGGACTTTAGCGCACTAAGAGAAGTAGTTAGTGCTTGATTTAGCGCTCGACTTCCCTCTTGGAGCGCTAAAACTGAATATCGCTGGAGGAGAGAATGATTAGTGCCTGGCGCTACCTCTTCAACGTTTCAAAATTGAATGGCCCAACTGGGACACTATCAAATTTCTAGCCCTCGCTGTCACTTTCATCTTTCTGTCATCCCGTCTCCCTCACTCTAGTCATCAATAAATCTGATGGAGCACTTTATTCTTCTTAAACAGATGGAAAACACACACATAATTATACAACTGGTTAGCCGTAGTTTAGAATAGCTTCTTGTTAAGTGACAAGCTTAATAATCATTCCTTTTACACTCTTTCTGGATATCATCAATGCATTTACAACATTATTTTTTAAAATTTTAATCAGAATTGATTATTATAGAGTTTGGATGTATGAATCCTTCACATCTAATTACTAACCCCTGCAAAACTCATATTTCTAATATCAATCAATTTTATTTTGATTTTTAATTGATCTTTCATTTTATTTGTTAGTTTTTTGTACCCACAATTCAATTAATTTTGTAAACCATTTAACCATTTTCTCTTAACATTTTAGGACATCACGGCAGAGCCCTGTTGATAAACTAATAGAGTTCATTGATTTCTGTATCTCGGAGAATTTTCCCATTAATAGAATAACATTGGCTCTGTATTTCTATTGAGTGCTTAATGTTTACTTTGTCCTAATTGTACATTGACAGCCTAAATACACTCGGTCTTATTCTCAGAGAGTCCCATGGCTGCTGTGATTAGTAATATTTGCCATTTCAGCAAGACACGTCAAATAGTTGTCGATGAAAATACATCTACAAAATGGGAACATTAGTTCTTACTACATTATTTTTTTTTACTTTGCAGTAAACAGGTTATCCCTTAACATGAATCTATTGAATACCATCCAAAATACCATGAAAGATGATTAATTGTGGCTAGAATAGAAAAAGGATCTGGAAGTGTTAATTGAAACTGGTCAATTCTTAGCTTGTAAAGTCAACTAGGATTTTTTTAATGATGGTTCACAAGTGTATAATAGAATCATGGGGCTTAATCTCTCTAACATTCCATCCACATGAAAGAATTTTCACTAAAAAATAGGTTCCCTTCATTCTTGCAAGAAGAATTTAATAGCTTCAGGGTACGTGACACGAGTCCATCAGATAGCAATCCACTGATACCAGAGTTGCACAGGATTTCAGTGCTGCCTTTAGGTTGGCTCTGACAGTCTGCTCTGATTGTTGCAGCTCAGTTTTACACTGACAGTGTCTATCACTCTAGAGATGAGTAGTGGCATCTTTTTTATTTCTGTTTATATGGCTTATGTCCCTGAAGAGTTTGGCATAGTCTTGGAAATATTGGCTGTCTTCAAAATGACAGCTGTAAAATTGTGTAAAGAAGTCCCAAGTCTAATTTATAAGGTAATTTATAATTTGTAAGCAAGTCATTGTTTTCAACTTGGTATCACAGGTGCCTTCCAAGTATCTGCTTGATCTCCTTGCTTCGTTCTTAAACATATTTTTAAACAAAGTTAGATAAGTGTGCAACAAGATTCCAAGCACAAAGGTATCTAATTGGAAGCAAAATTTAAACTACGGGCTGGATTTTCCAGTCTTTTGCGCTCCGTTTTTCACCCCGGAGCAGCAGCAATGGTGGCAGTGAAGTCTTCTGAGCTGGCGGTCAGCCTCCAGCGCCCCGCAACGATCCTCAGGTCTGGTTTTGCGGCGGTGTGGAGCAGCACCGCCTGGAAGAGCTGCGTTGGTGTGCAACGCCCCTGATTGCGACACCAGCGTGAGTTTGAACTCCTGCCTAACCTGTGTTGAGGTGGTGCATGCAATGTTTTGGGAATGTTTTTGTGGTTTTTTTTAGGTTTCCCTGACCAAACGTCTCTCAGAGAGCTCGCGGACCGGCTCTTTAGCTCAGGAGTTCCCCAGCCTTGCGCCAAATGAGGTGTACAATGCCTCCCTTAGCTTTGCGCCCCCTGACACAGGGCCCAGATGCCCAAACTTATCTACTGAGGCACAAACTATTCTCGGCCTCTAACCTTCCCACCCCACTGCCATTATCGCCCCAAAAACATAAAAACGTAAATGCACGTTCATTTATTTCTAGAATAACGAGGATAATGAGACTTTTCAGAGCGGGACTTTCCCTGGCCAGTGGCTGTTTAACATTCTGCTGGTGATTTTAACTTCAAAGAACTCTCCTAACTTTACTGGCGGAACATTTTAGACAGATGACTGAGCTTATGTTCTGTGTGATCATTTTATTCTGTATCTTATACTAGTAGATCTCCTTTGCCAATGCTCATAGTTTTTCTTTCTTTCTCAGTGACTCGGAGAAAATGCTGCTTTGTAATATATATCATACAAAATATTATCAGAGCTCATGATTATCTATGATTGAATAAATCAAATTGGGTTGTTATTGCCTAGTATTGTCAGAGTGTTAATATTTTCACGCTGAAATTCAATGATTCTGTGGATATTTGCTTGGAAACTGTAAATCAGTGGCCTGGTTAATATCAACGTTTCAGTTAACTATGTAATTAATTTGTTTTATCTCTTACTTTTTTTAAAAGCCCATGATACAAAAGAAAACAGTAAGGAAATACTCCAGACTGCATGTTGGTTGTTGAAACTTCACATAACAGTCGTAGAGAGTCGGGGGACTGTATAAGTTTGGTGATATTGGGAGAGTTGTCCTGGAGTATGGAAGCATTATTGATTTTAAAAGTGTTTAAAGAGCATTTAATCAGTCTCTACAAATAGCCAGAAATTTGGCTTGTGTCACTACAGGTGGGGTGGAGGCGAGGGCCGGCCTCAGGACTCAAGGTCACGGCTAACAGTAGGCAATGATGGAGGGTGACAGCGATGGGTAGAAATGACAGGCAGTAACAAATAAGTGGAGGTGGCATTGATCTACAGGTTCAATTTTCGGAGTTTTAAGGGGAGTAGGGCGTTGCTGTGGACACCAGAACCTCAGCACCATCTATCTTGGGGAGAATGCCGAGAGGTCTCAGAGGCAAGTAAACAACAGTGTCACCTACCTTCTGGAGGACTAAATCAGAGATAAATAAAATGAATAGGTAGGTTTAATTGTGATACAGAAGGAACAGAAATAGTGTGATAGGTCTGATGTGATAGGGGGAAATAATTGTTACCTGACAAGAAGTGTGCACACATACAAGACTTTATACATTATATAGATGTTCCCTTTGTCAGAAAAATGGAAAAGAATAGTTGTGATATTGCCTTGCTGGCTTTGAGAACCTGCAGCTCTGTAAGAGAATGTGTCATAAATGGGTATAAAATAATTGGTGTACATATACTGTTACCTGTGTGATGTGCTTACAGATGTTATAATATCATACTTTTGCATCTGGGTTTCAACTGGATTGCTGGTAAATGATATGCATAGGCATTTTAATACTCTGGCTTCACATTTTTAGTGCTACCCAGGGTATCTCAGTTCAGTTTGGCTACAGGATATACACATAACTGATAGGTTTTCTATATTGTATATTTGGGTTATATTGTTAGGATATGCTGCATAAAAGTGTAGTCATTAATGAATACTTTGCATATATTTTCACAAGAGAGAAGGGTGATGCATACTTTGTAATGAGGGAGCAGGAATGTGAAATATTAGACGAGATAAGCATGGAGAGAGAGGAGGTATTAAGGGGTTTAACAACTTTGAAAGTGGATAAATCCCCAGGCCTGGATGAAATGTATCTCAGGCTGTTAAGAGAAGCAAAAGTGGAAATAGCAGAGGCTCTGACAATCATTTTCCAGTCCTCTTTGGCTACAGGTGTGGTCCCAGAGGATTGGAGGACTGCTAATGTTGTACCTTTGTTGAAAAAGGAAGAAAAGGATAGACCGATTAATTACAGGCCAGTCAACCTAACCTCAGTGATGGGAAAATTATTGGAATAAATCCTGAGGGATAGGATAAAACTTCATTTCAAAAGTCATGGATTAATCAAGGACAATCAGTATGGATTTGTTAAGGGAAGGTCGTGTCTGATTAACTTGATTGAATTTTTCGAGGAGGTAACCAGGAGGGTCGATGAGGGCAGTGTGTATGATGTAGTGTATATGGATTTTAGCAAAGCTTTTGATAAGGCAGACTGGTCATGAAAATAAAAGCCCATGGGATCCAGGACAAAGTGGCAAATTAGATCCAAAATTGGCTCAGAGGCAAGAAGCAAAAGAGTAATTGTTGATGGGTACTTTTGTGACTGGAAGGCTGTACCCAGTGGGACTCCGCAGAACTCAGTGCTGGGCCCCTTGCTTTTTGTGGTATAGATCAATGACTTGGACTTGAATGATGGGGGTATGATTAAGAAATTTACGGATGACACTAAAATCGGCTGTGTGGTTGATAATGAAGAAGAATGCTGCGGATTACAGGAAGTTATCAATGTACTGGTCAGATGGGTGGAACAGTGGCAAATGAAATTCAGTCCGGATAAGTGTGAGGTAATGTATTTGGGGAGGACTAACAAGGCAAGGGAATACACATTAAATGGTGGGACACTGAAAAGTGTAGAGGAATAAAGGTAGCTTGGAGTACAGATCAACAGATCCCTAAAGATAGTAGGCCAGGTAGATAAAGTGGTTAAGAAGACATATGGAATACTTGCCTTTATTAGTTGAGGCATGGAATACAAGAGCAAGGAGGTTATGCTTGAACTGTACAAAACACTGGTTAGACCGCAGCTGGAGTACTGTGTGCAGTTCTGGTCACCATATTACAGGAAAGATGTGATTGCACTGGAAAGGGTGCAGAAGAGATTTACAAGAATGTTGCCTGGACTGGATAACTTTGGCTATGAGGAAAGATTGGAGATGCTGGGTCTGTTTTTTTGGGGATGCTGAGGAGAGATCTGATTGAGGTGTATAAAATTATGAGGGGCCTGGATAGAGTGGATAGGAAAGACCTGTTTCCCTTGGCAGAGAGGTCAACAACCAGGAGACATAGATTTAAAGTAATTGGGGGAGGTTTAGAGAAGATATGGGGGGGATATTTCTTCACCCGGAGGGTAGTGGGAGTCTGGAACTCACTGCCTGAAAGGATAGTAGAGGCAGAAACCCTCATCACATTTAAAAAATACTTGGATGTGCACTTTAAAGTACCATAATCTACAGGGCTATGGACCAAGAGCTGGAAAGTGGGATTAGGCTGGATAGCTCTTGGTCGGCCGGCACAGACACGATGGGCCGAAATGGTGTCCTTCCATGCTGTAAATTTCTATGGTTCTGTAATACTATACTATCTGTAGCATTTAATAAATCAACAAACTATATTATTATTCTATATAATGCAGATATCTTTAATTTTAAATAATCTAGATTCAAAATTTCAAGTGAACCTTGATTCAAAATAGCAAGTGAAGTATTCCACATTCATCTTCTTAGACAAGAACAAAGACAGTTCATTAGTTTTATTTGATGATGACACAAAGAGGACTTGTGACAAGCTTTACAAATGACTTTCTTCTGATAATGGTGACATATTCCAGCTGAACTCACCTGGTTGATGTCAAAGCAAGTTAAATTCAAGCCTTACAATCACTTGCACTGAGCAATGGATCTAATGGCAGGGTCAGGATGGACAGTTGGCATCTCTCAAGTCTTATGAGATTCTCCTGTGGCTGAAGTTTGGCTGTTTGAATGCTATGTCCAGCCACCCTGTCCATGCACTAATTCCAATGTGAGGAGTGCAGAATATGAAAGGTGGGGATCACTGTAACAAAACAGTTAGCCTTCATACCATTCTGTCCCATTAATCTATACATTCTGAATTAACTGCAATATATTAACTATCTACTGCTGTGTGTGTGTAAGAATTGGTGGTCTCCTCCGTCATGTGAATGACGATGGTATCCGAAACTCATGTTTGACATCTCTGAAAATGTAACCTGACTTCTTCTTTATGATGAGTGTGCTCGTTTCTTTACAACTTGATTTTGATGAACTATTTAAACGAGCCTTCCCCTGCACTTCTAATGAATTGATGAACAAAGAGCTTGGGGATAATTTTAACAATGGGAATAAAAATCAGGAGAGATGTAAAACAGGCTGCCGATTTGTTATCTCCCGTCTTACACTATTGCACACAATTAAAATGATCCCCCTTGCTTGTTGCAATACATTTTATCACAAATACACATGGCTATCAGTCTGATTTCAACAAGGTTTCAAGAACTGCTTAAAAGTTGTCATATGGTAAGCTCTTTTCACAACAATTTATTTACATCATTATTTGGTGGGAGGGGGAATGTTCCTCAAACATCCTTTTTTATAATCTAAAACGTACACTTATTGAACTGAGTTTGGCATTAAGCTTTGCCTTCTACATTATGATCTGAAGCACTCAATCTGCTGCCATGATATTGATGCTGTGTTCTTTTCTCCAAGCTTTCTTGCTACATTTCTGACCGAATCTTTATATCTTTCTCCTTCTTACTTACAAAACTGACAAGGAGTATAAATCTGCATGTGATATAAAAAAACAATGACCCAGTTTAGAGGCCAGCAAAAAACAAATGGGCAGCAACACCACTGCAACCAGCACAAGTACTTATCTTAAATGCTACTCACTTAAATGAATCCAGATGATATTACCCAGAATGGAGGTGCCGCTCAAGTTTATAAGGCAAAGAACCATTGGCAGTGGCTATCTGAGAAAGAGGGAGGAAATTAAATAAGTAAAGAGGGTCCAGACATAATGAGATAGACAGTTAAGAAAGGATTAAGAAAATGACTGAGAATAAATGAATGAAGAATTGAAAGAAAGGGGGGAATTGTAGAGCGAGAGAAGAAAGAGGGAATGAGAGAAAAGGGGAAAGGGAAAGACAAAGAATGGAGAAATGAGAGACAAAAAAGAGACAAAAGAAAAGAGTGGATTGAAGAATGACAGAGAAAGGGTGAATGGCAGAAAGGGAAAAAACAGAGAGGATGAATGAAACAGAAGCAAT
Organism: Pristiophorus japonicus; assembly: GCF_044704955.1. Taxonomy (NCBI): domain Eukaryota; kingdom Metazoa; phylum Chordata; class Chondrichthyes; family Pristiophoridae; genus Pristiophorus; species Pristiophorus japonicus. The sequence continues at coordinate 152,301,068 of NC_091988.1, read as the reverse complement.
GAGCAGGGTTAGGGTAATGACAGTGAAAAAGGGAATGATAGCCAGTGAGTCAATCTGAAAGGGAGAGATGAAATGAAAGAAACAAGGAAAGAGGAAATAACAGGTAATTAGAGAAAACAAGAGAGAGAGAGAAAGAGAGAGCGATTGAGAGAAAAAAGGCTGAGAAATAATGGGAGAGATAGCAAGGGATGGAGATAGAGAGATTGAGAGAGAGTGAAAGATATTGCTCGGATATTTCAACATAAATGGGTTAATGCTTCCATTAAAGACAAGGAGTAGCCGTTGAACATGTTAAATGTTCATCTGCTAATAGTGCCAGTAGTTTCTAGCCTTGTATTATAAAACCTAATGCTTTATGTCAGGAGATAGTTTATTTTTCTTTGAAATGTTGGCCATCCTGGACTAGGCAGAAGTGACAGTCCAATTGGTGGAAATGGAATTTACCCAAATCACTAATCCCACTGACCAAATTAATTTATGTCGGTTTGCATACGTGGCTCATTCATCACAGAACTCAGAAAGCAATTTTGAAGAAAATCGTTTTGCAACAGAGCATCTTATAATTACGCATGTTGCAACGACTCAGTTGCTCAGCACTGACACATACAGGATATGAAATTGTGTCCAATATACTGTGAATCTGCTAATTAAATTCAATACTAAAAGGACACAGATGGCAAGCACAGGCAACCTGGGCTGCTTCCTGGATGCCTATAAAATACAAGCCCCTTCCTCAAATACCCAAACTGCCTCCCTCCCAGGAAAAGGATAAAGACCAGAATAAGGACATACACTAGCACAGGAAGAGGACTTAAGTCACAATCACACATCATTCCCAGCAAATAGATAGCTATATCAGAAAAACCAAGGTACCAACTTATCAAATTATTCTTCCACATCACCAACTAAATAATAAGTTGGACTCAGAAAATATGGATATATACAAGGTTTTTCTGAAATAAAATAAATAACTTGCATTTTTACAAGGCCTTTCATGACCTCAGGACATTCCAAAGCACTTTACAGACAATTAAGTACTTTTGAAGCATTGTCACTGATGTAAAGTAGGGAACCGTGCACAACAAGGCCCCACAAACAGCAATGAAATAAATGACCGGATATAATCTGTTTTAGGTATTGATTGAGGGATAATATTGGCCAGGATACTGGGAAGAACTCTTCTTTGATTAATGCCATGGGATCTTTTATGTCCACCTGAGAGGGAAGACGGGACCTTGGTTTAACGTCTCATCCGAAAGACGGCAACTCTGACAGTGCAGCACTCCCTCAGTACTGCATTGAAGTGTAAGCCTAGATTATGTGCTCAAGTTTCTGGAGTGGGGCTTGAACCCGTGAGCTTGTGACTCAGAGGTTAAAGTGCTACCACTGAGCCACTGCTGACACCTTTTGGTAGAGTTTCCGCTTTAGGCGCTATCAGCGATTCCGGTGCAAATTTCGCCCAAAATTGTGCCCATTTTGAAAAGTGTTTTTAACCTGAGTTTCCGCTCCAACTTATTTACATATCACAGAACGCAAAATCTGCCATGAACCAGCGCAATTGGGCAGTGTTTTAAAATGTAATTTTTTTTCACCTGCAATGGCTGCTCTTGCCGCTTCCACATTGTTACCTCTGGTGTCCCCCAAGGATCTATCCTTAACCCCCTCCTATTTTTCATCTACATGCTGCCCCTTGGTGACATCATCCAAAAACACAGCATCAAGTTCCACATGTACGTTGATGACACCCAGCTCTACCTCACCACCACTTCCTTCGACTCCTCCATAGTCTCTAAATTGTCAGACCGCTTGTCCGACATCCAGTTCTGGATAAGTAGAAATTTTCTCCAATTAAATATTAGGAGTCATTGTTTTCAGTCCCCACCACAAACTCCATTCCCTAGCCACGGACTCCATGTTTCTCCCAAACTTCTGTCTGAGGCTGAACCACACTGTTCTCGACCTTGGTATCATATTTAACCCTGAAATGAGCTTTGACCACATATCCACGACATAACTAAAACCATCTATTTCCACCTCCAAAACATCGTCCTTTGTTACGTCTAAACTTGACTATTCCAGCGTACACCCTACATAAATGTGAGGTCATCCAAAACTTGGCTACCCATGTCCTAACTCGCACCAAGTCCCAGTCACCCATCACCGCTGTGCTTGCTGACCTACATTAAGCAATGCTTCAACATCAACATTTTAATTATTGTTTTCAAATCCCTTCATGGCCTCATTCCTTCCTATCTTGTAATCCCCTCCAGCCCCACAAACCCCCGAGATATCTGCACTCCTCTAATTCTGCCTTCTTGAGCATCCTTCTGTTGTCGAGGCTCTAAGCTCTGGAATTCCCTGCCGAAACCTCTCCGCCTCTTTGACCAAGCTTATGGTCACCTGCCCTAATTTCTCCTTATGTGTCCATTTTTTTTGTCTTATAATACTCATGTAAAGCATCTTGGGATGTTTTACTACGTTAAAAGCACTATATAAATACAAGTTGTTGTTTTTTTTAAAAAAGAATTGCTTTAAAAAATATTTCTTGATATATTTAAGAATACTAATTTGGTAGTTTGATTAATACTGCTGAAAATTGGTTTATTACAAAAAATAAGCATTTTTAATCACAGTGTCAATCTACCACCTGTGAGTAACACGATTTTAAATGACTGAAAATGACTTTAACAAACAAAGTGTCTATTTGTACTGCCCTTTTTCTGTCCTTCTGCGCCTGTGTGCTCTCGACTCCGACCCTGATGTCTCCCGCCTGAAACCAGGACCGGAAGTGGGGCCCCGAACCGGAAATGGTGCCCCGCAATGGACAGACCAAGTTGTTCTTCAGAGCCTGTGGGCAGCAGGGAGAAAGACTGCGAGCGGCGGGGAGTACCCAATAAACCTGTTAGCAATCTGTGACCCACACACAATGCCCTATCTATGGCGGGTGGCAGGGGGGCTGGGTAAGTTCATGCACTTGTGCTGGGGGATGGGAATTCGGCTGGGGGCGGGTGCACTTGTGCTGGGGTAAAGGACTTCAGCTGGTGGAGGCAGAACTTGTGCTGGGGTAAGGGAATTCAGCTGGCAATTGGTGGCTTTTGGGGAGATCTATCCTCTGTGGCTTCTGAAGTCAAAATGGATCAAATTACAATTTGCAAAGTCAGTCAGAAGTTGGGCTGGGCGGTTCCAGTTACACATTCCAGAGAACTTCAGGGCATGGCTTATTCTCCAAGGGGACCAATCAACAATAGGTCATGTGATAATAGAGAGCCAATCAGAGACAAGGTAGACATTTTGGCAGTACAAATAAACGCATCCATAAAAAATACCAAACTATTTTTTAGTTAGATTGGAGTACAGTAGTCAGTTCCTTAGTATTTTTTTAAAGTCGTTTAAAACCATTAAAACTTATCTATTGGGATCCTTGCGCCTAAAAGATCCCATTTAATTTTTGGAACCTCCTGGAAGGCCCACAAACAAGCGCAATTAGCAGAAACTCCCAATGGTAATTAATTCATTTTGCGAGCATGACAAGTTTTGTGTGACGTTTTTAAAACTAGCGTGAAATATCACGGAAACTCGAGTTGCGCTGAATGCAATTTGCGGCTTAAAATTCTCCTATTTATTCTGCCGGTTACACCGATATAGAGCAAATTGTGCCGAGAAAAACAGCGCAATCAAGTGGAAACTCCAGGGGCTAGATTTTACACTTTTGTGCAGATCTCCCAAAAATGGGCGGTATTTCTGGCTTGGGCGGTAAAAATGGGTTTTCAGATCATCGGCTTGTCGCCCATTCTCAAAGCACCTAGTCTCCATTTTTGAAATTGGGCATTACCGTGAGCGATATGAAATGGGCGGTAGCGTTAAATTTCACTGACCTTCTGCCATAAAGTGTCGCCATCCTTAGCAACACCATGGCAATGTTCGATTCCCACAATTCAGGAGTTCAAGGGTCATTGTGACATGCGCAGAAGAAGAGAGAGATAGAGAGGGAGCTGAGAGAGAGTGAAAGCGTGTGTGGGTGTGGTGTGGCTGCTTTGGGAGGAAGGAGGGAGAGTTACGAGCTTAAGCAAATTGGGCAAAAAAAATTAGCTGTTATCAGGCAGATATTTGCCCGAATTTTGTCCCTATAATGGAGGGAGAGGAGGAGGTGACACAGCACGCTGTAGAGTTGATGCTGGCGAGAGCAGTGAGGTGGGAGAGGAGCACATTGGAGGGCGCAAAAGAGCAAGGAAGTTCTCGGATAAGGCAAATGCCTTCCTCCTGCAGGAGGTCGAGTTACGCTGGTGTGATTTGACCCAGGGAGGGTGTGGGAAGCCCACCCCAAAGTCCTACCAGAAGATATGAGCTAGCAGAGGTGGTCTCGTCGGTGACCAACGAGGTGCGTGAGGGCAACCAATGCCGCCAACGATGGAACGACCTTGTCGGATCCACAAGAGTAAGTATTACATTTATTTACATGTACTTATGTATTTATATAATTTGATTTGTAAGAGTCATGAGTGACTATCAGCAGATGTGGGGTCTTTCACTTTTACCAGGAATGTTGTAGTCAAAGCCTGCAGTCACAGTGTATGTCTTTAGGTAAAGAATGATAATTATCAGAATAATCATGATTACATCTATCAGTTATGTTATGTATGGGAACCTCACCTGTGTGTAAGACTTGCCACTAGAGGGCACACCTGTGGGAGACCTATATGTCACCTGTATACCCTAGTGTAAGCAGGTATAAAAGGCAGGCCACCACATTGCTGCCTCACTTTGGAGTTATATTAAAGAGACCAAGTCACAATGGTTTGAGCTTACAACACAGTCTCATGGAATTATTCTGAACATAACAATTGGCGACGAGTTACAGATCACGAACTTTCACGCGGAAATGGCTGCTGTTGATATCCTTGAGAGATTTGTTGCAGGTGATGATTGGGAAGCCTTCGTTGAGCATCTCGACCAGCATGTTGTGGCCAATGAATTGGACACGGCTGAAACAGAGATCAAGCGCAGGGCGATTCTCCTCACCATATGTGGGTCATCGGTATATGGCCTCCTTAAAAATTTGCTGACACTGGTCAAACTAATGGACAAATTGTACGCAGAGCTATGTACGGTGGCTAAGGAACACCTCAAGCCAAAGGAGAGCATCCTAATGGCCAGATACCGCTTTTATATGCACCGTCGCTCCGAAGGCCAGAACGTGGCGAGTTTTGTCGCCGACCTAAGACGCCTTGTGGGGCAGTGTGACTTTTCAGGATCCTTGCGGGAAATGTTGCGGGACTTTTTCATGCTTGGAATTGGCCACGAGGGCATCATTCGCAAACTGCGTCTGCCGAATCTCTGGATATGAACAGGGCCATCACGATAGGCAAAGCCTTCTCATCCATGAGCGACAACACGAAACAGCTATCTTCACAGAATCGAAGTTCACCGGCAAGTACTGTGCTTAAAATAATGCTTTCAGCAGACAGGACTGTACATGGTGGGGGCCCACATGACTGCAGAGGCCTGGCCCAGGGTGACTCAGAGGCCACTGGGGAGTGCTAACGTGAATCCATTAAAGCCATGATGGCGCTGCGGGCACAGTCACAGAGCCCATCAATGTCGATTCAAGCACTACATGTGCAAGGGCTGTGGAACAATGGGGCACCTCCAGCGAATGTGCAAGCGACCTCGGACTCACCACGTGGCAGAGTCAGCAGAGAGTGACCGATCCAGCGCGGATCACGCTGAACGAGCAGGAGAAGCAACTCAACTGGAGGATGAGAAGGAAGTGTATGGGTACACACCTTCACCACCAAAAGCCCTCCGATAATGTTAAAAGTCAAACTTAATGGAATTCCAGTAACCATGGAATTGGACACTGTGATATATTCACAGAGCACAAGCACACACAGCTTCTAACATGGCAGGCAGCTCTCTCGGAAACCTCTGGAATCTGCCTGGTTCTGTTTATTATTAACTCTGCAGTTGCAGTACACAATACATCCACATCCACAGTGTGGAGCTGCAAACAGTCCAAGCTCACAGACATTACACTTCTCCCTCCTTAATGAAGAAGCTATCATAACAAACATCATACATAACTTTCATGTTTATACATAACACAGGATATAAACTTTTTTTTTATATTTGCAAATTTAACTTTACCACTTGTTTTCTGTTTCAAAGAGGATACCTTTGCTCTCGAACAGAACCTTCCAAACATGGTGTCGAATCTAAACTCATTCGAGGCTCAACCTGAGGAACGTTTACCTCCATGGAATTTCCATGATTTTCATTTGAACTCACTCTAACTTCAGGCTCTTTGTTTTCCTGACTCGGACTCAGAATTTCATTCTGATGCTCTCCTGGATTTGTTTCCAGTACATTGGATTTAGGATTTTCTACTGGTATATCAAAACTATCCGATGAGTCAGAAATAATTGAATCATTCCCACCTTCAACTCCTTCCATGTCTGTAGGTAAAATATGATTAATATGAACAAACCTAACCTGTCCATTATCAAACATCTTTACCACATATGTGGGAGGACCACATATCTTCACCACTCTTTCTGGTAACCACTTTACCCATTTATGGTGATGGTTCTTCACTCTCACCTTCTGGTTTAATTTCACACTTCTCTCTTTTACTCCACCTCTATCATGATTCTCTTTCTATCTTAATTGTGTCTCTTCTACAGACTGTGCCAAATTTGGTTTTAACAACAAGAATCTGGTTCGTGGCTGTCGTTTGAGAAACATCTCTGCTGGTGTTCTACCAGTAGTTCTATGAGGAGTATTTTGATATGTAATCAAAAAAATGAGCCAATTTGTGATCCAATGACAACGGTCATTTCCTTGGATTTGGATCTAACATTTGTTTTATGAGGGCACATTTTACAATTTGTACAGTGCGCTCTGCTGCACCAGTCGAAGCAGGATGGTATGGTGGAACCTTGGTATGTTTCACACCATTTTTGCTCGTGAATTGTGAAAATTTTTCTGAACAAAATTGTAGTCCATTATCCGAAACAATTTCTTCAGGGAGGCCAAATGAAGAAAATAATTTTCGTAAAATGTCCAATGTTTTACTTGTTGTTATTTTCCACCTTGGAAACACCTCAACCCACTTCGAATGGCTATCAATCACCATGAACAATTGTTGTCCTTCTAACTCAGCAAAATCAATATGTATCCTTTCCCACACCCTGGGAGGCCATTTTCATGGTTGTAATGGTACTGGTGGTGGTTGCTTGCTTACCGATTGACATGTCGTACTCTGACTCAGGATGTACTCCATATCTTTAGCAAGACCTGGCCACCATAAATAACTGCCTGCCAAACTCTTGGTCAAGCACATTCCCAGGTGCTGGTCATGGAATTCTCCTAATAACTTGGACCTGAATTTATTTGGTATAACCACTCTTGCACCCCACATGATATAATCTTTATCGACTGATAATTCATTCCTACGAATGAAGAATTGATGTGTATCTTTGTCTGTTACCTGGTTTGGCCATCCATTTGCAATATACTCATACACCTGTGACATCACTGGGTCACGTTTGGTTGCTCTACCAATCTCTTCAGCTGTGACTGGCAGTTCATCCATGTATGAAAAATAAAACACTTCTTCCCTATCGGGTATAACTTGTGATGAGGAAGGCAATCTAGACATTGCATCAGCATTACTGTGATCAGCTAATTGTCTGTATTCAATATCAGATGTATATGCTGACAAAATCAAAGCCCATCTCTGCATTCGGGCTGCAGCTAATGTTGGAACTGGGGACTTTGGATGGAGGATTGCTGTTAGGGGCTTATGGTCCATAACGATGGTAAACTTACGGCCATACAAGTATTTGTGAAACTTTTTGACCCCAAAAATTAATGCCAAAGCTTCCCTTTCAATTTGCATATAATTACTCTCACTGGCACTGAGAGTGCGTGAAGCAAAAGCAATTGGTCCCTCCTCCCCACTACGTGATACATGAGAAATCACTGCCCCAACTCCATACGGAGAGGCATCACATGCTAGCTTAATCTCCTTAGATATGTCATAGTGAACTAACATGGTGCCCTCTACTAATTTGCTTTTACACTCCTTGAATGCTGTATTGCATTCTTTTGACCACTTCCAATGGACTTGTTTTTTCAAAAGTTCATTCAGTGGATGTAATACTGTAGCCAAATTTGGTAGGAAGTTCCCATAATAGTTCAAAAGACCCAAGAATGAACGAAGTTCAGTGACATCCCTGGGAGTGGGTGCATTTCTGATTGCATCCAGTTTTTCCTTGGTCGGATGTAAACCATCTTTGCCTACTCTGTACCTTAAGTACTCCACTGAGCTTTTAAATAACTCACACTTATGAGCAGACACTCATACTCTGTGCTTCTCTAGCCGTTTGAGGACTTCATTCAATATATTATTATGAATTTGCCTATTTGGTGCTGAAATTAGTATGTCATCCAAATAACATACTACCCCTTCAATACCTTGCAAAATCTGGTTCATCACCCCTTGGAATATTGGCAGAGCTGGAAGACAATCAAAATGGTAGCCTATTAAATTGATATAGGCCTAGATGAGTATTTATAGTCAAACATAACTTGGACTCCTCACCTAGTTCAAGATGTAAGTAGGCATTCGTAAGATCCAGTTTTGAGAAGATCTGACCACCTGTCAGTGTTGTGAACAAATCTTCTATATTCAGCAATGTATTGGAGACATTACCTCTAGAACCTGGTTTACGGTTACTTTATAATCACCACACAATCTTACCTTACCATCAGACTTAAGTACAACGACAATGGGTGTAGCCCAATTACATCGATCTATCTTACAAATAATGTTCTCAGTCTCTAGTCTTTTGAGTTCTTGCTCAACTTTCTCCTTGAGTGCATATGGTACGAAACGTGGCTTGTAGTAAACTGATCTAGCATCCTTCTGTACCCTGACACTCGCCTTGAAGCCTTGGATCGGACTGCCCATTTCGCAGAACACCTTCGAATACTTATTGATAACCTCATCCGTTGATGAAAATCTCACTTCCACACAGAAAATCTTACTCCAATCCAGCTTCAGTGAGCTCAACCAATTTCTTACTGGTAAGGCAGGCTTGTCTCCTTTCACTACTATTAGAGGCAAGTTCTGAAATTGATCTTTATACTTCACAGGTACGGTGATACAACCTACCACAGGAATTTTGTCTCCCGAGTAGCCTCGCAGCTCTATATTGGATTTCTCCAGTTGAAAATCACACAATTTGTTGCGGTATAGTGACTCTGGTACTACACTCACCGATGCACCCGTGTCAATTTCCATTGGTATCTTAAATCCCGCAAGATCTATGTGGATTTTGATGCTTTCCGAATCGGTGTCCATTAACCTCGTGCTCCTAATGAAGTGTAACTCTAACATCTCCTCGTCCTGTTGTTGTTCTTCCATGCTATATAGTCTCTTGGGATTTCTACTCATAGCTTTGAACGCTGGTTTACCCTTCGGTCGGCATGCCTTCGCAAGATGCCCAGTCTTTCTGCAGAAGAAACACTCTGCCTTCACGTATGGACAAATTTGAGCAATGTGTTGTCCCAAGCACCTATAGCACAACTTTAACACTCTGTTAGAATTTCCAGTTTCTGAGACTTTGGGCCCCCACCATCTTTTACCTTGAGCCTGCAGGTGATTTACCTTGGTTGACTGACAACCGTAATTATTATTTAATTCTCGGGAATATTGTTCGGCCATGCCCATCGACCTTGCTGTCTGACAAGCAATCTCAAAAGTCAAGTCATCCGTCGTGAATAACTTCCTTCAGATCACATCATTTTTCACCCCACAAACAAAACGATCCCGTAATGCTTGGTTTTGAAAGTTTCTAAATTACAGTGCATCGATAGCTTTTTTAATGCTACAATGTAATCACTGATACTTTCATCGGCCTTTTGATTCTGAATCCCAAAACGCTAGCTTTCAGCAATTTCTAATGGTTTGCGGTTATAGTGCTGCTCCAGCTTCATTAAAATCTCTTTAAGCATTGTGTCCTTTGGCTCGTCAGGCACAAGCAGATTTACAAATGTGTCATACAATGCCAGACCAGCCTCCGATAAGAAGATCGCTCTCTTACATTCCAATTCAGCACGGTTCTGGACTGCATTGTCTGGAACTTCGATTATGTTATTTGCAGTGAAATACATTTCTAGCCGATCCACATATGCTTTAAAACATTCCCGGTCATGTTTATATTCCCCCAAATGTCCCAATACCCCTGCCATTTTTTAATCTCTAACTGTTCACGCCATGTGCTGTATTTTACCTCGGATTTTTGTAGCTTTTTCCAAAGACAGAAACTTCCAAAGTCTCTCTGTCGGCTGACTGAATCTTTCACCAACAAAATTTAAGCTTTAAATCATCCGAAAAATCCCATCTCGCAGGCAAATGTGGTATATTCACAGAGCACAAGCACACACAGCTTCTAACATGGCAGGCAGCTCTCTCGGAAACCTCCAGAAATTGCCTGGGTCTGTTTATTATTGACTCTGCAGTTGCAGTACACAATACGTCCACATCCACAGTGTGGAGCTACAAACATTACAAGCTTACAGACACAGGACGAGTCAATCGATTATAAGCCAGAAAGCCTTTGAGAAACTGGACTAACAAGGCACAGAGGCCAAAACTGAGCCTGATTCACACTACACTGCGCACTTACACCAAAGAACTCATACCTGTTATCAGCAGTGCAGCAGTGAAAGTATTGTATGATGGAATGGTGCATGATTTACCACGATGGATTGTACCAGGCGATGGCCCAACACTGTTCAGCAGGAGCTGGCTAGGCAAGATCCGGTGGAACTGGGATGACATCAAAGCACTGTTCTCGGCGTATGATGCCCTGTGTGCCCAGGTGCTAAACAAGTTCCCGGCGCTATTTGAGCCAGGCATCGGCAACTTCACAGGCACCAAAGTGCAGATCCACCTTGTTCCTCGGGCATGGCCCGTTCATCACAAGGCCCGAGCAGTCCCATATACGATGCAAAAGAAAGTCGAAATCGAGCTGGACAGACTTCAATGAGAGGGAGTCATATCGCCAGTTGAGTTCAACGAGTGGGCCAGTCCAATCCTGCCGGTGCTAAAGAGCAATGGGACGGTCAGAATCTGCGGGGACTACAAGGTAACGATCAACCGAGTCTCGCTACAGGACCAGTACCCACTACCCAAAGTGGAGGACTTATTCGCAACTTATTCGCAGGGGAAAGTCATTCACCAAGCTAGACCTAACCTCTGCTTATATGATGCAGGATCTGGCTGAACCGTCAATAAGTTGACGTGCATCAACACGCACAAAGGACTGTTCGTGTACCACAGATGCCCCTTTGGAATTCGCTCGGCAGCAACCATCTTCCAGAGGAACATGCTGAAATCGGTTCCATGCACGGTGGTGTTCCAGGACAACATCTTGATCACTGGTCGCAACACCACCGAACACTTGCACAACCTGGAAGAGGTTTTAAAATGACTGGACAGTGGGACTCAGGCTGAAACGCTCCAAGTGTGTTTTCCTGGCATCAGAGGTCGAATTTCTGGGGAGAAAGGTGGCGGTGGACGGCATCAGACCCACGAACTCCAAGACGGAGGCCATCAAGAATGCAGACCACAGAATGTGACGGAGCTGTGATCGTTCCTGGGACTCCTCAACTATTGTGGTAACTTTCTACCGGGGTTGAGCACTTTGCTGGAACCCTTGCATTTGTTGTTATGCAAGGGTGAGGACTGGGTTTGGGGTAAATGACAAGAAACAACCTTTAACAAGGCCAGAAACCTGCTATGCTCTAACAAATTACTTGTATTGTATGACCCATGTAAACGTTTAGTACTAGCATGTGATGCGTTGTTGTACGGGGTCAGTTGTGTGTTACAGCAAACAAGTGTGTCAGGCAAACTGCAACTGCGTATGCATATGCTTCCAGAAGTTTATCCAAGGCTGAAAGAGCCTACAGTATGGTTGAGAAGGAAGCGTTGGCTTGTGTATACGGGGTTAAGAAAATGTACCAATATCTATTTGGTCTCCGGTTCGAGCCCGAAACAGACCACAAACTGTTTACTTCACTGCTCTCAGAAAGCAAAGGTATCAACACCAATGCTTCGTCCCGTATCCAAAGATGGGCACTAACATTATCTGCATACGACTATGTAATCCGCCACAGACCAGGCACTGAGAACTGCGCTGACGCCCTCAGTCAGTTGCCATTGCCCACCACTGGGTGGAAATGGGGCAACCCGCAGACTTGCTTCTGGTAATGGATGCTTTCAAGAGTGAGGGGTCACTCGTCACGGCTCGCCACATCAGGACCTGGACCAGCCAAGACTAGTAAAAAGATACATCCTCAATGGGAGTTGATCCGGGGTTCCCGTGGAAATACAAGAGGAAATTAAACCTTTTCACTGACGCAAGGATGAACTGTCAGTGCAGTTGGATTGCTTCCTATGGGGGAATCGCGTGATTTTGCCCAAGAAGGGCAGGGAAAGGTTTATACGCGACCTACACAGTACCCATCCAGGCATAGTCATGATGAAGGCTATCGCCAGGTCGCACGTCTGGTGGCCTGGCATTGATTCCGAATTAGAGTCATGCGTACACCAATGCGACACTTGCTCACAGCTGAGCAACACACCCAGGGAGGCCCCACTGAGTCTATGGTCATGGCCCTCCAAACCATGGTCCAGAGTCCAAGTAGATTTTGCTGGCCCTTTTCAGGGGAAGATGTTTCTCGTAGCAGTGGACGCTTACTCAAAATGGATTGAATGTATAATAATGTCATCATGTGCATCCACTGCCACCATTGAAAGTCTCAGGACTATGTTCGCCACCCATGGTTTGCCCGACGTCGTTGTCAGTGACAACTGACCATGTTTCACCAGCTCAGAATTCAACGAGTTCATGACCCGCAATGGCATCAAGCATGTCAGATCTGTCCCATTTAAGCCCGCATCCAATGGCCAAGTGGAACGGCAGTCCAAACCATCAAGCAAAGCTTGAGACGCGTAACGGACGGCTCCTTGCAGACCTGGTTATCTAGGGTCCTGCTCAGCTACCTGACGCACCCCCACTCGCTTATCGGGGTTCCCCTTGCAAAATTATTACTGAAGAGAGCACTCAAAACCAGGCTCTCCTTTGTACACCCAGACTGCAATGATCACGTAGAAACCCGGCGGCACAGGCATAACGTGATCGCGCTGCGGCCTCGCGTGACATTGAAGTCAATGATCCGGTGTTTGTTCTAAATTACAGTCACGGTCCCAAGTGGATTTCTGGCACTGTCTTAGCCAAGGAGGGGAATAGAGTGTTTGTTGTGAAATTGTTGAATGGGCAAACGTGCAGAAAGCACCTGAATCAGACCAAACTGCGATTCATGGACTACCAAGAACAGTTTGAGGAAGACCCCACCATATATGATCCACCAACACACACCCAACCAGCAATTAATCTCGTTGTCAAACACGAGAATGAACCCACCTTGCCCGACAGTCCGACCAGACCAGCCGAGCTGCCATGCAGCGATGACCCGACCAACTCACCCATGCCAGGATGTCAACTCAGGCGATCGACAAGGGAACACAGACCGCCAGATCGCCTCAACCTGTAAATAACTTGTACTCAAAACTTTAGTGGGGAAGTGATGTTATGTATGTGAACCTCACCTTTGTGTAAGACTTGCCACTAGAGGGCACACCTGTGGGAGACCTATGGGTCACCTGTATACCCTGGTGCAAGCAGGTATAAAAGGCAGGCCACCACGTTGCTGCCTCACTTTGGAGCTATATTAAAGAGACCAAGGTCACAATGGTTTGACCTTACAATACAGCCTCGTGGAGTTAATCTGATCATAACAGGTTATGTGTTGTATCAGTCTCTGTGACAGCACCTAGCAATGATGTCACGCAACGATCTCATGCCATGTTGTCCTGTTACCTTTTACAGAAGAAGCTATTGACGTTGAGGTCTGTGCAGAGGTGAACGGGTGGTGGGCCACCAGTCATCAGCAGCATCACTAAGTGGGTTCTCACACTCGTGGGGAAGCACCCCTGGATGGCCACGCAAGCATCTGCAGACCCTGAAGTGATGCGACGTGAGTAAAGTTTACACCATTGCGTGATGTAAAGTCAATAGATGCCACACCCACTCATATCCGAACAATCATATATGATAGATTTCTAAAATTGTCCTATAAATAATGCTGGCCTAATGAAAATCATTGCAATGCACAATGTGTTGATGGTCATGAAATGTGATGTCTGTGATGATTTTGATAGTGGTGCTTTTATCGTGCATATGCTGTGTGTAGCATTGGAATCATCACCCCCTTCTCCTCTAACAGCCTCATTTGTGTTTTGCAACTCAGTCAGCAGCACATCCCCAGGCAAGGCCACAGAGGTCAGAAGGTGGGGGCACGGGGCTGGATGATCGTACATCTGCTGCTGAGGAGCTCCGATTCATGCCCGTCAATCCGCTGGATCTGTACTCTATGGATGAGAGCGCGACTTTGAGGAAGTTGCATTGCCACACTCTTGAAGCCATTCCACCCCAAGGCCATCTAGTGGTCCTCCGGTCATTCCTGCCTCCACTCTGGAGGTACCGGCCCCAAGCACCTCGCCACAGGGCTCTCCATTTGTCCCCAGGATGGTTCCGACTCCGCCGAGGTTTTGTGGACATGGCAGGTTTGTTCCACAAGCGCCATATGACAGCTGAGAGCTGGTACAGTTGTCCAGGAGGACTGTAGACATTGATGACCAAATCCTTGATGCATTCGGGGGCATATCCCAAAAGATGGCCACCATGACTGAGTATGTTCCGCGGATAGCGAAGGACCTGGAGGCGATAGCCAGGAACACTGCTGGCACAGGCCTCCCTGTGGTCCCGGAGCGTGGCACTCCACCCCTAAGTTCTGCACCACCACTGCGAATGACAGATGAGAGGCAGGACCAAGATCCTGCTTCTGCATCAGAGAATGTTCCCCCTTCGGCACCACCCTTTCCCGTACCCGTCCAAACACAGCCTCTGCCTTCATCCCCCCTAATGAGGCACCGCCTGAGGAGCTCTTTGGACAGACGGTGTGGAATGAGGAGGGGAAGGGGTAGAGGTGAGGAGAAGAAGGGGAGGGGGGAAGGAAAGTGAGGTGCATGTCTGCAGGTGATGGCTGTGTTATATCTCCATCTGGATGTATGCAATTTGTTGTAATGTATGGGGGGAGGAGGCCATCCTCCCTCTTTGCATCTGTATTCTGTGTTGCTGAACGTGTTGACCATTCGATTGATGTCAATGATCGTAAAAGTGGGGTGTGGGCGGGGGTGGTGTGTTTTTGCCCATGATACTTATGATTTCAGACCAATGGTCTTTTAAAATGTTTTTTATTCAACATAACCTTGTTGCGCATTGTCTCAGATAGGTGGACCGTTTACACTGGTGATTCCTTAACATGAAAGGGTTAAATAAAACTTAACTTCAATCAACTTAAACTTTAACTGTCACCAAGGTGATGGGCACCATTGATGTCTGAGCTGCGCATGCACAGCAGTGTGTCAGCGTTGTCACTTGCAGCAACGTTCTTTCAGGCAAATCATTCAGTTATGAGCTCCTGACGTAAGAGTCTTGCAGCTATGTAGCCACCATGGCCCTTTACTTGGGTCTGGATGGGGGCGTGGACATGGTTGCATAGCCAGCCTGATTGTCTGGCGCTAGGTCAGTGTCCAGCCCCTCATCCTCCTCTTCCTCTCTTTGCTGAGGTGGACAATCAGTCCCTTCTGGCAATTCTTGTCCCCTCCTGATAGCCAGGTTGTGCAGCATGGAGCGCATGACTACGAATTTAGCTACTTGCTCAGGGTTGTATTGTACCTCCCCTCCTGAGTGTTCCAGGCATCTAAAGCGCTGCTTAAGCATAGTTATTGTTTTCTGGACCACATTGCGTGTGTCTCTGTGGCTTTGGTTGTATCGCTTCTCGGCCTCGGTCTGGGTGTCACAAAGGGGGATCATCAGCCAGCTGGCTAGGCCATATCTGTTGTTACCAAGCTTCCAGCATTGTCCTTGTGGCTTACTCTTAAACATGTCAGAGACAGCGCTCTCATGCAGGATGTGAGCCTCATCGAAGCTGCCCGGACATTTGGCATTCACTGCCATTATGATCTGGTTGTGTACGAAAACTAGTTGGACCTTCAAGGTGTGAAATTCTTTTCTGTTACGAAAAAGCTCTGGGTCCTGAGAAGCTGCCCGCATGGCGATGTGAGTGCACTGTATTGCTCGCTGCGCCCTGGGGAACTTAGCAATGTGGTAGAATGCTCCAGCACTGTCAGTCTGAGCCTCCTTGGTCATGGGGAAGCTGATAAAGTCCATCCTGCATGAGTACAGGGCCTCCATGACCTGTCTAATGCAGCGATTTGTGGCACAGTGAGACAGAGGGGATATCTCGACCATGGAGGCCCAAAGGAACCGGACACGTAGAAAGACAGTGCCGCGGTGACCTTGACCTCGACCTCGACCGACACTGATGTCCTGATGGCAGGCTGCATATCTGGCCCGATGAGCTCACATATTTCAATGATCACCGTCTTGTGGAAGGCAGGTGTGCTCGGACGCTTCGAGATAAGACCTCCTGCCTGCAGGTGCAGGATGTGTATAGTCTAGACTGCCTCCTCATTCTGGCACGTCTTAAATTGGGCACATAATGATGTGCATTAGACATTGAGCCATTTGCACTCTGCAGCATCTGCATATTAATCGATGCAGGCTGAGAAATGGCTGGCCCCATTGCAATAAAAGTATAATAGCGAATGATAAGAAACAATAATTTTCTTACTAAAATACACCTACAATGAAGCCCAATAGTCCAGAGTCTGAAAATATGTCTGTTGAGATGGTCACTTCACCTGAGAAGAACTCCAGAGTCAATCCAAACTCCCCCGAAGCTGAAGCAGACTTTTGAATGAAGCGACCTGCGATTTAAAAAATGGCGCCCACACCGCCGTGATTCGTTCAGAACAGTTCCAGTTTTTCAGAGTGGTGTTTTGGGCGAGCGATATTGTGGGCGATACGTGTGCGAGGTGGTGAAAGTGACGCTGGGTGATCTCCTGGGCGTTAGTTTTGGAAAATGTCATCTTTACGACCAAAAAAGTGGGCCGTCGGTATGATTGAATCTCGGCGTTAATTACATGCGGAAAGTAACGCTGGGCGATATTGTGGGCGTTGGTTTCGCCCATTCAGATGATTCCGCCCAAAAAAAGTGGGCGGCCGATATTATTTTCTCCCGGCGTTACGCACATGGGGAAGGTAACGCTCGGCGATAAGTGTCCGAAAAATGGCCATCAGTTTCCATTTTGTGGCTAAATGGCCGGTATCTGGGCGTTATACCTCATTTCGGTGGTAAAATTGATATTAAGTGGGCGTTACACATGCAAAATAAGTGTAAAATCTAGCCCCAGGCCTTAAGTATTAATGCAGTTTTTCACTTTTTTTAATACTTCATATTTTACAATGCATCAGTTATATGTGGCTATGTGTCCGTAATTATTTGTTTTGTTTTGAAGGACTAAGCTGTAGTTCAATTTTGAGTTCAAAATAACAATAAAAGCAGAATATAACCTTAATGAGATAAACAAAATTGCTAGGAATACACAGCAGGTTGGTCAGTCTCTGAAAGAAACACAGAAACATAGAAAATAGGTGCAGGAGTAGGCCATTCGGCTCTTCAAGCCTGCACCACCATTCAATAAGATCATGGCTGATCATTCACCTCAGTACCCTTTCCTGCTTTCTCTCCATAACCCTTGATCCCTTTGGCCGTAAGGGCCATATCTAACTCCCTCTTGAATATATCCAATGAACTAGCATCAACAACTCTCTGCGGTAAGGAATTCCACAGGTTAACAACTCTCTGAGTGAAGAAGTTTCTCCTCATCTCAGTCCTCAATGGCTTACCCCTTATCCTTAGACTGTGTCCCCTGGTTCTGGACTTCCCCAACATCAGGAACATTCTTCCTGCATCTAACCTGTCCAGTCCTGTCAGAATTTTATATGTTTCTATGAGATCCCCTCTCATCCTTCTAAACTCCAGTGAATACAGTCTTCTCATATGTCAGTCCTGCCATCCCGGGAATCAGTCTGGTGAACCTTCGCTACACTCCCTCAATAACAAGAACATCCTTCCTCAGATTAGGAGACCAAAATTAAACACAATATTCCAGGTGAGGCCTCACCAAGGCCCTGTACAACTGTAGTAAGACCTCCCTGCTCCTGTACTCAAATCCCCTTGATATGAAGGCCAACATACCATTTGCCTTCTTCACCGCCTGCTGTACCTGCATGCCAACTTTCAATGACTGATGTACCATGACACCCAGGTCTCATTGCACCTCCCCTTTTCCGAATCTGCCACCATTCAGAAAATATTCTGCCTTCGTGTTTTTGCCACCAAAGTAGATAACCTCACATTTATCCACATTATACTGCATCTGCCATGCATTTGCCCACTCACCTAACCTGTCCAAGTCACCCTGCAGCCTTTTAGCATCCTCCTCACAGCCTACACCGCCACCCAGCTTAGTGTCATCTGCAAACTTGGAGATATTTCACTCAATTCCTTCATCTAAATCATTAATGTATATTGTAAATAGCTGGAGTCTCAGACTGAGCCCTGCGGCACCGCACTAGTCACTGCCTGCCATTCTGAAAAGGACCCATTTATCCCGACTCTCTGCTTCCTGTCTGCCAACCAGTTCTCTATTCACGTCAGTACATTACTCCCAATACCATGTGCTTTAATTTTGCACACCAATCTCTTGTGTGGGACCTTATCAAAAGCCTTTTGAATGCCCAAATACACCACATCTACTGGTTCTCCCTTGTCCACTCTACCAGTTACATCCTCAAAAAATTCCAGAAGATTTGTCAAGCATGATTTCCCTTTCATAAATCCATGCTGTCTTGGACTGATCCTGTCACTGCTTTCCAAATGCGCTGCTATTTAATCTTTAATAATTGATTCCAACATTTTCTCCCTTACTGATGTCAGGCTAACCAGTCGATAATTACCTGTTTTCTCTCTCCCTCCTTTTAAAAAAAATGGTTTTACATTAGCTACCCTCCAGTACATCGGAACTGATCCAGAGTCGATAGACTGTTGGAAAATGATCAGCAATGCATCCACTATTTCCAGGGTCATTTCCCTAAGTACTCTGGGATGCAGACTATCAGACCCTGGGGATTTATCGACCTTCAATCCCATCAATTTCCCTAACACAATTTCCCTCCTAATAAGGATTTCCTGCTGTTTCTCCTTCTCACTAGACGCTCGGTCCCCTAGTATTTCCAGAAGATTATTTTGTCTTTCTTTGTGAAGACAGAACCAAAGTATTTGTTCAACTGGTCTGCCATTTCTTTGTTCCCCATTAATCTGAATCTGACTGCAAGGGACCTACGTTTGTCTTCACTAATCTTTTCTCTTCACATGTCTATAGAAGCTTTTGCAATCAGTTTTTATGTTTCCGGCAAGCTTCCTCTCATACTCTATTTTCCCCCTCCTAATTAAACCCTTTGTCCTCCTCTGCTGAATTCTAAATTTCTCCCAGTCCTCAGGTTTGCTCATTTTTCTGGCCAATTTATATGCCTCTTCCTTGGATTTAACACTATCCTTAATCTCCCTTGTTAGCCACGGTTGAGCCACCTTTCCCGTTTTATTTTTACTCCAGACAAGGATGTACAATTGTTGAAATTCATCCATCAAAGTTACCTTTCCTTAAGTTCAGGATCCTAGTCTCTGAATTATTTGTGTCACGCTCCATCTTAATAAAGAATTCCAGCATATTCTGGTCACTCTTCTCCAAGGGGCCTCGCACAACAAGAGAAAGATTATCTACAGCACATCTGCAATTATATCAGAAATCCTGTATTTGTAGTTTTTAAAATTGCAGTAGTGATGACTGGAAATGCGAGAAACAAAAGATATTTATTGAACAATTTCTCTCCATTCATTAATATTTCCAGTGGATGTGAAAAAATGATCTCTGCCAGCACCTTCTGGCAACAGTTTTGCTGTTGAACATAAGAATTAGGAGCAGGAGTAAGCTGTAAGGCCCCTCGAGCCTGCTCTGCCATTCAATTTGAAACAGAGAGAAGGAATAAATGGGTCTTTTTCAGGGTGGCAGGCAGTGACTTGTGGTGTACCACAGGGATCAGTGCTTGGGCCCCAACTATTCACAATATATATAAATGATTTGGATGAGGGAACCAAATGTAATATTTCCAAGTTTGCTGACAACACAAAACTAGGTGGGATTGTGAGTTGTGAGGCAGATGCAAGGATGCTGCAAGGCGATTTAGATAGGTTGAGTGAGTGGACAAACACATGGCAGATGCAGTATAACGTGGATAAATGTGAAGTTAACCACTTTGGTAGGAAAAACATAAGGACAAAGTATTATTTAAATGGTGATGGCTTGGGAAGTGTCGATGTACAAAGGGACCTGGGTGTCCTTGTACACCAGTCATTGAAAGCAAACATGCCAGTGCAGCAAGCAGTTAGGAAGGCAAATGAGATGAGAAGAAATGTTTTCACTCAGAGGGTGGTGAACCTGTGGAATTCTCTACCACAGAAGTCTGTGGATGCCAAATCACTGAATATATTTAACAAGGAGATAGATAGATATTTAGACACAAAATACATCAAAGGGTATGAGGGAAAAGCGGGAATATGGTGTTGAGATAGAGGATCAGCCATGATCATATTGAATGGCGGTGCAGACTCGAAGGGCTGAATGGCCTACTTCTCCTATTTTCTATGTTTCTATATTTCAATAAGATCATGGCTGATCTTCGAGCTCAACTCTACTTTCCCGCCTGATCTCCATACCCCTTCATTATCCTAGAGTCCAAAAGTCTATCTATCTCAGCCTTGAATATACTCAATGATTCAACATCCACACTCCTTTTGGAGTAGACAATTCTAAAGATTCAGAAATTCCTCATTTCAGTCCTAAATGAAAGATTAGTTGGAGAGTTATTCGCTCCACTGACAATGTGAAGAGAGGAGAGTGTACATTATTGCAATCTTACATTGATTTTTTTTTACTGTGCTAAAGTGTAAACATTTCAATCATAGCAGATTAAAATTGAGCAAGAGGCAATGGAGTACTAAATGTAAACTGCATTTCCATATAATGGCAGAATGTTAGACTTCTAGAAAGTTTGGCTGTTTTAATCATGTTCCCAAAGCAGGTAACAATCCCACCACTGCTACTCCCATCGGCTGCTCCTGGTACATAGAGGCTGAAGCCTTACTGTTTTGTCTGCAACATTAATTATAATGATTAATTTATCAAGTTAGAAAGGCAGCAGCCTCTTTTGAAACTCCGGAAAAACAAAATAATTCAAAAATGAACTGCAGCTTATTCATTCAACACAGAAAAACACCTTTAATGCCAACACTATACAAAAATAGCTCCACTATTCCCATGCTAAGGACCAGGCAGCTTTTCTGAACAATCTTACTTTATTTTACAGTGTAGCTATACCCCAATTTCTGTGAAGCCTTGACCTTGGAACCCTTGTACGAAGGGAAACTGCATGATAGATCGGCTCTGCCTGTTGAGTAAACAAAACAGAATGAGTTAAAGAATGCCCTTTAATCATCATATCTATATTTGTTAACATTTTGGAAGAATTTCAAGACATTCTTGCATAAATTGCAAAATGTTTAATTCCAGCTACTCACCAATCAGGATATTAATTATAATCCATTTTGAACTTGCCTTACATCTTAACATTTTTCAAGGCATTTTAATTCATGGATTTCTTGGGGAGGAGGGAGTCTAAGGCATAAGAAATTACTTTTTCACCTGGAAGAGTGTTGTTTTGTAGGTCTGTCACTGACTTCCATGATGTACAGTTTTATTCTACTCTAAAACTGACTGTGAGGTTTAGTTGTCACATTTACCCTTTGTGCCACAACATCAAAGAAAGAGGGCTGAGTGTTCCTTCCACTTTAACAAGTCATTCTAGTCTCCTTGATACAGCAAGCCTGTGATAGTGCTATATGTGAGATACAAGATATGTGAGGAAGCATTCAAATTACAAGCATAGTGCTGATGCAAAACTGTTTCAATGCTACAGATGTGTTGTAAACGCAGAGTCGGGGCTTGATTTCAGAGTGAAGTAGAGTGGGACTGCCTCATCCAGGGAGTCTCACTCCATTGCATTCTAGAATCAGGTCCCTGACTCTGGATTTATACAACTTTAGCTTTGGTGCAAGCAAAAACATTAATGCGTCTTATTGAAAGAACGAGAAGACAGAGTTAGATCAATACTTTTAGAGCACAATCAGACAAACACAAGACATATTTCAAAATCCAATAATGAGTTTGCAGGTACTAGGGGAAAAAAAAACAGTATTGTACAGCTAAACAGAACAGTAACAAGGACAATCCAACCTTGGTGATTGCTGAGAGTCTGGAAACAATCTATGCTGGGTTGAAATGAGAGATTTGGACATTTACAATAAGCCAAATAAAGGAAGAAATCCATTAAACTAATGTTTATATTTATAACAGCAGATGCTCAACAAAGGGAAATATTGTTTGTGGAAACCAAAAATATTCTTGTTCAGATTTAAAATATGCCTTTAACTAGAAAACTGCTTGTCAGAATTAGTTGAAAAGCAGATCCTACAAAAATGTGAGGTATTTGATTGACCAGTCCAGATACCAATTAAAAACTGAACATTAAGATGATAACTTGTTTCAAAAGACAAATTCAAATGCAGGTTAATTTTGTATGCACCAGAAGAAAAAGACTGTGTAGAAATGAAAGATGGTAATGATTCCAAATTACTGCACTCTGAACTCAGTAAAGTATGGAAACACTGTGCATTAGCTCATTAAGACTAAATACGACTTCAATTAGTCTTTAAACAAAATGTTTCTTGTGCCAAATGATGTAATGAGGGTATCAATAATGTAATTATTGTTTTTGTCAGAGTGTAGCATACGGTGAGCGATAACTGATTCTCCAGCTAGCTTCAACACTATACCAAGAAATATAGCTAAAGGTCAGAGCTTCAGAATCCAAATCCTTTAATAAATGTAATTAAAAACTGTTGACAAAAAATAAAGACAGATCTAGAATTCTTGTATTACAACAGTAACAATCGAATAAAAACAGCAATACAGAGAAGTTACTTACCTCTTACATCAAAGATAAAATACAATGGGCTAACTTTCAGTACATATTTGCCCATTTAGCATCCATGTAACCGCCGAGATTCAGTTTATCACCCATTTTTGATGAGAAATGGAAACTACCGCCCGATTATCGCCCATTTATCGCCAGCGGAACTTTCGGCATACAGGAATGAACTGAATCGCCCGTCCTACTTTTTAAAATAAAATCTGACATCATCACTTGTGCAAGGCCCAGAATACTGTTTATAATGAAAACTAACACCCAAATATTGCCCAGATTATCTCCGAGCGCTACTTTCGGCATTTCGCCCATATTGCGTCCAAATGATCGCTCGCCCAAAAAGACGCTCAAGAAAAGCTGCACTCACCTGACCTTAACCCGGCGGTATGGATGTTGTTTTGTAAATCGGAGGAAGTTTAATAAAAGGCTGCTTCAAGTTGATGGTAGCATTGAAGTAATTTGTGAGTGATTTTAAGGGCGTTTTAGAATCTTGCCAATCATCTAATCACATTGTGGTGAATTTTGAGTTTATATTGTGTTTGTTGAGGACAATTTAAGAATTTTAAAGATAGATTAGGGCATTTATAGTGATTTATAGTGATGGAGCCATATATTTCTCAACCAGTATTGATGACTACTCACATGCTGCAGAATAGAGATGGGAGAAGGTTCATTGAAGAGCATTATGTGCCCAACCAAAGAAGTGGCGGCAGACTGTTGAGGAGGAGGAGACCTTACACCCAACGCATTTACAGGGATAAGCAATCATACCTGGACTTGTCCGATAACACGAGCATTAGAAGGCTGCACTTCCAAAAGGAGGTCATCAGTGAGATATGCCAGCTAATTAAGGGAGGTCTGCAGCTTACCAGCACCATCAGGACCGCACTGCCCATTGAGGATAAGGCTACTGCGGCACTTTCCTTCTACGCATCGGCCTCCTTTCAGGCCTCAGCTGACGACATTTGCGGTATCGCTCAGCATGCCACACATTGCTGCATTCGACAGGTGACTGAAGCCCTTTACGCACGCAGGATGGACTTTATAAACTTCCCTATGACCAGGGAGGCACAGGGTTCTTGATAATAACAAACTTCCCCAAGGTGCAGGGAGCAATAGACTGTATGCACATCGCCCTGCGAGCACCTTTACAGAATGCAAAGATTTACCGTAACCGAAAGGGATTTCATTCCCAGAGTGTACAGCTCGTTGTCAACCACAAGCAAATAATCATGGCAGTAAATTAAATTTTCCAGGGAGCATCCATGATGGGCACATCTTGCGTGAGAGCACTGTCTCTGATCTGTTTAAGAGTCAGCCACAAGGTCATGGTTGGATGCTGGGGGATAAAGGATATGGCCTTGCCGGCTGGCTCATGACCCCACTGCGTAAGCCCCAGGCAGAAGCCGAGAAGCACTACAACGAATGCCATACAACCACACGCAATATCATCAAAAAGACAATTGGAGATGCCTGGACCACTCAGGAGGCAACCTACAATACCACCCTGAGCAGGTCGCTGAGTTCATTGTGGTGTGTTGCATGTTGCATAACCTAACCATAAGGCGAGGACAACAATTGCCAGATGGGACTGCCGGTCCACCTTAGGAGAGAGCGGAGGCAGAGGAGGAAGAGGAGGAGGACGACGAGAACCTCGGGGAGGACAATCAGCCTAGTGATGAACCCATGCCCCCACTCCACCCCACCCCCGCACACACCACTGGAAAAGCCCTGTGGTAGCTACGCAGCTGCAAGGCTGTTGCGTCAGCAGCTCATAAATGAACGCTTTGCGTGAAGTTACATTGGTGACAGTTACAGTTGCGTTACATTTCATCCTTGCCTGGCCTGGCCTGGCCATTGTGTGCAACCCTTGCATTGATGTTTAACTTTGCATTATTAGAAGACACTGCACAACAATTGTAAATTTCAATAAACATTTTTAATAATTTAACAATTGATGTAAAAAAATTTAAATAAACTATAACACCCATCTCCCTCCCACCCCCAACAGTCAACAAAATGTTTCACCCAACAATAAATTTTCAATAACGAAAGCAATATAAAAACCCCCTCCCACCACTCCCAACATTCAACACATTTTTAATAACAATAAGAACAACAGTAAACAATTTTAAATAAAATAGATTAAGGCCCCCCACCATCCCTACCTTTGGCCATGCTTCCCTCCTCGACCTCTACTTCCCCCCTCATCATAACCCCCCTTTTCCACTTATGTTCCCCTTTCTAGTAATGGGGCCAAGTCGTCTTGAAGCAGAGCACCTCGAGCGCTTCTGCCGTGGGGAGGGGTGGGGGACGGCGGGGGTGGAGGGTGACGTTGGCAGATTTAATTCAGGGGGCCCAGGAGAGAACATTTTCAAAGAAACGTCTTCTGAATCAGAAGCAACTGCTTCCTCCTGACTCACATCTGTTGACGTTGTTGGTGGTACGGCAGCTTGGGATGCAGTGCTGTATCCCGAAACCATCGCGTGCCACATGGCATCAAGGGAGTCGGTCGTTCGCCGCATTGCCACAACCATCTGTCCCATGTCCTCCGAGATTCGCACAGATAGTGCGGCAATATTGCCGGTCAACCCACCAATCGCTTGCAGGAGCTCTCGACCAATGTCGACACTCGCCCTCGACAGAGACAACATGTCCTGGTTCACATCTGCCTGTCACTCGCGTGCCTACCTCGCCGACCCAACTTCTGCGGGGTCAGCCTGGGCACTGGACCATTCGGAGTGCCCTGCTGCAAGCTGCTTAGCCCCGCTACTTCATCCATTGAGGATGATGTGGCCACAGGTACTGCAGATTCCTCCTCCTCCTCGGTTGTATCTTCTTCTCCCGTGGTCAGCATGACCTGCAGCAATTGGCTGATACTCCTGGGGCCTCCCATTGTGCCTGGGGAGCCTGGGGAGCTGGAAAATATAATTGAGGTTAGTAGAAGAGAAGGGGAGACATGAGTTGTGCGTTGTGCAGGCATATGTACGAGGAGCAACACTACTGCAATAAATGTGAACAAGAGACATTACATATAATTAACATGAGAGTACAGAAGAGTACAGAAGCTGCATGGATAACATTACATCATTTATATATTATAATCAAATGGCATTAAATTACTTTAAATTATCACTGCTTTACACATTACTCACGTGGCGCAACAACGGGATCTGCACCACTACGGGTGGCAGAACAATTATGTGCCCCTACAAGGGCTGAGGCATGCTGCACCAGGTCGGTTAACTGAAAAAGATCCGCAGGCCGTCCTCCAGTCCGAATGCGCTCCGCCCAATTCTTAGATATCTTCTTCTGCAAACGTTACAAGAGTATGGCATAAGCTAATTGCCTAGGTACTATTATGGAAACGTACAGATATTGTAATCCACAATTAGTCATCGCACATGCTATTCATCGTTGACGTTATATGCTAATACAGGTTGTATGCAATTGATGCATGGTTACAACATCTAGGTTCATAGAAACATCGAAACATCGGACCCAAGTTTCCACACGATAAAAAACGGGCGCCCCTCCGAGCTGGGCGCCCGTTTTTCGCGCCTAAAACAGCGCCTAAAAAAAAACTTGCGATTCTGGAGCGTTCTGCAGCTCCTTGTCTGCCTGGTGCGGCGCCCAGGGGGCGGAGCCTACACTCGCGCCGATTTTGCAAGTGGGAGGGGGCGGGTACTATTTAAATTAGTTTTTTTCGTGCCGGCAACGCTGCGCGTACGCGTTGGAGCGTTCGCACACGCGCAGTGTGAAAAAAACATTGGCACTCGGCCATTTTTGTAGTTCTTTGTAGCTGTTTAATTTTTGAATTTTTTTTTATAAAAGCACATTGCCATCAGCACATCAGCACTTGCAGCCTTCTCACTGTCTCTTCCCCCCCCCCCCCCCCGCGGGAAGAACGGGCGCCTCCTTCCTCCCCCCGCGGGAAGAACGGGCGCCTCCTTCCCCCCCGCGGGAAAGAACAGGCGCCTCCTCCTCGCCCCCCGCCCCCGGCGGGAAGAACGGACGCCTCCTCTCCCCCCCACCACCCCGCGGGAAGAATGGGCGCCTCCTCCCTCCCCGCGGGAAAGAACGGGCGCTTCCTCTCCCCCCGCCACCCCGCGGGAAGAAAGGGCGCCTCCTCTCCCCCCCGCCCACCCCGCGGGAAGAACGGGCGCCTCCTCTCCTCCCCCCCCCCGTGGGAAAGAAAGGGCGCCTCCTACCTCCCCTGCGGGAAGAACAGGCGCCTCCTCACCCCCCCCGCGGGAAGAACAGGCGCCTCCTCACCCCCCCGCGGGAAGAACGGGCGCCTCCTTCCCCCCCGCGGGAAGAACGGGCGCCTCCTCCTCCCCCCGCGGGAAGAACGGGCGCCTCCTTCCCCCCCCCGCCACGGGAAGAACGGGCGCCTCAGGCTGACTGCAGCATTCTCCATGCCTGAAGCACTTTCACACAGGTAGGAAGATGGTTTATTTAATCTTTTCTTTGCTTATAAATGTTTATTCAGGTTGGATTTATTTGTATAATATTTGTAGAAGTATAAATAAGGATTTATTGTAGAATTTAATGACGTCCCTTCCCCCCTCCCCCCCCCCCCACCTCGTTCTGGACGCCTAATTTGTAACCTGCGCCTGATTTTTTAATGTGTAGAACAGGTTTTTTCAGTTCTACAAAAATCTTCACTTGCTCCATTCTAACTTAGTTTGGAGTACGTTTTCACTGTGGAAACTTTGAAATCAGGCGTCAGTGACCGGACACGCCCCCTTTTGAAGAAAAAATTCTGTTCCAAAGTAGAACTGTTCAACCTGACTAGAACTGCAGAAATAAAAATGTGGAGAATTGTGATTTCTAAGATAGTCCGTTCTCCACCAGTTGCTCCTAAAAATCAGGCGCAAATCATGTGGAAACTTGGGCCCATTCGGCCCTTCTAGCCTGCACCACCATTCAATGAGTTCATGGCTGAACATGCAACTTCAGTACCCGATTCCTGCTTTCTCGCCATACCCCTTGATCCCCCTAGTAGTAAGGACTTCATCTAACTCCTTTTTGAATATATTTAGTGAATTAGCCTCAACAACTTTCTGTGGTAGAGAATTCCACAGGTTCACCACTCTCTGGGTGAAGAAGTTTCTCCTCATCTCGGTCCTAAATGGCTTACCCCTTATCCTTAGACTGTGACCCCTGGTTCTGGACTTCCCCAACATTGGGAACATTCTTCCTGCATCTAACCTGTCTCAACCCATCAGAATTTTAAATGTTTCAATGAGGTCCCCTTTCATTCTTCTGAACTCCAGTGAATACAAGCCCAGTTGATCCAGTCTTTCTTGATAGGTCAATCCCGCCATCCCGGGAATCAGTCTGGTGAACCTTCGCTGCACTCCCTCAATAGCAAGAATGTCCTTCCTCAGGTAGGAGACCAAAACTGTGCACAATACTCCAGGTGTGGCCTCACCAAGGCCCTGTACAACTGTAGCAACACCTCCCTGCCCCTGTACTCAAATCCCCTCGCTATGAAGGCCAACATGCCATTTGCTTTCTTAACCGCCTGCTGTACCTGCATGCTAACCTTCAATGACTGATGTACCATGACACCCAGGTCTCGTTGCACCTCCCCTTTTCCTAATCTTTCACCATTCAGATAATAGTCTGTCTCTCTGTTTTTACCACCAAAGTGGATAACCTCACATTTATCCACATTATACTTCATCTGCCATGCATTTGCCACTCACCTAACCTATCCAAGTCGCTCTGCAGCCTCATAGCATCCTCCTCGCAACTCACACTGCCACCCAACTTAGAGTCATCCGCAAATTTGGAGATACTACATTTAATCCCCCCGTCTAAATCATTAATGTAGAGTGTAAACAGCTGGGGCCCCAGCACAGAACCTTGTGGTACCCCACTAGTCACTGCCTGCCATTCTGAAAAGTCCCCATTTACTCCTACTCTTTGCTTCCTGTCTGACAACCAGTTCTCAATCCACGTCAGCACACTACCCCCAATCCCATGTGCTTTAACTTTGCACATTAATCTCTTGTGTGGGACCTTGTTGAAAGCCTTTTGAAAGTCCAAATACACCACATCAACTGGTTCTCCCTTGTCCACGCTACTGGAAACATCCTCAAAAAATTCCAGAAGATTTGTCAAGCATGATTTCCCTTTCACAAATCCATGCTGACTTGGACCTATCATGTCACCTCTTTCCAAATGCACTGCGATCACATCCTTAATAATTGATTCCATCATTTTACCCACCACCGATGTCAGGCTGACCAGTCTATAATTCCCTGTTTTCTCTCTCCCTCCTTTTTTAAAAAGTGGGGTTACATTGGCTACCCTCCACTCGATAGGAACTGATCCAGAGTCAATGGAATGTTGGAAAATTACTGTCAATGCATCCTCTATTTCCAAGGCCACCTCCTTAAGTACTCTGGGATGCAGTCCATCAGGCCCTGGGGATTTATCGGCCTTCAATCCCATCAATTTCCCCAACACAATTTCCCGACTAATAAGGATTTCCCTCAGTTCCTCCTCCTTACTAGACCCTCTGACCCCTTTTATATCCGGAAGGTTGTTTGTGTCCTCCTTAGTGAATACCGAACCAAAGTACTTGTTCAATTGGTCTGCCATTTCTCTGTTCCCCGTTATGGCTTCCCCTGATTCTGACTGCAGGGGACCTACATTTGTCTTTACTAACCTTTTTCTCTTTACATATCTATGGAAACTTTTGCAATCCGTCTTAATGTTCCCTGCAAGCTTCTTCTCGTACTCCATTTTCCTGCCCTAATCAAACCCTTTGTCCTCCTCTGCTGAGTTCTAAATTTCTCACAGTCCCCGGGTTCGCTGCTATTTCTGGCCAATTTGTATGCCACTTCCTTGGCTTTAATACTATCCCTGATTTCCCTTGATAGCCACGGTTGAGCCACCTTCCCTTTTTTATTTTTACGCCAGGCAGGAATGTACAATTGTTGTAGTTCATCCATGCGGTCTCTAAATGTCTGCCATTGCCCATCCACAGTCAACCCCTTAAGTATCATTCGCCAATCTATCCTAGCCAGTTCACGCCTCATACCTTCAAAGTTAGCCTTCTTTAAGTTCTGGACCATGGTCTCTGAATTAACTGTTTCATTCTCCATCCTAATGCAGAATTCCACCATATTATGGTCACTCTTCCCCAAGGGGCCTCGCACAACGAGATTGTTAATTAATCCTCTCTCATTACACAACACCCAGTCTAAGATGGCCTCCCCCCTAGTTGATTCCTCGACATATTGGTCTAGAAAACCATCGCTTATGCACTCCAGGAAATCCTCCTCCACTGTATTGCTTTCAGTTTGGTTAGCCCAATCTATGTGCATATTAAAGTCACCCATTATAACTGCTGCACCTTTATTGCATGCACCCCTAATTTCCTGTTTGAGGCCCTCCCCAACATCACTACTACTGTTTGGAGGTCTGTACACAACTCCTACTAACGTTTTTTGCCCTTTGGTGTTCTGCAGCTCTACCCATATAGATTTCACATCATCCAAGCTAATGTCCTTCTTAACTATTGCATTAATCTCCTCCTTAATCAGCAATGCTACCCCACCTCCTTTTCCTTTTATTCTATCCTTCCTGAATGTTGAATACCCCTGGATGTTGAGTTCCCAGCCCTGATCATCCTGGAGCCACGTCTCTGTAATCCCAATCACATCATATTTGTTAAGATCTATTTGCACAGTTAATTAATCCACCTTATTACGGATACTCCTTGCATTAAGACACAAAGCCTTCAGGCTTTTTTTTTTAACACCCTTTGTCCTTTTAGAATTTTGCTGTACAGTGGCCCTTTTTGTTCTTTGCCTTGGGTTTCTCTTCCCTCCACTTTTCCTCATCTCCTTTCTGTCTTTTGCTTTTGTCTCCTTTTTGTTTCCCTTTGTCTCCCTGCATTGGTTCCCATCCCCCTGCCATATTAGTTTAACTCCTCCCCAACAGCACTAGCAAACACTCCCCCTAGGACATTGGTTCTGGTCCTGCCCAGGTGCAGACGGTCCAGTTTGTACTGGTCCCACCTCCCCCAGAACTGGTTCCAATGCCCCAGGAATTTGAATCCCTCCCTGCTGCACCACTGCTCAAGCCACGTATTTATCTGCGCTATCCTGCGATTCCTACTCCGACTAGCACATGACACTGGTAGCAATCCCGAGATTACTACTTTTGAGGTCCTATTTTTTAATTTAGCTCCTAGCTCCTTAAATTCGTTTCGTAGGACCTCATCCCTTTTTTTATCTATGTCGTTGGTACCAATGTGCACCACGACAACTGGCTGTTCTCCCTACCTTTTTAGAATGTCCTGCACCCGCTCCGAGACATTCTTGACCCTTGCACCAGGGAGGCAACATAACATCCTGGAGTCTCGGTTGCAGCCGCAGAAACGCCTATCTATTCCCCTCACAATTGAATCCCCTATCACTATAGCTCTCCCACTTTTTCCTGCCCTCCTGTGCAACAGAGCCAGCCATGGTGCCATGAACTTGGCTGCTGCTGCCCTCCCCTGATGAGTCATCCCCCCCAACAGTACCCAAAGCAGTGTATCTGTTTTGCAGGGGGATGACCACAGGGAACCCCTGCACTACCTTCCTTGCACTACTCTTCCTGCTGGTCTTCCATTCCCTATCTAGCTGTGGACCCTTTCCCTGCGGTACGACCAACTCGCTACACGTGCTACTCACGTCATTCTCAGCATCGTTCAGAGAAGAAATTTAATAAGATCATGGTTAGGAACTAATGCGTGACACCAATCCCCTCGCATACAATCCCCAGAAAAGGCCACATCCACGGGCTGTGCCATTCACCGCCTGAGGGAAGGTAGTTGGGTTATTGCAATCAATGGAGCTCCCTGAGCGGGGGGAAAATCAGGACCGCTGGTGAGCTCGACAATGACTGGACCTTGAGGGGAGGGGGCACCATGTCCCTGGGCTGTGCTCAGAGACCTCCGTGTGGCCGGAGCTAATGCCCCATGTGTCCTCGGGCAGACAGTGAGCCAGGGCAGCTCTCCCCCAGTCCAGACTATGTGACTGACAGCAGCTGGAAAGACTCGCATTCTGTGCAAAGATGAGCGGCCCCCTCAGCGTTCAGTCATGCCTAACCTATAAACTAACCTAACCAAAAGGAGACGGTGCCCAAGTTAAAGAATTGCTCACAGCACACAAGCAGCGATATAAGTTAATAATTCTCCTTCTAAACTAAAGTGGAAGAAATGCCGAGTATTTGCGGTCTGTCTGTTTCCAGTCATTCCTTTGGCCCCAATTTTCGATCAAAGCGTTTAAATAGTAATTAATACTATCAATTCAGTTTAAGACAGCTCAGCAAGATTAGGAATGCACATCTGCACGGAATGGTTCCTGGGACACCTGCCTTCTCAGGGTTAGAGTCCTGGGCCATGCCCTCCCAGGGTTAGAGTCCTGGGGGGCGCAGGTTCTAATCCAAATCTTAACGCGGATGCTACCCAAGATTAAGCAGCTTAATTGCAATCCGGCAGATTTACATTCTCATTAATGAGTCAGTGCATCATTACAATTGTAAATGTAATAATTTAATATTTCCTCTTGCAGATGCCACCAGGCTGTTCCAGTATTTGCGGCACTGGTTTGGCTCTCTCACATTGTGGGCTGCCGAAGTTACCACTTCGGCGAGGCCCACCCATATTCGCTGATAAATCCCGGGTGGGGGGGAGGTTTGCCACGCCCACCCCGGGTTAATTGGCCCCACCAAGTCTCCACCTCGTGGACCAGAGCTTCGTTGGCTTCATCAGAAAAGGCTTTTGCCCTCCTCCTCCTACAATCTCCGCAACACTCTCTCTTGATTCTTCATGTTCCATCTCCATTGCCTCGACACAACCTTCCTTCTCACTCTCCCTCCCTGATGACCCCTAACCTCCAGAAGTTCGGGAAAAGTTCTTTCCTAGAAAGAAAACGCGCATGTGCAGAATGGCCGTTGCTATGGACGCCGGCCTTGCATGACTGAATACATCGCCATTGCCCATTTCACAATGCTAAGGCTATCACCCAAATTAAAAAGGCAAAACTAGCGTTTTTTAAAGTGGCCGATATTCCGCCGATCCTGAAAAATAAAACAACCACTAACCAGAAATATTGCCTGTTTTGGGGCGAGAGCAATAGCGATAATAATGGAAAGTCTAGCCCTCTGGGATGATTGGGTAAGGAGAAGTTACTTACATAACTGTACTTCTAGGAAGCTTTGAAAATACAGAAGATCCATTTCTGATTAACGATAGTTCTACCTAAAATGGATGCTGGCTCCCTGTTTCTCCTTGTTTCTCTTTCTGCCTGTCTGTGTCCAAACGTAAAATGCCACCTAATGGCAGGAAAGCCGTAAGACAGCATACGGTGGCCACAAGCTGTCAAAAGCTCCAACCATTATACTCCCCATATAAAAATAACAAGGATTGTAAGTTTTACTAGTTGGTGTTCAGTTCCTCTTAGTTCGTGGGATGGCTTCGAGGCGGGCGTCGTCTGTATGAGTACGAGTTCAGTCTCAGGTAGCTACAACATGTGTCATCGCTGCAGACCATACCATCCA
Organism: Pristiophorus japonicus; assembly: GCF_044704955.1. NCBI lineage: Eukaryota > Metazoa > Chordata > Chondrichthyes > Pristiophoridae > Pristiophorus > Pristiophorus japonicus. The sequence goes on along the minus strand of NC_091988.1, from coordinate 152,267,295 downwards.
CCTTATGTACCCTTCCGTCATTGGTGGGCTAGGACTTAGTGATGTGTGCGAATGGCCAGTCGTTCCGGGGAAGTTCTTTCTGCAGGAGAACCACATCCCCAACAGAGGTGTCCAGCTTTGTCTCATCCGTCTTGTGTCGAAGGCTGCTGGCTCTGCCAGTATTTCTTCCGCTGTTGAATCCGGAGTTGATCTGCAGGTATTGGGCCCGTCGCCCTTGTCCATGCAGATCCTGTTGCCCACGTTGCCAGCTGGTGCCTGGAGGGACTGAGTTTTTGGAGCCACGAGCATGGCAGGAGTGAGTGCCTGAGGTTCATTGTTGACGAGTTGAGGGAACTCCAAGTTTCCCTCCGAGTTGAGGTGAGCACTTTCTGTCACGCACTTAACATACTGTTTGTGTCGGATGGACATGGCCTTCAGTGGCTGAGGGATAGTATGGTTGATGGAGGCATGGACTTTCTCATTTGCCCCGCTTGGGCCAACCTCTCTGGAGACTGTCCAGCCTAGGTCAGTACGCTGTGCCCATGGTGTTCCTCAGAAGAGCTGGGCTTGTGATTCTTCCTGTCCTCTCTGAGGTTGGCTGACAGACCTGGCTTAATGTGTAAAGGTTGAGATCGCTGTGCTGTCTTCCTTTGTTTTTCAGGAATTTAGCCAGCACGGCATAAGGAAGGTAGCTGCCATTATCTGTCATATGTTCTGGTATGTGCTTCCTCCATGCATTGCATAAGTAGTCAGGGAGTTTTTCGAGTGTCGGATGAAGATAGTGGGGGTAGTTAAGCAGCCCCAAGTCGGGCAAGTCGTCCATCTGTGCTGCGATGTCCGTGCACAATATGGCAAGTTCGAGAAGTTTGTGGCCTTCGTCTGCCTTGAACTTCGGAAAGCAGTTGAGCTTTTGAAGGACGGATGTTGTAATCCTCATCTTGTTACCAAAACTATCGTCTAGTTCCATCCACGCTTCCTGATAGGCCATTTCATGTTCCGAAACCTGTCTCTGTCCCTGTCTCCCAATTCCTTGACCTTCCCCTTTGTGAACTTGGCAAGAAAGGTAAGCTTCTGCATGGCTAGGGTGGTGGCCTGGTCTACCATGGCTTCGAATGTGTAGCCCCATGGCTGAAACATGATAGGGTCCCTATCATAGACATCGGGATCGTGTATAGGCTGGCGCTGACGAGCGAGAGTGTCGGAAATGTCCTTTGTCAGGTTGAGGAATGGCTCCCTCCTGTTGGTTGCCAGCTTGAGAAGACAGGGGCTCGAGTAATTCGGTGCTACACTGCTGGCTGGTGGGACAGCTCTTCATTCTGTTCCGGATTGCTTAAAGATCGGGACCGCTGTCCGAAGTCCAAATACAGGGGCAGACCTAACTGACCTGTCTACGAGGTGCAAAATTGCGAGGCATGGTCGTTTGAGGTCTGTTCTGGTGAGGTTCTGGCCCAAGGCCTCCGTGCCTCTTGTTCGGCTCACTGCATCTCCTCTACCCTTGCTTGCTGTACAGCGGTGGTTTTCCTGGCTTGAAGTATAGGTTGAGCGTCTGAAATCTGGAAACCTCAGGACTAAGGCCATTCCGGATTCCGGATTTTGGAACGTCTTTGGCTGGGCCGAGGTAGGTGGGGTCGGGCAGCCAAGGTAAGGGGGCGAGGTCGGCTTGCCGAGGTAAGGGGAAGAGGGAGAGGGTGGTGGGAGGCCGGGGCCAGGGCGATGTCGGGCCGGGGCGATGTCGGGTTGCCAAGGGTCGAAGCAAGATAGGGTCGGGGCGAGGTCGGGGCGCTGAGGGCCGGAGTGAGGTCGGGCCGGGGCGAAGTTGGCCTGCCAAGGCAGGGGGAATCCGGATTTTGGAACATTTTCCAGTTTCCGGATGACCCCTCCACGGATTGGCCCGGTGTCTGGATTCCAGAACATTCCGAATTTTGGAACACTGGATTTCGGACGCTCAACGTGTATCTGGAGATCTGCCTTGGCCTTCGCTCCTGCTGCTTTCAATTCGGCCGTTTGTCTCATTATTACCTCCTCAAAGTCTGCGTTCTTGGCAGCAGCGGCGGCGTCAGCTCGAGCATTGATCAAGGTTGTCCGACTTGAGGACAATGTTCTTGAGCTCCCTGTTGAATGTCCCGACCATCTGCTGATGCTCAACCTCATGTTCGAGCGTGATTCTAGGGCCACGGGATGGAGCAGTTCTGTCATGTGGGCGATGGCGCTGTTCACGAGGTGACAGTTCTCTAGGAAGATCGATTCAGTTTGTTGAGCATCTTCCTTGAATGCTCCCATTTTATCTTGTGCAAAGCACAGACCATAGCTCCTCGTACGTCTAGAGTGCCGAGCGAGCCTCGGCCATGGCTGTTTGAAGAGTGTTCTCATCGCCTGGGGCATCTTGTAGTTCTTCAAGAATTGGTTCGGTTCTCCGCCAGTGACAATGTAATTTCTTTATTCTTGCTTCTACCTCATTGCTGAGGACTTTTAGAGTAGGGTACCTCTCTCTCTGTGATCGACTCGGAGGGTCTGGCTCACGGAGAGCGATCTCCTTGAGCACGAAGTGTAGAGTTTCCTTGTGGATGGTGTTTGCGCTATCGGGAGTGCCTGACATGATGATCTTCTACCTCGTGACCTGGGCAATTACTCAGGATCATTCTTAAGTTCTATTTCACAGTTATTTTTACTGCTTCTGTCAGAGTGAGCAATAACTGATTCTCCAGCTAGCTTTAACACTACAACAAGAAATATGACTAAAGGGCAGAGCTTCAGAATCCAATCCTTTAATAAATGTATTTTAAAACAGTTAACAAAGAATAAAGACAGATCTAGAATTCTTGTAAGACAACAGTAACAATCAAATAAAAACAGTAATAAAGAGAAGTTACTTACCGCTTACCGTATATCAAAGATAAAATGCAATAATTCCAGACGGTTGGATAAGGAGAAGTTACTTCCATAATTACTTCTAGGAAGGTTCGCAAATACAGAAGATCCATTTCTGATTAACAAAAGTTACATATAGTTCTAGCTAAAATGGATACTGGCTCCCTGCTTCTCTTTGTTTCTCTTTCTGCCTGTCTGTTTCCAATCGGAAATGCCAACTAGTGGAAGAAAAACGGTAAGACAGCATATGGTGGCCACAAGATGTCAAAAAGTTCCAAACATTACAAATATCCTGGGATGAGAGGATTATCCAATGAGGAGAGATTGAGTAGAATGGGCCTATATTCTCTGGAGTTTAGAAGAGTGAAAGGTGATCTCATTGAAAAGATTCAGGGCTAGATTCTGCACTTTTGTGCAGATCGCCCAAAAATGGGCATTATTTCTGGTGTGGGTGGTAAAAATGGGGTTTCAGATGGCCGGCTTGTTGCCCATTTTCAAAGCCCCTATTCTCCATTTTAAAAAATTGGCATTACCGCGAGCGATCTGAAATGGGCATTAGCATTAAATCTCTCCGACCTTCTGTGGTAAAGTATCGCCGTCCTTAGTAACGCTATGGTAACGCTCGTTTCCCGCGATTCAAGAGGTCAGGGGTGATCATTATATGAGCACAAGAGGAGACAGAGACAGAGGGAGCAGAGAGGGACTGAAAGAGTGTGTGGGTGTGGTGTGTGCTTGTTTGGCTGTTGTGGGAGGCATGAGGGAGATTCACCAGCAGTCTGCATCCCAGAGTACTTAAGGAAGTGGCCCTAGAAATAGTGGATGCATTGCTGATCATTTTCCAACAGTCTATCGACTCTGGATCAGTTCCGATGGACTGGAGGGTAGCTAATGTAACACCACCTTTTAAGAAAGGAGGGAAGAGAGAAAAAGAGTAATTATAGAATGGTTAGCCTGACATCAGTAATGGGGAAAATGTTGGAACCAATCATAAAAGATGAAAAAGCATCGCATTTGGAAAGCAGTGAAAGGATCGGTCCAAGTCAGCATGGATTTATGAAAGGGAAATCATGCTTGACAAATCTTCTAGAATTTTTTGAAGATGTAACTAGTAGAGTGAACAGGGGAGAACCAGTGGATGTGGTGTATTTGGACTTTCAAAAGGCTTTTGACAAAGTCCCACACAAGAGATTGGTGTGCAAAATTAAAGCACATGGTTTTGGGGGTAAAGTACTGACGTGGATAGAGAACTGGTTGGCAGACAGGAAGCAGAGAGTCGGGATGAACGGGTCCTTTTCAGAATGGCAGGCAGTGATGAGTGGGGTGTCGCAGGGCTCAGTGCTGGGACCCCAGCTATTTACAATATATATTAATGATTTAAAAGAAGGAATAAATGTATATCTCCAAGTTTGCAGATGACATTAAGCTGGGTGGAGATGCGAACTTTGAGGAGGACACTAAGAGGTTGCAGGGTGACTTGGACAGGTTAGGTGAGTGGGCAAACACATGGCAGATGCGGTATAATGTGGATAAATGTGAGGTTATCTACTTTGATGGCAAAAACACGAAGGCAGAATATTATCTGAATGGCAGCAGATTAGGAAAAGGGGAGGTGCAGCGAGACCTGGGTGTCATGGTACATCAGTCATTGAAAGTTGGCATGCAGGTACAGCAAGCGGTGAAGAAGGCAAATGGTATGTTGGCCTTCATAGCTAGGGGATTTGAGTACTGGAGCAGGGAGGTCTTACTGCAGTTGTACAGGGCCTTGGTGAGGCCTCACCTGGAATATTGTGTTCAGTTTTGGTCTCCTAATCTGAGGAAGGATGTTCTTGCTATTGAGGGAGTGTAACGAAGGTTCACCAGACTGATTCCCGGGATTGCAGGACTGATATATGAGGAGAGACTGGATCGACTGGGCCTGTATGCACTGAAGTTTAGAAAGATGAAAGGGGATCTCATAGAAACATATAAAATTCTATCGGGACTGAACAGGTTAGATGCAGGAAGAATGTTCCTGATGTTGGGGAAGTCCAGAACCAGGGGACATAGTCTAAGGAGAAGGGGTAAGCCATTTAGAACTGAGATTAGGAGAAACTTCTTCACTCAGAGAGTTGCTAACCTGTGGAATTCCCTACCGCAGAGAGATATTGATGCCATTTCATTGGATATATTGTAGAGGGAGTTAGATATGGCCCTTACGGCTAAAAGGATCAAGGAGTATGGAGAGAAAGCAAGAAAGGGGTACTAGAAACATATAAACATATAAACATAGAAAATAGGTGCAGGAGTAGGCCATTTGGCCCTTCGAGCCTGCAACACCATTCAATAAGATCATGGCTGATCATTCCCTTAGTACCCCTTTCCTGCTTTCTCTCCATACCCCTTGATCCCTTTAGCCTTAATGGCCACATCTAACTCCCTCTAGAATATATCCAATGAAATAGCATCAACATCTCTCTGCGGCAGGGAATTCCACAGGTTAACAACTCTCTGAGTGAAGAAGTTTCTCCTCATCTCAGTCCGAAATGGCTTACCCCTTATCCTAAGACTGCATCCCCTGGTTCTGGACTTCCCCAACATTGGGAACATTCTTCCTGCATCTAACCTGTTCAGTTCAGAATTTTATATGTTTCTATGAGATTCCCTCTCATCCTTCTAAACTCCAGTGTATAAAGGCCCAGTTGATCCAGTCTCTCCTCATATGTCAGTCCCACCAACCCTGGAATCAGTCCGGTGAACCTTCGCTACACTCCCTCAATGGCAAGAACATCCTTCCTCAGATTAGGAGAGCAAAACTGAACACAATATTTCAGGTGAGGCCTCACCAAGGCCCTGTTCAACTGCAGTAAGACCACCCTGTTCCTATACTTAAATCCCCAAGCTATGAAGGCCAACATGCCATTTGCCTTCTTCACTGCCTGCTGTACCTGCATGCCAACCTTCAATGACTGATGAACCATGACACCCAGGTCTCGTTGCACCTCCTCTTTTCCTAATCTGTCGCCATTCAGATAATATTCTGCCATCATGTTTTTGCCCCCAAAGTAGATAACCTCACATTTTCCACATTATACTGCATCTGCCTTGTGTTTGCCCACTAACCTAACCTGTCCAAATCACCCTGCAGCCTCTTAGCATCCTCCTCACTGCTCCCACTGCCACCTAGTTTAGTGTCATCTGCAAACTTGGAGATGTTACACTCAATTCCTTCATCCAAATCATTAATGTATATGGTAAAGAGCTGGGGTCCCAGCACCGAGCCCTACGGCACTCCACTAGTCACTGCCTCCCATTCCGAAAAGGACGCGTTTATCCCGACTCTCTGCTTCTTGTCTGCCAACCAATTCTCTATCCACGCCAGTACATTACCCCGAATACCATGTGCTTTAATTTTGCACACCAATCTCTTATGTGGGACTTTGTCAAAGGCCTTTTGAAAGTCCAAATACATCACATCCACTGGTTCTCCCTTGTCTATTCTGCTAGTTACATCCTCAAAATTTCCAGAAGATTTGTCAAGCATGATTTTCATTTCATAAATCCATGTTGACATGGACCGATCCTGTCACTGCTTTCCAAATGCGTTGCTATTTCATCCTTAATAATAGATTCCAAAATTTTCCCCACTACTGATGTCGGTCTATCATTAACCGTTTTCTCTCTCCCTCCCTTTTTAAAAAGAGGCGTTACATTAGCTACCCTCCAGTCCCTAGCAACTGATCCACAGTCGAAAGACTGTTGGAAAATGATCACCAATGCATTCTAGGGGCACTTCCTTAAGTACTCTGGGATGCAGACCATCAGGCCCTGGGGATTTATCGGCCTTCAATCCCACCAATTTCCCCAACACAATTTCCTGCCGAATAAGGATATCCTTCAGTTCGTCCTTCTCACTAGACCCTCGGTCCCCTAGTATTTCTGGAAGGTTATTTGTTTCCCTGACGACTACATCTGCGGGAAGTGTATTCGCCTCCAGCTCCTGACGGACCGCGTTGCGGAGTTGGAGCTGAGGGTGGATTCACTCTGGAGCATCCACGATGCTGAGAATGACGTGAGTAGCACGTGTAGCGAGTTGGTCTTATCGCAGGTGAAGGGTCCACAGCCAGATAGGGAATGGAAGACCAGCAGGAAGAGCAGTGCAAGGAAGGTAGTGCAGGGGTCCCCTGCGGTCATCCCCTTGCAAAACAGATAAACCGTTTTGAGTACTGTTGAGGGGGATGACTCATCAGGGGAGGGTAGCAGCAGCCAAGTTCATGGCACCGTGGCTGGCTCTGCTGCACAGGAGGGCAGGAAAAAGAGTGGGAGAGCGATAGTGATAGGGGATTCAATTGTGAGGGGAATAGATAGGCGTTTCTGCGGCCGCAACCGAAACTCCAGGATGGTATGTTGCCTCCCTGGTACAAGGGTCAAGGATGTCTCTGAGCGGGTGCAGGACAATCTAAAAAGGGAGGGAGAACAGCCAGTTGTCGTGGTGCACATTGGTACCTTCGACATAGATAAAAAAAGGGATGAGGTCCGACAAAACGAATTTAAGGAGCTAGGAACTAAATTAAAAAGTAGGACCTCAAAAGTAGTAATCTCGAGATTGCTACCAGTGCCATGTGCTAGTCAGAGTAGGAATCGTAGGATAGCGCAGATGAATACGTGGCTTGAGCAGTGGTGCAACAGGGAGGGATTCAAATTCCTGGGGCATTGGAAACAGTTCTGGGGGAGGTGGGACCAGTATAAACCGGACGGTCTGCATCTGGGCAGGACCAGAACCAATGTCCTAGGGGGAGTGTTTGCTAGTGCTGTTGGGGAGGAGTTAAACTAATATGGCAGGGGGATGGGAACCATTGCAGGGAGACAGAGGGAAACAAAAAGGAGACAAAAGCAAAAGACAGAAAGGAGATGAGGAAAAGTGGAGGGCAGAGAAACCCAAAGCAAAGAACAAAAAGGGCCACTGTACAACAAAATTCTAAAAGGACGAAGGGTGTTAAAAAAACAAGCCTGAAGGCTTTGTTCTGCAGCTCTACCCATATAGATTCCACATCATCCAAGCTAATGTCCTTCCTAACTATTGCATTAATGTCCTCTTAGTATCCGTAATAAGGTGGCTGAATTAACTGTGCAAATAGATGTTAACAAATATGATGTGATTGGGATTACAGAGACGTGGCTCCAGGATGATCAGGGCTGGGAACTCAACATCCAGGGGTATTCAACATTCAGGAGGGATAGAATAAAAGGAAAAGGAGGTGGGATAGCATTGCTGGTTAAAGAGGACATTAATGCAATAGTTAGGAAGGACATTAGCTTGGGTGATGTGGAATCTATATGGGTAGAGCTGCAGAACACAAAAGGGCAAAAACCGTTTGTGGGAGTTGTGTACAGACCTCCAAATAGTAGTAGTAATGTTGGGGAGGGCCTCAAACAGGAAATTAGGGGTGCATGCAATAAAGGTGCAGCAGTTATAATGGGTGACTTTAATATGCACATAGATTGGGCTAACCAAACTGGAAGCAATACGGTAGAGGAGGATTTCCTGGAGTGCATAAGGGATGGTTTTCTAGACCAATATGTCGAGGAACCAACTAGGTGGGAGGCCATCTTAGATTGGGTGTTGTGTAATGAGAGAGGAGTAATTAGCAATCTCATTGTCCGAGGCCCCTTGGGGAAGAGTGACCATAATATGGTGGAATTCTGCATTAGGATGGAGAATGAAACAGTTAATTCAGAGACCATGGTCAAGAACTTAAAGAAGGGTAACTTTGAAGGTATGAGGCGTGAATTGGCTCGGATAGATTGACGAATGATACTTAAGGGGTTGACTGTGGATGGGTAATGGCAGACATTTAGAGACCGCATGGGTGAACTACAACAATTGTACATTCCTGTCTGGCGAAAAATAAAAAAGGGAAGGTGGCTCAACCGTGGCTATCAAGGGAAATCAGGGATAGTATTAAAGCCAAGGAAGTGGCATACAAATTGGCCAGAAATAGCAACGAGCCTGGGGACTGGGAGAAATTTAGAACTCAGCAGAGAGGACAAAGGATTTGATTAGGGCAGGGAAAATGGAGTAAGAGAAGAAGCTTGCAGGGAACATTAAGACGGATTGCAATAGTTTCTATAGATATGTAAAGAGAAAAAGGTTAGTAAAGACAAACTGTAGTCAGAATCAGGGGAAGTCATAACTGGGAACAAAGAAATGGCAGACCAATTGAACAAGTACTTTGGTTCGGTATTCACTAAGGAGGACACAAACAACCTTCCGGATATAAAAGGGTCAGAGGGTCGAGTCAGGAGGAGGAACTGAGGGAAATCCTTATTAGTCTGGAAATTGTGTTGGGGACATTGATGGGATTGAAGGCCGATAAATCCCCAGGGCCTGATGGACTGCATCCCAGAGTTATTAAGGAGGTGGCCTTGGAAATAGCGGATGCATTGACAGTCATTTTCAACATTCCATTGACTCTGGATCAGTTCCTATCGAGTGGAGGGTAGCAAATGTAACCCCACTTTTTAAAAAAGGAGGGAGAGAGAAAACAGGGAAATATAGACCGGTCAGCCTGACCTCAGTAGTGGGTAAAATGATGGAATCAATTATTAAGGATGTCATAGCAGTGCATTTGGAAAGAGGTGACATGATAGGTCCAAGTCAGCATGGATTTGTGAAAGGGAAATCATGCTTGACAAATCTTCTGGAATTTTTTGAGGATGTTTCCAGTCGAGTGGACAAGGGAGAACCAGTTGATGTGGTATATTTGGACTTTCAGAAGGCTTTCGACAAGGTCCCACACAAGAGATTAATGTGCAAAGTTAAAGCACATGGGATTGGGGGTTGTGTGCTGACGTGGATTGAGAACTGGTTGTCAGACAGGAAGCAAAGAGTAGGAGTAAATGGGTACTTTTCAGAATGGCAGGCAGTGACTAGTGGGGTACCGCAAGGTTCTGTGCTGGGGCCTCAGCTGTTTACACTGTACATTCATGATTTAGACGAGGGGATTAAATGTAGTATCTCCAAATTTGCAGATGACACTAAGTTGGGTGGCTGTCTGAGCTGCGAGGTGGATGCTATGAGGCTGCAGAGCGACTTGGATAGGTTAGGTGAGTGGGCAAATGCATGGCAGATGAAGTATAATGTGGATAAATGTGAGGTTATCCACTTTGGTGGTAAAAACAGAGAGACAGACTATTATCTGAATGGTGACAGATTAGGAAAAGGAGAGGTGCAACGAGATCTGGGTGTCATGGTACATCAGTCATTGAAGGTTGGCATGCAGGTACAGCAGGCGGTTAAGAAAGCAAATGGCATGTTGGCCTTCATAGCGAGGGGATTTGAGTACAGGGGCAGGGAGGTGTTGCTACAGTTGTACAGGGCCTTGGTGAGGCCACACCTGGAGTATTGTGTACAGTTTTGGTCTCCTAACCTGAGGAAGGACATTCTTGCTATTGAGGGAGTGCAGCGAAGGTTCACCAGACTGATTCCCGGGATGGTGGGACTGACCTATCAAGAAAGACTGGATCAACTGGGCTTGTATTCACTGGAGTTCAGAAGAATGAGAGGGGACCTCATAGAAACGTTTAAAATTCTGACGGGTTTCGACAGGTTGGATGCAGGAAGAATGTTCCCAATGTTGGGGAAGTCCAGAACCAGGGGTCACAGTCTAAGGATAAGTGGTAAGCCATTTAGGACCGAGATGAGGAGAAACTTCTTCACCCAGAGAGTGGTGAACCTGTGGAATTCTCTACCACAGAAAGTAGTTGAGGCCAATTCACTAAATATATTCAAAAGGGCGTTAGATGAAGTCCTTACTACTAGAGGGATCAAAGGGTATGGTGAGAAAGCAGGAATGGGATACTGAATTTGCATGTTCAGCCATGAACTCATTGAATGGCGATGCAGGCTAGAAGGGCTGGCCTACTCCTGCACCTAGTTTCTAAGTTTCTATGTTTCTATGTGTCTTCCTTCGTGAAGACAGAACCAAAGTATTTGTTCAATTGGTCTGCCATTTCTTTGTTCCCCATTATAAATTCACCTGAGTCCGACTGCAAGGGACCTACATTTGTCTTCACTAATCTTTTTCTCTTCACATATCTAAAGAAGCTTTCGCAGTCAGTTTTTATGTTCCCGGGAAGCTTCCTCTCCTGCTCTATTTTCCCCCTCCTAATTAAACCCTTTGTCCTCCTCTGCTGTATTCTAAATTTCTCCCAGTCCTCAGGTTTGCTGCTTTTTCTTGCCAATTTGTATGCCTCTTCCTTGGATCTAACACTATCGTTAATTTCCCTTGTTAGCCACGGTTGAGCCACCTTCCCCGTTTTATTTTTACTCCAGACAGGGATGTACAATTGTTGAAGTACATCCATGTGATCTATAAATAAGTTGAATGATTAACCATGATCTTACTAAATGGTGGTGCAGGCTCGAAGTGCCGAATGGCCTACTCCTGCACCTATTTTCTATGTTTCTATGTTTCTAAAAAGCCTACTAAGCACCAAGATCATAGTTGGCACCGAGTTTTTGTCCAACAAATAATAGATAACATCGAAAGGATGGAAGAGGCCCTGGAACTATTAGCCAGGAACACTGGTGGCAGAGGGCTCCCAGTGGTCCCGGAGCGTGGCACTGCAACCCAAGGTGCCGCACCCCCATTGCCAATGACACGAGAGCCAGGAGGAACATCTTGCTTCTGGCTCGGAGCCCCGTCCTCTCCCGTATCTGTCCAAGCAGCGGTTCTGCCGTCATCCCCACCAATGAAGCATCGCCTGAGGAGCTCGTTGGCCAGGCGGCTGGAGACAGGAAGGGAAGGGGAAAAGGTAGAGGTGGGTAGGAGAAGCAGGGGGGAGGCGGGGTGCGAAGTGTTGTCTGGGGCATATTTTTAGGTTGCTGCTGCTATTTTGTTGGGAAGGTTGAGGCAAGGGGCTAGGGGGCTACCTTGTTGGTTTTCATTTGTGTTCTGTTTTGCGGGAAATGGGTCCATTTTAATGATGCAAATATGATAAATTTGTTATGGACTGGGGGTGGGGTGGGGTGGGGTGTTTTTTTATAGATATACTTATGATTTCAGGGAAATGGTCGGATTAAATGTTTTTTATTTAACATAATCTTGTTGTGCATTGGCTCAGATAACTGCACCATTACACACCGGTGATTCCTTAACATGAAAGGGTATAATTACGCTTAACCTGAATCAACTTAAAGTTTAACTGTCTCCAAGGTGATGCACCCCATTGATGTATGACCTGCACATCCAGCAGTGTGTCAGCCTTGTAAATAACACCAACGTTCTTTCAAGCAAATGAGCTGTTGACGTAAGAGTTTTGCAGCTATGATGCCACCACGGGCCCTTTCCTGCGGTATAAAGGGGTGGCAGGGGCATGGTTTCAGCATCAGCCTGATTTTCTGGCCCGATGTCATCATCCACCTCCTCGTCCTCCTCTTCCTCTCTCTCCTGTGGTGGACCGTCAGACCCTTCTGCCAATTCTTGTCCCCTCCTAATAGCCAAGTTGTGCAGCATGCAGCACACCACCACAAATTGAGTTACCTGCTCAGGGTGATATTGGAGCTCACCTCCTGAGTGTTTCAGGCATTTAAAGCGCTGGTTAAGCACTCCAATGGTTTTCTCGACAATATTGCGAGTGGATTTGTGGCTCTCATTGTATCGCTTCTCGGCTTCGGTGTAGGTGTCACACAGTGGGGTCATCAGCCAGGTGGCGAGGCTATATCTATTGTGTTCCGAACACAGATGAGGCTGCACACAGGGAGGTTAAAGTAACAGTGACCTCAGTCTTTAATAAGACACTCCAGAATGAGGAACAGGCCTTCGGGGCCGTCTTATATACAATGCTCCCAAGGGATGCTGGGATCTCTTGGGACTTCAGGGTATGAGCTCCCTGGTGGCAGAACGTGGGAGTGCATGCTTTACAGATACACAACATCACTCTCCCTCCAAAGTCAAAGTGATAACTATTTACAAGATGAGGCGGTCGGGAGCCTTTCTTTCCCTGGTGGATCGCCTCGGTACAAATGTCTATTCTGGTGTGTTGGCTGTGCCCTTGCTCGGCTGACGTGTTGTTGGCCCTGCAGGGCTGCTAGGTGAGCCTGGCCTTGCTTGGCTGTTGGGCGTAATGGGTTCGATTTCCTGGTCCGGCGTGGTGTCGTTGATCCTTTGGGTGTGTGTTGTGGGCTCGAAAAAGGTGCTGTCTGCTGTGGGTTGTTCAGGGCAGTCTGTGAACCGCAACCTTGTTTGGTCCAGGTGCTTTATGCAAATTTGTCTATTGTCTAGTTTGACGACAAACACCCTATTCCTTTCTTTAGCTATCATCGTGCCCGCGATCCACTTGGGACCATGTCCATAGTTTAGCACATAAACAGGGTCATTCAGATCCATTTCCCGTGATACAGTGATGCGATCATCGTTTACATTTTGTTGCTGCCGTCTGCTCTCTACCTGATCATGCAGGTTGGGGTGAACCAGCGAGAGTCTGGTTTGAAGTGTCCTTTTCATGAGTAGCTCAGCCGAGGGCACCCCTGTGAGCGAGTGGGGTCTCGTGCGGTAGCTGAGCAGTACCACAGGGCAGGCGGATTTTGAGTGAGCCTTCTGTGACTCTTTTAAGGCTCTGTTTGATAGTTTGTACTGCCCGCTCTGCCTGCCCATTGGAGGCTGGTTTAAACGGGGCCGAGGTGACATGTTTGATCCCATTGCGGGTCATGAATTCTTTAAATTCGGCACTGGTGAAAAATGGCCCATTGTCACTGACCAGTATGTCAGGCAGGCCGTGGGTAGCAAACATGGCCCTCAGGCTTTCAATGGTGGCGGTGGCGGTACTTCCCGACATTATTTCACATTCAATCCATTTTGAAAAAGCATCCACCACCACCAGGAACATTTTACCGAGAAATGGGCCCGCATAGTCAACATGGATCCTCGACCATGGTCTGGAGGGCCAGGACCACAAACTTAGTGGTGCCTCTCTGGGCGTGTTGCTCAACTGAGCACATATGCTGCATTGCCGTACACAGGACTCGAAGTCAGAGTCGATACCGGGCCACTACACGTGGGATCTGGCTATCGCTTTCATCATTACTATATCCGGGTGTGTGCTGTGGAGATCCGAGATGAACGTCTCCCTGCCCTTTTTTGGTCGCACTGCGCGGTTACCCCACAACAGGCAGTCTGCCTGAATGGACAGCTCATTCTTTCGCCACTGGAATGGCTTGATTGGCTCTTACATTTCAACGGGGATGCTGGCCCAACTCCCATGCAGTACTAAGCTTTTTACAAGGGACAGCAGAGGATCTTGGCTGGTCCAAGTCCTAATCTGGCGGGCCATGACAGGTGATTTATCATTTTCAAACGCTTCCATGACCATCAACAAGTCTGTGGGCTGCGCCACCAGCAACAAGTTTGCAGGCTGCGCCATTTCCACCCCCGTGGTGGGCAATGGTAGCCGATTGAGAGCATCCGCACAGTTCTCTGTGCCTGGCCTGTGGCGGATGGTATAGTTATACGCTGATAGCGCGAGTGCCCACCTTTGCATGCGGGCTGAGGCATGAGTATTTATCCCTTTGTTTTCAGCGAACAGGGATGTGAGGGGCTTGTGATCGGTTTCCAGCTCAAATTTGAGGCCAAACAGGTACTGATGCATTTTCTTTACCCCGAACACACACGCTAATGCCTCTTTCTCAATCATGCTGTAGGCTTTCTCGGCCTTAGACAAGCTCCTGGAAGCATAGGCGACAGGTTGCAACTTCCCCGCAACAATAGCTTGTTGTAACACACACCCGACTCCATACGATGCGCGTCACATGCTAGCACAAGTCTTTTACATGGGTTATACAATACAAGCAGCTTGTTGGAGCATAAAATGTTTCTGGCTTTCCCAAAAGCAATTACTTGCTTTTTTTCCCCATACCCAGTTCTCACCTTTGCGCAATAACATATGTAGGGGCTCTAAGAGGGTGCTTAACCCCAGTATAAAGTTACCAAAATAGTTGAGGAGTCCCAGGAACGACCGCAGCTCCGTGCTGATCTGTGGCCTGGGCTCGTTCTTGATAGCCTCTGTCTTGGCGTCTGTGGGCCGAATGCTGTCCGCCGCGATCTTTCTCCCCAAAAACTCGACTTCTGTTGCCATGAAGGCGCATTTCGACCTCTTCAGCCGGAGCCCTTCGCGATCCATTCACTGGAGGACCTCCTCCAGGTATTGTAGGTGCTCGGTGGTGTCCCGAATTGTGACCAATATGTCGTGCTGAAAGACCACCATGTGTGGTACTGACTTGAGTAGGCTTTCCATGTTTCTCTGGAAGATCACTGCAGCCGACCAAATTCCAAACGGGCATCTGTTGTTAATGAACAGTCCCTCGTGCGTGTTGATGCAGGTGAGGCCCTTCGAAGACTCCTCCAGCTCTTGCGTCATGTAGACCGAAGTCAGGTCGAGCTTGGTGAACGTGTGGCCTCCTGCCAGCATCACAAATAGGTCGTCTGCCTTAGGTAGCGGGTATTGGTCCTGTAGTGAGAAACGATTAATAGTTACTTTATAATCGCCACAAATCCTGACCATGCCATCACTTTTGAGTACTGGAACAATCGGGCTCTCCTACTTGCTGAATTCCACTGGGGAGATGATGCCCTCGTGTTGCAGCCTGTCCAGCTCAATTTCCACTCTCTCCCTCATCATGTGAGGTCCCGCGCGCGCCTTGTGGTGAATGGGTCGTGCCTCTGGGACCAAGTGGATCCATACCTTCGCCCTGGAAAAGTTTCCAATGCCTGGCTCAAAAAGGGAAGGAAATTTTTTATGAACCTGGGTACATGAGGCCTCATCGACATGTGATAACGATCGGATGTCATCCTAGTTCCAGCGGATTTTGCTCAGCCAGCTCCTTCCAAGCAGTATGGGGCCATTGTCCGGGACAATCCAGAGTGGCAGTTCGAGCACCGTGCCCTCATAGGTGGCCTTGACCATGGCGCTGCCCAGGACAGTGATAAGCTCTTTGGTGTATGTTCTCAGTTTCCTGTTATTTGGGCTCAGGGCTGGTCTGAATGCCTTGTTGCACCACAGTCTCTCAAACATCTTTTTACTCATGATGGATTGGCTAGCACCAGTGTCCAGTTCCATGGCTATGGGTAAGTCATTCAATTTTACGTTTAGCTTTATAGGTGGACATTTTGTAGAAAGTGTGTGCACCGTGTACTTCAGCATCTGCCTCCTCTGTCTGAGTCTCGAAATTACTTTGATCCACCATGGACCGATCTTCCTCTGTCACGTGGTGGTTAGCAGGTTTTGCAGAGCTTGCAGCTCATTGGAGGTGCCCCATTGTTCCACAGCTCTTGCAAACATACCCTTTGGAGCGGCATGAATAGGCTGAATGGAAGCCTCCACAACGCCAACAAGGTGTGAATTGTCTTGCATTCATCCTTTGTTGCGGATTCTGAGTCATATGGGTCACCTGAGGCCTGCTGGTAGTTGCAGATTCTTGGGTTCTGCCCTGTACATTTCTGCTCGCAAACGCAGTTCCAGTTAATTTATGAACATTGTTGGCACTTGCGTGCTGAGAGATTTGTTTGGTGTTATCACTGGTGGACATAAATGCCTGTGCTACGCAATGGCCTTACTGAGGGTCGGTGTCTCTACAGTCAAAAGTTTTCGTAGGATGGTCTCGTGGCCAATGCCCAATACAAAAAATTCTCTGAGCATTTGCTCCAGGTAGCCATCAAACTCACATTGTCCTGCAAGTCGCCTTAGCTCGGCGACGTAGCTCGCCACTTCCTGACCTTCAGATCGCTGGTACGTGAAGAACCGATACCTTGCCATCAGCACGCGCTCCCTCGGGTTAAGATGCTCCTGAACCAGTGTACACAGCTCCTCATACGACTTATTTGTGGGTTTCACCGGAGCCAGAAGATTCTTCATGAGGCTGTAGGTCGGTGCCCCGCAGACTGTGAGGAGGACCGCTCTCCTTTTTACAGCGCTTCCTTCTCTGTCCAGCTCGTTGGCTACAAAGTACTGGTCTAGCCATTCGACATAGGCTTCACAGTCCTCACCCTCCGAGAACTTCTCCAGGATGCCCACAGTTTGCTGCATCTTTGAGTTGGATTTGTATTCTCATCGCCAATTATTGTGTTCCAAACACAGATGAGGTTGCACACAGGGAGGTTAAAGTAACAGTGACCTCAGTCTTTAATAAGACACTCCAGAGTGAGTAACAGGCCTTAGGGGCCGGCTTATATACAGTGCTCCCAAGGGATGCTGGGATCCCTTGGGACTTCAGGGGATGTGCTCCCTGCTGTGGGAACATGGGAGTGCATGCTTTACAGATACACAACAGTATCCTTTGTCACCAAGCATCCAGTATTGACCTTCTGGCTGATTGGTAAACATGTCAGATACAGTGCTCTCATGTAGGATGTGAGTATCATAGAGGCTGTCCAGAAATTTAGCATTCACTGCCATAATAATTTGCTGGTGGTCGGCAATGAGTTGAACATTCAGGGACTGGAATCGTTGCGGTTCCTGAAAACCTCTGCATCCTGAAAAGGTGCCCACATCACGCTGTGCGTACAGTCTATTGCTGCCTGCACCTTGGAGAATTTAGCAATTTGGTACAATCCTAAAGCCCTCAGTCTGAGCCTCCCTGTTCATAGGGAAGCTGATAAACGTCCATCCTGCGTGCGTACTGGGCTTCAGTGACCTGTCTAATGCAGCAATGTGTGGCATGCTGAGATATAACGCAAATGTCGCCAGCTGAGGCCTGAAAGGAACCCGACGCATAGAATGACAGTGCCACCGTGACCGTGACCTTGACAGAGAGTGTGGTCCTGATGATGCTGGCAGGCTGCAGATCTGCTCTGATGAGCTGGCATATCTCACTGATAACGTCTTTGTGGCAGCGCAGTCTCCGAAGGCAGGTGGTGTCGCACAAGATAATTGCGGGGGCTGTAACATCTGGTCCTCCTCATCAGTCTGGCACGTCTCACATTAGGCACATAATGCTGTTGAATGTACCTTCTGCCATCTCTAGTCTGTAGCATTTGCGTGGTCATCAAGAGAGGGTGAGAAATGACACGCCCCTTTCCAATAGCTATATATTTTACACCGATTGTTCACAAAGAATGAATGACCCCACTAAGACACCGAGTAAATTCCAATTGTCCACAGTACAATAAGTTGTTTGTTCAGATGTTCACATCACCTCAAAACACCTGCAGAGTACATCCGAACTCCCCCGTGGTTGAAGCAGAGCAGCCTTTTAAATGATGCAACCTGCGATTTAGAACATGGCGTCCATATGCTGTGAGTAGTTCCGGTCAGTTCAACTTTTTCACAGCGGTTTTTTCAGTGAGCGATATTGTCAGTGAGATGTGGGCGAGGTGCCGAAAGTAAGGATGGGCAATATACTAGGCGTTAGTTTCAGCAAATGTAATCTTTACGACAAAAAATAGTGGACGGTTGAGTTTATTAAATTTCGGCGTTAATTACATGCCGAAAGTAACACTGGGCGATATTATGGGCGTTGGGTTCGCCCACTCTGATGATTCCGCCCAAAAAAAGTGGACAGGCGGTATTATTTTTTCTCGGTGTTACGCACATACCGAAAGTAACGCTCGGTGATAAGTCACCGAGAAATGGGCTTCAGTTTCCATTTTGTGCCCAAATGGGCGATATATGGGCATGACACCTCATTTCAGCATTAAAATGGACATTAAATGGATGGTATGCATGCAAAAATAATGGAAAATCTAGTCTAGAAGGGATCGGCTATTTAGGACTGAAATATGGAGAAATGTCTTCACTCAAATGAAAATGGAGTTCAGGTAGAAGATCAGCCACGATCTTACTGAATGGCAGAGCAGGCTTGAGGGACCATTTCTTAAGTTCTTATTAAAATTGATCTGAACTTTAACACAGAAAAGTTAATAAAAGAACAATATAAAACTAGTTTCCTTGGTAGCCTTGGAGCTGCGGCATAGAGTCTTGGCACAGTCTTGACTGATTTTGTTGAGATTAAACTCAGCTCTTGTCCACTAAGGTGGACATCATCGTATGCACAAATCCAAAACAATAGTCGGCAGAAACTTTGCACGAAAACCAGTGCAACATCATTATCATAGGCAGTCCCTCAAACCGAGGATGACTTGCTTCCACGTCAAAAAGTTCACAGGTGTTTCAATGATGGACCTAAAATTCCAGGTCCAAACTAAATCTTGAAGGGTGGAAAATGCCTGTGCTTGGATTTTTTTAACGTGTGGTGACCGTTGTACACCAGCCACCACACGGGCTTGACAGAGCTAGGTCTTGGTCCAATAGCAAGAATTAACCAAGACGACTGGAGGCCTGCTCTGCTGCACGGACCTAGTGTGCACACATATCACAGTGTGGGCTGGCCCGTGCTGTCCCTGGGGCCTCGCCTCTTCTGGGCCCCGATCACATTCCTCTACAATCTCTCACCGCTCCTTTGCCCCAATCTCGCCGCTCCTGATGTACCTGCCCACGCTCCAATCACCGACCTGGACCTTGGTGATGTCCCTTTTCACTGCCGTTGCTCTCCTGCTCCAGCACATGTTGCTCCCTGGAGTGGTATGCCGCTACACAGCTCCTTCCACTCCCCGGCCTGCTCTGATGGTGCTCACAGGTTGGGGCCCGCACAGACTGCTGGGCCAGGTTGCCACGCTGCTCGTTCCGCTCCCTGGCCTGCTCCGATGGTGCTCGCAGGCCGGGGGCCGCATAGAAGGGTATATGCCCAGTGTAACATCAGAGGGATATACGCCCACAAAACAATTTGGTCTCCATTGATAGTTGCTGCAGCAGTAATAACTTCTTTACATTCTCCTTGGCTTTTGTGAATGCTGAATTCATTGAAGAGAAATGCAATTACCAACAAGCTTATTTCTGAAACTGTAAGTAATCATATTTCAAGAAGGTAATAATCAAATACAAGAATCTGATGCAATAATGTCAAAAAACAATTACTGATGACTTTTGAGCTCAATAAACCAGGCTTAAAGAGTTTGGCTTCCAGTAGGATGTTAATAAGTTAATCCAAATGCTAACGTTTTTAATTTTATCTCCATGGCAAGGTACATAATCAACTTATAATGTATTGGGCCCAGCAAGATCTTACTTCAAATAAAAAACAAAATCAATATCTACTAAATTCTATTTAGTTCGCAATATAATGAATATCTTATGATACATCATTATAACAAACTATGTTTTTTTGTCTCCAATTGTTTTGGTTTCTTTTACAAAACAGATCGAAAATCTGAATAGGAACTAATTAGACAAAGAGATCCTTATAAGAGACTAGAATCATTTAATTCTAAAGTGACTGCATGTGCAAAAACAAGCGTCCTGTCAGGAACGAATGAGATTCCAATAGTTTGTGGTATTTGATTAGTAGCTTACTGAATTGCACCACTTGCAACATCAGAAAATAATGTTAATTTTTAGCATTCACACACCTCAGAAACAGTTTTCTTTGCTTGAAGTGTAAACTCAGCTGTTCTATACCTCTCAGGTCCACATTTCCTCCTCACATATTGCTTTATATTAGGTTGGGAGATTATAACTGAGCAAAGTATGGATAAGCAACTTCAGAAGACGGTTACTTAAAAAAGCTTTCATATTGCATAACTCACATAAAAATCATTTAATTTGAAAGCAGAGAATTAAAAGCAGAATCTCCCTGGTTGGAGGTTTATTATTGCCAGCTTGAAGTATCAAATGACTGTA
The DNA here is from genome assembly GCF_044704955.1 of Pristiophorus japonicus. NCBI lineage: Eukaryota > Metazoa > Chordata > Chondrichthyes > Pristiophoridae > Pristiophorus > Pristiophorus japonicus. The sequence continues at coordinate 152,246,742 of NC_091988.1, read as the reverse complement.
ACTTTTCATGCAAGAGTTGAGGGAATTGGTTGGAGCGAAGGGTTAGGGTAGGAATGGGAGTAGGAGTGGGGGTAGGGTAGGGATGAGGGTGTGAATAGGGTAGGGATAAGAACATAAGAACACAAGAAATAGGAGCAGGATTAGGCCATCCAGCCCCTCAAGCCTGCTCCACCATTCAATAAGATCATAGCTGATCTTCTACCTCAATTCCACTTTCCTGCACTATCCGCAAAACCCATGATTTCCTTAATATCCTAAAATCTATCAATCTTTGTCTTGAATATACTGAGCCTCCACAGCCCCCTGAGGTAGAGAATTTCAAAGATTCACTACCTTCTGAGTGAAGAGATTTCTCTTCATCTCAGTCCTAAATGGCCGACTCTTTATTCTGAAACTGTGACTCCTGGTCCTAGACTCCCCAGCCAGGGGAAACATCCTCCCTGCATCTACCCTGCCAAGCCCTGAAAGAATTTTGTATGTTTCAATGAGATCACATCTTATTCTTTTAAATTCGAGAGAATATAGGCCTAGTCTACTCAATCTCTCCTCATAGGACAATCCCCCATCCCAGGAATCAGTCTGGTGAACCTTTATTGCACTCCCTCAATGGCAACTATATCCTTCCTTAGGTAAGGAGTCCAACACTGTACACATACACAACATACCAGGTGTGGTCTCACCAGGGTCCTATATAATTGGAGGAAGACATCTTTACTCTCATACTCAAATCCTCTTGTAATAGCCAACATGCCATTTGCTTTCTTAATTGCTTGATGCACCTGCATGTTAACTTTCTGTGATTTGTGTATGACAGCCAGGTCCCTCTGAACACCAACATTTCCCAATCTCTTGCCATTTAAAAAATACTCTGCTTTTCTATTTTTCCAACCAAAGTGGATAACTTCACATTTCTCCACATTATATTCCATTTGCCATGTTCTTGCCGACTCACTTAGCCTGTTTATATCCCCTTGAAGCCTCTTTGCATCCTCCTCACAACTTACATTCCCACCTAGCTTTGTATCATCAGCCAATTTGCATATATTGGCCGAGAAATTTCGATCGGAGGCTTCCCGCGCGCGGCTGCCTCCAACCACAATAATTTGTATGAAAGTATCTGGTGGTCCCGGAGGTTCTGCAACTTGTGGTCCTGGAGTTCTACGCGAAGGCCGGCGTGGGGACCCACATAACCCAGGATCGTACAGGTTTTATGCGGATCTCTGGGATCACGTGGACTGACCCAACCAATCATTCAGACTTTTGGGAATTCCATATGTACAGAGCTGCCATAAGTATGAATGGGAATACCGTCTAAAACACAGAAACATTGAATATAAATTTTAAAAACACATTACATATTTAAAATTAATTAAAATGCAATTTAATTAAATATTTAATAGAAAAAAATTATATTTTTGAATTAAAAAAATGAATTAACAGGGCTAAAAAAACTTACCTTAATGGACAGGGTTTTTAAATATATAAATGAGTGATAACATTTTATTTTTCTATTTTTAAAAACACATGCTTGTAAAAACAGGGGTTTAACATCCTTGAAAGTAGATAAATCAGCAGGACCAGATGAAGTATATCTGAGGAGTTGTGCCAGAGGATTGGAGAACTGCTAATGTTGTACCATTATTTAAAAAGGGAGGAAGGGATAAACTGAGTAATTACAGGCCAGTTAGTTTAACCTCGGTGGTGGGCAAATTACTGGAACAGTATAACCTTCATTTGGAAAGGCATAGATTAATCAAGGTCAGTCAGCATGGATTTGTTAAGGGAAGTCATGTCTGACTAACTTGATTGAGTTATTTGAGGAGGTAACAAGGAGGGTTGATGAGGGCAGTGCATTTGATGTAGTTTACATGAATTTTAGCAAGGCTTTTGACAAGGTCCCACATGGTAGGCTGATCAAAAAAGTAAAAGCCCATGGGATCCAAGGGAGAGTGGAAAATTGGATCCAAAATTAGCTCAGTGGCAGGAATCAAAGGGTAATGGTTGAGGAGAGCTTTTGTGACTGGAAGGCTGGTTCCACTGGGGATTCCACAGGGCTTAATATCAGTCCCTTACTTTTTGTCGTGTATATTAATGATTTGGACTTAAATGTAGGGAGCATCATAAAGAAATTTGCAGATGATACAAAAATTGGACGTGTGGTTGATTGTTAGGAGGAAAGCTCCAGACTGCAGGAAGGTATCGATGAACTGGTCAATTGGGCAGAAAAGTGGCAAATGGAATTCAATCCCATTAATTTCTCCAATACTATTTTTTTACTAATACTAATTTCTTTCAGTTCCTCATTCTCACTAGACTCTTGGTTCTCCACTATTTTCAGGAAGTTTTTTGCTTCTTCTTCCGTGAAGATGACACAAAATATTTGTTTAATTTGTTTGCCATTTCCTTATTTCCCATTATAATTTCTCCTGTCTCAGCCTGTAAGGGGCCCACATTTACTTTCACTAATCTTTTCTTTTTTACATACCTATAGAAGCTTTTATAATCTGTGTTTATGTCTCTCGCTAATTTACTCTCATATTCTATTTTCATTTTCTTAATCAATTTCTTGGACCTCCTTTGCTGAATTCTAAAATCCTCGCCACCCTCAGGCTTACGACACTTTTTGGCAACATTATAAGCATCTTCCTTTGTAAATTATGTATTTATTCTTTAAATACTAGCTATTGCTTGTCTACCATCATACCTTTTTAATGTAGTTTCCCAATCTACCTTAGCCAACTCGCTCCTCATACCAATGTAATTTTGCTTTGTTTATATTTAAAACTCTAGTTTCAGATTTAACTAAATCACTTTCAAATTCAATATAAAATTCTATTATAATATGGTCACTCTTCCCTAAAGGCCCTTTTACTACAACGTTATTAATTAACCCTTTCTCATTGCCCAATGCTAGATCTAAAATAGTTGGTTCTTCAACATACTGATCCAAAAAACTTGTATACATTCCACGAATTCATTCTCCATACTATTACTGCAAGTCTATGGGCTAGAACCTCTACTTTTTTTGCATGCTTAACGGCCATTTAATGTCCATTTTACCACTGAAATGACGCCTAACGCCATTTTGGCACAAAATGGAAAATGACGGGCATTTTTAGCAAACTTATCGCCGAGCATTACTTTCCCCATGTGTTTAACGCCGGGAAAAAATATTACCGCTTTTGTTGGGCGGAATCATCAGAATGGGTGAAATCAACACCAATATCGCCCCCAACATTAATTTCCTCACGGAATTAACGCCGAGATTCAATAATACTGCCCGCCCATTTTTTGGGGTCCTAAAGAGCACAGTTGGCGAAACTAACGCCCAGGAGATCGCCCTCCATCACTTTCACCACCTTGCACACATATTGCCCACAATATCGGTCGCCCAAAAAACCTCCCAGAAAAAGTGGAACTCTTCTGCATTAACGCCAGTGGTGTGGCTGCCATTTTTTAAATTGCAGGTCGCTTCATTCAAAAGGCTGCTTCAACTTTGGGGGAGTTTGCATTGACTCTAGAGTTCTTCTCAGATGAAGTGACCATCTCAACAGACATATTTTCAGACTCTGGACTATTGGGGGTTTACTCTAGGTGTATTTTAATGAGGAAATCATTGCTTCTGATCAATCGCTATTATGCTTTCAGTGCAATGGGGCCAGCCATTTCTCAGCTGCATCGATTAATACGCAGATGCTGCAGAGTGCAGATGGCTCAATGTGTGATGCACATCATTATGCCTCCAATTTAAGACGTGCAAGAATGAGGAGGAGGGCCAGACCATACACACCCGGCACGTACAGGGAAAAGAGGTCTTACCTCGACGTGTCCAACCACACCTGCCTTCGGAGACTGCGCTTCCACAAGGTGGTGATCATTGAAATATGTGAGCTCATCAGGACATCAGTGTCGGTCGAGGTCAAGGTCACCGTGGCACTGTCTTTCTACGCGTCCGGTTCCTTTCGGGTCTCCGCGGTCGATATTTTCCCTCTGTCTCACTTTGCAACCCATCGCTGCATTAGACACGTCACGGAAGCCCTGTACGCAAGAAGGATGGACGTTATCAGCTTCCCCATGACCACATAGGCTCAGACTGATAGGGCTGGAGCATTCTACCGCATTGCTAAGTTCCCCAGGGTGCAGGGAGCAATACAGTGCACTCACATTGACATGCAGCCACCTTCTCAGGACCCGGAGAGTTTTTGTAACACAAAAGAATTTCACTCCCTGAAGGTCCAACTAGATCATACTGGCAGTGTGCCAAATGTCCAGGCACCTTCGATGAACCTCACATCCTACGTGAGAGCGCTGTCTCTGACATCTTTAAGAGTCAGCCACAAGGACAATGCCGGATGCTTGGTGATAACCGATATGGCCTAGCCAACTGGCTGATGATCCCCCTGCTTGAAACCCACACTGAGGCTGAGAAGGGATACAACCAGAGCCACAGAGACACATGCAATGTGGTCCAGAAAACAATAACTGTGCTTAAGCAGCGCTTCAGATGTCATGAACACTCAGGAGGGGAGCTACAGTACAACCCTGAGCAAGTAGGTAAATTCGTGGTCATGTGCTCGATGCTGCACAACCTGGCTATCAGGAGGGGCCAAAAATTTCCAGAAAGCACTGATGCTCCACCTCAGGAGAGAAAGTAAGAGGAGGATGAGGGGTGGATGCTGACCTAGGGCCAAACAATCAGGCTAGCTATGCAACCATGCCCACGACCCCCTCCAGACTGCAGGAAAGGGCCCCTGGTGGCTACATAGCTGCCAGATTTTTACGTGAGGAGCTGATATCTGAACGATTTGCCTGAAAGAACGTTGTTGTGAGTGACAACTGCTGCTGTGTCTGTGCAGCTCAGACACCAATGGTGCTCATCAACCTTGGTGACTGTTAAAATTTACGTTAATTGAAGTTAAGTTTTATTTAACCCTTTCATGTTAAGGAATCACCAGTGTGTAACGGTCCAGCTATCTGAGACAATACGCAACAAGGTTACGTTCAATAAAAAAACATTTACACCAACATTGGTCTGAAATCATAAGTATCACAGGCAATAGCACCCAACCCCTGCCCACACCTGACTTTTTCCACCATTGACTTCAATCAAATGTTCAACATGTCCAGTAACACAGAATACAAAGGCAAAGCAGGAGCGTGGTCCCCAGCCCCCATACATTATAACAAATTTCATACACCCAGATGGAGATATAACACAGCCATCACCTGTGGACATGCACCTCACTTTCCTTCCCCCCTCCCCTTCTTCTCCCCACCTCTACTCCTTCCCCTCCTCGCTCCACGGCGCCTGGCCGAGGAGCTCCTCAGGCGGTGCCTCATTGGGGGGGATGAAGGAAGATGCGGTCGTTGCATGAGTATGGGAGCGGGGAGTGCCTAGGGGGCAACATTCTCTGATGCAGAAGCAGAATTTTGGTTCTTGCTCTCATCTGTCATTCACAGTGGTGGTGTGGAATCTAGGGGTGGAGAGCCGTGCTCTGGGACTACTGGGAGGCCTGTGCCAACAGTGTTCCTGGCTATCACATCCAGGGATTCCGCCATCCGCGGAATGTACTCAGTCATGGTGGCCAGCTGTCGGGATATGCCCCCAATGCTTCGATGAGCTGGTCACCAATGTCTACAGTCCTCCTGGACATCTCTCCACTCTCATGTGGCGCTCATGGAACAGACCTGCTGCGTCAACGAGGCCTCTGCGGGGTCGGCGCCGTCCTGGGGACAAATGGGATGTCCTGTGGCGAGGTGCTTGGGGCAGGTACCTCCAGAGTGGAGGCGGGAATGACCGGAGGACCACTCGATGGCCTTGGGGTGGAATGGTTTCCGTATTCCGTAGCATGGTGATGCAGGTTCCTTGAAATCCGCGCTCTCATTCGTGGAGAACAGACCCAGTGGAATGACGGGCGAGAATACCAGATATAGGATTGTCTCAAGAGTCGGGCCCCGCACCCCCAACTTCTGGCCTCTGTGGTCTTGCCTTGGGATGCGCTGCTGGCTGAGCTGCAAAACATAAATGAGGTTATTAGAGGAGAAGGGGGTGCTCGGGTCACAAGATGAGTCCAGTGCTATTCACAGCATATGCATGACAAAAGCACCACCGCTCTCAAAATCATTACAGACATCACATTTCATGACCATCAACACATTTGCATTGCAATGATTTTCATTAGGCCAGAATTATTTCTATGAAAATTTTAGAAATCATCTATCATATATGATTGTTCGCATATGAGTGGGTGTGGCATCTATTGACTTTACATTATGCAATGGTGTATGCTTTACTCACGTGGCATCACTTCAGGGTTTGCAGATGCATCCGTGGCTGTCCGGGGGTGCTTCCCCATGATTGCGAACACCTGCTCCTCCATCTCAGTGATGTCGCTGGAGACTGGTGGCCCCCCACCCGTTCGCCTCTGCACAGACCTCATCGTCATCGTCAATAGTTTCTTCTGTAAAAGGTGACAGGACGTTATGGCATGAGATCATTGCGTGATATCATTGCTAGGTACTGTCACAGAGACTGATACAACACATAACCGACAGATGTAATCATGCTTATTTTGAAAATTATCTTCTTTACCTAAAGACGTGCACTGTGATCACAGATTTTGAGTAAAACATTCCCGGTAAAAGTGAAAGGCCTCACATCTGCTGATAGTCACTCATGACTGTAACAGATCAAATTATATAAATACATAAGTACATGTAAATAAATGTAATACTTACTCTTGCGGACCTGACAAAGTTGTTCCATCATTTGCTGCATTGGTTGCCCTCACGAACCTCGTTGGTCGCTGACGAGACCACCTGGGCTATCTCGGTCTATATCTTCTGGTCAGCCTTTGGGGTGGGCTTCCCACGCCCCCTCTGTATCAAATCACCCCAGCGTAACACGACCTCCTGCAGGAGGGAGGCATTTGCCTCGTCCGAGAACCTCCTGGCTCTTCTGCGCTCTCCAATGTGCTCCTCTCCCACCTCACTGCTCTCTCCAGCATCAGTCTCCACATCATGCTGTGATGCCTCCTCCTCTCCCTCCATTATAGGCCAAATTTGGGCAAATATGTGGCTGGTAACAGCTAATTTTTCTTTCTCTACTTGCTGAGAAACTCTAAAGTCTCCCTCCTTCCTTCCAAAGCAGCCACAGCACACCCACACACGCCTTCAGTCCCTCTGAGCTCCCTCTCTCTCTCCTCTTCTCCAGATGTCATGATGACCCTTGACCTCCTGAATCGCGGGAATCGAGCATTACCATGCCAGTGCTAAGGACGGAGACAGTTTACGGAGAAGGTCAGCGAGATTTAATGCTACCGCCATTTCATATCGCTCGCGGTAACGCCCATTTTCAAAAATGGAGACGAGGTGCTTTGAGAATGTTTGAGAAGCCGGCGATCTAAAAACGATTTTTACTGTCTATGCCAGAAATAACGCCCATTTTTGGGCGATAAGCACAAAAGTGAAAATCTAGCCCTATATGTAGATTAAAGTCCCCCATGATTACTTCATTACCCTTGTTACATGCGACTCTAATTTCCTGATTTATGCTGTGCTTTACATTACAACTACTGTTTGAGCCACTATAAACAACTCCTACCAATGTTTCCTGCTCCTTACTGTTTCTTAGCTCCACCCAAACTGATTCTACTTCTTAATTTTCGGAGCTAAGATACTTTCTTTCTACTGTCTTTATCCCATCCTTTATTATCAGGGCTACCCCTCCTCCTTTTCCATTTTGCCTATCTCTTCTAACAGTTAAGTATCCTGGAATATTTAGTTCCCATGAGGTTGTGAATAGGGTAGGGATGGTTTTGGTGGGTAAGTAGGGATAGGGATGGGGTAGGTTAGGGGAGGAATGGGACGGGGGTAGGGTAGGGATAAGAGGAGCTAGGGACAAGTTTGATGTGTTCTGAAGGATGAAGGTGGATATCTTGTAGGAATGTCATGTCCATCTGTTCTGCCTTTAAGTAGGTCAGAATGTTTTCTGCTTGATGGGGTGATTGACTTCTAAGCCAGACTGGGGGATGGATTGAGCTGCTGCATCCGAGTTAGGTTTGTGTTTAGGCAAGCTGCAGCTATAATTTCACCACCTGAGGCCTCTTAACTGGAGGGTGGGGGGCGGTGCTGTCCAGTTGTTCCAGTTCCAGTTCCATTTGCAGTGCACCTGTGCCTTGGGCATTTTTACCTCAGCAACATATCTGCTATAGATCCTTTTGCTCTCTCCTCTTTGATCCTATTGCCCTTGAGTTCTTGTTTTAGTCCTTGGGGTGACCCCTGATTAGGTGCTGAGCAATGGAGCAGGGCAGTCCAATGGTAAGCTTCTCCCTCGTGCCCAGATCCCACTTGTGTCACAGGCCCTTGCACTTTACTCAGTGCATTGTATAGGGTTTTCTCAGTGCATATTGTGCTTAACTGCCTTTAATAGGTCAACTCGAGTACATAGGTAGATATTTCAAGTGCCCAGTGGTCACTAAGCGAGGACACAGCAATAGGTTGCTTGTAGTGTGATTTCTAATGTTTTGTTACTACATTATGAACCCTATGGCCCAGATCTGCGTGAGATACGGTTTTATTTCTGTAGGTGATAGGATGTTCTGTGTTGATGAGGGTTAGGGGTTTGATGGTGTTATTGGTGGTAATTTTAGAGGCGGCAGCATAGAGTAGAATACATTGCATGGGATAGGATTATGGTCAAATATGAGTCACTCTTCCCACTTCTCTCCCCCAGCCCTCCACCACCCCTCAACTGGTTGCAATCGTGACTATCTTTTACCCCTCTTTTGATTAAATTAGTTGATGGATTCTCTTCCCCTTTTCTTCTTTCCCATCTCCCCATGTCCCCTCCCCCTTCTGGGGCAAGTCGACATCTATCAGTCATCCCGGTGCTTTTCATTATGGTGGGGAAGAGCACTCGATACTCAATGCCCTGATATTACAGGGAATGTTGGATGCCATCTAAAGTATTTCATTTCCAGAGTAGTTCTGGGACAGGTCTGAGAAAATGGAGATGCGATGGCCCTGGTGATGCAGGTGTCCTTTGGTCCTGCAGGGCTATTATCTTGGGACAGGATTCCAACTCATTTATTCAATGATGCACTTGGACATTTGCCCTGCAGAGCTTACTGATGTCTACATTTATATTCTAGGTGACTTTTGGGCAACTTTCATTCAGATTCCTAATTACCATCCGGACACCGAGGGAATATTCCCCTGCTCTCCTTTGAAATAGTGCCACATAAGCTTTTACGTCTATCTGAGAAGGTTTAACATCTCATCCAAAAGAAGGTACCTCCGACACTGCCGCACTCCCTCAGTAGTCTCCAGTCGTCCTGGTTTACCCTTCAATTGGATAAATGTCTAGCTCTGTCAAGCGTGTGTGGTGGCTGATGTGCAATGGTCACCACACGTTAAAAAAATCCACGCACAGGCATCTTCCAACCCATCCTCATTCGAGGGACTGCCTATGATGCTGATGATTCCCTCAGTACTGTACTGGAGTGTTAGCCTGGATTATGAGCTATTAAAGTCTCTAGAGTGGGAATTGAACCCACAACCTTATGACTCAGAGGTGAGAGTGCCACCACTGCATTGGAGCCTCCCAGTTAGTCCTTCCTCCTTCTAAATTGGTATTACAATGGTACAATTATTAGGGCATTTTGAAGAAAGCCAAATGATAAAGAAAGTCACCTTTTACAGTATTCACCATTTTTGGATAATACCTTCACATTATAATCCCTTCTGACTATTCATCCAGGTCCAACTAGTTTCATAAAGTATAGATAAGGGGAGTTATTTAGCCCATCTAACTCATCCTTCCAATGAAATCTATGAGCCTTATATTTTGTGTAGTGTAAAGTACTTGCTTCATGGGTTCTTTGTATTGCTATGAATTCTTAAGCAATGAGCCTGAAATTCTGATGTCCTGGGTCCATACGAAGTTTCTACGGACCCGGGAAGGCATCGGAAAAGCCAGTTTTAAGCACGCAATGCGCATGCGCCGAAAACCAGCTTTTCCGATCTGTCAAGTTTCTGGCTTGACAGATCTCGCGCATATCAGGAACGAGGACATTTGCAGGGCAAGATTTGCATATCTTGCCCAGCAAATGTCCGAAAAATCTTGCACCTGAAAAAGCAGGCATATAGAAACATAGAAACATAGAAAATAGGTGCAGGAGCAGGCCATTCAGCCCTTCTAGCCTGCACCGCCATTCAATGAGTTCATGGCTGAACATGAAACTTCAGTACCCCCTTCCTGCTTTCTCGCCATAACCCTTGATCCCCCGAGTAGTAAGGACTTCATCTAACTCCCTTTTGAATATATTTAGTGAATTGGCCTCAACTACTTTCTGTGGTAGAGAATTCCACAGGTTCACCACTCTCTGGGTGAAGAAGTTTCTCCTTATCTCGGTCCTAAATGGCTTACCCCTTATCCTCAGACTGTGACCCCTGGTTCTGGACTTCCCCAACATTGGGAACATTCTTTCTGCATCTAACCTGTCTAAACCCGTCAGAATTTTAAACGTTTCTATGAGGTCCCCTCTCATTCTTCTGAACTCCAGTGAATACAAGCCCAGTTGATCCAATCTTTCTTGATAGGTCAGTCCCGCCATCCCGGGAATCAGTCTGGTGAACCTTCGCTGCACTCCCTCAATAGCAAGAATGTCCTTCCTCAAGTTAGGAGACCAAAACTGTACACAATACTCCAGGTGTGGCCTCACCAAGGCCCTGTACAACTGTAGCAACACCTCCCTGCCCCTGTATTCAAATCCCCTCGCTATGAAGGCCAACATGCCATTTGCTTTCTTAACCGCCTGCTGTACCTGCATGCTAACCTTCAATGACTGATGTACCATGACACCCAGGTCTCGTTGCACCTTCCCTTTTCCTAATCTGTCACCATTCAGATAATAGTCTGTCTCTCTGTTTTTACCACCAAAGTGGATAACCTCACATTTATCCACATTATACTTCATCTGCCATGCATTTGCCCACTCACCTAACCTATCCAAGTCACTCTGCAGCCTAATAGCATCCTCCTCGCAGCTCACACTGCCACCCAACTTAGTATCATCCGCAAATTTGGAGATACTGTATTTAATCCCCTCGTCTAAATCATTAATGTACAATGTAAACAGCTGGGGCCCCAGCACAGAACCTTGCGGCACTCCACTAGTCACTGCCTGCCATTCTGAAAAGTACCCGTTTACTCCTACTCTTTGCTTCCTGTCTGACAACCAGTTCTCAATCCACGTCAGCACACTACCCCCAATCCCATGTGCTTTAACTTTGCACATTAATCTCTTGTGTGGGACCTTGTCGAAAGCCTTCTGAAAGTCCAAATATACCACATCAACTGGTTCTCCCTTGTCCACTCTACTGGAAACATCCTCAAAAAATTCCAGAAGATTTGTCAAGCATGATTTCCCTTTCACAAATCCATGCTGACTTGGACCTATCATGTCACCATTTTCCAGATGCACTGCTATGACATCCTTAATAATTGATTCCATCATTTTACCCACTACTGAGGTCAGGCTGACCGGTCTATAATTCCCTGTTTTCTCTCTCCCTCCTTTTTTAAAAAGTGGGGTTACATTGGCTACCCTCCACTCGATAGGAACTGATCCAGAGTCAATGGAATGTTGGAAAATGACTGTCAATGCATCCGCTATTTCCAAGGCCACCTCCTTAAGTACTCTAGGATGCAGTCCATCAGGCCCTGGGGATTTATCGGCCTTCAATCCCATCAATTTCCCCAACACAATTTCCCGACTAATAAAGATTTCCCTCAGTTCCCCCTCCTTATGAGACCCTCTGACCCCTTTTATATCCGGAAAGTTGTTTGTATCCTCCTTAGTGAATACCGAACCAAAGTACTTGTTCAATTGGTCTGCCATTTCTTTGTTCCCCGTTATGACTTCCCCTGATTCTGACTGCAGGGGACCTACGTTTGTCTTCACCAACCTTTTTCTCTTTACATACCGATAGAAACTTTTGCAATCCGCCTTAATGTTCCCTGCAAGCTTCTTCTCGTACTCCATTTTCCCTGCCCTAATCAAACCCTTTGTCCTCCTCTGCTGAGTTCTAAATTTCTCCCAGTCCCCAGGTTCGCTGCTATTTCTGGCCAATTTGTATGCCACTTCCTTGGCTTTAATACTATCCCTGATTTCCCGAGATAGCCACGGTTGAGCCACCTTCCCTTTTTTATTTTTACGCCAGACAGGAATGTACAATTGTTGTAATTCATCCATGCGGTCTCTAAATGTCTGCCATTGCCCATCCACAGTCAACCCCCCAAGTATCATTCGCCAATCTATCCTAGCCAATCCTAATGCAGAATTCCACCATATTATGGTCACTCTTCCCCAAGGGGCCTCGCACAATGAGATTGCTAATTAATCCTCTCTCATTACACAACACCCAGTCTAAGATGGCCTCCCCCCTAGTTGCTTCCTCAACATATTGGTCTAGAAAACCATCCCTTATGCACTCCAGGAAATCCTCCTCCACCGTATTGCTTCCAGTTTGGCTAGCCCAATCTATGTGCATATTAAAGTCACCCATTATAACTGCTACACCTTTGTTGCATGCACCCCTAATTTCCTGTTTGATGCCCTCCCCAACATCCCTATTACTGTTTGGAGGTCTGTACACAACTCCTACTAACGTTTTTTGCCCTTTGGTGTTCTGCAGCTCTACCCATATAGATTCCACATCATCCAAGCTAATGTCTTTCCTAACTATTGCATTAATCTCCTCTTTAACCAGCAATGCTACCCCACCTCCTTTTCCTTTTATTCTATCCTTCCTGAATGTTGAATACCCCTGAATGTTGAGTTCCCAGCCCTGATCATCCTGGAGCCACGTCTCCGTAATCCCAATCACATCATATTTGTTAACATCTATTTGCACAATTAATTCATCCACCTTATTGCGGATACTCCTTGCATTAAGACACAAAGCCTTCAGGCTTGTTTTATTAACACCCTTTGTCCTTTTAGAATTTTGCTGTACAGTGGCCCTTTTTGTTCTTTGCCTTGGGTTTCTCTGCCCTCCACTTTTCCTCATCTCCTTTCTGTCTTTTGCTTTTGTCTCCTTTTTGTTTCCCTCTGTCTCCCTGCATTGGTTCCCATCCCCCTGCCATATTAGTTTAAATCCTCCCCAACAGCACTAGCAAACACTCCCCCTAGGACATTGGTTCCGGTCCTGCCCAGGTGCAGACCGTCCGGTTTGTACTGGTCCCACCTCCCCTAGAACCGGTCCCAATGCCCCAGGAATTTGAATCCCTCCCTGCTGCACCACTGCTCAAGCCATGTATTCATCTGCGCTATCCTGCGATTCCTACTCTGACTATCACGTGGCACTGGTAGCAATCCTGAGATTACTACTTTTGAGGTCCTACTTTTTAATTTAGCTCCTAGCTCCTTAAATTCGTTTCGTAGGACCTCATCCCTTTTTTTACCTATGTCGTTGGTACCAATGTGCACCACGACAACTGGCTGTTCTCCCTCCCACTTCAGAATGTCCTGCACCCGCTCCGAGACATCCTTGACCCTTGCACCAGGGAGGCAACATACCATCCTGGAGTCTCGGTTGCGGCCGCAGAAACGCCTATCTATTCCCCTCACAATTGAATCCCCTATCACTATCGCTCTCCCACTCTTTTTCTTGCCCTCCTGTGCAGCAGAGCCAGCCACGGTGCCATGAACTTGGCTGCTGCTGCCCTCCCCTGATGAGTCATCCCCCTCAACAGTACCCAAAGCGGTGTATCTGTTTTGCAGGGGGATGACCACAGGGGACCCCTGCACTACCTTCCTTGCACTGCTCTTCCTGCTGGTCTTCCATTCCCTATCTGGCTGTGGACCCTTTCCCTGCGGTAAGACCAACTCACTACACGTGCTACTCACGTCATTCTCAGCATCGTGGATGCTCCAGAGTAAATCCACCCTCAGCTCCAATTCCGTAACGCGGACCGTCAGGAGCCGGAGGTGGACACACTTCCCGCACACGTAATCGTCAGGGACACCGGAAGTGTCCCTGAGTTCCCACATGGTACAGGAGGAGCATAACACCCGACCGAGCTCTCCTGCCATGTCTTAACCCTTAGATACACTTAAACTGGTAATAACAATGTTAAAAGTTACTGACCAATATAAGAAGAAAAAGAAAAACTACTCACCAATCACCAGCCAATCACTTACCCCCTAGGCTGTGACGTCACCTTTGTATCTTTGCCTTCTCCCTGTAGCTGCACCGGTACGCCTCTCGCCGACCCCGGACTCGCGCTGCTCCGAGCTCCCGCCTCCTCGACTGACTGCTCGAACTGTTCGACTCCCGCTGGCCTTTATAGGCCTCTCGCCGACCCCGGACTCGCGCTGCTCCGAGCTCCCGCCTCCTCGACTGACTGCTCGAACTGCTCGACTCCCGCTGGCCTTTATAGGCCTCTCGCCGACCCCGGACTCGCGCTGCTCCGAGCTCCCGCCTCCTCGACTGACTGCTCGAACTGCTCCACTCCCGCTGGCCTTTATAGGCCTCTCGCCGACCCCGGACTCGCGCTGCTCCGAGCTCCCGCCTCCTCGACCTACTTTTACAGATGCAAGTGTTTAAAAATATACATAAACATTAAAATTAAATTAAATAAACACATATGAAAACATATTTTATTGTTAAAAGCCCTCCCCACTATGGTAAGTTTATTTTAAGGCATAATTTTTAAAAACTTATAAAAAAACTATATTTTCCAACTTTTTTTAAAGAACTTTAATTTAAATGAATCTTAAATATGTAGTGTATTTTTTTTTTTTAATTAGTTTTTTGTGTCTTTGGGGGGGGGGGTTCTCATTTATAATGTGAACTCCAACTTACAGAGTTCCCATTATTATGAATGAGAAAATACTGTACCTAGATTGGCTGCCCAGAGCCATGTGACTCCAGCTGCAGCATACAGACATCCCAACGTGCACGCGCTCCGATGCGCAGTGAATGAAGGTCTCAGGATCGGAAGTTTGAACGGGCGCAGTACCTTCAGGCAAGTGCGCATTTTTTTTCCTTTTTTCAGTAGTTTGCCCACGGGAAGGCCTCCATTGGAATTTCTGGGCCATTGTTATTTAGAACTGGTTGGTTTATTAACAAAGGTTTAACAATCACACTACACATTACCAGTTCATCCACTAGACTCATAACTGCATACCTCATCGTGGATGACCTAGACCCAACTGACTGGGATTTTATTGAAACTCGCAATGCAACGACTCTACAAACATGTGAGCATACTCACAGGTGCATACATTACACTGCTTCCCCTTTATTTAGAAGCAAGGTATTTGGAATACAATATTTCAAAAAAGATTACTTATCATGATTACAATTTCATAAATTTGACTGTTGAGCCTGAGCATCTTGTTGCAAACTTTTAGCTTCCGCCTGCTCCAACCTCCATTTCTTTGCAATTGGCGGGCTATGCCCGTTTTCTATATTATTTGACTCAGGAGACTGTCTTCAGGAATTTCTGTTTTCAGGGTGTGTAGCCCAGGATTCCTGATCTCTATCTTCCTGTGTCCTCTTGAGTTTCCCTGAAACTCTTACATCAGTCCTGGTGTTTGCTTTCTTCCCAAGATCTTGTTATTCCCAGTTGTCAATAAACTTTCTAGTTGGTTTGCGTTTACTCATTGATCTTTTGAACTGAACCCCAACTCCACCTCCCCCTCAGAAGATACAGAATCTCTGCGAGATTGTCCCATACCTGCAGAACCACCTTCCGTTGGCTGCATCTGAGTTGGTAGGGATATGAACATTGTGACCATTGATGAATTTGGACCTGCCAACTCACTCTGATCATCGTCCAAGTCAGGCACATAATCATCTACTCATGGCACCGAAGGTGCATCACTTGCAAGAAATATTTGATCCACATGAACCTGCCTAATGTATTCACCAATTTTGATGAGGTACTGCTTGGTGACACATACCCGAATAATTGTACCAATGTCCCATTTGCGTGAACTTGCCTTTTTCAATGGACTGAGAACTCTGCCTGATCACCCTTCCGAAAGCATCGCGCTTTAATAACGGAATGATAATGACGTTTCTGCACCAGTTGTGCCTTCTCTACCTTATCAGACAAGTTTGGTTGCAATAAACTGAAATGCGTCCTCACCCTACGCTTCATCAATAATTCAGCAGGTGTGTATCCTGTTGTAGAATGAGGTGTAGTTCTCTATTTGAAAATAAAATTCGCTAATGTAATGTCTGTAAGCTTGTAATGTTTGTAGCTCCACACTATGGATGTGGACGTATTATGTACTGCAAGTGTCGGGTTAATAATAAACAGAACCAGGCAGATTTCCGGAGGCTTCTGAGAGAGCTGCCTGCCATGTTAGGAGCTGTGTGTGCTGTGCTCTGTGAATATATCACATTTGGCGATTGAGATGGGGTTTTTCGGATGATTTAATGCATAAATTTTGTTGGTGAAGGATTCAGCTAGCTGAAAGAGAGACTTTGGAAGTTTCTGTCTTTGGAAAAAAGCTACAAAATCCGAGGTAAAATACAGCGATGGTGTGAACAGCTCGAGATTAAAAAGGCAGGTGTAATCGGACATTTGGAGGAATATAGACATGACCGGGAACATTTTAAAGCTTATTTGGATCGACTAGAAATGTATTAAACTGCAAATAACATAATCGAAGTTCCAGACAATGCAGTCCAGAACCGAGCTGTGTTGGTACGTAAGAAAGCGATCTTCTTATTGGTGGCGAGTCCGACATTGTACGAAACCCTTGTAAATCTGCTTGTGCCTGACGAGCCAAAGGACACAACGCTTAAAGAGATTTTAACAAAGCTGGAGCAGCACTATAACCTCAAACCGTTAGAAATTGCTAAAAGCTATCGTTTTGGGATTCGGAATCAAAAAGCTGATGAAAGTATCAGTGATTACATTGTAGCATTAAAAAAGCTATCGATGCACTATAATTTTGGAAACTTTCAAAACTGCGCATTACGGGATCGTTTTGTTTGTGGGGTGAAAAATAATGCAATCAGAAGGAAGTTATTGACAACGGATGACTTGACTTTTGAGATGGCTTGTCAGACAGCGAGGTCAATGGGCATGGCCTAACAATATTCCCGAGAATTAAATAATAATTACGGTCATCAGTCAACCAAGGTAAATCACCTGCAGGTTCAAGGTAAAAGACGGTGGGGGCCCAAAATCTCAGAAACTGGAAATTCTAACAGAACGTCGAAGTCATGCTATAGGTGGCTGGGACAACACATTGCTCAAATTTGTCCATACGTGAAGGCAGAGTGTTTATTCTGTAGAAAGACTGGGCATCTTGCGAAGGCATGCCGACGGAAGGGTAAACCAGTTTTCAAAGCTTTGAGGCCAGCGTTTAAAGCTATGAGTAAAAATCCCAAGAGACCACCTAGCATGGAAGAACAACAACAGGACGAGGAGATGTTAGAATTACACGTCATCAGGTGCACGAGGTTAATGGACAGCAATTCAGAAAGCATCAAAATCCACATAGATGTTGCGGGATTTAAGATACCAATGGAAATTGACACGGATGCATCCGTGAGTGTAGTACTGGAGTCACTGCATCATGACAAATTGCATGATTTTCAACTGGAGAAATCCAAGATAGAGCTGCGAGGCTACTCGGGAGAGAAAATTCCTGTGGTAGGTCGTATCACTGTACCGGTGAAATATAAAAATCAATTTCAGAACTTGCCTCTAATAGTAGTGAAAGGAGACAAGTCTGCTTTACTAGGAAAGAATTGATTGAGCTCACTGAAGTTGGATTGGAGTAAGATTTTCTGTGTGGAAGCGAGATTTTCATCAACAGATGAGGTTATCAAGAAGTATCTGAAGGTGTTCTGTGAAACGGGCAGTCCGAACCAAGGTTTCAAGGCGAGTGTCAGGGTACAGAAGGACTCTCGATCGATTTACTACAAGCCACGTTCAGTACCATATGCACTCAAGGAGAAAGTTGAGCAAGAACTCAAAAGACTAGAGACGGAGAACATTATTTGTAAGATAGATCGATGTAATTGGGCTACACCCATTGTTGTTGTACCTAAGTCCGATGGTAAGGTAAGATTGTGTGGTGATTATAAAGTAATCGTAAACCAGGTCCAAGAGGGTAATGTCCACAATACATTGCTGAATATAGAAGATTTGTTCACAACACTGACAGGTGGTCAGATCTTCTCAAAACTGGATCTTACAAATCCCTACTTGCAGCTTGAACTAGATGAGGAGTCCAAGTCATGTTTGACTATAAATACTCATCTAGGCCTATATCAATTTAATAGGCTACCGTTTGGAGTGTCTTCCGCCCCTGCCATATTCCAAGGGATGATGAACCAGATTTTGCAAGGTATTGAAGGGGTAGTATGTTATTTGGATGACATACTAATTTCAGCACCAAATAGGCAAATTCATAATAACATATTGAATGAAGTCCTCAAATGGCGAGAGAAGCACAGAGTATGAGTGTCTGCTCGTAAGTGTGAGTTATTTGAAAAATCAGTGGAGTACTTAGGGTACAGAGTAGACAAAGAGGGTTTACATTCGACCAAGGAAAAACTGGATGCAATCAGAAATGCACCCACTCCCAGGAATGTCACTGAACTTCGATCATTCTTGTGTCTTTTGAACTATTATGAGAAGTTCCTACCAAATTTGGCTACAGTATTACATCCACTGAATGAACTTTTGAAAAAACAGGTCCATTGGAAGTGGTCAAAAGAATGCGATGCAGCATTCAAGGAGTGTAAAAGCAAATTGGTAGAGAGCACCATGTTAGTTCACTGTGACATATCTAAGGAGATTAAGCTAACATGTGATGCCTCTCCGTATGGAGTTGGGGCAGTGATTTCTCATGTATCACGTAGTGGGGAGGAGAGACCAATTGCTTTTGCTTCACGCACTCTCAGTGCCAGTGAGAGTAATTATACGCAAATTGAAAGGGAAGCTTTGGCATTAATTTTTAGGGTCAAAAAGTTTCACAAATACTTGTATGGTCGTAAGTTTACCATCGTTGTGTACCATAAGCCCCTAACAGCAATCCTCCATCCAAAATCCCCAGTTCCAACATTAGCTGCAGCCCGAATGCAGAGATGGGCTTTGATTTTGTCAGCATATACATCTGGTATTAAATACAGATGATCAGCTGATCACAGTAATGCTGATGCAATGTCTAGATTGCCTACCCCATCACAAGTTAGACCCGATAGGGAAGAAGTGCTTTAGTTTTCATACATTGATGAACTGCCAGTCACAGCTGAAGAGATTGGTAGAGCAACCAAACGTGACCCAGTGATGTCAAAGGTGTATGAGTATATTGCAAATGGATGGACAAACCAGGTAACAGACAAAGATACACATCAATTCTTCATTCGTAGGAATGAATCATCAGTCGATAAAGATTGTATCATGTAGAGTGCAAGAGTGGTTATGCCAAATAAATTCAGATCCAAATTATTAGGAGACCTCCATGACCAGCACCTGGGAATGTGCTTGACCAAGAGTTTTGCACGCAGTTATTTATGGTGGCCATGTCTTGATAAATATATAGAGTACATCGTGAGTCAGTGTACGACATGTCAATCGGTAAGCAAGCAACCACCACCAGTACCATTACAGCCAATGGAAATGGCCTCCAGGATGTGGCAATGGCTACATATTGATTTTGCTGAGTTAGAAGGACAACAATTGTTCATTGTAATTGATAGCCATTCGAAGTGGGTTAAGTTGTTTCCAAGGTGGAAAATAACAACAAGTAAAACATTGGACATTTTACGAAAATTATTTTCTTCATTTGGCCTCCCTGAAGAAATTGTTTCGGATAATGGACCACAATTTCATTCAGAAGAATTTGCACAATTCATGAGCAAAAATAGTGTGAAACATACCAAGGTTCCACCATACCATCCTGCTTCGAATGGTGCAGCAGAGCGCACTGTACAAATTGTAAAACGTGCCCTCATAAAACAAATGTTAGATCCAAATCCAAGGAAACGACAGTTGTCATTGAATCACAAATTGGCTCATTTTTTGATTAAATATCGAAATACTCCTCATACAACTACTGGTAGAACACCAGCAGAGATGGTTCTCAAACGACAGCCATGAACCAGATTCTCATTGTTAAAACCAAATTTGGCACAGTCCGTAGAAGAGACACAATTAAGATAGAAAGAGAATTATGATAGAGGTAGAGTAAAAGAGAGAAGTGTGAAATTAAACCAGAAGGTAAGAGTGAAGAACCATCACCATAAATGGTTAAAAGGGTTACCAGGAAGAGTGGTGAAGATATGTGGTCCTCCCACATATTTGGTTAAGATGTTTGATAATGTACAGGTTAGGTTTGTTCATATTGATCATATTTTACCTACAGACATGGAAGGAGTTGAAGGTGGGAATGATTCAATTATTTCTGACTCATCAGATAGTTTTGATATACCAGTAGAAAATCCTAAATCCAATCTACTGGAAACAAATCCAGGAGAGAATCAGAATGAAAGTCTGAGTCCGAGTCAGGAAAACAAAGACCTGAAGTTACAGTGAGTTCAAATGAAAATCAAGGAAATTCCATGGAGGAAAACGTTCCTCAGGATAAGCTTCGAATGAGTGTGAAATCGACACCATGTTTGGAAGGTTCTGTTCGAGAGTGAAGGTATCCTCTTCGAAACAGAAAACAAGTAGTAAAGTTAAATTTGTAAATATGGATAAAATAAGTTTATATCCTGTGTTATTTATAAACATGAAAGTTATGTATGATGTTTGTTATAATAACTTCTTCATTAAGGAGGGAGAAGTGTAATGTCTGTAAGCTTGTAATGTTTGTAACTCCACACTGTGGATGTGGACGTATTGTAAACAGAACCAGACAGATTTCTGGAGGCTTCCGAGAGAGCTGCCTGCCATGTTAGGAGCTGTGTGTGCTGTGCTCTGTGAGTATATCACAGCTAACCTATGCTTCATGCTCACAGATGATTCAGTCTGTAAAACTGGTTTCTGCCAAGCCTCCTTGACAATACTGACTGACCTTTCAGCTGCACCATTTGAAGCAGGATGATATGGTGCTACCAATGTGTGTTTGATACTATTGTGTCTGGCAAAATTTGCAAATTGCATGGACCAAAATTGTGGCCAGGACTCGATTTCCACTTCGATCGCTAGGGCGCAAAAAATTGGTGATGTTCCCGCCTTAGCGATGTTTCAGCTCACGGAATTGCTGGAAGAGCGCCCATTTTTCGGATCGCAGCATTTTTTTTCCGGCAGTAGCCCAGCAATAGCTCAGTGATGTGGATTGGGCCTTAGCGATGTAAAATGGGCCCCAGCGATGTGGAAGGCAAGGTATCCCTAGCAATGGCCTTTCTGCGCATGCGTTCTTTTTTTGGAAAGAAGGTTTCCCGCAATTCGAGAGGTCAGGGTTAATCCAGGCATGTGCAGAAGGCAAAGTGCGAATACGAGTGCGAGTGCGAGTGCAAGAGACAGAGACACAGAGACACAGAGACAGAGAGATAAAGAGAGAGAGAGAGAGACAAAGCAGGCTTCTTAAATCAGTAAGCAAAAAATGTCCCGGCACGAGCAAGATTCGGAGGGGAGTGGCCAGGATGCGGAGGGGAGAAGGAGGGCAAAGCCCTTCGCCAACGAGGCCAATGAGGCCCTCGTCAACAAGGTCCACGGTCGGTGGCGCCAATTAACCGTGCCCACCCCGAGCCTACAGGAAAAATTGGGGCGGGATCGCTGGCACGGTGTCGTCGGCATCCCACGAAGCGAGGGTTTCCGACCAGTGCCGCAAGCGCTGGAACAGCCTGGTTGCTTCGGCAAGAGTAAGTATTAAGTCGATTTTAAATTGTGATCATCCATAGAATATATAAATCTGCAGGATTGAAATTAAACTGGTTAATCTTGCATAGATTCCCTGTAAGATCTGGACAGGGTTCGGAACCTGCGCTCTTTAATTCTAATTTTGGCACCCCCTCCTTTTGGGTTATGTTGGTGGATGGGACACAAGTGAGGTCTGAGGGTCCGGTCACCTTTACCCAGACTATATCAGTCTCTCCGGCTGCTTTCACTTGCACAGTGAGACAGACTGAACTGGGGGTAGAGCTGCCCTGGCTCACTGTCTGCCCTGGAACATTTTGGACATTAACTCCTGTCATTACCGAGAGCTCACCAGCGGTCCTGATCTCCGCCCTCGCCCTGCCGCCCCACCCCCCCCCCCCACCCCAGGGTCCCTCAAGGAGATTGTAGTCGAGATGTTTTGTATCAAGCATTATATCCTAAACACGATCTTATGAAATATTTTAATAAATGTAGATGTTATAACCATGCATCAATTGTGGATACACACCGTATTAGTATATAACGATGGAACCTGTTGTCTTTCCATGATAGTACCTTGTCAATTAGCTTATGCCATGCTCTTGTCATGTTTGCAGAAGAAGATATCTAAGAATTGTGCGGCGTGTAGGTGCACCAGCAGAGGGCCCACACAGTTATGTACGCTCACCGACTTGGAGGAAAGCACTGGTTGGCAGCCACAGTCACTCAGCTACCACCAGTGGTGGTGCAGACCGCTCCCTTGCGTCACATGAGTAATGTGTAAAGCAGTGGTAATTCAAAGTAATGTAATGGCATTTCATAGAAGCAGGAGTAGGCCATCTGGCCCCTCGGGCCTGCTCCGCCATCGTAAGATCATGGTTGAATTCCACAAAGATGAACTACCATATTATTGTTGGGCCTGTCCTTGGATTTACATGCAGCTGCAATGTGTTCCCTTACTTTGCATCAGTAGCATCTTGCCCACTTGAACTGACACTGTTGCGCAGTATGGTTGCCATTATACCTTTATCATTCTTCTTGGTTTCATAACTCTCCCACTGACTAATGCTCACAATCTTCTGTGTTTCTACAGCCCTGTGGCTGTGAACTGCTACTACTACCGGTAATGGGTGAAATTCCTCAATATATTTTTCTGCCATCTCCATGGAGGTGGCTATTTTGCAAACTTTCTCAAAAGAGAGATCACCCATACCTAGCAATTTTGACTGGATGCGTTCATCCGTTAATCAACACACAAATTTATGTTGAAGAGCCCTGTCTAAGAATTCTCCAAAATTGCAGTGTAGAGACAATCTTCTTATGGCAACGATGTATTCACATGGTTTCATCAGGCCTTTGGTTTCTCATTGCGAACTTACAGCTCTCCGCTATTTCTAAAGGCTGTGGATCAAAATGATTCTCCAATATTTGTAGTATGACTGAGATTGAAGCATCCTTAACCTTTCTCGGAGTTAACAATTTCATCTTCTCCTGAACTGCTGGATTCCTTAATTGTGAATCTGCCACACCTGCTGGGACTTTATTGACATCATTAGCTCCAAACATTATTTGCAATCTTTCCCCGTAGAAGCTAAACAATTCCTTATTCTTGTCAAAAGCTCCAAAATGACTGACATAACTTATTGTCACATCCATGTTGCCTTCTTAGCTTAATAGCCACTAATAAATCAATACTCTTGAATTGCTTTTCAATTACTCTAAATGACTTTTCACAAGCTCTTTTTGTCAGTTCCACACTGTTCACTACTCACAAAAAATGGTACTGCCAGACTCTCATTCGGGAACCACGTTGCCAGTATATCTTATTGCTATGCTTCACTAGCATTTGTCTTCAAAAGGAAATTCCACCAAATTTTCTTCATGATAAAAATCCCATTCTCATTGCCATTTTGTAATGTATTTGCTTCATGGGTTCTTTGCTTAAGAATTCATAGAAACACTTTGCTATTTAGTTGGTTTATTAACAAAGGTTTAATAATCACACTACACATTACCAGTTCATCCACTAGGCTCACAACTGCATACCTCATTGTGGATGACCTAGACCCAACTGACTGGGATTTTATTGAGTCTTGTGAACATCACGTGACTGGCTAAACCACTCACAATGCAACAGCTCTACAAATATTTTAAATTATACTATTAAGCCTTGTTAAAAGGACACAGCAACTAGAAAACCTAACAAATTAAATCAGAATTTGGTTTACGGGGGTGATTATGCACTCCAGTCCTTCCGGTGCCCACATTGTCACAGAAGGCCTTGAGCATACCGGTAGACACCGCATGCTCCATCTTCAAGGACACCCTGGTGCGAACGTAGCCACGGAGATGAGGCAGGCAGTCAGGCTGAATGACCCTCTCGACCGCCCACTGCTTGGACCTGTTAATGGCCACCTTGGCCAGGCCCAGGAGCAGTCCCACGAGGAGGCAGTCTGACCTTCCCACTTTCCTCCGCACCGGGTATCCAAAGATCAAGAGCGTGAGACTGAAGTGCAGTCAGAAATCTAGAAGCAGCCCTTCAAATAATGGAAGAGGGGCTGCAGCCTCATACAATAAAAAAAACATGGAACACGGACTCCTCCAGACCGCAGAAAATGCAGGGGTCCGTGAACCGATTTTAAAACTTATTGAACGGCACTGTCCCATGCAACACCCTCCAGGCCAAGTCCCTAATAGATAAAGGGAGGACTCCTACATAGGGAGCCCTCCATTGGGGTCCCCTGCCTCCCCTGGATGGCAAAATGGAGGGTGTGCAAGAGCAGCCTCTTCAGGAATTCCCTCCACGCAGAACTGAAAGGCACGGAGGGGATTTCACAGATGCGGTTCAAGTTGTGAGGCGTCGGCTCCTGAGGGAGGTTTTGGGCGCCAATGAGGAATTCTGTCCGGACGGGATCAGTTCAGACGGGATCGCCCCACGTCCAGTGCCACTTTTAGCGACTCGATGGCTTTGGCCACGAGCCGGACAAGCGCTGCGCGAGCTCCTTTGACGCCATCCAACCCGCTCCTCCGCCATCCAGTAGGCCCCTGACACAACAGCTCTACAAACTTGTGAGCACGCTAACAGGTGAGTGCATTGCATGTAGTTAAGGCCGTGAAGTGAACTGGCATCACTGGTGCTTTTTATGATGCTGGAGTAG
Organism: Pristiophorus japonicus; assembly: GCF_044704955.1. Classification (NCBI taxonomy): domain Eukaryota; kingdom Metazoa; phylum Chordata; class Chondrichthyes; family Pristiophoridae; genus Pristiophorus; species Pristiophorus japonicus. The sequence continues at coordinate 152,221,743 of NC_091988.1, read as the reverse complement.
AAGGACACACAATGCAGTCCTGCTGATACTATAATCCACATTACATGTGTTGCTATGGTATCAGAAGGATGCTTATCATTTGAAGGACTGTGAAGATTATAAGATGAGTAATTAATGTTCTTATGAAAACATATTTGGGGTAATTCAAGCTGACGGTGGGGAGTTCAGCCGCCAGCACACATACAGGGAAATTTCAGGTACACTGCCCATAACTATCCAACTATTATAGACAGAGACTTGAGTCTGCAATTTCCTGATACAAGTGCCAGTGATCAAGGCTCCCTGCCAGCTGTGCCTATAAGTTCATGTGGAGGTAATTGTTTTTCTAATGTATACAAAATAAATGAATAAACACAGCTTACGTTCAAGTAGTTTAGCATGTAATATAAAGATTTATTCACTGTTAATGTGCAGTCACAGGGTTTATACTAATTTGGAGAATTCCTATTCATTCAGTGAAAGGGTTAAAACACTACGAAGTCTCTTCTAATCATTTCAGCTTCAACTGATGAATTATTGGATAGCGTAATAATTTATTGCACTATATTTCGTGAAACTTATTTAAAATCACATTTGTATGATGAATTTAATCATTTCCAACTTCAAAGTGTTTAATAGAGCTTAGTGTCAATAATCATTCTTATGAGTCACATTTTATTGCCAGTAAAAGTCTTTACCGCTTTTGTTTGGCTGCAGCAAAGAAAAGATATAGAGCGCTGTGGGAGTATTCCTTTCCTCCGTGGTGGCAATGTACAGCTAGTGGTGTTCTCTCAGCTAGGCAGGAATTGCCTTCCATAGCAATAGAATGCAGTTTACATTTCATTATGAGAAAACAATTCCAGGCACAGCATGCATGATCACTTGTTTTGCATGACATGCTCGTTAATGTATAAAGTTAATTTCTTTCGAAACGATTGCTGGATTACCTTTCTGAATCAGACAGCATTATTATCGGAATAGTATTGATGACAATCATTTCACTCAAATTCTGGATAACAAGTGTACAAAGTTACTGCATTCAGGTTACATACCTGACAGTGTGGGATCACGTGGGGCTATCTAGCTGGATATGCTGGATACATTCTAGTCAGAATGTCAGCCAGGGAATGAAGAGAACTCTCGGCACGTCTTTGCATGTCACTATGGGATATTTTATATCAATATGAACATGCAGCTTATTGACCCAGATTTTGCGGCCAGCGGCGAAGGAACAACGCTTGCCATTCATCACGCTGAAAGCTGCCCACAGACTTTTCGAGGGCTTTTGAGCAGCAACTTGCTGCCTTCGGCTATATGATCGAGCATGGCGCCCTCTACAGGGGGTCTATGCCATACGTGAGCAGGAAAAGCAGCAGTGTGTATGACGTCCCAGCAGGTGTGGCAGATTCTCAATTAAGGAATCAATCAGATTGAAGAATTCTTACTGGGACATGCCGGGGGGAATTTCAACCCACAGAAACAAGTGGATTTGGGTCGGGCATGATGTGAAAATTAAAAAAAATCTCAAACCTGACCCCAAGCCTCCTCCGAACCACCCACTTCCGGTTTTAACAGAAGCGGGATGGGAAGCGGACAACCAACCCACTCCCAGGAGGCGAGTTAGTCATTTAAATATTATAATGAGGCTGCATGCCTCAGATTTAACCTGTCTTCCAGATTTAACCATGGCCAGCCATGTTTTCCAGGCCTCTGGAAACCCGGCAGCTAAAGGAAGGTGAGGACTGCTTTGTGAAAAGGTAAGTGCCTTTGCAGCACTATTTGTGGGCCCAGCCAAGCAGGCTTACGTGCTTCCCCGCCTGACATCAGCACCCTCCCCCCCATCCCCCAACCTGGATCAGAGATTTACCACCCCTCCCTCCAGGATCTGATATTGGACTCAACACTTAATTGGATGCACCCCCCGCCCCCCGCCGGATCAAACGACCAATAACCCCTCACACCCCACACCCGTTCCTGTCGGGATTGGTGAGCACCAGCCCCCCCCAAGACCCAAATGCTCCCCCCCTCCCCCACCCATGGTACCAATAACCCAGTGCAGGCTCCCTACCTGGTCCTGATGAGCGGCCATCTCTGGAGTGCTCCGCACATGACAGGGAGCCAAGCCTGGCTTCTGGGTGGGGAATCTGCTGGGGATAAAAAAAACACAGGCTGTGATGTTAAAACAGTCCAGCAACAAATCTCCTCCTCCTCCCCTTCCCGCTCCCGCTCAGAAAACCAGCCCTAGTAAATATCGGGACCGCAGAGTCTAAACCAGGAAGCAAAATAAAATGGAAAGAAATAAAGATGAAATTAAGAGAGTGACATAAAAGAGTTGGAAAGATTTTTAAAATCCCCAAAACTAATTAAATTCTGAAGGAATGAAACTCCACACTTGTAAAATTAAATTTTCAGTGTCAGAGAGGTTGTTTGGCAGAATTTATGACTTATCACGCTGTTAAAAATTAATTTACACCTGAATGCACCCACCTTAACTTTTTCTGCCTTGTTTAGTGGGTAAGTACAGCAACCTCACGCTATTACATGGATTTTAATGATGAGTCTATCGGCGAGGTACCGGTGCAGCGAAACTTGTGGAGAAGTAGGGTAACTCGGACAGCAACTTCCTGATTTTCACATTTAACTGCGCGTAAAGACTCCGGAAGTTGCTGTCCCATTTATTCCATAATAACAGTGAGCACTGATAGCCTCACCACTATTCGCAACGTAAAATCCAGGCCAATATCTCATGCAGCAGTCCTTCTGTAATGTGCGAAGTATGTGTTAGATTATGTGCTTAAGGCCTGGAAGGAGGCTCAAACCCAAACCCTTTTGACTCAGAGATGAGAATGCTACCAAAATTAGCAAAATTGACAACTAGGTCAATAAAACTCTGAAGAATTCAGAAAGATTATTTGATTTTCAGTATTTGATAGGGAAACTGGGTGATTAATTTTTGCTGCGTAGCCACAAATGATGCTGATTCCTGTCAAAGCTGCAACATCCCATAATATTAAAATGGAACTTGCCTATACTCCTAAAGCTCATCAATTTTACAATGAAAGGGACCATTTTCTAGAATTGGCTTTGAGTATATTCTTTGTAAAACATAACTTCAAAGTTTATTTTGCGGTGAAATTTTTGAAGATGTTCAGTATTTTATATTTTAATTTAACTAAGAATTAAGTTTTTTTCGTCCGAACTTTGTAAAGGAATTTGACACCATCATTTAGTATTGTTGGTAATACTACAATTCTAGCACTGGTAATCTGCCACATAATCTGAGGTAGAGTAATAGTACTCACTCGGAAAAGCTGCCATTTTGTAGATGGCTTGGCTGAGCAGGCTGTAGAGATATGATTCTGTCCACCTACAGTCTAATCTCTTTTCTCAGGAAATACATGATACAGTGAAAGATGCGATAGGCTCACAGTTACGTTTGTCATTCCAGTTGACTTGAAGGGAAACAGGCCCAACGGCATGAGGGAATTGCGTTAATTATTTTTAAATAAGTTTATTTTACTAAAGTAGCTTTAACAACTATCCCTGTACAGATTGAAGGATGATACATTTACCCTTGAAAATATTTTTTTAAATGTATGATGCTTCTTTAAAAAAAAAAAATCTCTCCATAGATTTGAAGTTGCCAAGCTCAATTTCCGATCAAGTATTGCATGTTAAATATCACTGTTTGCTGCTGGATCTTCTCTGCAATTGTACACGTACCAGGTTGACAACACAATCAATCAGACTTTCGCTGAACTCAATTAATGGATCACAGCTACTGAGCAATTTAATACAGACTATGCTGAAGAGCCTCTTGATGATTCACACTTAGACAGAGGATCAAACTGCACAATTTCTCCTCAGGCAACCGAAGGCTGCGCTGACACACTGGAGGCGATGTTGGACCTCATTGCGATGACTGCCCTTGCTGATAGTAGGCTCCCGAGGTATGAAAAATGGTCCACGTTGTCCAAGGCCGCGCTATGGATTTTGAAGATGGGGGCAGTGCTGTGTGGCGGGGTCAGGTTGGTGGAGGACCTTTGTCTTATGGATGTTTAGTGTAAGGCCTGCTTTTTTACGCCTCGGTGAAGATGTTGATGATGGCTTGGAGTTCAGCCTCTGTATCTTCCCTGAGGAAGAGAGTGTTTGAAGAACAGGACCTCAAATCTGGCACCAAGCTTACAGGGCAATAGTGATACCCACCCTCCTGTATGGCTCAGAGACATGGACTATATACAGTAGGCACCTTAAAGAACTGGAGAAGTACCACCAGCGCTGCCTCCGCAAGATCCTGCAAATCCACTGGGAGGAATGACGCACCAACGTCAGTGTTCTCGCACAGGCCAACATCCCCAGGATCGAAGCACTGACCACACTCAACCAGCTCCATTGGGCGAGCCACACCGTCCGCATGCCAGACACGAGATTCCCCAAGCAAGCGCTCTACTCGGAATTCCTACACGGCAAGCAAGCCCCAGGTGGGCAGAGGAAATGTTTCAAGGACACCGGCAAAGCCTCCCTGATAAAGTGCAACATCCCCACTGGCACCTGGGAATCCCTGGCCCAAGACCACCCTAAGTGGAGGAAGATGCATCCGGGAGGGCGCTGAGCACCTTGAGTCTCGTCGCCGATAGCATGCAGAAAACAAGTGCAGGCAGCGGAAGGAGCGTGCAGCAATCTAGACTCCCCACCCATTGTTTCCTTCAACCACTGTCTGCCCCACCTGTTACAGAATCTGTAATTCCTGCATTGGACTGTACAGTCACCTGAGAACTCACTTTTAGAGTGGAAGCAAATCTTCCTCGATTTTGAGGGACTGCCTATGATGATGATGATGACAATTTGTCCATCTTTATGCACCCAGGTTAAGACAAGTTATTGTACTTTAAACTGTAATAATCAAACATTAAAAAGGAACCCATTGTCAGTGCTGTAACCTGAGCTACAGCAAGTATGTGAAATGGGCTACCTTAGTTTGTATGATGCTGACTGTTAAAGTGACCTACTACCATGCAACCACTGGCCGATTGAAATGTTTATATTGAGTGTGATATAACTGATATTAACATCATATTATTATTGTTCATTGTTTTTTTCTCACCAGCCTTTCACATTTAGAAATCAATAAAAGATTAAATGTTGGAAGAAAGAAAAATCAGAGCTTTTTCTTGCTTGTTGAATAAAATCTGACACTACGAGAATTTCAAAATGGAGGGGAGGAGTCTGGTTAGTTTCCCCGAACGTTGTGCAGTTTTAACTCCACACTGTGCATGATTTTTCTCCCAACAGGATCCCCGTGCGGAAGCCAACCTGATTGACAAGCTTGGCTCCCTGTCAGCCCAGGGAGGATAGGCTTCCTGCTGTTGAGGTAGAGATCACGGGGGGTGGGTGAAGTGTTTACAGCCTGGTTTGGAAGGCCCGGGTGATCACGGGGCGTCGGAGACAGATCGAGAGCAGAGTTATGGGGGTCGGTGAAAGTGAGGAGGGGGTGGGTGATATATTGGGGCGATCAGAGCATGGGGGGAGGAGTGAAGGCTTATCACCGGGAGGGAGGCAGGTTAGCTTGGGGGGGCCAGGGAGGAAGCACTCCTGCTCCTCCTGGCCCACAAGCAATGCTGGGAAGACACTTACCTCTTGCACGCTGCAATCCTCGCCTCCCCTCTCAGGCTTAAATTTAAAATGGAACTGAAATGTGAGGCATGCAACCTCATTAAAATATTTGTGAGCAAGCCACCTCCTGAGAGCAGGTTGGTTGATCTCCCTAGGTCCCACCTCCGTTAAACTGGAGGTGAGTGTGTTTGAGGTGGATTGAGTTTGGATTTCAGCTTTTTTTAAATTTTACATTTCAACCAACACAAACCCTCCTGTTTTGGGGGTTAAAATTCCCCTCTACCTGGCTGTGCCCGAGACCTTGGTAGATCTGTGGAGCATGAAAAAAATTCAGTTTTGTTGCACAAAAATTAGAGGAAATGTTGCGCTAATGTCAGCTAAGTACAGTTGAAATAAAACCTCATCAACTTTGTAGTTGGATCTTTTATTTGCCATGGCCTGCCTCCGATTGGGAAAACAAACCATTAAACAGCTCTGCCTCTTCTAAAGATGATCAATGACAGACACTTCTATAGTTCTATAGAGTACAGTCAATTGGCTCAATCATTTTCCTGTGTCACCATCAAGTTTGCACCAATTAACACTCCTAATTCTCCCTGAATTCACATCAATGTGATCACTACCTTACTTGATAACAGTGGATGGTATCAACATGATCTGTATTTTTAGAGACAGCTTAAATAAGCCAGGTCCAGGTCGGTGATTGGAGCGTGGGCAGGTACAGCAGGAGCAACAAGGTCAGTCGAAGGAGCGACGAGGTCGGGGCGAAGGAATGGCGAGAGATTGTAGAGGGACGTGATCGGGACCCAGGAGAGGGGAGAGTTCGGGGCCCAGAAGAGGCGAGGGCCCAGGGGCAGCACGGGCCAGCCCATACTGCGATATGTGTGCGCACTAGGTCCGTGCAGCAGAGCAGGTCTCCAGTCGTCTTGGTCAATCCTTGCTACTGGACCAAGACCTAGCTCTGTCAAGCCTGTGTGGTGGCTGGTGTGTAATGGTCACCACGCGTTAAAAAAAATCCAAGCACAGGCATCTTCCACCCTTCAAGATTTAGTTCGGACCTGGAATTTTAGGTCCATCATTGAAACACCTGTGAAGTTTTTGACGTGGAAGCAAGTCATCCTCAATTCGAGGGACTGCCTTTGATGATGAAATAAGCCAAGGGTTCCCAAATAGCAACTTCTCAGTCTTGAAGGTGGTCCTTTCAGTACTGTTAAGGGTCACAGATATCAAGAAACATAGGGATATATTACTATTCATATTAATACATGTGGAAAGGGCTGAATCATTGTGATTTCAACTGTATCATTCTTGTTAGGAACGATGAATATGATTTCACCAAATGCTTACAGAATGTAGATGAAGAGCAGGTAATCGGGATTATATATATCCTTTTGTATTCCATAAGCTTCAAAGGACCTGATTACCATATTAATAAAGTTACTTTTAGTTAATCTGTTCACACTCAGAAAACTCGCACCAACCTTAATTGCTTTCTCCTCAAAGTACATAGTAATTACAGGAAATCAACCATCATCTTTTTTCTTTTTCCAACCTACTCTCTGCTATTAGAAACATAGTTCTCATCCTTATCAGTATTTAAACAGTTGAGATGACTTACTGTTGAAATATGCCTGGAATCAGAGACCAGTTTGACACTTACTGTAATCTTTATACCATTCATTCTCTTCCATTATTTACATCACCATTTCTGCCTTTCTTGTAATTTATTTTTGTGTAATTACGCTGCGCAACTTTGCTTACGTTATTATTAATCATGCCAATCCTCGCCTTGCAGCAAGGACTTCACTGTAACCCAGCTGTTCTCAGCTAAATTAAGATGTTTTGTGAAAAGATTTTAACACCATAGACCTGAGCAATTCAACAAAAAAATACAGCTAATCAGTGAATTTTGTAACAAAATAATGTAAAATAGTAGGTTCCCAAGCATCATTTGACTGAAATCCCAGTGTCAATTTCTAAAATTAAAGAGTAATGAGATTCCATTAAAAGTAGAAATCGCAGACATTCAGGTCTCTCTGCAATTTTACAAGTTGGCTGCTTGGGGGAACACTAGAATCTATAAGCATAAATTAATATTAATATCATCGCATATTATTTATCTGCGCTTTATCTGCGGCACCTGTTCATCTGATTCTGACCTCTTCACCTTTGGCGGCCATGCTTTCAGCCACCTGGGGTGGGGGGGGGGTTAACATGCAGGAAGGAGTGCGTGGGTTTCGGTGAAGGTGGGCATAAATTTGGCGAAAATGTCAGCGCGTACGGAAGCCAGCTCCAACATGCCGACTTACGGGTTTAACTGGAGGGCAGCCAGCTGTGTGTGTATAACCCCGTCTGGAGAGGCGGATTAATGATTTAAATATTTAAATAAGTGTAGTGCAATGATATTTTAACCGGCATTTAAATTTAATGGGTTTCCCGTGCTTCCCGAAACTCGCAATTGAATCCAAGATGAGTGGAGGACAGCAATTCATCGGGCTCATTAAAAGTCAGGCAAATACAACAACACTTAATACTCAGTGTTCACAGCTGCTTTCTTACCTCCCACTGGGAGAGGGTTTGTTGGGAGTACTTGTGTTGGGTCTTTGGCCAAGTGGAGGAAGTGCATCCGGGAGGGCGCTGTGTACCTCGAGTCTCATCGCCGAGAGCATGCAGAAATCAAGCGCAGGCAGCGGAAAGAGCGTGCAGCAAATCTGTCCCACCCACCCCTTCCCACAACGACTATCTGTCCCACCTGTGACAGGGACTGTAGTTCTCATATTGGACTGTTCAGCCACCTAAGGACTCATATTAAGAGTGGAAGCAGGTCTTCCTCGATTCCAAGGGACTGCCTATGACGTGACATGTGTTGGGTGGCTAATTTCTGCGTTTTAGAGGTATTGAGACTCAAGATCAGAATGGGTGATGCCTTGGCCGACTTAGACTGGACCATAGCCAAGGAGCAAGGTGACCAGCAGCACCAGCCCGCTGCGGGGAGACGTGCAGGTGGTGAGCAGAGAGGGGAGCAGTAGAGAGGTTGAGCTCGCAGGAAGCACTACCCACATAACAGGGTCTACAGGCAGAGGCTCAGCTTCCTAGACATATCAGAAGTATAGTACTTCAGAGGGCCTAGGTTATTGTGTCAGGTGGTGGCAGACATTTGCAGGCTCTTAGAAGAAGGCCTACTCCCTGCTGGGCCTGTTGGGCATGCATTACCACTGGCTGTGAATGTGACCACCGCCCTCAACTTTCAGCTGCATGTGGAACCCCTCCCCACCACCAGTACTATTTAAAGGGGAACCAACTCGAAGGTAAGTTGACTATTTCTCTTGTACTGGCTCTTGCAGAGTTTATATCAGTACAGGGTATTGGCTTGCTGGAAGACATGTAAAATGCTGTTAAAGTGCGCAGGGAGTAGTGCTGGACATTGGGAAGGCATTAGCTCCTACTGGAAGGCCTCGAACTACAACACGTGCTCCTAGTCATGGGGCTCTAGTTGCAGTCTCCCTTGCACTGCAGCATGAAGGGAGATGGAGCAGAGGCAGCAAAGTAGAGAAGCTGCTCAGAGGGTGGAGAAGGAGGAGGGGGGAGGAGGGTTCTCAACAGGAGGCCTTTGGAGGGCACTTCTCCTACCTGCACCTAAGCCAGGAGCGGTGTATCCGGCGGCAGAACTCTGCCACCTCCTGGAACCAGACCTGCAGCCTCAGAGCAGGGTGACGACAGCATAGCCTAGAGCCCTCAAGGTGATCGTGGCCCTGAATTTTTTCGCCAGTGGATCCTTCCAGGCTGGAACAGGCAATATATCTAACATCTTCCAGTTCGCCGTCTATCACTGCAGCTAGGAGGGCACAGAGGTTCTGTACTCCAGGAGAAGAGACTTCATTGTCTTCTCCCTAAAGAGAAAGAAGCAGCAGGAGCAGTACCTGGCTTTGCCAGAATACCAGGCTTCCCCATGGTGCAGAGCGTCATCGAATGCACACACATGGCTTTGCGGGCACCGCATATCAATGCTGAGCTGTACCGTAATGCAAAGGCTGCCACTCTCTTAATGTGCAGTTGATGTGCGACCATGCCCAGTACATCATGATGGTACATGCCCGCTATCCTAGCGGCAGTCATGATGCCTTCATCTTGTGCCAGTCCGCTGTGCCAGTAATCTTCCAGTCATGACTTTGAACCCGAGGGCTGCTGATCAGAGACAAGGGCTATTCACTCTACACCTGGCTGGTGAAGCCCCTCTGCAACACCACCAGTCGTGGCCAGCACTCAAATAATGACAGCCATGAGAAACATTATTGAGCAGACCATCGGGCTGCTCAAGCAACGGTTCTGCTGCCTTGGCCGCTCAGGAGGAGCACTCCAGTACATACCGGAGTGGGTGTCCAATTAATGGTGGTCTGTTGCATCTTCAACAACTTGGCCATCATGAGGGAGCAGCTCTTGCCACCATGGGTTCCGTGACCACCTCAGGAGGAGGAGGATGATGAGGAGGAAGGGATGAGGAAGGCAGCAAATCCCTGTTCCACATGGGGTGTCTGTGAGGGCATCATCAGACTCCGGTTCCCCTGAATGAAACCCTAGATCCCCATTGCTCAACACTTCCCCCACTTTACTGTCCCTCTGTCACAGAACATCACAGCGTCCTCTTGAGCACAATGCTGAAATGAAAGCCACTACAAAACAAACATTCCAATCATAATTTAGAAATGATTCATTCCAATATTACATTACAAAGTTAACTAATCACCCTTGTGCATTCCCTTAGTGTCTGTCTTTTGTGTTCCTTTGCCCGTTCTAGTGCTTCTAAGCAGTGCTACCTCAGTAGCTACAGCATAGCTGGCAGAAGGCTGCTGACTTCCCGTCAGGGACACTGCAGATGGCCTTCCAGGACTATCTTGAGCAGTTCTAGAAGGCTCGGATGTAGACTGCACCTCCTTGGCATGGCAGCAGCAGTCTGGGCTGGCTGGCTGTCGGGCAACTGCAATGGCACTGGCAGAGTGGCAGTGGTGGAATATGAATGCTGTCATCCTGAGAGAGAACAACAGGTTCTTGCTCCACGAAGCCACTGGCACTCCCCCAGATGGGCACCTCCACATTCCTAGCCATCTGGTGGAGGACAAATTGCTGGACTGCTCGTGAGCCTAGCCACGATGGCAGCAGTATGATTTGGGTTGCACAAGTATGAGCTTCTAGCTTGTGGTGCTCCTACACTTGCACGCGTGCTGCAATGAAAGCTGCAACATCGCTGATCACACCCAGCATCATGGTTGAGTCCTCAAGTGCATTAATGCAGTTGCCCATCACTTCCGTCCTGGAAATCATGGGCTCCAAGCTCCATGCAAAACCCCATGCAATGCTGGAGCCGGAAACCTCCATGCTCCTTGATAGTGACAAGAGACTCCCTGGCAAGCCTGCCATTGCACCAAGCGTGTCAGTGTCCATGCCCATCAACCTTCTTCTGTAGGCCGCCCCATCAAAGTCCTCATCTGAGTCCTGTGCAGCAGAACTCGTGTGCGACCTCACTACCCTTTCCCCCTGGCTTACTGCAGCCCACTCAGGGCCAGTAACTCACCACATGCAGATCCCACCTCTATATTACCCTCTAAGGTTTGCCCAGTGCCATTTTCTGAGCTGTTGCCTGGGAGTGTCAGATCGTGTGACCATGCTTCTTCTGCTCCATCACTCTCCTCCTCTATTTCTTCTTGCACAGGCTGCACTGGTGGCAGTTCTTCAGTATCTGAAAGGAGAAAGGCACAAGGGTCAAGTTGTGGTGAGGGGAGGTGGGAGAAAGCAAGAGATTGTGGAATGAGGACGAAGTGTGATGAGATTAGGTATGAGCATACCGTCATCATCAATGCTTTCAGCCTTGCCAATCGCCACAGCCTCAGGGACGGCCTCTCCAATGACCTTCAGCACAGTCTCCTCCAGCTAAGTCAGGTTCTGCAGCCGTGCTTGCACACCCCCACCCCCACCTGTTTGTTCCTGCTCACGCCGGTTGTGAGCCACATTCGCCTGCAAGAGAAAGGGAAATGTGTCAGTGAATGTGGTGCAATGTGTTTGCATGAAGAGCCTGTCATGGTTGAATAGCTGGCATTGTGTGCAAGGTGTAAAATGTGGGTGTGGGCTTGCAGCAGTGGTAGGTGTCTGAGGATGTGGAAAGCTATGATTGTGAGATATGAGTCGTGATTGCTAGAGATTGTTGGTAGGTGAGTGATGGGGCGTGGTGCGTTGAGCAGTGTGTGAGGCTCGTGGTGCAGTTGGTGGGATATGCCATTTAATGATGCATTCACCTTGACCACTCAAGTGAGGTCATTAAACTTTTTCTGGCACTGGATCCATATCCTGGGGGAAGAACTGGTGCACTGACATCGTCAACTGTCGCCTCCCACTGCCTTTGAACAGTGTGCCTGCAAGGCCTCCTGCTCCCCTGCGGGTAGAGGACTTGCCTCCTCCTGGAAATCCCTGCACCAAGGCCTCTGCTGCTGTATCAGAGAACCGAGGTGCCCTTTCTCTGCCCTGTTGAAACATTGCTCCAGCATCAGTCGCAATGAGGAACTTCTGTCACAAAGCACCTCCACTTTAAGAAGTGCAGTCAGCCTTTCACGCTGCAGGAAACCTTTAAATGGAGAGAATATTGGTCCCCTGTTGAGCGCTGAGCCACCAGCAGTTTGTTTAGCGCTGGATTCAGCATTGTAATCATGGTAATGAGCATGCAGTACGAATTTCACGTCAGCCTGCACTACTTTCAACGGGCATAGGCTGATCATGCATCACGATCCCTGTGTCCGTTTTTGGGCTTTATCCAATTTAGCCCCCTTTATCACCCAAAAGATTGTGGATGCTGGGTTAATTGAAATTTGACATAGATAGATAAATTTTTGTTCGGTTTGAATATCAAGGGATTTAGATTAAAGGCAGAAAAATGGAGTTGAGATACAAACCGTTTATGATCTGATCGAATGGTAAAACAGGCTCAAGTAGCTGACTGTCCTACTCCTGTTCCTATGTTCTTATACGTTTCTCTTTTTGTCCACCTTCTTTTCTCCATGTTTCTCCATGCTTTAATCATAACTGGGTTCTCTGACATCAGTGTTCAGCCTCTTGTCTGTACCACCTCCAGGCTTGAATATTTTTCTTCTGTCTTGGTGACAAAAGTGGACACAATGCTCAAGGTGTAGTTTGCCCCAAACACTGTGTAGTTTTAGCATGACATCCTCCAACATCTGCTTGACTATTTTGGCTATTTGGTTTTGAACTCTATTATTTTGTTGATTGTGGCTCCACAATAGCTGGACATGTACACAAGGAGTCCACTAATGTCCCTATTTCACCCTTGTCTATGTCAAAAACATTCATGAAGTTCACGTCACCCATTTTTCTCCTCCCAATGTGCAATGTTTTTGTCATGTATTCAACCAGCATTGTAACCCATGTATAATCTGACCAGAGTTGTACACTGTGAGAACACTGACCACTAGGTGGTGAACTTGTGGGAGACACTCCTAACCTAGACCTTCAGATATAAAAGGGGAAGCTCCACCCACTTCCTTCACTTGAGTGCTATGAAATAAAGGACAGGTCACAGACTGACCTTCTCTCAAGCATGGGCCTCGTGTGCATTTATACTATATAGTAAGGACGTATCAATGGCGACAAGAAACTGGGATTTAAACCACGCGAGCATGGCCACTAGCAGAACAGACGAGAGGTACTGTGCTAAGGAATGGTTGGGACAGAGATTCAACATTGTTAAAGCAGCACACAGTTCTCCAGGCAGACAAGGGCAGTCGGGCATGCCCCAACATGTAGTCGAACCCAGAGGGGGAGTTCGACAGAGACAATGGCAAGCTGAACGGCGATTCACGCCAGTGCAAGGGACAATGCGGCCAGTAATGGGCCATCAACACCTGTTAATGGTGCACTCAAGGGCAATAACAGGCGCAGTCAGGGACGATCGACTGGCAAGGGACCTTTTGTTTCAAAACGCAGCTCATGCTGGAGGCGTGGAGGCACACACTCAGCCGGAGTTTGCAGAGGTGAGCAAAGTACCTGCAGAAATTGCAGAAATGAATGCTGGGGGAAATCACTGGAAGCTGAAGTTCAGCGAGTTCATGTGGAGCACGTATACAGTTCATACACCAGGACGCCACCAATAATGATGAAAATGCTCTTCAATGGCATCCCAGTATCAATCGAGCTAGACACAGGGGCCAGCCAGTCCCTGATGGGTATCAAACAGTTCGAAAAGTTGTGGGCGTCCAAGGCCAGAAGGCCAAAATTATCGCCGATTGACGCACAGCTACGGACTTACACAAAGTAGATCATTCCGTTGCTCGGCAGCGCCACGGTAGTCGTGACCCACAAAGATTCGGAGAACAGGTTGCCACTCTGGATTGTCCCAGGGGACGGTCCCGCACTACTGGGGAGGAGTTGGCTTGCTGTCATGAACTGGAAATGGGGCGATGTCAATGCAATTTCCTCTGTGGAGCGAGTATCATGCTCACAGATCCTGGACAAATTTGACTCATTATTTCAACCCGGCATTGGCACTTTCATGGGGGCCAAGGTAGTGATTCACATAAACTCGGACACCAGGCCAGTACACCACAAGGCCAGAGCGGTGCCATACGTGATGCGGGAAAAGATAGAAGGCGAATTGGACCACCTGCTGAGGGAAGGCATCATCTCGCCAGTCAAATTCAGTGACTGGGCAAGCCCGATTGTGCCGGTACTCAAGGCGGATGGGTCGGTCAGGATATGTGGCGATTACAAGGCCACCATCAATCGGGTGTCACTCCAAGACCAGTACCCGTTACCGAGAGCGGAGGACCTCTTTGCGACGCTATCCGGTGGCAAACTTTTTTCAAAATTGGACCTGACCTCAGCTTACATGACCCAGGAGCTGGCGAGTGAGTCGAAGAAGCTGACCACCATCATGACACACAAGGGGTTGTTTGAGTACAACAGATGTCCATTCGGGATTCGCTCGGCCGCCGCAATCTTCCAATGAAATATGGAAAGCCTCCTCAAGTCGATTCCAGGGATGGTGGTTTTTCAGGACGACATCCTCATTACGGGTTATGATACTGAAGAACACCTCCACAACCTGGAGGAGGTGCTCCGCAGACTGGACCGGGTAGGGCTGTGACTGAAAAAGGCAAAGTGCGTCTTCCTAGCTCCAGAGGTAGAATTCCTGGGGATGAGGGTAGCAGCAGACGGGATCAGCCCTACTGCGTCCAAGACGGAAGCAATCCAGAGAGCACCCAGACCCCGTAACACGACGGAGCTGTGTTCATTCCTGGGGCTCCTGAACTATTTTGGTAACTTTCTTCCCAAATTGAGCACGCTGCTAGAGCCGCTACACGTGCTCCTACGCAAAGGTCGTGAATGGGTCTGGAGGGACGGCCAGGAAAGGGCTTTTAATAGAGCACGCAATTTGTTATGTTCCAACAATCTGTTAACGCTATATGGCCCATGTAAGAAACTTGAGTTAACGTGCGATGCGCCGTCCTATGATGTCGGGTGTGTGTTGCAGCATGTCAATGCCAAGGGTCAGTTACAGCCGGTAGCGTATGCCTCCAGAGGTCTGTCCCAGGCAGAAAGGGGCTACGGGATGGTAGAAAAGGAGGCGCTCGCATGTGTATATGCAGTAAAGAAAATGCACCAGTACCTGTTTGGCAGGAAATTTGAGCTGGAGACAGATCACAAACCCCTAATGTCCCTTTTGGCCGACAACAAGGCCATAAATGCAAACGCATCGGCCCGCATACAGAGGTGGGCACTCACGTTAGCTGCCTATGATTACATAATTCGGCACAGACCGGGCACCAAAAACTGCACTGATGCACTCAGCAGGCTCCCACTAGCCACCACTGAGAGGGGTACCGAGCATGCTGCTGAGATGGTCATGGCTGTTGATGCTTTCGGAAGCGAAGGCTCACCCATGACAGCCCGTCAGATTAAAGTCTGGACAAATAGAGACCCGCTATTGTCTCTAGTCAAGAAATGTGTCCTGAATGGGGACTTGGCAGCCATGTACAGGGCATGCCCTGAGAAATTTAAACCATTTCACAGGCGCAAGGATGAACTCTCGATTCAGGCCGATTGCCTACTGTGGGGAAACCGCGTAGTCATGCCCCAGATGGGCAGAGAGGTGTTCATCAGAGAACTCCACAATGAGCACCCGGGCATTGTCACAATGAAGGCAATTGCCAGGTCACACGTTTGGTGGCCAGGGCTAGACGCAGATCTGGAACTTTGTGTTCGCAGGTGCAACACGTGTGCCCAGCTGGGCCATGCGCCCAGGGAAGCCCCCCTTAGCCCCTGGCCATGGCCCGCCAAGCCTTGGTCACGCATCCATGTGGACTACGCAGGTCCTTTCATGGGGAAAATGTTTTTGGTTGTAGTAGACGCCTACTCCAAATGGATTGAGTGTGACATTTTAAATTCAAGCATATCCTCTGCCACAGTAGAAAGTCTACGGGCAATGTTCGCCGCCCACGGTCTACCAGACATCTTGGTCAGTGACAATGGCCCGTGCTTCACAAGCACTGAATTTCAGGACTTCATGGCAGGCAATGGAATTAACCATGTCAGAACGGCACCGTTCAAGCCGGCCTCAAACGGCCAGGCAGATAATCAAACAGGGGATGCTCAGGATCCAAGGGGATTCCCTACAAAGACGCTTATCACATCTCTTGTTGGCCTACAGATCCCGACCACAGTCACTCACAGGGGTTCCACCCGCAGAGCTGCTAATGAAAAGGATGCTCAAAACCCGGTTATCCCTTATACACCCCACCATGAAAGAAATTGTCGAGAGCAGGCGCCAGTCACAATATGACTACCATGACAGGAATGCGAGGGCGCGATGTGTTGATGTAAATTACCCTGTTTTTGTCCTCAACTACGCTGTAGGGCCCAAATGGCTCGCAGGCACTGTGGTTGCCAAAGAGGGAAATAGGATTCTGGTAGTTAAACTTACCAATGGACAAATCTGCCGCAAACATGTGGATCAAACAAAAAGGAGGTTCAGCAACCCCATAGAAGAAGCAGAGGAAGAACACGATGTAGAGTTCACTCCACCACAGGTGACTGAACACAGAAACCAAAGGGAGGAGAGCCCAGTCACTGTGGGCAGTCCGGACAGGCCTGAGGCACCGCAAACAGCAGACACTCAGGCCAACGCCCAACAACCGGAGCCCCAACTCAGGCGCTCTACAAGGGACCGTAAACCATCAGAGAGACTCAACCTGTGACCCCAATAAGACTTTGGGTGGGGGGGAAGTGATGTCATGTATTCAACCAGCATTGTAACCCATGTATAATCTGACCTAAGTTGTACACTGTGAGAACACTGGGTGGTGAACTTGTGGGAGACACTCCTAACCTAGTCCTTCAGATATAAAAGGGGAAGCTCCACCCACTTCCTTCACTTGAGTGCTATGAAATAAAGGACAGGTCACAGACTGACCTTCTCTCAAGCATGGGCCTCGTGTGCATTTATACTGTATAGTAAGGACGTATCAGTTTTGACATCTATACTTATGTCATTTTATCAGTTGCTAATATGATTGCAGTGTAAACTGATGCAGTTTCCATCCTGGAAGGCACAAACGGCTGCAAAATGTGTGTTTTAAAATGGAGATTTAATTGAGGTTTGCTTTTATTGGACCCTCCGTCGACAGACTGATCTGAGTAGCACCAATGTTCAGCTCCGAGCTTAAAATATTCGGCAACCAGATAGTGAGTTGTTGTTAAATAGGTTGAGAATTTGAAGCAGATGGTTTGACGTAATCAGCGGCAGGGAGTCCATATGGGTTTGTCTGAGCCATGTCATAGTCTCTCTGACTAGTATCTTTAGATGTATTCTGAGATACAATGCACAGTGGATAACAGCTGACAATTGAAACACATCTGGTATTGTGCCTTGCACATGTCTCAGTGTCAATCGGAACAGATAAAAAGATGAACAGGAAAAGACTGGACAGCCCATGAAGCCTGTCCTAAACAATCATGATGCAACTAAGCTTCGTGACCCACGGTGTTCCCTCCAACCAGAAGTCATGTAATCACCTGGAATTTAAAAAAATTGACAATTCCTCTCTGATCACCCACCCACCACAGGCAATCAAAATGAGTTCAGGAGCTCAGTAACCATGAGGTACATACCCAACATCACCCCTACCTTTTGTATGCAGTGATATTAGCCACAGCAAGGAACGTGTCCAGCTTCTTTTTGAACTGTTGCAGAAAATCCACACGAGCCTGCAACCTGTTCCAAGGGTTGATAGTCTACTGCATAAAAAAATGTTCTCCTAACACCTCATCTAATGCTATGCTTACATAGATTATACATGTGTCCGCCATTTAGTTCAATAGTCTGTTCACATAGACACAGTCTAGTCTCTTCATCATTTTAAAGACTTCAATTAAATCATCAAAAGTAAAAAGACTCAGCTCTCTAACCTTCAAAGCCTTCCTGAAAAAATGCAACATCCCCATTGACACCTGGAAAACTCTGGTCAAAGACCGCACTAAGTGGAGAAAGCGCATCCGGGAGGGCGCTGAGCACCTCGAGTCTCGTTCCCGAGAGCAGCGCGAGTCCAGGGTCGGCGAGAGGCCTATAAAGGCCAGTGGGAGTCGAGCAGTTCGAGCAGTCAGTCGAGGAGGCGGGAGCTCGGAGCAGCGCGCGTCCAGGGTCGGCGAGAGACCTATAAAGGCCAGCGGGAGTCGAGCAGTTCGAGCAGTCAGTCGAGGAGGTGGGAACTCAGAGCAGCGCGAGTCCGGGGTCGGCGAGAGGCCTATAGAGGCCAGCGGGAGTCGAGCAGTTCGAGCAGTCAGTCGAGGAGGCGGGAGCTCAGAGCAGCGCGAGTCCGGGGTCGGCGAGAGGCCTATAGAGGCCAGCGGGAGTCGAGCAGTCCGAGCTCTTAGTCGAGGAGGCGGGAGCTTGGAGCAGCGCGAGTCCGGGATCAGCGAGAGGCCTATAAAGGTGTGGCATGTACAGCTACAGGGAGAAGGCAAAAAAGAAGTAGAAAGAAACAGAAAGGTGACGTCACAGCCAAGGGGGTAAGTGATTGGCTGGATTGGTGAGTAGTTTTTCTTTTTTTTCTTCTATAACAGTCAGTAACTTTTAACATTATTGTTGCCAATTTAAGTGTATCTAAGGGTTAAGTCATGGCAGGGGAGCTCAGTCACGTGATATGCTCCTCCTGTACCATGTGGGAACTCAGGGACGCTTCCGGTGTCCCTGACGATTACGTGTGCGGGAAGTGTATCCACCTCCAGCTCCTGACGGACTGCGTTGCGGAATTGGAGCTGAGGGTGGATTCACTCTGGAGCATCCATGATGCTGAGAACGACGTGAGTAGCACGTGTAGCGAGTTGGTCTTATCGCAGGAGAAGGGTCCACAGCCAGCTAGGGAATGGAAGACCAGCAGGAAGAGTAGTGCAAGGAAGGTAGTGCAGGGGTCCCCTGTGGTCATCCTCCTGCAAAACAGGTACACTGCTTTGAGTGCTGTTGAGGGGGATGACTCATCAGGGGAGGGCAGCAGCAGCCAAGTTCATGGCACCGTGGCTGGCTCTGTTGCACAGGAGGGCAGGAAAAAGAGTGGGAGAGTGATAGTGATAGGGGATTCAATTGTGAGGGGAATAGATAGGCGTTTCTGCGGCCGCAACCGAGACTCCAGGATGGTATGTTGCCTCCCTGGTGCAAGGGTCAAGGATGTCTCGGAGCGGGTGCAGGACATTCTAAAAGGGAGGGAGAACAGCCAGTTGTTGTGGTGAACATTGTTACCAACAACGTAGGTAAAAAAAGGGATGAGGTCCTACGAAACGAATTTAAGGAGCTTGGAGCTAAATTAAAATGTCGGACCTCAAAAGTAGTAATCTCGGGATTGCTACCAGTGCCATGTGCTAGTCAGAGTAGGAATCGTTGGATAGCGCAGATGAATACGTGACTTGAGCAGTGGTGCAGCAGGGAGGGATTCAAATTCCTGGGGCATTGGAACCGGTTCTGGGGGAGGTGGGACCAGTAAAAACCGGACGGTCTGCACCTGGGCAGGACCGGAACCAATGTCCGAGGGGGAGTGTTTGCTAGTGCTGTTGGGGAGGAGTTAAACTAATATGGCAGGGGGATGGGAACCAATGCAGGGAGACAGAGGGAAACAAAAAGGAGACAAAAGCAAAAGACAGAAAGGAGATGAGGAAAAGTGGAGGGCAGAGAAACCCAAGGCAAAGAACAAAAAGGGCCACTGTACAGCAAAATTCTAAAAGGACAAAGGGTGTTAAAAAAACAAGCCTGAAGGCTTTGTATATTAATGCAAGGAGTATCCGTAATAAGGTGGATGAATTAACTGTGCAAATAGATGTTAACAAATATGATGTGATTGGGATTACGGAGACGTGGCTCCAGGATGATCAGGGCGGGGAACTCAATATCCAGGGGTATTCAACATTCAGGAAGGATAGAATAAAAGGAAAAGGAGGTGGGGTAGCATTGCTGGTTAAAGAGGAGATTAATGCAATAGTTAGGAAGGACATTAGCTTGGATGATGTGGAATCTATATGGGTAGAGCTGCAGAACACCAAAGGGCAAAAAACGTTAGTGGGAGTTGTGTACAGACCTCCAAACAGTCGTAGTGATGTTGGGGAGGGCATCAAACAGGAAATTAGGGGTGCATGCAATAAAGGTGCAGCAGTTATAATGGGTGACTTCAATATGCACATAGATTGGGCTAACCAAACTGGAAGCAATACGGTGGAGGAGGATTTCCTGGAGTGCATAAGGGATGGTTTTCTCGACCAATATGTCGAGGAACCAACTAGGGGGGAGGCCATCTTAGACTGCGTGTTGTGCAATGAGAGAGGATTAATTAGCAATCTCGTTGTGCGAGGCCCCTTGGGGAAAAGTGACCATAATATGGTGGAATTCTGCATTAGGATGGAGAATGAAACAGTTAATTCAGAGACCATGGTCCAGAACTTAAAGAAGGCTAACTTTGAAGGTATGAGGCGTGAATTGGCTAGAATAGATTGGCGATTGATACTTAAGGGGTTGACTGTGGATGGGCAATGGTAGACATTTAGAGACCGCATGAGTGAACTACAACAATTGTACATTCCTGTCTGGCGAAAAATAAAAAAGGGAAGGTGGCTCAACCATGGCTATCAAGGGAAATCAGGGATAGTATTAAAGCCAAGGAATTGGCATACAAATTGGCCAGAAATAGCAGCGAACCCGGGGACTGGGAGAAATTTAGAACTCAGCAGAGGAGGACAAAGGGTTTGATTAGGGCAGGGAAAATGGAGTACGAGAAGAAGCTTGCAGGGAACATTAAGACGGATTGCAAAAGTTTCTATCGATATGTAAAAAGAAAAAGGTTAGTAAAGACAAACATAGGTCCCCTGCAGTCAGAATCAGGGGAAATCATAACGGGGAACAAAGAAATGGCAGACCAATTGAACAAGTACTTTGGTTTGGTATTCACTAAGGAGGACACAAACAACCTTCCGGATATAAAAGGGGTCAGAGGGTCTAGTAAGAAGCAGGAACTGAGGGAAATCCTTATTAGTCGGGAAATTGTGTTGGGGAAATTGATGGGATTGAAGGCCGATAAATCCCTAGGGCCTGATGGACTGCATCCCAGAGTACTTAAGGAGGTGGCCTTGGAAATAGCGAATGCATTGACAGTAATTTTCCAACATTCCATTGACTCTGGATCAGTTCCTATCGAGTGGAGGGTAGCCAATGTAACCCCACTTTTTAAAAAAGGAGGGAGAGAGAAAACAGGGAATTATAGACCCTCAGCCTGACTTCAGTAGTGGATAAAATTATGGAATCAATTATTAAGGATGTCATAGCAGCGCATTTGGAAAGAGGTGACGTGATAGGTCCAAGTCAGCATGGATTTGTGAAAGGGAAATCATGCTTGACAAACCTTCTGGAATTTTTTGAGGATGTTTCCAGTAGAGTGGCCAAGGGAGAACCAGTTGATGTGGTATATTAGGACTTTCAGAAGGTATTCGACAAGGTCCCACACAAGAGATTAATGTGCAAAGTTAAAGCACATAGGATTGGGGGTAGTGTGCTGACATGGATTGAGAACTGGTTGTCAGACAGGAAGCAAAGAGTCGGAGTAAATGGGTACTTTTCAGAATGGTAGGCAGTGACTAGTGGGGTACTGCAAGGTTCTGTGCTGGGGCCCCAGCTGTTTACATTGTACATTAATGATTTAGACGAGGGGATTAAATGTAGTATCTCCAAATTTGCGGATGACACTAAGTTAGGTGGCAGTGTGAGCTGCGAGGAGGATGCTATGAGACTGCAGAGTGACTTGGATAGGTTAGGTGAGTGGGCAAATGCATGGCAGATGAAGTATAATGTGGATAAATGTGAGGTTATCCACTTTGGTGGTAAAAACAGAGAGACAGACTATTATCTGAATGGTGACAGATTAGGAAAAGGGGAGGTGCAACGAGACCTGGGTGTCATGGTACATCAGTCATTGAAGGTTGGCATGCAGGTACAGCAGGCGGTTAAGAAAGCAAATGGCATGTTGGCCTTCATAGCGAGGGGATTTGAGTACAGGGGCAGGGAGGTGTTGCTACAGTTGTACAGGGCCTTGGTGAGGCCACACCTGGAGTATTGTGTACAGTTCTGGTCTCCTAACTTGAGGAAGGACATTCTTGCTATTGAGGGAGTGCAGCGAAGGTTCACCAGACTGATTCCCGGGATGGTGGGACTGGCCTATCAAGAAAGATTGGATCATCTGGGCTTGTATTCACTGGAGTTCAGAAGAATGAGAGGGGACCTCATAGAAACATTTAAAATTCTGACGGGTTTAGACAGGTTAGATGCAGGAAGAATGTTCCCAATGTTGGGGAAGTCCAGAACCAGGGGTCACAGTCTAAGGATAAGGAGTAAGCCATTTAGGACCGAGATGAGGAGAAACTTCTTTACCCAGAGAGTGGTGAACCTGTGGAATTCTCTACCACAGAAAGTTGTTGAGGCCAATTCACTAAATACATTCAAAAGGGAGTTAGATGAAGTCCTTACTACTAGGGGGATCAAGGGGTATGGCGAGAAAGCAGGAAGGGGGTACTGAAGTTGCATGTTCAGCCATGAACTCATTGAATGGCGGTGCAGGCTAGAAGGGCCGAATGGCCTACTCCTGCACCTATTTTCTATGTTTCTATGTTTCTATGAGGGCATGCAGAAATCAAGTGCAGGCTGCGGAAAGAGCGTGCGGCAATCCTGTCCCATCGACCCCTTGCCTCAACGACTATCTGCCCCACCTGTGACAGGGACTGTGGTTCTCCTATTGGACTGTTCAGCCACCTAAGGACTCATTTTTAGAGTGGAAGCAAGTCTTCCTCAATTCCGAGGGACTACCTATGATGATGATGATGACGATGTGGTAACTAAGGGCTTTTAAACTAGAGTTCTCCTTTGAACCTTTTCCAGAGCCTCCACTTCATCCACCATGTGAGAACACCAGATAAGGCCGAACCAAGGTCCTGTGCTTGAATGCTGCAAACTAACAATATTTTCTGTGTACAAGAAAGGAGATACATCATAAGTATGGACAGCTCCCTTGTGACACATTTACACAGGTTTATGCATGTGCTTAGGTAGTCTGTATCACAGCAAATGGACCATATATTTATTTTTATCTCTGCAAATATCAGAAAGCTGAGTACCTCTTTCTGGAGAAAATAATTTCAAAATGTAATTTCAAGCATAATAATTTCAAACAGGCTCTTGGAGTAGATCAAAAATGTAAGAACATCACAATATCAATTCTTAGACACCTTGGCATGAGAAGACAAAACCCCTAGCCCTCGCAAAGTCATTTTGAATGCAAATATAAAATAGTAATTACTATTGACAATCACAATGGGCTACTGATAGTTAACACCAGCTCAAATTACATTACTGTGTCTACCACAAAAATATTGAATTTTATAGATGAAAACAGATACATTTCAGCCCCCCTTAACCATTTTGCAAAGTAAACTTGTTCGAACTGTTGTACCAAATCTGCAATTAATGTGAAACACAACCTCAAGGGATGAATAAAATTTAAGGCAGTGTAATGTTAGGGTCATCAATTGTGCTATTTATATCTATGTGTAAAGCACAGAAATCGTATAAAATATGTGTATGATATTTTGTATTGGTATTCTGAAATGCATGCAGCATCACTGATCATGTAACTTTTTAAATGAGCAGTTATAAATGTGCAAGGGGCTGGAAAATAAACTTGTTTATTTGCAGTTCAACTACCAATCTCATCTTGGTCACATACAAGAGCAGTGCTTTGTTCCCCAAAGCACTGCTACAACATTCATGTCTAAACCAATGTTCCTGTGAACACGAAGATACAGCATTGTGATAGTTTCCGATCTTTAAAGGTAAAAATCTCTCAATACAACACATTGTTTTACATTATTTCAATACATTCTATTTCTGCTTGGTTGCCACAATGAGAATCTATTTTTATCAACTTTCCTCTGTTTGCAGCAGAAACATAAATTGATTTTTTATATTTATGATTATACTTCAGGGGAACCTTTCCCAGACACAATGGAATCTTGCCCCATTATCTTCTACTCAGCCTGAATGTAGGCAATAATGAAAAAGGAAAGACTTGCATTTATATCATGCCTTTCATGACCCCCGGACGTCTCAAAGCGCTTTACAGCAAATGAAGTACTTTTGAAGTGTAGTCACTGTTGCAATGTAGGGAAGATTCACACAGCAAGATCCCACAAATAGCAATGTGATAATGACCAGATAATCTGTTTTTGTTATGATGATTGAAGGATAAATATTGGGCAGGACACTGGGGATAACTCCCCTGCTATTCTTTGAAATAGTGCCATGGGATCTTATACGTCCACCTGAGAGGGCAGATGGGGCCTCAGTTTAATGTCTCATCTGAAAGACGGCACCTCCGGCAGTGCAGCACTTCCTTAGCACTGCACTGGAGTGTCAGCCTTGATTTAGATGCTCACGTCCCTGGAGTGGTTCTATTGAATGAACAGTAGCACTTAATAGTATCCGTTTCCAGCTACACAGTATGTGAAAAAGACTTGCTGTTACAAAAAATTTGAAGAACAAATATAGTACCCTGTTGGCTCAGATGTTAAATGTAAACTAGAATGTGATATGACAATGCTTTTCAACACAAACTTTTTTTGTTCACTTCACATGTCATTTCCAATTCAGAAGTTGTTGACTTCAGTAGTGAACATCCCTCGTTGTTCTGCTAAAATAAAGCTTATCAGAAATAAGAAAAGCAGGAGGTTCTGTTCTGATAGATGCTGTTAAACTTTCTGCCTTTGTTGTTCTTTCCTTCTCCATGAGCTCCTGTGACCCACAGATGGATTCTTCATCATCCTAAGTTGTGAACTTTGAAGTTTCCTTCTTTTATTAAGGCTGTCAACCAAGATTTTGAGCCCCCAGTGCCTGGTACATAGCAATTTTATGATGCCTTATATTTTATGTTGTGTCTGTAAGCACTCTAGTAATGACTCCACGAGGTAAGGTATTGCACTTGAACTGTTGTGACCTTAGTCCATTTATTGCAGCTCCTGAATGAGGGTACAATAAAGTGAGCTCCCTTTTATACTTACTTACCTGCGGTGTGCAGGTGACCTCTAGGTCGCCACCAATTGCACCCTCTGGTGGATTGTATACAGTGTGAAGATACATTCAATGGTCTTACGTAACTACATTGAGTGTACAGGGTATATACATACATAACATTTTATATTCGGCATTCCCTTTTGCAGAAACAAGGCAGACTGTGAGAAGATAGGATGTGTATGCTAACAGAATGGAGACTTTCGAGATGCAGAACTCTTAAAGCTGATGCTTGATATCCACCTTGGTCATGTTCAATCCTTAGTGAGCTATTTTTATTTTCTAGACAGTTGCAAGATTCTTCAACATAAAAATATTGAATTGTACGTGATACCCTGTATTGATTTTGTATTAAAATAATCCTTTGCTTCCTGAGTTTGAAAGGAGTGCCTTAAGGAGAGGAAAAAGTGCCTAGATTCCCACTTTTTGTTGTTATTCAATGACTCTCATGTACATGAAAATCAGAGGAAGGTAACTTAGGTCTGATGACCTCACTAATAAATATCCTGCTAACAGTGGCCCAGATGTGGCCTCAATGATGAGATTGGTGACAAGCACTGAAAATCTTGTCGCTGCTAACTTGTTCCAAATTTTGTTGTTTTCCTAATTAGCATAGGCCGCAGCGAGCACAGCAGTGAATCAGGCACACAGCACTGATCTAAAAGCTGACGTGATGGCACATTCACTGTCTAGATCCACGGGAGGGTTTCAGTGAGCGGATGTGTATCTTCTTAAATAAACTTTAATCTACAATTATTTTAAGCTGTATATCCCTTTTCGAGCCTCGAGATTTTTGTCAGTTCCAGTGCATGTAAGATTCATCAATTCAGGCCACTCCAAGTTGCTACATTATAAATTAGTGAGAATTTAGGAATAAAATAAGTATTGACTTTTATTTTCATGGATTATGAGGGCATAAAATAAGCAAAGTAAGCATCCTTAAATTTCTAACTTATTGAAAAATGTTGAGTTTTTATGAGACTGAAGATTGCAAAAGAAAATGTATATAATGGCATGTTAACATTGCTCTGAGTATATGTTTTTTGAAGTATATGTACATCAATTTACTCATAAATGATTGAAACAATAGTGATAAATAAGCAAATTAGAGTTATTAGAAAATATATTTTGTTGTGTTACTAGCTTTAATGAGGTTGAACACTGGGAAAAAAGAGAATGTGTCATTTAAATTCTGAAAATAATATCATAAATTGATTGGACATATGGCATGGCAATAATAAAATAGTAAATCCTAGGTCCAGGAAGTGGATAGTCAAAAAGCCTAGCTGTTTAATCTTTGCAACAAAAGTACATATTTAATAACTGGGAGCTGAAACCCGATCTTGGAGCATTAAATCACGCTACTGCCATTATGGCCTAAGAGGCATGGTGGTGTGAAAACTGGTTTCAATGCAGGAAAATTGCAATTGCTGTGATAATTACCTTCTAACTGTTTTCAGTGAGGTAACAATGGAGGTGCACAATGGTTCCAGCAAAATATGGAGTGGCTCTAGCAAAGAGGCAATGGTTGAATGACTTTGATCTGTGCTGTAATCTTCTATGGTTCTATGGCATCAACACCCTCAGAAAATAAGGGGAGATAGAAAAAAAAACAAATTGATGTGTAGTACTGAGATGATAATTTTAAGATTAACATTTTAAAAATTAGTAGTCGACACTGCAATCTTCATACCTAAGATCAACAGTCTGGTTTTTTTGTTTTACATAGAATTACATAGAATTTTACAGCACAGACATAGGTCATTTGGCCCAACTGGTCTATGCTAGAGCTTATGCTCCACATGAGCCTCCATTCAGAAATCATACTGTGCTGAATTACTAGCAATCACACCAATGAGAGAGATTCTTCTTAATTCTATCTTGAAACCTTTATGGACCAGGTCTTAAAAAGCCATTTATTGTATTTTTTTTTTACAAATACAGTATACATTGATAGCTCACTGCCACCCCAACTGAAATGTTGAAGGCTTTAAATTGAGTGAAGACTCTCCCATTAATTTGGTACACACTTGCTGAAATATGGCTGATTATCCATCATTTTCCAATTTGAAATAATTTTCAAGTAGTTTAGAAATATTCAACAATTCTGATCTGTTGCTTTGTGTTAGTGTTAGTGTTTTATCAGAAGAATCACTCAACACTCAGAGTCGGTTCCAACGCCAATGCAGCCTTTATTAACGCCAGCGGGGAGGAAGCCTCAGGACTGGATCCAGGCACTTCACTCCGACGAACAAAGAAACTCATCAATATTTATATGTTTTACAATAGTTCTTTACTACAGTTACATCAGCCCATTTTGGCTGGATGCTATCCAATCATACTGATTATAGATTCAATTAGACCAATAGATAGAGTTAGTCTCTAAACGTAAAGTGGCTCATGTGTTGCCAAGAGATGTGTTGCTAAGGGGTGTGTTGCTAAGAATTACTCATGTATCTTGTAACATGGTCCAGGCCCCTTTATCTTACTGTCCTTGGGTGCTGTCTTTGGGTAGCCTCCTTATTAGAGTTACATATTCGGTTCTTGTCAGCTCGGGCTGATTCATGCCCTCGTTATGTGATGTAGGCCCCCCTTATCTCTATTTCTCGGGGCTCTGATGTGTGGAGTTATAATGGTTTGTTATAGTTATCTTGTATCCAAGGCATTCCTGGCAGTGGGCCTCACTGGGTTATTGCTCGGTCAGCCTCAGTCAATAATACACAGCTTGGCTACCTGATTTCCCATCATGCCTGGGCAGCCATTTTATGTGTGGCCACTTTAAACTTATGAGTTTAGATATATTCAGCAGGTGCCTAATGCCTAGTGTTTTGATATATTCAGCAGGTGCCTAATGCCTACAACAATTCCCTCCTTTCGGTAAAGGGACTAGTCCTAGTCCCCCTTTAACCGACCGCCCTACTTTTATTAGATTTTGTGCACGGCCCGGTACTCCCTGCCTCAACATGCTGGCCAGTCACGCGGTTTCAGGAGTCCCGGTTGCTTAAATCAAATTGACAAAGGCCAAATCCTCCTGCCCCTTTATTAGACAGGCTTGTTTAGTATTTGGGAACTGGTCATGGGTCCCTCTTCATTGTGCTTGGTGCCTGCATGCCTGGCAGGCCATTATGCCCCATGTTATTGCTAAGATCAATTGTATCCCGACCAGTATGTGTGAAATTATTCGAATCCAAGGATGGATGTTCACATTTATTCCCCAGTCCCAGACCTTTCTCCACCAACTCTGACTTTGTAAGTCTACATCGATATCTTCTTCCAGTACTTTGATTTTAGTTTGCAGTTGGTGGTAGAGCTTTACGGATTGACCCACTCTGAGCCTCAATTCTCGTAATACTTCGGATAGATGTGGGATAGGGACCTGATCTGGCTCGTCATAATCCTGCAAATGATCATGGAGCTGATCGGTTACATCAATAACTTCGGGCTTCCGGAGCCTAACCTGGGTGATATGCGCTTGCCTGATCGTGACAGGTCGTAGTGGCGTAAAGCAAAAGTTTGGCTGTGGTATCGGGCACTGCAGGTCATTATACTGGTATGAACGCTCAGTAGTAGAGACGCAGTATTTTCCTTTCCCTCCATAGCCTGCCCTCGCAAAGTGCATGTGTGCGGGCACTATTTCTAGTGCACACCCGTCGGTTCGGTTAAACCCGCACTCGTCGAGCTCACCTCGGCCTACCGGGTGAGAGCATACTGAGATCTCCCCCCTTTGCTTGCATTCTGTTAGGGAAATTCCGGTAAGTATGTCGTTTCGACGAACGGCGGAGGTGGTGGTCAGATAATAACGTATGGAGACATTTTCCCGTATTACTCCGATATTCTCTAGTTGGTACAGGGGGAACGGCCCTGAGTCCGGTGTGGCTATAGGGATCATCAGGACTATCCCTATCCCAGTATTCCTACCCATCTGGCAATCTGGAATTGCTGGGTATACTCGGGTCAGTCCCTTCAGAGTACAATTATCCAGTGTCCCCCTCTGGTTAGCCAACTGAGCCAAATGTGAACTGTCTATCCAATCGGGTACTTCCCGCGTTGGATCTGGTTGAGATTGTGGCGGATCTGTCCCACCATCCACAGACCATAAGTGTGACAGAGTTGCCCCTGTCTTTGCTTTCCTGTATCTTCTTTTTCTCTGTCAATTGATGGTTTTGGCGTGAGCTTCCAGGACTGAGATGCCATCCAACTGGATTTCGGCACCCTCCTTTCCTAGGTTGGCTTGGTCTTCCTGGTTTTGCTCCACCCTCTCTAATAACCCCTTCATCACCCCTCTAAGCTGTTCCACCCTCTCATTTAACCCTTGTATATCTATCGAGTTTACTACGGAGGTCCCTGTATTGAAACCGGTAGCAACATCATTAACTATTCCCCTCTTTATCCTGGGGGCTGACCCCTGTCCTCGGAATCTATTGGCACCCATTGCATCGGCAGTCTGCTGCATTACAACTCTACTTAATACATTATACATTTTCCTTGACTGTTCCGTACAGTATTCCGGCATCTGGATGCCTGAAATATTGATCAGGACAGGCACAATTTCATGTTTAACATTATCATACAATAATTCCCCTTCGTTGTACATTACAATCCCATTTTCTGATCCCTTAGTAGTTATGGGACAAGGCAGTTCCTCGGGCAATGTAGTGGTTCTTATGAGGCGCGGTGTCGGAGGGGGTGCGAAGCATACATACAATGATATTGCAGCCGCCCCCACCTCCTCGTAGTACCCACACAGCCCCACTCCCTTTTTGCGGATGACTGATTGCTGGGACTGTCCCGGAGGCGCGCAAATTATGCCGAAAGTACATTCATCGGGCCCGTTGACATCCCTCCGTTTAATGCAGCTGCTCCTTATACCCGTGGAGCACTGTACACATACCCGGTTGTTATTAGGATTTACTTGTAACCATGCATTAAAATAAGTCCTGTCCTTGCTCCAGTCCTTGGCTGCTGGGATGCACATTCCATCCGTTAAATTAAACAAGACTCCATAGTTCATGTAGTTGTTTATTTCCTGAGTGCGCTGCAATCCGTTGGTATCATCCAGTGTTTGCGTGGGTCTTGAGGTTCCCAGTAGCATGAGTCCCCAGTGTCGAAGTCACCACTGCGGTCCCATCTTGGTGAGTGTTTTATCTGAAAATTTTAAACAGATAGCCTGGTCATCACCAGGTGTTAGGTTCTGGTCTACTTGTGTCGCTGTCACTCTGTGGAATCGAAGGTAAGGATTAGGTTAATCATATTCTTTATAGTCATACCATCTCTATCACTTCATGTCCCTGTCTGGGCTGCCGTCGGTTTTGCGTTTGAGCCTGCTGTGCTCGAGCCTGCACGATGACCCATCTAAATATTATCCAAACTCCAATCAACACCAATGCCACCATTATTCCTCCAAACATCGCTGTCTGCTTTATTGTTAGGTTGGGTTTATGGACTACACCTACCCCCTGTGGGGTACATTGGCTCTATTGCCATAGGTGATGATGCTATGGCTGCGCACTGCACTATCCGTCTAGTCCCGTTTTTTTTTAAAACATCTCTTCCAGCCTGTTTATCTTAGCTTTTAACTCTTGACCAGCTAGTTCCGTTTTATTTTATTAAGAAATCCAAATTAATAATGTCCAGTATAAAACAGCTGTTAATGGAAAGGGTTAACTCCTTTACAGGTTTGTAAGAAAGCCTGATGTCATTACGTGACTTCATGTAATCATCCGAAAAATTCTTCTTTTTTTAATTGATTTAAAACGAGACCACACATTTTTAATAGCAATTTTGTTTACTGAAATTCAATTTTGTTTTTTTTTTTAATTTCTCTCTCAGCACAAAATCTAAACTTCTGTGCCAGTTCCATTTTCTATAAGAATTTAAGAATTCAGTAAGATTCTCTAATTCCCAGTTTTTTTTTTCTGTGCTGAGTTCGCATAGCTTAGATCTTCAAAACCCTCCTGCTTGTTTAGACTGTTCGGGACTTTTCTTGATAAACACTGTCCATTTTGGAAATCTTTTCAAACTGCATTGAAACTTTCTAATAATTTAAAATTCGAATCCATGTAGAGTGTTTTTTTACCTCTTCCAATTTTTTTTTCTTCTAATTAAACCAATATCTTTTTCACAGCAAACATCAACTAGTATTTAGTAAGTTATGTCTTTTTCCATCACAAACACATTTGTTAATTTAAAATCATTTATTTACTTTCAAAGTGGCGTCTTTATCTTTTTCTTTTCTCCATAACTGGAATGGAGTCCAGCTTTGAGGGTTTGAGGGCTGCTATCTCAAAATGCTCCAGTTTCAAAGTCATTAAAATGTCTCTTCTAAACTGCTAAAGCTTGCTGTTTTTAACATTTTCCAAAAGTTCCTTTTACACCTTCGCAGATAGCTCGCCCAGGAGTTTGACCTGATCAGATTTAATTTAATAATTTTTTTTTTGAATCCACCTCAGTATTTTCTGTGCCTTCTCTGAATAACTCAAAATCCCAATTCAAACTTTGTAATTTCAATCTTTATCATTGCATGTTTTCTTTCGACAAGTAAATTCTTTTTAACCACCGGGACCATGTATTTTTTATCTTTTGCTCAACAAACCTATCCTTTGTACATTTCCTAGCTCCGTAACTTATCATCCGAATAAATCCACACCTGCGTTTCTAACTTAAAATGTCTTAAAATTTCCCACATACAGGGCAACACTACAAAGGGTTAGCTAAAATAAACAGACACTTGCATTACTCTTCCAACCAGGCTTTCAGAAACATGACAACATAAAAATTCATTCCGCAGTCACAAAATCACACAGGGACTCTCACTCAACGACCAGACATTTACAACACTCTCTCTTCTTTCCTATTAATTGTTTTGGCCAGCTCTATTTTTGGATCCATGACCTTTCAGGGAATTCGTAGTTTTATCTAAATAATTCCTCACATAACTTTTGTAGTGGACTACCAGTATTGGTTTTTCCGTTCCTTCACCCACCATTCCCGTTGGGCTGCTGGCAGGTCCTGAGGATCCCACCCTGCTCTAATCATTTTCTCGATTAGTTTCTTTTGCTTTTCCGCCAGATGGCGGGTAAGGGACCCTTCTGATTCCCACTCGAGTTTATCTGCTTTATCTGGCCATTCCTGGGTAGGACTAGAACCGTTAGGAATCTACTCTCAGAGGTTTGCCTTTTACCTCGCACAACTTGTAGTAGACCATCTGTGGGCTGCTGTCAGGTCACAAGTCTGCTGTTACACAGACTTATACAATTCTTAAAACGCGTTTAAGCAGTTCCCGCAATGCTCTACGTATCCTTAACGACTACCTACCACCACTCTGCCCGTTGATCCGACCCTATTAACGCCAGCAGGGAGGAAGCCTCAGGACTGGATCCAGGCACTTCACTCCGACGAACAAAGAAACTCATCGATATTTATATGTTTTATAATAGTTCTTTACTACAGTTACATCAGCCCATTTCGGCTGGATACTATCCAATCATACTGATTATAGATTCAATTAGACCAATAGATAGAGTTAGTCTCTAAACGTAAAGTGGCTCATGTGTTGCCAAGAGATGTGTTGTTAAGGGATGTGTTGCTAGGAATTACTCATGTATCTTGTAACATGGTCCAGGCCCCTTTATCTTACTGTCCTTGGGTGCTGTTTTTGGGTAGCCTCCTTATTAGAGTTACATATTCGGTTTTTGTCAGCTCGGGCTGATTCATGCCCTCGTTATGTGATGTAGGTCCCCCTTATCTCTATTTCTCGGGGCTCTGCTGTGTGGAGTTATAATGGTTTGTTATAGTTATCTTGTATCCAAGGCATTCCTGGCAGTGGGCCCCACAGGGTTATTGCTCGGTCAGCCTCAGTCAATAGTTCACAGCTTGACTACCTGATTTCCCATCATGCCTGGGCAGCCATTTTATGTGTGGCCACTTTAAACTTATATGAGTTTAGATATATTCAGCAGGTGCCTAATGCCTAGTGTTTTGATATATTCAGCAGGTGCCTAATGCCTACAACACTTTGTATACACATATATATATATCATCAAGTACATCATGTTCTAAGTAGTAATATATTCGGTTCAAACTTTTCTGCTTTTTTTTGGTTTTGCCCTTGGGATGTACAAGAGATATTTCTTGCCTCTTTGACAATGGAGAACATTCTTGTACTGAAAGAGAAAATAGGTTCCCACCCTCATTGATTGAACAATTATTCCCTTTTGTTGATAAAGCTGGTTGGAGAGTCAAAGCGTAGTTTGGGTCAGTACTGATGTCAGTCCATCAATAATGTCCAAAAATGGGGTCATTATTTCTCATTTAATTAACCCCTAGGGAGAGTGCTTCTAGTAGCAGAAAAGGAAAGGTAATTCGTTCCAAAATCATGAGGGCAAGAATCAGCCACACAAAATATAGGCATATAACATAAATAATTAAAGAAACAAGAGATAATGAACTGATCTACCATAGTTATACTGTTTTCTAAAAAAAACTTATAGCCCTGAACTTGAGAAACCTTTGTGAATGAATCCAAGATTTCACATAAAAAAGCAAATGAAATGAGATTACAGGCATGTTCAAATGGTTGCAGAATTCAGTAAAAATTCTAACTCTTGCTTGAAGAATCTTTGTAATCTTTCACAACAAATTATCAACATTAACTCTTACCTGATTATCCAGGAGATGGAAAAAGAGCTATATTCAGTTTCAAATTCTATCATTTCATTAATGTATATATACTTTGTGAGATTTTTGCAGGTATCCGACCCAGGGTTTTTGATTTGCCGATCAGGTAGGATGTAGAGATTTTAGCCCCAATTTTAACTAGGGTGGGAATCAGAGGCATGGGGACCGAAGTGTGAGACCCAGGAGATTTTAACTCGTGGGCCTCATTAGCATTTTCTGACATTGACTCACAACTAAAGCCTGCAGGGATGAGGTCACTGTCAGCGGGTGGGAGTCAACATTTTTGTCGAGTCAGGCTGTCCACAGAAACAGTCACTGGCAAGGTGACTAAAGTAAGTAATGCTCCCACATCAGAAATCAGCATTGATCTCTCTCTCATTTCCATGAAGCAAATTTGAATGTCCCCAGGCAAATAAGTCACCTTCCATCACTGGTGCTACTACCAGTAAGTTAGCCAGGAGGACACTACCATAGGCATATGCCCTCTGGGTGAGAACCACTACATGGTTTGTAGTGAAGGAAATTATAAATTACCATGTTTGCTTCTGTCCCTCTAATATGTATTTCCGATTAGGTATAGGACCATAAAATATCAAAATATTGTGGATGTTGGAATCCGAAACAAAAACAGAAAATGCTGGAAACACTCAGCAGGTCAGGCAGCATCCGCAGTGAGAGGAACACTTAACGTTTCAGGAAACTTTAACTGTTTCTCTCACCAAGGATGCTGCCTGGCCTGCTGAGTGATTGCAGCATTTTCTGCTTTTGTTTCAGTATAGGATGATATGTGTAATCAGAATGGTTGCTGCTGTAGCAAAAGGACAGATGTAGTTATGGCTGGTGCTGTGCTCAATGTATTGCAGTGGTTGAAGTGCACACCATCGCTAACAGTAGAGTCTGACTACAGCGATTTGATAGACAGGAAGCATTACCCCAAATTACATAAGCCTAAAATTTTGATAAGGCCCAAAAATAGTGGTTGGCATCGCAGGCCGAGACTTGCTCGCACATGTTTAAAAAGCACAGGTAGCATGTTATTTCGTGCTGCCTGCTGATCTGAGTAATTTTAGCGCACAGCCCAGCAACAAACTCGCTACTTCTGGCTGTGCACTCAGTAGGAGCACCTACTGCCTTCAACTGCCTTCTGAAAAAAAAAACGATAAAAATAATTCCAAACTATGCAGTCTTCAGCTTTTAAAGCTGAATTGCCCTCTGCACTTAAAAAATGCTTCAGCACCTAAACAAATGGCTCAATAGGCCAGGAAAAAAGCACCCAGCATCTCCTGCGCAGCACTCCAACTTTGTGCAGGGGTCAACACTGGAAGAAAGGCCCTCTCCACAAAGAGGGCCAGGAGGCCCTCCAGAAAGAAGGATTTGGGACCAGATTGCCGAGGCCGTCACTGCCAGCAGTGTCACCCCAAGGAACTGACTCCAGTGCCCAAAGATGTTTCATGACCTCAGATGAGTGGTCAACGTCAGCGTATCTATCTTCAAAAGCTGTCTCCTACCAACTGCACCACTAGTCTCACACACTGCTCAATACACGAATTCCCCATCCCATTACTCACCTCCCAACAATCTCTACCAAACACGAGGCACACTTCCCATTCCTAGCTTCACCGAATCCCCTTGGGGGAGATGGTGCTGGCCATTCTTGACTGAGCCCTTGGCCACTGGCGGGGCTAAATGAATACAAGATTCCGGTATCCTCATATGTTATACTCCTTCTCACATCCCACTTCCCCCTCATTCCACAATATCTTTTGATGTACAAAGTGCACATGGTGTAAGCATGCAGCTGTGGCTTTCCGGCCCTCCTCTCACCACAACTCCACTCTTCTGTCTTCCTCATTTCAGATACCCAAGAAATCCAGCCTGCCCAGCCAGTGGTTGACCAAGAAGAGAGGAGAGTGAAGAAGAAGAAGAAACACCATCACTCAATTTCACCCAGCCACCAGCTCCTTGAGGTTGTCCTTCAAGGTCAGCTGTGCTGAAAGTCAGAAGTCTTCCACTAGCCATGCTGCAGCCTCTGGGGTAGCACTGTGTGACCACAAGGATAGCAAAGACAAATGCAAGACAGTCACTGAGGGAATGCACAAGGATGATTAGCTGATTTTTTTAATGTAATATTGGATGGATTGATGAATAAAGTTGGATTAGGGAAAGTTTGCTTTGTGGTGGCATTTATTTCAGCATGTGATGGTCAGTAACAGAGGGAAGGTAAGGAATGGGATAAATATTAAAATTGGGGTTGTGGTCGCTTGTACTGCAGGCAGATGATTCCATCTCGGATATCCCTGCTAGGAAGTGGCTGTCTGAGTTGTCTCCTTCTGCATCCTCCTCTTCCCTCTGTGACCAGCTTGTCCAGTTTGCTGCCTCTGCTTCATCTCCATGTGATGTTGCTGCCAAAGGGGGACTGTAACTAGAGCCCACAGGACTGGGAGCAAATGGTGTTCTCAGAGACCCTCCTTTAACAGCCAAAGCCTTGCAAGCATCCAGCAGCACTCCCTACACTTTAACAACTTTGTAAATGCATTGCATCAAGCCACTACTCCAATAAAATAGAAAAAATGCCCCAAAAGCTGAAATCGAAACTTATCTGAAAGGTGTGTGTATCCCTTTAAGACGTGCTGACAGTGTCTCTGAATGCACTTACTTATGTGCATAGTTAGGAGAGGGTGGTATGGAGTGCGGCGATGTCCAAAATCATAGTTGTGCGTCAATTCAGTGTTGCACGGTGATTGACATTGGCGAGGTGAACGCAGGCAATGGCAGCGCTGCCGGCCTATCCAAAATGGCAGCCAATGTGTCCTGCACCAGAAGCGGGAGGAAGCGAAGCAGCCGCCATTTTTTCAAGAAAACCAGCCTTAACAGCCACCGCTACAAGATCGAATTTCGTGGCTGCTGAATTTAAAGCACAGAAATAGGCCATTTGGCCGATATGATCCACACAAGTATCCTCCTAAAGTACTTCTTCTCACCCTACCACCATATCCTGCTGTTGCTTTTCTTCCTCATGTACTTATCTGTCGTTTACTTAAATGCTATTCACCTCAACCACTCCATGTGATAGCGAGTTCCACATTCTCACCACTGTCTGAGTAAAGAAGTTCCGTATTGGATTTATTAGTGACAGTCCTATATTTATGGCCCTTGTTTTGGTCTCTCCCACAAGTGGAAACATCTTCTCTACACCTACCCTCTCAAGCGCCTTCATAATTTTAAAGCCCTCTAATCTGGTGAGTTATTTTCTAGAGCCCCGGCCTTTTAAATCTTTCCTGATAGTTGTATCCTCTCAGTTCAGGTATCATCCTTGTAAAGTAAGAAGACTGCAGGGGGGGAAATTGCTCTCTGCCCCGCTTCGGGCGGATAAATCAAATTATTAAAATTATTGCCGGCCAGCGGGAGTCGGAGGGTAGAGGCAGAAAATTCGACTCTTTAAGTGCGGCACCACCTCCCACCACTTTGGGGCGCTGTTTGAGGTGGTATAGAGGCGGGTTCAGGCCGGGAGTGGAATGGTGTCCATCAACACCACACTGAATACATCAGCGCAGTGGTGGTGACACCTAGTGTGGCCTCTGTGGCACCCACTGGGCCACCAGGAAATGGTCCGTCCGGGCCAGAGGCCTAGTAGCCAAGAGGGGGAGCCGGGATGCCTGTTGGTGGCACGGCCGAATCTGCTGCCACCATTGTCGGCTGACTGCAGACTGGCAACAATTAAAAGAAAATGGCGGCCCTCCCCTTTACGGGCGGCCGCACCGCCCAGCCACTGGCAGTTACCTCGCGAAGCTGTCAGTGGCACCGACCGGCGGCGGCTGCGCTCCTGCCGGGCAATTTCCCCCGCAGGTCAGCAAAGACGTAGTAGGGTGGTAAGGGGTCGGCGCGCGGCCAACAAGGGGTTGGAGTAACGGGTGGGGTGGAAAGTCGGGGCGCGGCAGAACCCTGTCTCTGCCGCTCACCGTCAGTGAGGTCTTACCGCCCCGTTAATGAGCCATTAAAAAAAAGGGACATTTCGGCCCCCATCATATTTGTCAGTAACTTTAAAGTGTTATTTTACTGGAATAACATCACTAAACTTGAAAATACCATGGATCTTTTTAGGACTTAACGTTTACCTGTTAAACTTGCAATTTTGCAAACAATTGAAATTGTAATGAAACTTTAATTGACATCACATCATAATTTCTATAGGAACATTGGACAAAGAAAGTCCTTGGTCTATCTAGTTCACCTTCTGCCATTCTAGTAGTCGCATAATACAACAATAATGGAGTTATTGACTGATCATGACAATCAATCTCTTATCAATTAAACTATAACAGACCCAGGAATGAGGCAAGGAAAACCCTAGTGGTGGGAAGTATGGGGAACCGTAGGTCCAAAGTCCTCCCAAGCTTACTACACTTACCATATGTCATGTCTCGAATTACTCATATACTGCAAACCAAAGTATGATTTTCTGCAAGAAATCTATCTAATTTATATTTGAATGAATCAGTACAAGGGAGCTTGTTCCATAGATTGACCACTTGCACACTGGATTACTGGCCGCAAATTGACAGGGGTGAGATGTCCGAGCGGTGTTGCGGGGGTGGCAGGGGAGGAGTTACGTTTGGGTCCATGCATGCTGTGCAGTTTTGACCACACAGCATGCTTCTTTTTCTTCCATTGGGTAACTCGCCCAGAAGCCAGCCTGATTGATGGAGCAGATAGGGAGCCTGTTGCTGGAGTAGTAATAGGATGGGGGGGGAGGGGTTCAATCCTGGGGTGGGGTCCGATCCTAAAGTAGGGGGGAGATTTTGATCCTGGGGTGGAGTCTGATACTGTGGCGGTGGGGGTGGGGAGGGCGAAGGTACGGGGGGGGGGGGAATTTATCCCCCTTCAAGTGCAGGCTGTGTCCTCTGGTTCAACTGTACTGGGCAAGGTGATATATCTTGTCATGGTCTACATTATTTAGTCCCCCCGTCTGATCATGGAGTGGTGGTGGTGGGGGAGGTGGGGTGTTGTAGGGTGTCTAATCCTGGGGCAGGGTCCAATACTGGAGTGGGGGAGTGTCTGATGATGGAAGATGTGCTCCGATTCTGGGCGGTGTAGGATTGAGGTCTTGGGGGTGTGGCAGGTCAGTGATGTTGGGGAGTGGGGGAAGGTTGGCAGTCCTGGGGGGGGGGAGGTCGGAGGCCCTGAGAGAGGGGGGGGAGGTCAGAGGCCCTGAGAGGAGGGGGAGGTCAACAGTCCTGTGGGGGGAGAAGATCGGAAGTCCTGAGAGGGGGAGGGGGAGGTCGGCTGTTTTGTGGGAAGAGGAGGTTGGGGGTCCTGGGGAGGGGGCAAGTCGGCAGTCCTGTGGGGGGGGGAGGTCGGAGATCCTGAGGGTGGGGAGGTCAGCAGTCCTTTGAGAGGGGGAGGTCAGCTGTTCTGTGGGGGGGGAGGTCAGAGGCCCTGAGGGGGGGTGGAGGTCGGCAGTCCTGTGGGGGGGGAGGTCAGAGACTCTGAGAGGGGGGGAGATCAGCAGTCCTGTGGAGGGGGAGGCCAGCAGTCCTGTTTGGGCGGGGTGGGGGGAGGCAGTCCCGTGCGGGGGAGGTCGGAAGTCCTGGGGAGGGTGGGGGGAGGTTGGTTGTTCTGTGGGGGGGGGGAGGTCGGAGGTCCTGCGGAGGGGGCAAGTCAGCAGTCCTGTGGGGAGGGGAGGTCGGAGATCCTGAGGTGGGGGGGGGGTGGTTGGCTGTTCTGTGGGGAAAGGAGGTCGGAGGTCCTGGGGAGGGGGCAAGTCGGCAGTCCTGTGGGGGCGGAGAGAGGTTGGCGGTCCTGGGAGGAAGGGGAAAGCAGGTTAGCTTGGTGAGCGTGGGGGAAGCACACCTGCTCCTCCTAGCCCACAAGCATGGCTGGAGAGGCACATAATTATTCCATGCAGTAGTCATCACCTCCCTTTAGCTGCCGGGTTTCCCAAAGCCTGGGAAATGCGTCTAGCAGGGATTAAATCGGGAGGGCAGATAAACTGAGACACGCAGCCTCAATATAATATTTAAATGACCAACCCGCCACCTGGGAGCGGATTGGTTGTCCCCCCCGCCTCATCCCACCTCAATTAAAGTGGGCAGGTTGAAGTCAGGTTTGAGATTTTCAAAAGTTCCACATCCCACCCAACCCAAACCCACTCATTTTTAGGGGTTAACATTTCCCTCAATGTTTCTGCAGTTTTGTTTTGAATTTATCCCCTTTCAAGTGCAGGCTGTGTCCTCTGGTTCAACTGTACTGGGCAAGGTGATATATCTTGTCATGGTCGACATTATTTAGTCCCTTTAGAATTCTAGAAGCAGCAATCATATCATCTCTCAGCATTTTTAACCAGTGAGAACATATTCAATTTACATAATCCTTCCTCACAATCCAATCCGTCCATCACCTCATCATTCTGGGTGCTCTCTTCAGGCTCCTTTCAATAGTTGCAATATCATTTTTGTACTGCGTCAACCAGAACTTGACGCTGTATTCTAAGTGCACGCACATCAATGATTGATAAAGTGGGAATAGGTCACTACTTCAACTCAATATTGGAGGTTTAATACATCCCAATATCTGATCTGCTTTAGTCACTGCCACCAAGCATTGTTGCAATGGCTTCAATTTATTGTCAATTAGATCCCCCAGATCGCTTTCATTTTCCATTTAATTTCTTTCCATTTAAGTATAAATCCATTCCTGGATTTTTTTATCCCCATGTGAAGAACTTTTGCATTTCTCTAGATTGAATTTTGACTGTCCAATTCTCAAGAATATTCACATCCTCCTGTAGCTTATTCAAATCTATTATATGTATCCCTGCTTTCTCTCCCTTCGAGATACCTTTCCAGGAATCATTTTAAAACCATACCTATCTAATAGTGTTTTATCCTGGCTCAAAATAGAGAGTTGCTGCTGTTCAATCAGCAGAATAATGGGGAAAATAAATTGAAAAGATGTTGAAAAACAAAGAAGCATTATCAAAGGGATATCTTCATCTATGTTTTAGAGCACCAGGGACAGTGTTCGCACTTGACATCATCTCATGCCAGAACCTTTGAAACAGAACCTATACACTGTTGAATCCATTATTATCCAGCTCAATTGCCAGAAACTTTGGGGTGAATTTTAACACCCAAAAACAGGTGGAGTTGTGCTGGCTCAGTTGTTAACATTTTAAATATTTGAAACCCGACTCCAATCTGTCTACTTCCAGTTTTAATGGAGGCGGGACAAGGGAAGGGCAGCCAACCAGCTCGCAGGAGGCAGAATAGCATTTGAAATATTTTAATGAGGCTGGCAGCCTCTGATTTCACCTGCTTTGTGGTTTAACAGTGGCCGGCTGGGTTTCCCAGGCCTCTGGAAACACGGCAGCTGAAGGGAGGCGAGGGCAGCTTCGGAGAGAAGTAAGTGCCTTTACAGCATGGCTTGTGAGCCAGGAGGAGCAACAGTGGTCTCACCTCGCCACCCTCAATCTATCCCCGATTAGACTCCGCCCCCATACATATTCCCAGCATTGAAGCACTGACCACACTCGACCAGCTCGGTGGGGCGGGCTACAAGCGTCCGCATGCCCGATATGAGACTTCCTAAGCAAGGTCTCTACTCAGAACTCCTACACGGCAAGCGAGCCCCAGGTGGGGCAGAGGAAACGCTTCAAGTACACCTTCATCAAGTGTAACATCTCCACCGGCACCTGGGAATCCCTGGCATAAGACCGCCCAAAGTGGAGGAAGAGCATCTGGGAGGGCACTGAGCACTGCGAGTCTCGTTGTCGAGAGCATGCAGAAACCAAGCGCAGACAGCGGAAGGAGCGTGCGGCAAACCAGGCTCCTCACCCACCCTTTCCTTCAACCACCATCTGCCCCACCTGTTACAGAGACTGTAATTCCCGCATTGGACTGTACAGCCACCTGAGAACTCATCTTTAGAGTGGAACCAAGTCACCTTCGATTTTGAGGGACTGCCTATGATGATGATGATGTTGACAAAGACCATCGGGATCGGGGATAAGACCCTCCCCCTCGGGAATGGTACCCATGGAATTGGACCCTCCTGCCCCCACCCCCACATGGGCGCAGGGATCGGACCTCCTGGTCCTGCGGCCTGCTCCAGAATCTTTCTCAGCTGATCATCTGATTGGAAGCCAAATCTGTCAATCAGGTGGGTAGCTATTCAGATTGGTTACAGTTGATAAATGAACATAAAGTGGGAGTGACTGATTAGAAATATGAGTGGAGATTAATTCTACTGGATCTTTGCCCATTTAGCACCCGACATAATAATTGATTTGGGTTTTAAAGAAAAGCTGGAGGCACCCATCAGCTTCGCAGTGCAATATTTAAATGAGGCACATAATTTTGATGTCAAGTAATTTCCCACAGTCATAAACCTGGCCTTATAAAATGGCTGCCCAGGGTTGCTAGGTGCTGTGCTCTGAGCCCTAATTCCCAGCACAAATGTGTTTGAGCTCATCCTATGTTCTTCTGCTGGCAGCTCAGACAGTGCGTTACGTTGAATCTTCCAACAAGAGTATCTCCTCCTTAATCTGGTGCATGAAAAGCTTGCCTGGACAATATGGCCTGTAACATACTTGGCTGGGGAACAGAGACTCCAGTGAAGCAGCAGCTGTTAAAGGAATGTAACTCCTCATTGAAGAGGTGACAGAAAGTGGACTAATTGTACACGATGCACAGTGGAGACATGGTAGCAATACTGTCTCATTTCATGCTAAAAGAGTTGGAGCTCCAGCTGCTAGAGGTGCACCAAAGGAGGGTGACACATATTTAGGGCTAAGGCCCACCCATTCAGTAAAAGCACAGGGAAAGCTGCATGGAGGGAGGTTATCAACCAAGTCAATACAGTCCTGAGCTCACTTGTAGCAAATGAGGAAATCGTTTG
The DNA here is from genome assembly GCF_044704955.1 of Pristiophorus japonicus. Lineage (NCBI taxonomy): Eukaryota > Metazoa > Chordata > Chondrichthyes > Pristiophoridae > Pristiophorus > Pristiophorus japonicus. The sequence goes on along the minus strand of NC_091988.1, from coordinate 152,178,935 downwards.
CTGCTCTCAGGAGGAACATGAAAATGAATGTGGTTTTCACCTGTCACATTTCATATTTAGCTTATCAAGTATGGTATAACCCTAAGTTAGGAATGTCTACAGCCTCTGTGAGATACCTCTTAAACAATTATATGTAACTGTTGCCTTTTGGCACACCGTTTCTCATAGTGCCAAGGCTGGCTGACAGTTTTTCGTGCAGATGGAGGTGGTGGGTGTGGTACAACAAACAGATCCTCACGCTTGTAACCCGCAGTTAGGGGATTTCTTTGTGGGATCCACAACCATGGATGCAGAGGTTAATCCTTGTCTCTTAAGAGCCAATCACCTGCAGTCTTCCTTCTCCTTTCAAAAATTCTGGACTCCTGAATAATGAAGGCATCTTAGCTGCTACCCAGACAATAGCCTTTGATGTGTATGGTGATATTTCTGTGGTCAGATACCACATGCACATTAATTGAGTGCAAACCCTTTCTGTTAGCGTGGGCCTTGGGGTTGATAGGAGGAATTCCGTGATACTTTGCGCTCAAGGGAATGCTGTCACCTGGGAAAAGCTCTTTGTCTTGCACAGTGGTAAAGAGCTGCCAATTGCAAATACAGGTTGAAACTCTTTTATCCAGGACTCCCTTATCCGGCACCACCCCTCGTCCGGGACCATTCCCGGCCACCAGGTGGCGCATGCACAGAAAACCTACTCACCAATATAATCTTTCTCCTCGATCGGCTGCCTCCTCCTCCTCACTGGAACTCCTGCAGCCACAGTCCTCGGGCCGGCCGCTTCTCCCCACAGTGCTCCCTCTGGGGGGTCGGGCCCATTCTGCTGGGCCCACCAACTCTTCGGGGCCTGCCGCCTGCTGACTCTTCTGGGCCTGCCGATTCTTCTGGGCCCGCAGACCTGCCGACTCTTCGGGGCACACACGGGCCGCCGACCTCCTTCCCCCCCCACCCCCGACCTCGGGCGACCTCGCCCCCCCCTTCCTCCCCACAACCCCCCCCCTCCTCCCCCAACCTCGGGCGACCTCCCTTCCCCCTTCCCGCCCCCATGACCTCCCCTTATTCGTCAAAATCCCTCATCCAGCAGAGGCCAGATCCAGAGGGTGTCGGATAAGGGAGGGTCAATCTGTATAACATTTGTCCCATGCTTGATACATGTCTTCATTGCAGACTATCTGATGTGGCAGACATTGCTGGGGTGGATTGGCAGGACACGGTTACATGAAACCTTTATGTGATGGTAACTGTCACCTCTATGCTTATTCTAAAGGTTTCCTGTAGGTCATCTTTCAGAAGATAGTATAACTCTTTAACATCCTGTCTTGTGAAACAGAGGCCTTCTCTGGAAAGATTTAAAAATGCCGGACCCAGCCCAGTGATAAATGTGGACAAAATCCCTCAGATGTTGTTGCACCTGCATTTATTGGATGCTCACAAACACTTCCTCATCTAAATCATGTTGCACTTTTAGATTGCAAGTCCCCATGATTACCATTTATGATGGTGTGATTTAAATGCTAGCAGTAACCTAACATAATGGATGAAAGTATCAGCAGAAAAAGAAACAATTAATACAAAAATAGCAGATTATACTGAAAAACCAAATAATGGATGGGGCAAAAGGCAGTTGAAAACACAAAAGCCACACTTTTACCATCAACAGAATCCACAGATCTTCCTCCAAGAAGCCTACTTGACCAGGTCCCAACACACCCCACGTGCCAATCTCGTATAGGTGAACTGGTCATTGTGAGCAGAGCTGCCCCTGAAATTGGGACATTCAGTGAAGGCCTGGTTTAGCACAGTTCTGCAATATAATCAAGAACTGTAGCAGGGCCTCATTTTCTCGCCTCAAATACACCGGTCGGAAAATTAGATGGGCAAGGTAGCAGACCCAATTTCCTTAATGCAATCCACTGTCAGTGTGCTGCAGGCCAAGCTTTAGAAAAGTTTGGATTATTGTTATATTAGATATTAAGATTGATATTCAAGTTTTTTCTTGTTTATTGATTTTTTTCTCCTTCTCGTGACTTACTTGCTTTGGAGGTTTTGTACCAAGTTTTTTTGGCACTCCAATTTTCCTGGAACATCAAGGCCTTCCTGACTTAAGTTTCATTTCTGCCTTGTCCTGCAGTGTGTACAACAGCCAGTCTGGGAGATCATCCTCAGGCACCCTTCAGCAGCAGTTGGCAAGAAACAATTTTAACCCTATGCGCTGTGACCAGCAGGAAAGAATCCAAAGAATAATTAATTATTAATAGACAAATGCATCATTTTCATACACCATCTTACTGGCAACAAATGGAATGTTGGCCTTTATTGCAAGGGGGGTGGAGTATAAACGTAGGAAAGTCCTGCTCCAACTGTACAAGGCATTGGTAAGATCACACTTGGAGTACTGCATACAGTTTTGGTCTCCTTATTTGAGGAAGGATATACTTGCACTGGAGGCAGTTCAGAGAAGATTCACTAGGTTGATTCCTGAGATCAAGGGGTTGTCATATGAAGAAAGGTTGAGCAGGTTGGGCCTATATTCATTGGAGTCTAGAAGAATGAGAGGTGATCTTATTGAAACATATAAGATTCTGAGGGGGCTTGACAGGGTAGATGCAGAGAGGATGTTTCCCCTCATGGGGGAGTCTAGAACTAGGGGGCATAGTTTCAGAATAATGGGCCGTCCATTTAAAACTGAGATGAGGAGGAATTTCTTCTCCCTGAAGGTCATGAATCTTTGGAATTCTCTACCCCAGAGAGCTGTGGAGGCTGGGTCTTTGAATATATTTAAGGTGGAGATAGACAGATTTTTGAATGATGAGAGTCAAGGGTTATGGGGAGCGGGCAGGGAAGTGTAGTTGAGACCAGGATCAAGTCAGCCATGATCTTATTGAATGACGGAGCAGGCTCGAGAGGACAAACGGCCTACTCCTGCTCCAATTTCTTATGTTCTTATGTTCTTATGATCCACCCTCCTCAGTGAAACAATATTGAAAGCAGTCTGCAAATCAAAAAAGCATTTTTTCTTGTTTTCTTGTTTATTGATTTTTTTTTCTCCTTCTCGTGACTTACTTGCTTTGGAGGTTTTGTACCAAGTTATTAATTTTTTATTTGGAAAATAAACTAATTATTCATTTGTAATGAATTTTCTAATCAAAATAGATTGTGCAATTAATTAGAAGTTATGAAACCATGCACCACATTAAATTGAACTAATACACTCATGAGATGTTTTGTAAATCATACTATAATGCAATGCTTTGATTCTTCAGTAATAGTAGCCAAGCAGTTCAAGACTTTAACTCGGTCTACTTTTCTTTCATAATCTGCTGTCATATGACACCTAGTGGAAGAAATAAAAAATAAATATCAAAAAATACTTTTAAACATACAAGCTAGCAATATTTGTGAAAATGTGATCCATTTTTTACCATTCTTAGTTAATTAATTTGGAAAATAAATACATCATCGGATTATATTTAGTATTCATTACGGTGAGACACAATTTGTTTTCAAGGCATAATCCTAAAATAGATGTTGAATAATTAGCCACGTTAGACAGGTTAGCTCTCTCAGTCCTGAATTCTTCTTTTGCAGATTTCAAAATTGGATGTGATCTTCATCAAGGATTCCATTCATTTATGAATGGGTAAACTCTTCAAAAACACAGTGGAGAATTACTACGGGAATGCAGATATGCTTCAATATGGGTCTGAAATACAAGCTCAATGCCTTTCACTGCACCAGATCCACAATAGAGGAATTATGCACTGAGTATTGATACCGAGGTAAAATCTAACAAGTGATGTTGCTAAACAACAAACCTTGCGCACGACAAGAAACATAGAAACATAAAAAATAGATGCAGGAGTAAGCCATTCGGCCCTTCGAGCCCGCACCACCATTCAATAAGATCATGGCTGATCATTCCCTCAGTACCCCTTTCCTGCTTTCTCTCCATACCCCTTGATCCCTTTAGCCATAAGGGCCATATCTAACTCCCTCTTGAATATACCCAATGAACTGGCATCAACAACTCTCTGCGGCAGGGAATTCCACAGGTTAACAACTCTCTGAGTGAAGAAGTTTCTCCTCATCTCAGTCCTCAATGGCTTACCCCTTATCCTTAGACTATGTCCCCTGGTTCTGGACTTCCCCAACATCGGGAACATTCTTCCCGCATCTAACCTGTCCAGTCCTGTCAGAATCTTATATGTTTCAATGAGATACCCTCTTATCCTTCTAAACTCCGGTTGCCCAGTTGATCCAGTCTCTCCTCATATGTCAGTCCAGCTATCCTGGGAATCAGTCTGGTGACTCTTTGCTGCACTCCCTCAATAGCAAGAACATCCTTCCTCAGATTAGGAGACCAAAACTGAACACAATATTCCAGGTGAGGCCTCACCAAGACAACGTTGAGGAATCAGATTGAGATGTGATCAAAATAGAGAATACAATTAAATGGATATTATTGAAGACAGAGGGTTAGTAATTGGTTTAGGCCCATTTTCAGGCTTGAAAGAAGTGAAACGCTTGCGTGCCAGAGGCTAGTGGCTCACCCCAAAATGGGCCTCGGGTCATATCAGCATATTTTCCGTGCACTGTGGATGGCAATCGGGTGTGAAGAGGCAGCTTGCAGATTCGAGGATTATCAATGGGGATCGGCTGCCTCACCGGTAGCGGTCAGAAGTTAGGTCCCGGGGGATAAGGTTGGTGTGGGCGACAATTGGAGGCAGGAGGGCGGCGGGGGTGTGATCACAATGACTGTGGAATCGAGGAAGAACTTTGTGCTCCTCCTGATTCCGCATGAAGGTTTTTAAAAAACATTTTTAAATCACAGAAGTGACATTTAGTTGGCAGTGCCACTGAAGAATCCTGAGCTAATCAGGTGTTAGGCCCCTCATTTACATATGTAAACAACAACAACTTGTATTTATATAGCACCTTTAACATAGTAAAACATCCAAAGGAGCTTCATAGGAGTGTTATAAAATGAAACAAATACATTTGATAACGAGCCATATAAGAAGAAATTACGGTAGATGACCAAAAGCTTGGTGAAAAAGGTAGGATTTTAAGGAGCATCTTAAAGGACGAAAGAGAGTTAGAGCAGTGGAGGGAGTTCCAGAGCTTAGGGCCCAGGCAGTTAAAGGCAAGGCCACCAATGGTTGAGCAGTTATAATCAGGGATGCTCAAGAGGGCAGAATTTGGGGAGCGCAGATATCTCGGGGTTTTGTGAGGTTGAAGGAGATTACAGAGACAGAGAGGGGCGAAACCATGGAGGAATTTGTAAATAATGATGAGAATTCTGAAATCGTGGCGTTGCTTAACCGGGAGCCAATTTAGGTCAGCGAGCACAGAGGTGATGGATGAGTGGGACATGGTGCGGATTAGGACACGGGCAGCTGAGTTTTGGATCACCTCAAGTTTACGTAAGGTGTAATGTAGGAGGCCAGCCAGGAGTGCGTTGGAATAGTCGAGGTTTGAGGTAGCAAAGGCATGAATGAGGGTTTCAGCAGCAGATGAGCTGAGGCAGGGGTGGAGATGGAGGTGGAAATAGGCAGTTTTAGTGATGCCGCTCATATGTGGCCGGAAGCTCATTTAGGTGGCCGTCAGGGACACCTATAAAATGGCATGACCTAAATTTCAGGCATCTTTGGTCACCGAAATGGATGCAACGAGGTCCAGTTTCTACTCCAAAGTATCTGACATTTTCCACACAAGCATGACATTTTTGAACATTGTTGTAAAGGTTATTCAGGTGACATGCAACAACGACATGAAGGAACTGTGTTTCTGCACACTGTGGAGCTCTTCATTAGATTCAAAGATTGAGGGATCACGCTATAAAAATAGCAAGTGACCGAGAAACAGCAATGTCCGTAACAAAGGTGTTGCTATGGATACCCTTATGGGTCCCAGCCAGCGTGATCCGCAGTTGTCCGCTGGTCCTACGCAACCTAAGACCAGCTTTAACAATTTGAAATTTTGCGCATGTGCAAAACTTTGAATAGGTCGCACAGCTCGTTAAAGGGACCACGTAACCACATTTAAGATTAAGGGGAACATAGATCCTAGCTATGCCTGCCTTTTCATGGGATATGCCGAACATTCTTTGTTCCAGTACTACTCGGGTCCCCTCCCTCATCTCTTTTTCTGGTAGATTGATGACTGTATCGGTGCTGTTTCTTGCTCCTGAACTGGAAGATTTCATCAACTTTTCTTCTAATTGTCACCCTTCCCTCACCTTCACATGGTCCATCTTCCCATCCCTTCCTCGACTTCTCTGTCTCCATTTCTGGGGATCATCATCATCATAAGCAGTCCCTCGGAATCGAGGAAGACTTGCTTCCACTCTTAGCATGAGTTCTTAGGTGGCTGTACAGTCCAATACGAGAACCATAGCCTTCTCATAGGTGGGACAGACAGTGGTTGACGGAAAGGGTGGGCGGGGAGTCTGGTTTGCCACACGCTCCTTCCGCTGCCTGCGTTGATTTCTGCATGCTCTCGGTGACGATACTCAAGGAACTCAGTGCCCTCCCAGTTGCACTTTCTCTACTTAGGGCGGTCTTTGGCCAGGGACTCCCAGGTGTCGGTGGGGATGTTGCACTTTATCAAGGAGGCTTTGAGGGTGTCCTTGTAACGTTTCCGCTGCCCACCTTTGGCTCGTTTGCTGTGGACGAGTTCCGAGTCGAACGCTTGCTTTGGGAGTCTCGTGTCTGGCATGCGAACTATATGGCCTGCCCAACGGAGCTGATCAAGTGTGGTCAGTGCTTCAATGTTGCAGATGTTGGCCTAGACGAGGACGCTAACGTTGGTGCATCTGTCCTCCCAAGGGATTTGTAAGATCTTGTGGAGACATTGTTGGTGGTATTTCTCCAGCGACTTGAGGTGTCTACTGTACATGGTCCACATTTCTGAGCCATACAGGAGAGCGGGTATTACTACGGCTCTGTAGACCATGAGCTTTGAGGGCCTGGTCTTCAAACACTCTTTTTCTCAGGCAGCCGAATGATGTACTGGCGCACTGGAGGCGGTGTTGGATCTCACCGTCAATGCCTGCTCTTCTTGATAGAAGGCTCGCCGTGGATCTTGATGACTGTGGGGCAGTGCTGTGCGGCGAGGACAGGTTGGTGGAGGACCTTTGTCTGACTGAAGTTTAGCATAAGGCCCATGCTTTCATAACATCACTCAGGACCAATGTGAGTTTCCATAGCAACACTTTTAATTTGGAGGAAGTGAATGTAGTCAACGGAGCAGTTGTTCAATGTGCAAACAGGTTCAGCCAGGTGGAGGAGGTGGATGGGGACTGGTTGGGCCTCTATTCAAGGAAGAAGCAGTGCACCATCAGGCTGTCCTGGTGGGAGATGGAGGTGTAGAGGGATTGGACAACAATCATGAAAAGGGTGCCATTTAATCTCTCCTGTCTTCCACAAGACCTTCCTTTTGGTTCTTTCCTCCCATTCCCCCTTTCCCTGCCTCTGTACTTGCTTAAAACCCATTACATCGCCAACTTTTTTCAGTTCTGATGAAAGGTCATTGATCTGAAACATTAACTCAGTTTCTCCTCCACAGATACTGCCTGATCTGCTAATTATTTCCAGCATTTTCTATGTTAGATAAGAATAGAACCAGGTGAGGGCAGTTCCTCCCAGTTGAACAACGGGGAGTGATGTTGGAAAAGGATGGTGAGGTCAACCATATCAAAGGCAGGTCGAGAAGGATGAGGACGGATAGTTTCCCATGGTCACAGTCACATAGGATGTCATTTGAGACTTTGATAAGTGCCATTTCACTACTGTGGCAGGGGTGGAAGCCTGATTGGAGGGATTCAAACATGGGGACCGAAATTGGCCATCTCCTTAAGGCCTGTTACCACCACAATTATGCCGCCAACAGGCAGCCTGGCACCCCCTCTGACCTGGCCGAAACCCTCCTTGGTGGCCAAGTGAGCTGAAGTTTTAAAATCACGGAGACGCTTCCCTTTAAGTGAAGGAGAGAGCCGTGGTGACGCGGCGCCCTGATGACATCATCGCGGCGGTCACTCTGCCAACTTCCGCCCCTCAGCTGTTGCCACCGCCCCCAATGAGAGCAACTTCCAGATCCAAGGGAAAAAAAACAACAAAGAGCGGAATGTCACTGAAGAGGCGACCTGAACCACAGCTGCGTTAAAAAACATGCAAATGGGGTGCATGCAATCCGTTTCAGGCGAGGGACAATTTATACCTCATGGAGTTGCGGGAAAGATGACCATGGATTTGGTGGGCGCCAACACGTTTAAGGACTTTGAAGAATTTGGAGGTGGGGCGTTAGTTTGCAAACATATGGGGTGAGGCGTCAAGTGTGGGTTTTTTGAGGAGAAGGGTGAGGATGTCAGATTTGAAAGGGAGGGGGACAGTACCAGAGGAGAGGGAACCGTTAGCAGTATTAGCTAACATGGGAGCCACAAAGGTAAGTTGGGTAGTCAGCAATTTGGTGGGATTAGGGTTGAGGGAGCAGGATGTTTGTCTCGTGGATAAGACGAGGTCGGAAAGGGCATGAGGTGAGAGAGGAGAGGAACTAGAGAGAGATGTGAGTTCAATGATTGGGAGGGGGGCACCTTAGGGGATGTTTAGCCTGGTGGGCTAGGGGAAGGGAGGGAAATGGCAGAGCCAGCTGACTGGATGGTCTCAATCTTAGTGATAAAGAAGTCCATGAGCTCCTTGCACTTGTTGGAGGTGAGGATGGAGGAGGCATGGAGAGCAGTTTAAGAAGACAGTTTGTAGTGGAGAAGAGAAGCCGGGGATTATCTTTCATTCCATGATCCAATTATTATTGGCTGACATTAATGGTCACAGAACCATTTGAGGAGACAGTCCCTGTAACTATTTATTTTTAAGTGTAGAACTTACAGCACAAACTGTAACTGTTCTAAAATGACTACAGTGATATATTTTGTATATTATTGCAACCTTCAGTAGAAAGACGGCAGGGTAGTAAGTTCTTTCAATTTATAAATATTATTTATGCAATGAATTAACTAAAGCTAGCCAGAACTTCCTACAGACTGGACCTTATACATTTTCAAATGAGCTATAATAGGCAAAGAGTCCATATGCAGAAAGTTTATGGTTCATTTAAGAGCAAATGATGCTTTACACAATCATCTTCTCTTCCTGTTCTGGTTCAATGTCAAGGCCCATTTACAAATAAATTGAACTGGGTTTTTTATTGGAACAAAATCCAACTGTGTAAAGTTCTACACTAAGTTAACCCTTCTGACACAGAACTGGGAAATTGTAAGGCAAATGCCTTTATTTAATAATAATGTTAAGTGGTTTGACCCAAGTAATTGGCAGTTTCAATGCTTTGTGGTTTATATTAGGATCTGAGGTAGGGATGAAGGAAATGCATTGGTTCTCGGGTGAGTGCTGTGTTTCAAAAGACATTAAATGTAGTGTGCAAAATAAGTACATTTGCCATATTGTTATGTAACTGCTTTCATGATGATGTGAAGTGAAGTCAATATGTATTAACATGAAAGCATCAGTGTGCAACTCGGGAATCAGGATGCAATCTGACTTCTCAGCGAATCAAAGCTAGGAGGTGTGAGACCTTTGTAGAAAGTATTTACACAAAGCTTGGTGTAGTAAAAGTCTGATTCAAAGCAAAAATGTAAAAGTTTCCAGATGTTACAATGAAGGGCTTGTTTTGTTATCACTGTGTAGAATGCAAGGTATAGCCAGCAGTATAACCTTCCCAGCTGAAAACGGCACTCGATCTCGTACTGGTGCCCCGAGTATAACAGTACTCATAGCGGACACCTGCTAACTCAGGTTCAATGGACTTAACTTGATTGAAGCATGTTGGAAGATGGAGACCAAAAGGCTGATTTTCCTCTGCTTTGCACTGGGGCATCATTTCACAGGTGCAAAGGTGAGAGAAAAGGGGAAAAGACCCATGACACTGGCCCCTTTGCGTTACCTTGGGTCGTCCAGGCACAAGCCTGCTAATCCCATGTAATGCACACTGATATCACAATGCCACATGCCTCATTTTCCTGGGTGTCAGATAGTGGGCCTTACTGCTTGTGAAGGCACCTCAGAATCACAGGATCTGAGAAAGGGCTGGAAGCAAGATATCAGAGGTCCCAAAACCGATAACTTTATTTTTTCCTATATGTAGTGTCTCTGCACCTTGTTACTGTCATGTATCTCACATTACTGTATATAACTGTATCTTACCATGCTATACATGACTGTAACTGGATATGACCTGTAACAATAAGCATACCTTACCACCAGGGATGCACTTGCAGGAGACACTCGATACCTGTCCCACTGTGGTATATAAAGGGAGGTCTCAGGCAAGTGCAGCACTGGAGAGCTGGAATTAAAGGTGCAGGTCCTGAGTGACCTTGACTTCAGCATGTGTCTCGTGTAAGTCAGTATATTAGAGTCACGACTTAACAGTGGCGACGAGTTACGGGATCACAGAATCCACAGAATGGCTACCACAGATGAGAAATACAATGCTGGAGACAATTGGGATGACCTTTTAGAAAGGCTCCAGCAAAGCTTTGTGACAAAAGACTGGTTGGGCGATGATAAGGCAGACAAGAGAAGAGCCCATCTCTTGACCAGCTGTGGTTCGAAAACATACGCTTTAATGAAAGACCTGCTGGCACCCGAGAAACCAGCAAGCAAGTCATTTGAGGAGTTGAGCACACTGGTGAGAGACCACCTGAAGCCAGCGAGCAGCCTACACATGGCCAGACACAGGTTCTACAACTACAGACGCTGTGTGGGCCAAAGCATACCCGACTTCGTGGCGGAACTTCGGAGGCTGGCTAGTTCATGTGAGTTCCCCGATGAATTAAGGAGAGAAGTACTGAGAGACATTTTTATTGAAGGAATAGGCCACGCAGGCATATTCCGAAAGCTTATAGAGACTAAGAACGTGACTCTAGAGGTAGCAGCACTGGTCGCACAGACGTTCTTGGCAGGCAAAGAAGAAACTAGGCTGATCTATACTGCGAGAACGACAACCAACGAGGCATCGGAACAAGGGGTTCACATTGTGAAAAAACCGCTACCCCCACACACAGACAAAGGCAGGAGAGCAGGCCTTCAACAGCAGGCAGTGGCGCCAGAAGCCATCAAAATCAAGGGGAACATGAACGGCCTGTCACACCTCATCAACCCACAATGCGAGCAAACAACAACGGATTGAGAGAATCTCAAGAGAGATCAGCCAGATGCAGCTCATCCTTCAGAAACAATGGAAACGGTCTGCGTTGGAGATGTGGGGGAAGGCACTCAACCAGGGTGTGTCAATTTCAGCAAGCCGTTTGCAGAAACTGCAACTACACAGGGCATCTGGCTCGCATGTGCAGAAAAACAGCAGCTCGGCTGGTATACGAATCGGAAGTGTCAGAAAGTGGACCAGAAGACGGTTGGAACAGTGCACGAGATGCCGAGGTACAGAGGGTTAACACGATCAATATCCACTGTTCTTACACCAAGACGCCTCCAATTATGATGAGGGTTCTACTCAACGGGATACCCGTCAACATGGAACTGGACACGGGGGCCAGTCAATCCCTCATGAGCGTTCAACAATTTGAACAGCTGTGGCCGCACAAAAGCAACAGACCAAAACTCACAAAGATCGACACCAAACTAAGGACCTATACTAAAGAAATCGCCCCAGTCCTTGGCAACGCCATGCTCTCAGTCACACACAAAGGGATGGTGCACCGACTTTCCCTGTGGATTGTCCCGGGGATCTCCCAGCCCTGTTGGGGAGAAGCTGGCTAGCAGAACTTAATTGGAAATGGGATAATGTTCACGCCATGTTGTCAGAGGAACGGACCTCCTGCTCAACAGTTCTAAGCCGTTTTGAACATCACTTTCAGCCAGGTGTGGGCACCTTCAAAGGGGCTAAAGTTAGAATCGACATCACACAGAATGCCAGACCGGTCCATCACAAGGTTGGAGCTGTGCCTTATGTGATGAGGGAAAAGATTAAAAATGAACTGGACCGGCTTCTGCAGGAAGGCATAATTTCTCCCGCAGAGTTCAGCGAATTGGCAAGCCCCATCATCCCCGTCATAAAGCCTGATGGATCCGTGTGAATCTGTTTGGATTACAAGTCTACCATAAACAGAGTCTCCCTACAGGACAATACCTGTTGCCCAGAGCGGAGGACCTATTTGCCATGTTGGCTGGAGGAAAACTTTTCTCGAAACTTGATCTCACATCTGCGTATATGATGCAAGAACTGACTGAAGAGTCGAAGCTACTCACCACCATCAACACACATTGAGGCCTTTTTGTGTACAATCGATGCCCATTCAGCATCAGGTCGGCAGCTGCTATATTCCAGCGCAACATGGAAAGTCTGCTCAAGTCCATCACGGGGACGGTTGTGTTTCAAGATGACATACTCATCATGGGCAGGGACACCGACTCTCATCAAGTACTAAGTCGATTGGATCGGGTAGGGCTAAGAGTTAAGAAATCCAAGTGTCCGTTTCTCGCGCCTGAGGTTGAATTTTTGGGCAGAAGGATTGCCGCTGATGGAATCCGCCCAACAGAATCCAAAACCGAAGCGATCCGCCTGGCACCAAGGCTCCGGAATGTCTCGGAACTGCGCGCCTTTCTCGGGCTACTCAATTACTTTGGGAATTTTATGCAGAACTTGAGCATGCTGCTGGAGCCTCTCCACGTGCTACTCAGAAAGGGGTGCGATTGGTTTTGGGGGGACGCCAATAAGGCATGCAACCTTCTATGTTCCAAGAGTGTTTTAGCCTTTTTTGACCCAGGTAAAAAGTTATTCCTTACATATGATGCATCAGCGTAGGGGGTCGGGTACGTTTTACAGCACGTCAATGATGCGGGTAAATTGCAGCCTGTTGCTTATGCCTCCAGGTCACTTTCGCGGGCGGAGCGCGAGTACGGTATGGTTGAGAAGGAGGCGCTCGCGTGCGTGTACGGTGTCAAAAAGATGTACCAATATCTTTTCGGGGCCAAGTTTGCGTTAGAAACCGACCACAAACCCCTCACGTCCCTACTGTCTGAGGGCAAGGCAATCAACGCCAACGCCTCGGCGCGCATTCAGCGGTATGCACTCATGCAGGCGGCTTACGACTACGCGATAAAGCACAGACCAGGCACAGACAAATGTGCCGACACGCTTAGCAGGCTACCCCTGGTGACCACAGAAGGGTCCGACGAACAGGACTGTGAGATGGTCATGGCAATCAATGTCTTTCAATCCACAGGTTCGCCCATGATGGCTCGCCAAATCAGAGCCTGGACGACCAGCGACCCCACATTATCTCTAGTTAAAAGATGCGTTTTAACCGGTGACTGGGCAGAGGCTCGCGATGCCTGCCTCAAGGAGTTCAAACCCTTCCATAGGCGCATGCATGAACTCTCACTACAGGCAGACTGCCTGATGTGGGGCAGCCGAGTAGTTATGCCCTTACGAGGCAGAGAGGCGTTTGTCCGGGAGCTCCATCGCGAGCACCCAGGGATAGTCCTTATGAAGGCCATAGATCTCATGTCTGGTGGCCTGGCATTGACGTGGACTTGGAGCTCTGCGTCCGTCAGTGCACCATTTGTGCCCAACACAGTAGAAACATAGAAACATAGAAAATAGGTGCATGAGTAGGCCATTCGGCCCTTCTAGCCTGCACCGCCATTCAATGAGTTCATGGCTGAACATGCAACTTCAGTACCCCATTCCTGCTTTCTCGCCATACCCCTTGATCCCCCTCGTAGTAACGACTTCATCTAACTCCTTCTTGAATATATTTAGTGAATTGGCCTCAACAACTTTCTGTGGTAGAGAATTCCACAGGTTCACCACTCTCTGGGTGAAGAAGTTTCTCCTCATCTCGGTCCTAAATGGCTTACCCCTTATCCTTAGACTGTGACCCCTGGTTCTAGACTTCCCCAACATTGGGAACTTTCTTCCTGCATCTAACCTGTCTGAACCCATCAGAATTTTAAACGTTTCTATGAGGTCCCCTCTCATTCTTCTGAACTCCAGTGAATACAAGCCCAGTTGATCCAGTCTTCCTTGATAGGTCAGTCCCGCCATCCCGGGAATCAGTCTGGTGAACCTTCGCTGCACTCCCTCAATAGCAAGAATGTCCTTCCTCAAGTTAGGAGACCAAAACTGTACACAATAATCCAGGTGTGGCCTCACCAAGGCCCTGTACAACTGTAGCAACACCTCCCTGCCCCTATACTCAAATCCCCTCGCTATGAAGGCCAACATGCCATTTGCTTTCTTCACCGCCTGCTGTACCTGCATGCCAACCTTCAATGACTGATGTACCATGACACCCAGGTCTCGTTGCACCTCCCCTTTTCCTAATCTGTCACCATTCAGATAATAGTCTGTCTCTCTGTTTTTACCACCAAAGTGGATAACCTCACATTTATCCACATTATACTTCATCTGCCATGCATTTGCCCACTCACCTAATCTATCCAAGTCACTCTGCAGCCTCATAGCATCCTCCTCGCAGCTCACACTGCCACCCAACTTAGTGTCATCTGCAAATTTGGAGATATACATTTAATCCTCTCGTCTAAATCATTAATGTACAGTGTAAACAGCTGGGGCTCCAGCACAGAACCTTGCGGTACCCCACTAGTCACTGCCTGCCATTCTGAAAAGTACCCATTTACTCCTACTCTTTGCTTCCTGTCTGACAACCAGTTCTCAATCCATGTCAGCACACTACCCCCAATCCCATGTGCTTTAACTTTGCACATTAATCTCTTGTGTGGGACCTTGTCGAAAGCCATCTGAAATTCCAAATATACCACATCAACTGGTTCCCCCTTGTTCACTCTACTGGAAACATCCTCAAAAAATTCCAGAAGATTTGTCAAGCATGATTTCCCTTTCACAAATCCATGCTGACTTGGACCTATCAAGTCACCTCTTTCCAAATGCACTGCTATGACATCCTTAATAATTGATTCCATCATTTTATCCACTACTGAGGTCAGACTTACCGGTCTATAATTCCCTGTTTTCTCTCTCCCTCCTTTTTTAAAAAGTGGGGTTACATTGGCTACCCTCCACTCGATAGGAACTGATCCAGAGTCAATGGAATGTTGGAAAATGACTGTCAATACATCCGCAATTTCCAAGGCCACCTCCTTAAATACTCTGGGATGCAGTCCATCAGGCCCTGGGGATTTATCGGCCTTTAATCCCATCAATTTCCCCAACACAATTTCCCGACTAATAAGAATTTCCCTCAGTTCCTCCTCCTAACTAGACCCTCTGACCCCTTTTATATCCGGAAGGTTGTGTGTGTCCTCCTTAGTGAATACCAAACCAAAGTACTTGTTCAATTGGTCTGCCATTTCTTTGTTCCCCGTTATGACTTCCCCTGATTCTGACTGCAGGGGACCTACGTTTGTCTTTACTAACTTTTTTCTCTTTACATATCTATAGAAACTTTTGCAATCCGTCTTAATGTTCCCTGCAAGCTTCTTCTCGTACTCCATTTTCCCTGCCCTAATCAAACCCTTTGTCCTCCTCTGCTGAGTTCTAAATTTCTCCCAGTCCCCAGGTTCGCTGCTATTTCTGGCCAATTTGTATGCCACTTCCTTGGCTTTAATACTATCCCTGATTTCCCTTGATAGCCACGGTTGAGCCACCTTCCCTTTTTTATTTTTACGCCAGACAGGAATGTACAATTGTTGTAGTTCATCCATGCGGTCTCTAAATGTCTGCCATTGCCCATCCACAGTCAACCTCTTAAGTATCATTCGCCAATCTATCCTAGCCAATTCATGCCTCATACCTTCAAAGTTACCCTTCTTTAAGTTCTGGACCATGGTCTCTGAATTAACTGTTTCATTCTCCATCCTAATGCAGAATTCCACCATATTATAGTCACTCTTCCCCAAGGGGCCTCGCACAACGAGATTGCTAATTAATCCTCTCTCATTACACAACACCCAGTCTAAGATGGCCTCCCCCCTAGTTGGTTCCTCGACATATTGGTCTAGAAAACCATCCCTTATGCACTCCAGGAAATCCTCCTCCACCGTATTGCTTCCAGTTTGGTTAGCCCAATCTATGTGCATATTAAAGTCACCCATTATAACTACTGCACCTTTATTGCATCCACCCCTAATTTCCTGTTTGATGCCCTCCCCAACATCACTACTACTGTTTGGAGGTCTGTACACAACTCCCACTAACGTTTTTTGCCCTTTGGTGTTCTGCAGCTCTACCAATATAGATTCCCCAGTAATGCTCCCAGGGAGGCCCCCCTAAGCCCCTGACCCACCAATCCGTGGTCACTGGTGCATGTAGACTATGCGGGCCAATTCATGGGCAAAATGTTCCTCGTAGCCATTGATGCATTTTCAAAATGGATCGAGTGCACCATTTTAAACTCGAGCACC
This sequence comes from Pristiophorus japonicus, assembly GCF_044704955.1. Classification (NCBI taxonomy): domain Eukaryota; kingdom Metazoa; phylum Chordata; class Chondrichthyes; family Pristiophoridae; genus Pristiophorus; species Pristiophorus japonicus. The sequence continues at coordinate 152,162,523 of NC_091988.1, read as the reverse complement.
ACCTCCACCACTGTGGAGAGCCTTCAAACCATGTTTGCAATGCACGGCATTCCTGACATATTGGTCAGTGATAATGGTCCGTGCTTCACCAGCGCAGAATTTCAAGATTTTATAGTTGACCACGGTATAAATTACGTTAAGATGGCATCGTTGAAGCCAGCCTCCAATGGCCAGGTGGAGCAAGCAGTGCAGATCATTAAACAAGGCATGCTCAGAATCCAAGGTCCCATGCTGCAGAGCCGCCTGTCGTGACTGCTGCTGGCATACAGATCTCGTCCGCATTCGTTACTGGGGTTCCCCCCGTGCAACTATTGATGAAATGAACCTTAAACACCAGGCTCTCGTTAATCCTCCCAGACATGCATGAAATTGTTGAGGCTAACCGTCAAAAGCTGACTGAGCACCATGACCGAAATTCGAGGGGGAGGTGGAATGAGATAGGGGACAAAGTGTTTATGCTAAACTGTGGCCGGGGTCCCAAAAGGCTTGCAGGGACAGTAACAGACAAAGAGGGAAACAGGCTACTGGTTGTACAAATGGACAATGGCCAAACCTGCCGGAGGCATGTAGACCAAGTAAAAAGTAGATTCACTGATAACACTGAAGAACCAGAGGCAGACTACAATGTGGAACTCACGCCACACCTGGTGGACAGACAGGTGGAACAACCTGAGGAAAGGGCAGTCTCAACAGACAGCCCAGGCGAGATACCAGCAATCGCACCGAACGAAAAACAGGCACCAAGGCAAACAACTGAACCACAACTAAGACGCTCCATGCGAGAGCGCAGACCACCTGAGAGACTGAATCTATAAAGGCAATAAGACCTTGGGGGAGGGCGATATCACATATCTCACATTACTGTATATAACTGTATCTTACCATGCTATACATGACTGTAACTGGATATGACCTGTAACAATAAGCATACCTTACCACCAGGGGTGCACTTGCAGGAGACACTCCATACCTGTCCCACTGTGGTATATAAAGGGAGGTCTCAGGCAAGTGCAGCACTGGAGAGCTGGAATTAAAGGTGCAGGTCCTGAGTGACCTTGACTTCAGCATGTGTCTCGTGTAAGTCAGTACATTAGAGTCAGGACTTAACAGTTACAAATTCACTCGAGGCATGTATATAACAGACCCGGTCACTCTGTGACCTTCATTTTATTCCCAGGACCAAGGAGTGCTGACCCTGGTGGGACCTCCCTTTTATACCTGGAAACCCAGGTGATGAGTGTCTCCCGCAAGCTCACCCCCTGTGGTCAGGGTGTGCATTTCAAGGGTACAGGCACAGTGTGCATGAGTTACAGTTACATAACTATCGTCATTGCAAGATGGTGAAATACATGACATCACCTCCCCCCTTAAGTCTTTTTGTTTCAGAGGTTAAGTCTATCAGGTGTTCGACGCTCTCTCGTGGAGCGCCGCAGTTGTGGCTCTGGTGGCTGAGCCTCAGCACACGTCTCTGTCACTTGAGGTGATTCTGGCCTGTCCGGGCTGGCCACCAGGACTGTGCATGCTGAGTGATGTCTTTGTTGCTCGTACACTGGCTGTGGTGTGGATGCTATCTCATCATGCTCTTCTTCCGGTTCCTCCGTGTCTATGCTGAACCTTGTCTTTACTTGGTCCAAGTGTTTGCGGCATATCTGCCCATTGTTTAGTCTGACCACCATGATCCTGTTTCCTTCTTTGCCAATTACAGTGCCCTCAAGCCATTTGGGTCCCAAAGCATGGTTAAGAACAAATACCGGGTCATCTATTTCTATACACCTCCCCCTTGAGCCTCGATCATGGAGCTCGGTTTGGGACTGGCACTTGCCCTCAACGATGTCTGCTAGGTCTGGGTGAATGAGGGACAGCCACGTCTTGAGCATGCATTTCATGAGGAGTTCCGCTGGCGGGACTCCCATGAGCGAGTGCGGCCGAGACCTGTAGGCCAGCAGGAGGTGTGATAGGTGGTACTGAAGGGAGGGTCCTTGGATGCGTAGCATGCCCTGCTTTATGACTTGGACCGCCCGTTACGCCTGGCCATTGGAAGCTGGCTTGAATGGCGCTGTCTGGACGTGCTTGATCCCATTGCCCGACATAAACTCCTGGAATTCATGGCTGGTAAAACGCGGGCCATTGTCGCTGACCAGGATGACCGGCAAGCCGTGGGTCACGAAAACCGTGCGCAAACTCTCTACAGTGATGGATGTCGTGCACGAGTTCAATTTGATGCACTCGATCCACTTCGAGTATGTCGACAACAATCAGGAACAATTTCCCCATGAACGGGCCGGCATAGTCTACGTGAATGCATGACCCTGGCCTGGTGGGCTAGGGCCATGGGCTGAGTGGAGCCTCCCTGGAGGCATTGCCCAGCTGGGCTCACGTTGTGCAACTGTGAACCCAGTGTTCCAGGTCTGAGTCAATCCCCAGCCACCATACATGTGACCGGGCAATGGCCTTCATTAACACGATGCCAGGGTGCTCGCTGTGGAGTTCCCTGATGAACGCTTCCCTTCCTTTCTGGGGCATGACTATCCGGCTGCCCCATAATAGGCAGTCGGCTTGGATGGAAAGTTCATCCATCCATCTGTGAAACGGCCTGACTTCCTCGGGGCACGCCCTGTGTGCGGGCGCCCAATTCCCAGTCAGGAGACATTTCTTTATCATGGATAGGAGGGGATCCCTGTTGGTCCAGAGTTTGATCTGGTGGGCTGTTATGGGGGAGTCCGCAGTGTCAAAAGCCTCAACGGCCATGACCATCTCGGCGCTCTGCTCTGACGCCCCCTCGGTGGTGGCCAGTGGAAGCCTGCTGAGTGCGTCAGCGCAATTTTCGGTAATGGGCCGGTGCCGTATGGTGTAGTCATAAGCAGCCAGCACGAGGGCCCATCGCTGAATGCGAGCTGACGCATTAGCGTTGACAGCCTTGTTGTCGGACAACAGGGATGTTAACGGCTTGTGGTCTGTCTCTAGCTCGAACTGTCTACCGAAAAGGTACTGGTGCATCTTTTTCACACCATACACACACGCGAGTGCCTCCTTCTCGACCATGCCGTATCCATGCTCTGCCTGGGAGAGCGACCTGGAGGCGTAAGCCACCAGTTGGAATCGGCCGTCATCATTACCCTGCTGCAACACAAATCCAACCCCATAGGATGATGCATCGCATGTTAAAACCAGTTTTTTACAGGGGTCATACAAATTCAACAGTTTGTTGGAACACAGCAGGTTCCTCGTCTTATTGAAAGCCTGTTCTTGACAGTCCCCCCAAAACCATTCACATCCTTTACGGAGGAGTATGTGTAACGGCTCCAACAATGTGCTTAAGTTCGGCAGAAAGTTCCCAAAATAGTTCAAAAGTCCCAGGAATGATCGCAACTCCGATGTGTTGCCGGGCCTGGGCGCCCGGCGAATCGCCTCAGTTTTTGATTCAGTGGGCCAGATCCTGTCTGCGGCATCCCTCCTGCCCAGGAACTTGACCTCTGGGGCCAAAAACACACACTTGGCCTTTTTCAGCCGCAAGCCTACCCGATCCAATCGGCGTAGCACCTCCTCCAGGTTGTGGAGGTGTTCCTCGATGTCTCGACCCGTTATAAGGAATACGACCGTTCCAGGGATGGACTTGAGCAAGCTTTCCATGTTTCGCTGAAAGATAGCCGCTGCCGAATGAATGCCAAATGGGCACCTGTTGTAGAGAAATCATTCTTTGTGTGTCGTGATGGTGGTCAGAAACTTGGAATCTTCCGCCAGTTCCTGAGTCATCTGGGCCGAAGTGAGGTCCAGCTTCGTGAACAGCTTTCCACCTGCCAGCGTGGCAAAGAGGTCCTCCGCTCTCGGAAGTGGGTATTGGTCTTGCAGCGACACTCGGTTGATGGTGGCTTTGTAGTCGCCACAAATCCTAACCGAGCCATCTGCTTTGAGGATGGGAACGATGGGACTTGCCCAGTCGCTGAATTCAATGGCCAAAATTATGCCCTCTCTGAGCAGCCTGTCCAGTTCACTTTCAATTTTCTCATGCATTACATACAGCACCGCTCTGGCTTTGTGGTGCACTGGTCTGCCGTTCGGAGTAATGCGTATCACTACTTTAATGCCCTTGAACGTTCCAACACCGGGTTGAAAGAGTGACTCGAATTTTTGCAATACCTGGGAGCACGAACTTCGCTCCATGGATGAAATGGCGTGCACATCCCCCCATTTCCAATTCATCTCAGTTAGCCAACTCCTCCTCAAAAGCGCGGGGCCATTTCACGGAACAATCCAGAGTGGCAGCCGGTTCTGTAATCCATTATGCGTTACCACCAAGTTTGCACTGCCCAGCACTGGGATTATCTCTTTGGTGTTCATACATAGCTGCATCTCAATGCGTTCCAGTTTGGGCCTGCTAGCTCTGTGTGGCCATAGTCTCTCAAATTGTTGGGCGCTCATGAGTGACTGGCTAGCTCCTGTATCCAGCTTCATGTGCACCGGGATGCCATTCAGTAAGACTTTCATCATCATGGGTGGTGTTTTAGTGTATGAGCTGTGGACGTCAGCCATATGAACTCTCTGAACTTCAGCATCCATGGTTGTTCCCCAGGCCTCATCCTGCATTGCAGACCCCTGGTCTGGTTCCTCTGTCTCGCAGACTAGCCTCGCTACTGCCTTTTTGCACATCCTGGCCAAGTGTCCACTGACAATACAAATCCTACAGGTATAAAGCTGGAACCTGCAGCTTTTGGCAGTGTGTCTACCCCCCACACCTCCAGCATGAGCTGAGATTGCTGTTAACAAAAGGACTATTCCCAGGCATTCCTCTCCGATGGCCCGTTTGGCTGTTTCTAAGCACTCTGATGGAGGGTGTTATTGGTCCCATCACGGGATGCATTGTTCCTCGTGATGGCGTAAATTGCCGATCCCCTTTCCATTGTCCCTGTTGTGGGCCCACCCTGGAGCTTGTTGCTGCCTGTGCGGTGTCGAATTGCCCTTGCCTGCCTGCCTGGGCAGTGTCGAATTGCCCCTGCCTTACTGCGGGATTTTACAACATTAACACCCTGGTTCATCGCAACGTTAAAACCAGGGCTGCATGCGTAAATTAGCTTGGTCTCCTCTTCCCCTGCCATAAAGGTCTGAGCTATCAACGCCGCCCCTTCTAAAGTCAAGTCCTTAGTCTTTATGAGTTTCCTGAAAATACCGGCATGATTAATGCCCTGATGAAAAAGTTCCTTAACATCTCCCCCCTGCAGGCATCGGAGAACTTACAGAGACTGTCCAAATGCCATAGTTCCGCCACGAAGTCCGAGAAGTTTTGACCCTCCCAATGCCGGTGAGAGTAGAATCGGTGCCGGGCCATGTGTACGCTACTTGCCGGCTTGAGATGCTCACTGATCAGCTGGCTGAGCTCTTCAAAGGACTTGTCCGCTGGCTTTTGGGGTGCGAGCAGGTCTTTCATCAGTGCATATGTCTGTGGACCACAACCGGTCAGCAGATGCGCCCTCCGCTTGTCAGCCGCTGTCTCTTCCAGCCAGTCCTTTGTGACAAAGCTCTGCTGAAGTCTTTCCACAAAGTCGTCCCAGTCCTCACCCACACAGTAGCGTTCCTCTGTGCCACCGGTGGCCATCCTCGTGGTTCGCTGATTCCCGTTTCTCGTCGCCAAATGTAGTTTCTCTGCACCTTGTTACAAACTCACATAAGGCATGTATATATCAGACACGGTCACTCTGTGACCTTCACTTTATTCCCAGGACCAAGGAGTGCTGACTCTGGGTGGGACCTCCCCTTTTATACCTGGAAACACAGGTGAAGAGTGTCTCCCGCAAGCTCACCCCCTGTGGTCAGGGTGTGCATTTCAAGGGTACAGGTAGTGTGCATGAGTTACAGTTGCATAACTAATGTCATTGCAAGATGGTGAAATACATGACACTGTAGTCATTTCAAAGTGTTTTTGGGCTGTGGGCCTTTTGGCTGCTGTTTTTGAACAGAAGGCCCTGCAGTTGGTGATCATTACCAATGCAATCGGCCTAAGGAGCCAGCAGCAGCAGTTGTCTTTCTTTCTGACTTTTGGAATCCCACCGAGATTGGTAGTGAGGCCACCTTTGTTTACAAGTTTTATAAATAATTTGGAGAATGGAATACTGTTCAAGGTGTCTAAGTTCACAGAGGTCAGCAAATTGAGTGTGGAATTTACCGTTGCATGAGGAAATATTTATTTTATAATCGATGTCCTCATTAACTAGGTGCCTATTAAATGGCAATTATTGTACAAGACAAATTACACATTTTTCTCACTTTTATTATTGAATAAATATATTCCTTTTGAATGTGCAAAATGTAAACATTGTCCTGGTAATATATGTTAATGTTATTGCTGGTACCTCCAAAATGGGTTTTAAATGTTACCAACAGTACATTGTCCGATAGACATGTACCTGCTTCGAAACTGAGCAATTTGAGTGTTGAATGTGAGATTTTTGAGTTATTTGAGAATAAAGTTATGATTTCTGATATTCCAACATAACGGAATCAACCAGGCAGTAACACTGAAAACCTTAAACACCTCGACGGTTACAGGTTCAAACCATTATTATACATATCTTTATTTTATTGAATGAACAGAGTGCTGCACTCTGACATTTACAATCTTTTTACTTCTTATTTAGTTGTCTTGTGAAGAATGACTTTTCAGAAGCTATATTTTACAAGGTTTTCTTCCGCTTAAGACTTTATAAATTATTAAACCGCACTTGCAGCGAAATAAAGCGGACCTGTCATTATTAAAAACTAGTAACCAATTGTTCAGCAACATGTATAACAAACTTAGCAAATTATCCAAGAAACATGCTAAGTCTCAATAAGTATTGCAAAACAAAACCCAGAAACATAGGTAAGTCTTGATCATTTTATTTAGAGGTCATTGTCTTCTCTTATATCGTGAAAGACATCTTTCCAGGTTTGTCAGCATAGGTATGTGTGACGAAATGATTAACAGTCTCCTTCCATGATAAACTGTATCTACCTCTGCAAATGATTACACTTCAAATGCAAGTGCTTTGCTTTAGCAGCTATGAGATTTACTGCAATGTAAAATTACCATAGTGTGCAACACAATGGCATTTTAATGGGCCTTTTGAATACTTCTTGCCCATGTCAGCATCTAGGCATGCCACCCCACCCCCCTCAACTCCCCCTCCCCACCGCCCCCTCAATAAAAGATAATTCCACAATCTGGTGAAAATTTTCCTCGAAGGCAAATGTCTTATAAAGAAAAAATTGAGATAGCAGCAAGTCAAAAGCCAAACCTTTATAATTGTTTCAAGTATTTGTTAGCGGCAACTGTGCAGTACAGTTGAGCGTCCGAAATCTGGAGCTCTGAAATTTGTAATGTTCTCGAATCCAGATACCGAGCCGATCTGTGGCGAGGTCATCAGGAAACCGGAAAATATTCCAAAATCCGGATTGCCCCGCCCCGGCGGCCCAACCTTCCCATGGCCCTTGGCAGCCCAACCTCACCCCTTCCCCTGGCCCTCGGCGGCCTGACCTCGTCCCTCCCCCGGCCCTCGGCGGCCCGACCTCCCCCTGGCCCTCGCAGCCTGACCTCGCCCCTCCCCCGGCCCTGGGCCGCCCGACTTCGCCCCTCCCCCTTACCTCAGCAGCCCTGCCCGATCCCCCGCCCCCTGAACCCACCTACCTCGGCCCAGGTAAAGACTTTCCGAAATCTGGAAATATTCAGAATCCAGAACGGCCTGAGTCCCAAGGTTTCTGAATTTCGGATGTCACATCTGTATATCATCATCATAGGCGGTCCCTCGAAACCAGGATGACCTGCTTCCACGCCAAAAAAAAGGATGAGTTCACAGGTATTTCGAATGAAGAACCTGAACTGCATCCTCGAGGGTGGAAGATGCCTGTGCGTGGATATTTTTAACGTATGGTGGCCGTTGCACACCAGCCACCACACGGGCTTGACAGAGCTAAGTCTTGGTCCAGTGGCAAGGATTCCCCAAGACAACTGGAGACCTGCTCTGCTGCACGGACCTAGTGCGCACACATGTTGCAGTGTGGGGTGGCCCATGCTGCCCCTGGGCCCCTGGCCCCTAATTCACTCCTCCCCTGTATATACAAGCTCAGAAAGCCACAGTTTTTCAGCAACAATGAAACTAATTGTGAACACTCGACTCTGTAGGGGTATTTGCATTTGCTACATGACTCAGATGACAAAACTACAACTGACAAAAATTTGGTGATTCTACACCAGCTTGTCACTGGTATGAAAATGGAGATACTTCTCCTCACAGTGATGGAAATTATATGTCAGATCTGATCAAACTTTCTTAGACAGGTTGACACTTAACTTTAGGAGCAGAAAGCAAGTTATTTTTGTAAGAATTAAGTACCTCTTTCACAAAAACCTTGTAGTAGCAACAGCCTTTGCATTTCAAAAGGCCATGTTTCTCTTCTTGAAGCATCTCACCAATCTCACACAAAAAATCCCTGTGCTAAAGAAATTGGCCCGAAATTTGTGGTCCTGATTACAGTGAGCTGGCAGCGTGTGCTGTCATTTCGCCTTTGAAACTGACCGCAACTTCTGGACCTAGCCCATGCACACCCTAATGCGGAAATCCTGAATGTGCGGTCTGTCATTGACTGCTCCTCCAGAAGCTGAGCTGTGCCACCCCCCTCCCCCCACCCCCACAGAGCCGGCAATCATTGTAATCTGTCAAATCATGGAAACTATTGAAAACTTTGGCCCTTCCGCAGTAATACCGCTGTTAATTTCCCCACTAAAAGTTAGACATTGTTGGATTAGGTATAACTGGGGTTTTGACAGCGTATTGACTGCTAAACAAAGGGTATGGCCCTGAAAAACTAAGTTTAATTTTGTGGAGTGTCAAATTTATCTATTTTTTAATAAAAATTAACATTTTTTAAAGTTTGTTCAACTTCACTTCAGTTTGACTTTTCCCTACGTGAGAGCCCCAGTCTTCGTTTGGCTCTCACCAACATTACTATAAAGTTAGAATCAAAGGGGCTTACTCACTTCCTGGTTCGCTGCCTGTGCGAATTCTGTGTGTTTGGATTGGCTGCTTAGACAGCTTGTTGGCATGACAGCAGCTCTTCACTGGGAATCCCCATTAACTTCCGTTGATTTCAACTACATGCTGGAAAAACCCGAAATTCTCGCCACAGAGATCGCCAGATCTTTGTGTGAAGCTTAGTTCGGACCCAGCAGCAAACGCCTTAGATTCACCGCTGACCGGAAATTACAGGCCAATATTTAACCCGGCAACTTAGCAGGTTAAGGCTACAAGTGGCTAAGCTTTACAAATTGGGAAAACCACTCTTTCAATTTTTGGCTCAACTTCCCCTGTTCTCAATTTCATGAGCATTCATATTATTTCTTGCAAATGTTCCTGTTTGACTGCTCCATACCCAGGAACAAGAATGACCCCTTGGCACTCACAATAGTATTTCTATGCATCGATGCTAAGAATCAACCAGGCAGACTTCAGGCATATTCATTTTATGGTGGTGCAAAATTAGGCTTCATCCAGCTGCATAAAATATTGTGTGAGAGGCAGATATTTCTGTGGCACAGAAATGTGCACAATGTGTTGGTACGGGAGCCACTGAACAACAAAACATTTAAATTCAGCTCATATAGTGTTCCTTGCTTTGCCAAAGACACTGTCTGAGATTTCAGTCACAAGATGATATAATGCATTGAGTGAGACACTGGATTTTGACAGCACTTTGCCATATTAGAGACATCTGGCCGTTTTCCATTTCGGATCCTGCCCAGTTACTGTCCAAATACAAAGAAAGGCAATTTATTAAGTAAGGGCTTAGTTTAAAAGTGCAATTTTGCTGGAAGATTTAATATATGTCCATCTGAAATACAGTCCTGTAAAATATCCTGTGTATGGTAAAATCATTTTTATAACGCTAATTCAATACTTAAATAGTTGTGGTGAGACTGCAAAGTAATATAGTCATTTATTTGAATGAAATGAGGGTGAAAATTAATATTGGTTTACTTTACCTTGGAGCTTATTCTGAACTACTTTGCCCTTTTTCACTTGAATAGATATTTGGCACAGCATTTTACAAATGTCTCAGATTAACATTGCCTTTCATTAGGATCTCTTATTTTATTAAGATTATAATGAATCTTGTATCAATCAAAGGTCACTTAACCTGTTGAGCCCATTCCTTCCAAAAAATGTGTACAATGTGCCCTTTTACTGACTTTACCCAACTTACTCAATCCCTTGATGGAAGATTCTGCAAAATATCTCCCTGGCTCTCCTGCCCCCCTCCACCCCAACCCCCCAAAAAAGGTAATTGAGCAAAATTCCAAAGTATTCATAGATATTTAGATAACCAATATTCATTACTGGCCAGTTGATTTTCATGGCATCAAATATGTCCACAGTCCCGATATCTCAAGTACCATTATGTTTGATAGAGCATTTGGTCACTTCTACCCATTAATATCCTTATAATCTTCAACTTTTTTTCGAATCAGGTTGCATTTTTTTAATGGAGGTGGTTGAGGCACTAACTGCATTTACTATTATTGCATGAGGCATGTTAATTTTCTAATCGTTGGGGTCCAAGTTAATAAAGGGTACGGTAGCACAGTGGTTATGTTACTGGACTAGTAATCCAGAGTTTTGGACTAATAAGTCAGAGACATGAGCTCAAATCCCACCACAACAGCTGAGGGAATTTAAATTCAGTTAATTAAATAAATCTGGAATAAAAAGCTAGTATCAGTAATGGTGACAATCCAGCTTGTCGTTAAAAATCTATCTAGTTCACGAATGTCTTTCAGGGAAGGAAATCTGATGTCCTTATCCGGTCTGGCCTACTACAGGTCACAGCAATCTGGTTGACTCTTAACTGTCCTCTGAAATGCCCTAGCAAGCCATTCAATTGTACCAAACTGCTACGACAAAGTCAGCACTGTGGGAGTACCTTCACCACACGGACTACAGCGGTTCAAGAAGGCAGCTCATCAACACCTTCTCAAGGGCAATTAAGGATGGGCAATAAATGCTGGCCTTGCCTGCGATGCCCACATTCCATGAATAAATAAATAAAAAATAATAATAAACAGCCTACTTGTAGCTGCATTATCCATGCCTCTCGATCATGTCCGCTCTCATTCATGATTTAGCAAGAGTTCCAACGGATTTGTGAAGCGACCAATTAGGGCCAATTTTCCCGACCGTTCCAAAGGAAAAAGAAATGGAGATGTGGTTTTCCAGGTCTCTATCACTATTCTTTTGCCCAGGTATTTTCTGGAAAGCGGGGAGTCCCGGGAGGGGTGAGGGATTTAGTTGTGGGACAGTAGAGCAGGTGCATTCCTGGTCAACCCCTCATGTTCTGCACCCAACCTCCGCTGGGTGGTCTAGTGCAAGGAATCCCAGAATACGTGATGCTGTGGCCTGTCCACGAATCACCACTGAACAACAGTGCACTTGTGTGTTATGTATCTCACACTACTGTATATAACTGTATCTTACCATGCTATACATGACTGTAACTAGATATGACCTGTAACCACAAGCATACTTTACCACCAGGGGTGCACTTGCAGGAGACACTGCATACCTGTCCGATATAGGTAAATAAAGGCAGGTCTCAGGCAAATGCGGCACTCGAGAGCTGTGAAATAAAGGTGCAGGTCCAGAGTGACCTTGAATTCAGCATGTGCCTTGTGTAAGTCTGTACTGCAGGGTCAGGACTTTACAGTGGCGACGAGTTACGGGATCACAGAATCCACAGAATGGCTACCAACGGCTCAGATGAGAAATACAATGCTAGAAACAATTGGGAGGACTTTATAGAAAGGCTCCAGCAAAGCTTTGTAACCAAAGACTGGTTGGGCGATGATAAGGCAGACAAGAGAAGAGCCCATCTCTTGACCAGCTGTGGCTCGAAAACATACGCCTTAATGAAGGACCTGCTGGCACCCGAGAAACCAGCAAGCAAGTCGTTTGAGAAGTTGAGCACACTGGTGAGATACCAGCTGAAGCCAGCGAGCAGCCTACACGTGGCCAGACACAGGTTCGACAACTACAGACGCTGTGTGGGCCAGAGCATACCCGACTTTGTGGCGGAACTTCGGAGGCTGGCTAGTTTATGTGAGTTCTCCGATGAACTAAGGAGAGAAGTACTGAGAGACTTTTTTATTGAAGGAATAGGCCACGCAGGCATATTCCGAAAGCTTATAGAGACCAATAACTTGACCCTAGAGGCAACAGCACTGGTCGCACAGACATTCTTGGCAGGAGAAGATACGAGGTTGATCTATACTGCGAGAACGACAACTAACGAAACATCGGAACAAGGGGTTCACAGCGTGAAACAAGCCGCTTCCCCCACACACAGACAAAGGCAGGAGAGCAGGCCTTCAACAGCAGGCAGTGGCGCCAGAAGCCATCAAGGGCCACATGAAAGGCCGTTCACACCTCATCAACCCACAATGCGAGCAATCAACTACAGACTGAGAGACACTCAAGAGAGATCAGCCAGATGCAGCTCATCCTTCGGAAACAATGGAAGCGGTCTGTGCTGGAGATGTGGGTGAAGGCACTCAACAAGGGGGTGTCGATTTCAGCATGCTGTTTGCAGAAACTGCAACTATACAGGGCATCTGGCTCACGTGCAGAAAAACACGAATCGGAAGTGTCGGAAAGTAGACCGGAAGACGGTGGGGACAGTGCCCGTGACACCGAGGTACAGCGGGTCAATACGATCAATGTCCACTGTTCTTACAACAAGACGCCTCCAATAACGATGAGGGTCCTACTCAACGGGATACCCGTCAACATGGAACTGGACACGGGAGCTAGTCAATCTCTCATGAGTGTCCAACAATTTGAACAGCTGTGGCCGCACAAAAGCAACAGACCAAAACTCACAAGGGTCGACACCAAACTAAGGACCTATACCAAAGAAATCGTCCCAGTCCTTGGCAGCGCCATGCTCTCAGTCACACACAAAGGGACGGTGAACCGACTTCCCCTGTGGATTGTCCCCGGAGATCTCCCAGCACTGCTGGGGAGAAGCTGGCTGGCAAAACTAAATTGGAAATGGGATGATGTTCACGCCATGTCATCAGAGGAACGGACCTCCTGCTCAACAGTTCTAAGTCGTTTTGAACATCTCTTTCAGCCAGGTGTGGGCACCTTCAAAGGGGCTAAAGTTAAAATCTACATCACATAGGATGCCAGACCAGTCCATCACAAGGCTAGAGCTGTGCTTTATGTGATGAGGGAAAATATTGAACACGAACTGGACCGGCTTCTGCGGGAAGGTATTATCTCAGCCGTGGAATTTAGCGACTGGGCAACTCCCATCGTCCCCATCATGAAGCCTGATGGATCCGTACGAATCTGTGGGGATTACAAGTCTACCATAACCAGAATCTCCCTACAGGACGAATACCCACTGCCCAGAGCGGAGGACCTATTTGCCACGTTGGCTGGGGAAAACTTTTCTCAAAACTATATCTCACATCTGCGTATATGACGCAAGAACTGACCGAAGATCTAAGCTACTCACCACCATCAACACACATCAAGGACTTTTTATGTACAATCGATGCCCATTCGGCATCAGGTCAGCAGCTGCTATATTCCAGCGCAACATGGAGAGTCTGCTCAAGTCCATCACGGGGACGGTTGTGTTTCAAGATGACATACTCATCATGGGCAGGGACACTAACTCCCATCTCCGCAATTTGGAGGAAGAACTAAGTCGATTGGATCGGGTAGGCCTAAGAGTTAAGAAATCCAAGTGTCTGTTCCTCGCACCTGAGGTTGAATTTTTGGGCAGAAGGATTGCCGCTGATGGAATCCGCCCAACAGAATCCAAAACAGAAGCAATTCGTCTGGCACCCAGGCCCCGGAATGTTTCAGAACTGCGCATCTTTCTCGGGCACTCAATTACTTTGGGAACTTTATGCAGAACTTGAGCACGCTGCTGGAGCCTCTCCACGTGCTACTCAGAAAGGGGTGCGATTGGTTTTGGAGGGACGCCCAAGAACGCGCCTTCAATAAGGCACGCAACCTTCTATGTTCCAACAGTGTTTTAGCCTTTTTCGACCCAGGTAAAAAGTTAGTCCTTACGTGTGATGCATCAGCATAGGGGGTCGGGTGCGTTTTACAGCATGTCAATGATGCGGGTAAATTACAACCCATTGCTTATGCCTCCAGGTCACGTTCGCTGGCGGAGCGCGGGTACGGAATGGTAGAGAAGGAGGCGCTCGCGTGCGTGTACGGTGTCAAAAAGATGCATCAATACCTTTTCGGGGCCAAGTTTGCGTTAGAACCGACCACAAACCCCTCACGTTCCTGCTATCCGAGTGCAAAGCAATAAACGCCAACGCCTCAGCGCGCATTCAGCGGTGGGCACTCATGCTGGCATCTTACGACTACACAATAAGGCACAGACCAGGCACAGTCAACTGTGCCGACGTGCTTAGCAGGCTACCCCTGGTGACCACAGAAGGGTCCGACGAACAGGACTGTGAGATGGTCATGGCAATCAATGCCTTTCAATCCACAGGTTCGCCCATGACGGCTCGCCAAATCAGAGCCTGGATGACCAGTGACCCCATGTTATCCTTAGTCAAAAGATGTGTTTTAACTGGTGACTGGGCAGAGGCTCGCGATGCCTGCTCCGAGGAGATCAAACCTTTCCATAGGCGCATGCATGAACTATCACTACAGGCACACTGCCTGATGTGGGGCAGCCGAGTAGTTATGCCCTTGGGAGGCAGAGAGGCGTTTGTCCGGGAGCTCCACTGCGAGCACCCGGGGATCGTCCTTATAAAGGCCTTAGCCAGATCCCACGTCTGGCGGACTGGCATTGATGCGGACTTGGAGCTCTGCGTCCGGCGGGGCACCATTTGTGCCCAACTCAGTAATGCCCCCAGGGAGGTCCCCCTAAGCCCCTGGCCATGGTATACCAAACTGTGGTCGCGAGTGCATGTAGACTATGTGGGCCCATTCATGGGCAAAATTTTCCTCGTAGTCATTGATGCATTTTCAAAGTGGATCGAGTGCACCGTTTTAAACTCGAGCACCACCTCCACCACTGTGGAGAGCCTTAGAACCATGTTTGCAACGCTCGGAATTCCTGATATATTGGTCAGTCATAATGGTCCGTGCTTCACCAGTGCAGAATTTCAAGATTTTATAGTTGACCATGGCATAAATCACGTTAGGACAGCACCGTTCAAGCCGGCCTCCAATGGCCAGGCGAAGCAAGCAGTGCAAATCGTTAAACAAGGCATGCTAAAAATCCAAGGGCACACGCTGCAGCGCTGCCTGTCGCGATTGCTGCTGGCATACAGATCTCGTCCGCATTCGTTGACTGGGGTTCCCCCCGTGCAACTATTGATGAAACAGACCTTAAAGACTAGGCTCTCGTTAATCCTCCCAGACATGCATGAAATTGTTGAGGCAAAGCGCCGGAAGCTAACTGAGTACCATGACCGAAATTCGAGGGGGAGGTGGAATGAAATAGGGGACAAAGTGTTTGTGCTAAACTATGGCAGGGGTCCCAAATGGCTTGCAGGGACAGTAACAGGCAAGGAAGGAAACACTGGTTGTACAAATGGACAATGGCCAAACCTGCCGGAGGTATGTAGACCAAGTAAAAAGTAGATTCACCAACAACACTGCAGAACCAGAGGCAGACTACAATGTGGAACTCACACCACACCTGGTGGACCAACAGAGGGAACAACCTGAGGAACAGACAGCCCAGGCGAGATACCAGCAATCACACCGAAAGAAAAACAGGCACCAAGGCAAACAACTGAACCACAACTAAGACGCTCCACGTGAGAGCGTAGACTACCTGAGAGACTGAATCTATAAAGACAATAAGACCTTGGGGGAGGGTGATGTCATGTATCTCACACTATTGTACATAACTGTATCTTACCATGCTATACATGACTGTAACTAGATATGACCTGTAACCACAAGCATACTTTACCACCAGGGGTGCACTTGCAGGAGACACTGCACACCTGTCCCACACAGGTATATAAAGGCAGGTCTCAGGCAAATGTGGCACTCGAGAGCTATGAAATAAAAGTGCAGGTCCTGAGTGACCTTGACTTCAGCATGTGCCTCGTGTAAGTCTGTACTGCAGGGTCAGGACTTTACATTGTGCTTATTGCCTGGTTCCTGGTTACAGATAGGACTGGCAAGGTTCACGCACCAGGTCTCTTACCCGTTGACCCTGCTGAGAGAATGGTGAGTGACCTGCAGAAGGGGACAAAATTATTATAAAAACCAAACAAATAAAAACGATTAGAAAATTTTAACAATTGAAGTTTTGAGCGGTATATCCTATTCGTACCTTTTGTTTTCTTGAAGCAACATCGATGGCTCTGCAGGATGTAAGGCAGAAGAGGTGACTGTCTCAAAAGCATAATACTGCGGATATTGGAAATCAGAAATAAAAACAGAAAATGCTCAGCAGGTCGGGCAGCATCTGTGGAGAGAGAAACAGAGTTAACATTTCAGGTCATAAGAACATAAGAAATAGGAGCAGGAATAGGCCATACGGCCCCTCGAGCCTGCTCCGCCATTCAATAAGATCACGGCTGATCTGATCATGGACTCAGCTCCACTTCCCTGCCCACTCCCCATAACCCCTTATCCCCTTGTCGTTTAAGAAACTGTCTATTTCTGTCTTAAAACGATGGCCTTTCATCAGAACTGGAAAAAGTTAGAGCTGGAGAAGTTTTTAAGCAAGTGAAGAACCTGGGGAGAAAGTGGGAGGGAAAGAACAATGGGAAGATCTGTGATAGGTCAGAGTGAAGGAGTGATTAAATAACAAAAGGGGAGGATGGTGCAAGGAAAATGGGGATGGTAATGGGACAAGGATAGGTCCAGAGGAGGTGTAAATAGTCACAGCGGAATCATTACCAGCACCTGCTATCCAGGAAAATTGGAGCGGTGGTTATGATCTTAAAGTTGTTAAATTCAGTGTTGAAGCTGGATAGCTGTAAGGTGCCTAATAGAAAGATGAGGTGCTGTTCCTCGAGCTTGCATTGAGCTTCTTTGCTCCCCACTCCTCACCAACACCACACCATCCCTCCCACATCCTTTTTTACCTGGCTCTGCACATGCTTAAAAACTGTTAAATCTCTAACTTCTTTCATTGTGACGTGATGAAATACAGGAGATCTTTCACACACAACACCCTATTTCCTCCTTGCCAATATAAGTTATTGGTATTCTGCACTGGCTTAAAGAAGTGAGTGGAGAGTGTTCAAAGATCATTGGGGCTGTTTGAAACTGCCTGCCATGCTCTGTCACTCCACTAGGTGGCAGGCATGTAAAGGTGGTTTGATATGTTTTCTGAGCACAATAAGTCTCTTGGAGTTGACTTTATATTTATGCTTTTTGTCATTGTTGGGATGTTGTAATCTGCCTTTGGGCATGCTGGTGCTCCATCATGACACCAAAGCAATATCTTCCACCACCACACACTTTGTGCCAGCTAAATGAGTCAGTCATTTAAAATTCAGTGAAGAATGGGTCAATAATGTGCAGCAAATGGGAGGAACAAGAGATTCTCGCATCAAAACGTGATACGAATAAGCCCAGTGGGAGAAAACCGCAAGGAACGCTGAGGTGAGAAGCAGGTTTGATCTGTACGATGCTGGGTTTTCAATTTCTCTCCAAGGAAAATACAACAAACACCAACTAACTGCTCAGCATGTCTTAATTCAAAGGAAGGTTGTGTTGTACAATTCCCATATATCTAAGCAGGAGGAAGTTAAA
This sequence comes from Pristiophorus japonicus, assembly GCF_044704955.1. Lineage (NCBI taxonomy): Eukaryota > Metazoa > Chordata > Chondrichthyes > Pristiophoridae > Pristiophorus > Pristiophorus japonicus. The sequence continues at coordinate 152,144,734 of NC_091988.1, read as the reverse complement.
AGGATAACTGTCCAGTTGCAGACATAGCCTGGGAATTTCATCGGAGCTGCTCCCACTCTGCCACCATAATGTTTCTGGAAGTGTGGTGAAAATCCCGTTTATTCACATACTGGGTTTCTGTTACACTTCTATTAAAGTTAACAGCAGTTAATGTTATCGAAAACCTCAATATTTCTGCTTCAAACACTTTGTAGATGATCACTGCTATATCAGCTAATATGCTGCCCAAACCTGTATGACATAAGTGACTGATGCATCTATCAGTACAGTCAGCACTTTCATCTCCTTTCCCACCAATGAGAAGCAGGAGCCTTTCAACACACTACTGCATTTCAAGAAATTATAGGAGATTATTCATGGCATCATTGTGGGCAGAGGTTTGGCACTCAGGCAGCAGTGTTGATCAAGTTTGCTTCCAATTTCCACCCTTCCCTGGACTTCACATGGTCCATTTCCGATTCTTCCCTTCCCTTCCTTGACTTCTTTATCTCCATTTCTGGGGATGGTCTATCGACTAATATCCACTATACGCCCACTGATTCCCACAGCTAGCTTGACTACACTTCCTCCCACTTCCGGTAAGGACTTTATTTAATTCTTCCAGTTTTTCTGTCACCGTGGCATCTGTTTTGCTGATGCCCACCTTCCGTACCAGTGCTTCCGATATGTCGTTCTTTTTCCTCAACCGAGGATTTCCCTACACCGTGGTTGACATGGCCCTCGACCATGACCGTCCCATTTCCCGCACTTCTGCTCTCACCCCCTTCCTCTCCCTCCCAGAATCACGATAAGGTTCCCCTTGTCCTCATCTTCCACCCCACCAGCCTCCACATTCAACAGATCAGCCCTACCATTTCCGTTACCTCCAGCGCGACGCCATCACCAAACGTATCTTCCCATCTCCTTTCAGCATTCTAAAGGGACTTTACTCTCTGCTAAACCCTAGTCCACTCCTCAATCACCCCCAACAATCCCTCCTCTTCCCACGGAACCTTCCCGTGCAAGCGCAGGAGATGCAACACCTGCCCTTTTACCTCCTCCCTTCCCACCGTCCAGGGCCCCAAGCACTCCTTCCAAGCGATTTACTTCTACTTCTTTCAATTTATTATACTGTATTTGTGCTCACGATACTATTTCCTCTACATGGAATCATAGAATGGTACAGCACGAAAGGATGCCATTCAGCCCATTGAGTCTGCGTCAGCTCTTTCAAAGAGTAATCCAGTTGGCCCCCCACCCCACCACCCCCAGGCCCACTCTCCCCCCATATTCCTGCAATGGTTTCTCCTGCATGTATTTATCCAATTCCCTTTTGAAGGTTACTGTTGAATCTGTATCCACTACCCTATCAGGCAGTGCTTTCAAATCCTAACCACTCGTTGTGTAAAAAAGTTTTTCCTCATATCGCCTCTGGTTCAATCACTATAAATCTGTGCCATTGCAAGTTTTTCTTTATTTACTCAATCTAAACCCTTCATGATTTTGAACACCTCTATCAAATCTCCTCAGCCTTCTTTGCTCCAAGGAGAACAATCCCAGCTTCTCCAGTCTATCCACGTAACTCTAATCCCCCATCCCTGGAACCTTTCTAATAAATCTCTTCTATACCCTCTCCAAAGCCTTCACATCCTTCCTAAAGCAATATTCCAGCTGGGGTCGAAGTATTGTTTTATATAGGTTTAGCATAACTTGTCAAAACCCAGCACATTTAGTCTTTTATTAACAAAGTAAATTAGTTAATAAATGCCAGACGTTTATTTTTTATTTTTCTCACTTTAAACTAAAGAACATGTTGGATATTGTTTTGTTCAGATAGACCTGCTCCCCCCAAACAGTTCTAGGCAGAAGATGCCAAGAAACTCATGGAATGAAAAATTATTTAAATATTCACATTCTACGCACAAAATAACAATTTTGTACTGTGTAAAAAAAAGGCCAATACTGCAATCTGCATTTATTACCTACTGTGTCCCTACACAAATTAATTGTTACATTCAACTCTAAATGTCTTCTTGAGAAATGCAAGTTGTTTCAAAATAAAGGCCGTTTCCCTCAAACAAGATACCGGCTATAGTTTCCAAAGTGGCTGTCACATTTACTGCCCCAAACACAATCATTTTATCATAATGTTTTCAGATTTTTTAAAAAGCAATGTTGCTCAAGACTGTAGCTATGTGGTGAGTTATATTTCCATGTATCATATTGCTGGATTTAAAGCCTAAACACATAGCTAATAACTAAGTCCAATCAGTCACCTTTCCCCCTTTGCCCTCCAGGAAGTGTCAGCTCCATTTCCTAAAATATGTACAGTCTGAGGAGGCATTGGGGAGACCACCATCATCATCATAGGCTGTCCCTCGAAATCGAGGAAGACTTGCTCCCACTCCAAAAGTGAGTTCTCAGGCAACTGAACAGTCCAATATGGGAATTACAGTCTCTGTCACAGGTGGGACAGACAGTTGTTGGAGGAAAGGGTGGGTGGGCTGGTTTGCCGCATGCTCCTTCCGCTGCCTGCGCTTGTTTTCTGCATGCTCTCGGCTACGAGACTCGAGGTGCACAGCGCCCTCCCGGATGCTCTTCCTCCACTTAGGGCGGTCTTTGGCCAGGAGCTCCCAGGTGTCGGTGGGGATGTTGCACTTTATCAGGGAGGCTTTGAGGATGTCCTTGAAACATTTCCTCTGCCCACCTGGGGCTCGCCTGCCGTTGGGGAGACCAAACGCAGATTGGGTGACCGCTTTGCAGAACACCTCCATTCAGTCTTCAAGCGTGACCCTGAGCCTCTGGTCACCTGTCATTTTAACCCATGCCCCACTTCCACTCTGACCTCTCTATCCTCGGTCTCCTGCACTGTTCCAATGCATCTCATTGTAAACTCGAGGAACAGCACCTCATCATTCGATTAGGCACTTTACAGCCTTCCGGACTCAACATCGAGTTCAACAATTCCAGACCATAACCTCTGCCCATATTTTTTCAAACAACAGCTGTTGGTAATAACTTTGTTATTCCCATTTACACCTCCTCTAGACCCATCTTTTGTTTCCTTACTTGTCCCATTACCATCCCTTTCTGCTTTGCACCATCAACCCTTTAGTCATTTGAACTCTCCTGCCTTCCACTCTATCACAGACCTTCTCTTTTGTTCTTTCCTCTGCTGCCTTTTTTCCCAAGCCTCTGTACTTGCTTAAAACTTGTTACGTCTCTACCTTTTTCCAGTTCGGATGAAGGGTCATCAAACCTGAAACATTCACCTTATTTCTCTTTCCACAGATGCTGCCTGACCTGCTGAGTATTTCCAGCATTTTCTGTTTTTATTTCAGATTTCCAGCATCCACAGTACTTTGATTTTGCTCTCATATGTGGCCGCATACCTTTAATTGGATACATCCCTTTTATTTTTCCAAGTAACCCTTTAAGAGATGTTCTTTTTTTGTTTTCATTGATGTAGTTTTTTTTTCCCCTTTTAAAGAAAATTTTGCCTGCCTTTTTACATTACTAATGGAACTAAAGAGATCGGTGAAGAGTAACACAGACATCCCCCAGCTAATGCTGAACGATTTTTAATACTGAGTTGCAAAATGCTCGATGCTTAAATTTGATTTCTGCTCGATGGAACTTAAACTGATGGGAAAATAAGCATGACGTGTAAGACATTTGCCTAACTTCCCTCAAAATGTTTTGCACTTAAAATCATGAACGCATAAACTTCTAAAATAAAAGTTATCGCTTCATTAAACAATGCTTTCAAAACTTCTATTCCACTGCTAGTTTTTGCAGAAAACAAAGTGTACTGTTGACAAACTCAAGCTCTAAAGCAAGGATCAGAAAAAATAAATCAGTCCATCAAAGCTCACCCTCCATGGCAATAACTCCGCCAGCAGGGACTCTCATTGCGTTTTGAATAACCCTAAATGTTTTTGTCTCTATTGCCTTTTTTGGTAGATTATTCAAACCATTTATCACTCCTTGAATAAAAACGTTTTGCCTGATATCTGAATTCTCTTTTTACTCGTTTCTATTTAATTCATTCAATCCCTCCCCCTTGGTTTACTATAATCTGGGTTAACCTTATTTACACTTGCTTGAATGTTTTATATACTTCTATAATCTCACCTGAACCCTCTTCTTTCTCGATTGTAGAGCTTCCCTAATCTTTCCTCATAGTTCATCGCCTTTCCTTATCACTGCACCCTTTTTAATGCATGTTTTTTGTGACCTGGTGATCAAAATGGAAGACACTATTCTATGTACAATCTGAACAGTGCATTGTACTTCTCAGCATGACTCCTGTAGATTTATCTTGTATATAGTCTATCAGTCTTTTTAAATTGCTTTACCACTAAATCTGGATGTTAAAAGTAGCATTTCTAGTTTTATCTCCAGGTCGATTTCTAAATCTCCCTGAGCTAATTCCGTTTCATTGATTATTGTCCCGATTGTAACAAAACCTGCAGGCGGAGGCTGTTTTTAACTCATAGACCCTGTAAATCTCCCGCCCGAAGCAGTGGAAGTAGCAGCTGGTCGGCAGGTGGGAGTGGAATGTTGGCTGCAGGAGACCACCCTGTGGACCGAGGGAATGGTCCTCAGTCAATGGCAGGGTAAGGGTGTTCAGGAGGGCCTCGCGGTCGGGGGAGGGGAGGGTTGACTAGGCCAGAGGAGGCCTAAACTTTCCTTGTGGGCCCGGAGGAGCACTTTCCCACAAGGAAAGTCAAAAAAAGAAAATAAAACATTTTCCATATTCAACATCTGCTGTTAACTCCAGCAAAAAGAAATGGGCCTTGACAGGGAGCCGATGTAATGGATCCCGGGATTAAATTTCACTGTTGCCCACACCACTAACAGACAAAGGAGTACAGTTAGGGCTAAAAGTCCTACTTTGTGTCCTCAATCTGAAAACTCAAATAGGTCACTTTTACCCTCAGAATTAACTGCAGTATTTTCAAAAACCTCCTGGTATGTTTTATTTTATTTCACAAAATTAGGATCTCAGAATCCTATCAGCACCTTAAATTATTGGAAATAATCAACACTGACCGTAGATCCCATTTACCTACTAATTTAATCTGTTGCCTTGTTACGAGGGTAAGTGATTTGTTACAATGTTTACATCCTGTGACAAATCCGATGAAGTTCTATGTTTACTGCATGTACTGTGACTTACTGCCCAAGTACTGCAATTTTTACATTAAAAAGTCCCGGGGGCAGTGAAAATGGGGTTTCTAGGTGGATCTGAGCAATATAAAAAACAGTTGTCCCACTTATCATTCGTAAACCTTTGGCTGCTATTTCTTAAATACTTTTTTAGAAACTACGGAACAATTGTATTCTTCCCAAATTCTGATCATTTTTTCTGCACCCATTGTCAAACAAACAAAGAATCATAGAATGCTACAGCACAGAAGGAGGCTATATGGCCCATCGCACCAGTCTTTGAAATAACTATTCAATTAGCTCCACTACTCTGCTTTACCCCATCACCCTGTACTTCTTTCCCCTTCAAGTATTTATCCAATTCCCTTTTGGAACTTACTATTAGATCTGCTTCCACCACCTTTCCAGGTAGTGCATTCCAGATCATAACAACTTGCTGCCTAGTTCTTTAGCCTATTACCTTAAATCTGTCTCTTCTAGTTAATGATCCTTCTGCCATTGGAAATAGTTTCTCCTTATTTACTCTATCAAATCTCTTCATAATTTTCAACACCTCTATCAAATCTCCTCTTAACCTTCTCTGCTCTAAGGAGAACAGCCCCAACGTCTCCAGTCTCTCCATATCACTAAATGTCCTCATCCCTGGTACCATTCTAGTAAATCTCTTCTGCACCATCTCTAAGGCCTTGACATCCTTCCCAAAGTGTGGCAACTGGAAGTAAATACAGTACTCCATTTTTTTAAATAAAGGTTTAGCATTTGAATTAATTTATGGGGGTAGCAGGAGAACATGAGGTAGAAATTCAGGTCCGCCCAAAATGGGGCGCACCTATTGTTTTTTGGCCGTCATTATCGCTGCAATGGTTGTGGCGGCAATTCGATCAAAATTCAGCAATTTTTGAAAAAAAATGGTGCCCAGCGGTATTGCCCAGCGGGAATCGGCAGTTTGCAGTGGTGTGGGTGGGGAGCAGGGAGCGGCGTTTGGACCGGGAAATTCACCTTCTGCTGATTTTCTGTAAACGAGCCAGCTGGTCCCTGGCCTTCTTAAAGGCCAAGGTTTGAGCTAGGCCCTGAGCAGGGAAGGCCTTTCAGTGAAGGCCATGGGTGCTGCACCTGTAGCAAGGAGGGCAGCCCATTTCTCAGATGCTGAGCTGGAGATACTCATGCAGGCTGTGGAGGGAAGGAGGCGAGTCCTCTACCCCGATGCAGGCAGGCCGATGGGAAGTTTTTATGAATGCGTGGAGAGAGATAGCTGTGGAGGTCTCAGGGACCTCCATTCATGATCGGACCGCCACCCAATGCCAAAAAAGGATGAACGACATCATTCATCTGATGAAAGTGAGTACCTGTTCCACCAACTGCTGACGTTCCATCTGCGAGCCTCTCCTTCACCCTTCTCTTATTTCCCACCTTCACTATATCATCACTCAAGCAGCATTTCATTGTTGAGGCCTCTATATATATATATATTTATGTGTTCTCGCAATGGAGGCTCCCTTTCATGTCACAGTTACAGCTGCATGTCAGGGACACACACTTGTGCACTCATTTCTGAGGCCTCATGACACTGCTACTCACCAACCATTCTTTGTTTTGCAGACCAAGGTTGCGCAAAACCGGATGGAGCAAAGGAGGACTGGTGGTGGCGAGCCCCAGCTTCAAATCCTGAGACCTTTGGTGGAGAGGGTGGAGGCTCTAGTGGGCAGACATGCTGCCTTCCCTGTGCCCACCAGTACTGGCGATGCTGATCTCCTTGCAGGCAGCATGGGTAAGTGAGGCCCTCCTTTAATGCTATCTCTCCCTGAAAGTGCCAGCGCCTACTGTGCCTTTCCTTCTCAAAGTGTGCTAGTTGCAGCCTCCATGCATCAATCCCCTACCTCCCCCTCACAGCAGCACTTATGCTTGCAGATGAGAGGCTGTGTGACAATCAAGGCGAGGATCGTAGCAAGAGGAAGGGCAATGCACGACGACATACATTGAGGGCAGTGGCAGCTGAGGCCAGGGAGAGGATGAAGTTGAGACTGAGAGGCGAGGCCTGGATGACAGCCAAGAGGGCAGTGGCAGCTATAGCGATCCTGACAGTCTGGAGGTCATTGGGGGCTGGAGCCTGGATGAGTGCCTGGAGCCACTACATCTGTTGGTGCCATGTCAGATGAGGCAGAGGAAGAGGGGGACACTGCGCCAGCTCACATACTGAGGGTACGCGGTCAGATCTATTAGACATAGCAGAGGGGTCTGCACTGGGTGTTGTACCGGGGCCTAGCAGGCTGCAGCATGCAGCATGGGTATAGGGAACCTTTGGTGCCATCTCTCCTGGGGGGGGGGCAGGGGGCGAGTGCGCACGGGAATTCTGCTGAAGAGGACTCAGACGAGCCCATTGATGTTAGGGCTTTTAAAAGAAGGGTGGAGGCCATACATTCCCGATGTTGGGGGCGATAGCAAGGGTGCCGGACAGGCTGTCGGAAATGATCAGGAGTGTGGAGGAGTCTGCCTCCCGCATTGTCGACAGCTCTGCACACTCCATGGAGACCATCATTGCCAGTGTGTAGGCAATGGTGGACTCCCAGATTGGTGCAGATCCAGATGTGATGCTGTGACTTGGTGATGTGGCAGCTACCATGACAGCACAGGTGCAAGTGAACGAGTGCATCAGTGCTGCTTTGGAGAGAATGGCCGCAGCCATGGAAGCTCAGAATGCTCATGCACTCTGGGCAACAGGCCACGGAGCATCTTACTGCTCTCCTCTCTGGTGGTATCGAGACTCTGGCTGCTCTCATGCAGTCTCAGCTCGATGCCATGCGACACCTCAGTGTTGCCTGCATGGCTGGGTCCATCATGGACCTTGGGGGACCCTCCAGTGTGGTGCCACACCACTGACCTGAGCTCCCTCAGATTGGTGCCGGTGGTGGTGTACCGCCCCCCCAGGAGTAACGCAGGCTCCACGGACCAGGATTCTGATGATGTGCTCTCTCAGGATCACATCATTCCTGACCCCAGAACTGTCACTCCGCCATTGCCTCCAAACATGGACTCGCCTGAGCCAAGGCCGACTGAACCCTCCGAGGAGGGTGCTGACCAATCTACAGCCGACCCTTCCAGGGCCAGAGCTGGTCGAGGGCATCCTAGAAGGACATCTGTAGCTACTACACAGGAAACACAGCAGCCTTCCCAGACCCATGAGGCAGCCACAGGGGAGATACTGCGGCACAGTAGCAGGATAGGTTTGCATAAGAGGGGTTATACGGAGATGCACAAGGGCGAGAAATGATTTTGTATATGTTTTTTGCACCTTTCTTTATTATGTAATAAATCTTTATTTTGTGTTCCTATATCTGGGCAGGTATATCATTTGACGGTAGGCAATGATGTATGAAAGAACTCATTGGGATGGCCATGGAAAAGCAAAGATGAAGGGTGATGTGGGCATTAAGTCATCGGAAATGAGCAGTGATAAGACGGGTCTCCACTTCCCTTGCATGGGTGGCTGGTGACACGCGTCTTGGTCCTCCTCCTCCTCCTCCTGCTGCTGCACCTCCTCCTCCTGCTGCTGCACCTCCTCCTGAGATGCTACTGCTGGATCGACCTTCAGCGGCTGGCCTCTCATGATTGCCAGGTTGTGAAGCATGCAGCACACAACCATGAATAGGGAGGCCCACTCAGGAGAGTTCTGCACCAGAGTGGTCCAGGCAACAGAACCTCTGCTTGAGGATCCTGTTATGCATCTGGCGGCAGAATGAGAGTCGTCATAGGAATGCTCGCCAGCAGTCCTGGGGTTGCAAAGGGGAGTGTGCAGCCAAGTGTCACCAAGCAGCCACCCACAATCCTGCTTTGGGCCTGAGAACATGGCGGGCACACTGCTCTGGCGCTGGATACCAGGCATCAACTGCCAGGATCTTGCGCTGCTGGTCGCACACCAGCTGGATGTTGAGGGAGTGGAATCCCTTTCTGTTCATGAACATCTCAGGATGGGTTTGTGGCGCCCTCAGTGCGATGTGTGTGCAGTCGACTCTCTGCACCCTGGGGAACCCTGCAATCCACACAAATCCGGTCTGCTGCTCCATCGGCTTCTCCCTGTTCATTGGGAAAGAAATGTATTACAGTCTTCTACTGTAGAGAACATCTGTGACTTGACAGATGGAGCGAAGGGCGGAGAACTGAGGGATGTTAGATATGTCTGCAATTGCAGACTGCAAAGAGCTAGTTGCGTAAAAGTTTAGTGCAATGGTCAGTTTGGTTTCAATGCTGAGAGCTGTCTTTAGTTTTGCCTGAGGCTGCAGATCTGGCTGCAGCAGATTGCACAGCTCCCTGAGGATGTCCTTCCTGAATCAGAGCCTTTGCAGACATTGCTCATCTGTGAGCTCCCTGAAGGAAAACTGCTGGTGGTACATCCTTGCACGGCAAGTACTCCTTCCCCCAGGTCTGTGCTGGGCCCCTCCGATGGCAGCTGGCTGATTGCCTTCTCCCTCATCCTCTTGATGCTCCTCAGCTTTTGCAGGCTGAAGCTGGCAAGCATTTGGCTCCTCGCCCACTATCTGGTGTGGGGGGTCAGCGTACCTGACCCTCCTCCTCACGCCAGCTTCCTCCTGGACAACCTCTCTGCCCTAAGGTCTGTGGCCATCTCCAGGCCCTTCTCCATGTTGGGCAGCCATATCTGCTGCCTCTCTTGTCCACTGCCTCTGGACCTGTTGCTGCCTTCTCCTGTGTGCCTCCCTGCCACGCACAATGTCCACAAGGCGTTCCCCTGCTAGCATTGATCCCATTGCATCTGCAGGCTCAACCTTCACTATGAGACCTCTGTGGAGTACAGATTGAGGCCCCCAGGCCACTAGTCAAATGTCAAAAGGGCCAGTGAGAAATTTTTCACAAGTCCGCAAAAGTTTTCACAAGTCCGCAAAAGTTTTTACAAATTCCAAAAAGATTTGTCCAAAAATATTGGTGATTCAACCAACATTGCTTTCACCTCTGCTGGTGGACTCGAGCCGGCTGGCACAGTGCTCCGACACAAAAAGCTGTCGGGGGCACAGTCAGGCAGCAGGTTGCAATTTTTGTTGTGACTATAGCTTCCAGGACGGAAAGGCAGCAGTGCGCGCTCTGATTATGTCATTAAGGCTGCATCCACAATACCGCGGCAGAAGTGGGAGGGAGCGGGGCGGAAGTGAACAGTGCTGCAAAAAACCCCGAGGATAATTTCACTGGTGGCAGCCATTGGACTGTAAGTCAGCGGCCACTTGACTCCGCCACCTGTCCTCTGCTTGCCGGGAAGAGGCCTTTTCAAGAAGCTGAATTTCAGCTCCCACATATCATATACAGTAGGAAATATCTAGCTATGACCTGTGAAGTTCTTAACTGAATGGAGATTTCAGAGGGATACATAGTTCTTATCAATGGCTCCTACAATATAGGACGATCTCACAACGGCAAAGAACCCTGATTTTATTCTTATGTGCTGGTGTGAGGTTGCAGGAACAGATCAATCAATTAACTTGAGTAATGTACCAGTGACCTGAGAAATAGAGGTTGACATTATTAATTGGCTGATGCTTGCCATGGCACGACCATTTAATGGCATTGAAGGTAAGTATCATAGACATCTTCACTGGCAAAGCAGTATTCCTAGGGGTGTGGCAGTCCAAATCTTCTTTTAACTCCTCATACAGATTGTACATTATCTGTTTTTTTAATCTAAATCTATGGTAACAGAGATTGTCAGACCAATCTATAAACTAATTTGCTAACTGTATATTCTTTGTGAACATGCTGTTCTCCTAAGTTTTCTGTGCCTCACATTCACTGCCTTCAGCCATTTTGGAATTGAAATCAGACTGAGCTAATTTCATATGCTGTTTTTGTGATTAACACAGAATGAAAACCTTGATGTTACTACTGCCACAGGCACTTACAACTTAGCTTCCAAGATCTACAAGTTGGCAGGTGAAGTAGGATGAGTGGTATAAAATGTGACACTGCTGATCACCATGTTTTTGGCACATCAAACCAGCAATGATACAAAATAACAGCAGGAAAATACATCGGAGAACAAAGAATAATATAAATACAGACAGGGTCATATTGACATTGCAGAACAGATCCCCAAGGTCACCTGATTTTGATATGATTGTGTTTTGAAAATTTTTTTTTCACTTTTCTCGGTCTCTTTTAGAGCAATGCTATTTCTTAAAAGGAACCACCATTGACAATCCTTCGACAACAATTTGCATTTATATAATGCCTTTAACAAACCGAGGCGCTTCACAGAGGAAAAAGAGATACCAAGCAAAAAAAAGGATTTTCAGGGGAGCTGACCAGAAACATGATCAAAGAGATGGGGGGGGAATTTTCCGGGGGTCAGCAAGCGCGATCGGTGGTGGGTCAGGTGGGAAAGTGTTTTTTTTGGCAGAGGGTTGACACCGGTTCGGGACCCCGCTGTCAATCCGTCGCCACATTTTACCAAATGTCAGGTCTGCCAGTGCTGAGCAGCCCCGACACACAGCAGTGGGGGAAGCAATTAAAACCATTAGCTGCTTGTTTACAGCCACTTAACAATGGTTTTTCCCCAGCTTTTTGAATTTAACAGGTTACCCACCGGTTTTCCGCTGTGCCTAGATCTCGTCAGTGAAGCTGAGGTGGGAGGTCATTGGCCATTGTTTCAGCTGATGAGTTGACAGCTTCAAATATCAAGCCAAAGCTCCCAGCTGATTGAGGAATGTTCTCTTAGCTAGTAGCTTCTCTAAACTGCATTTCCACTACAGATTCAGAATGCTGCAAGTCTGCACACAAGTCTCCATCCAGTCTGACCTCATTACCTCTTCCACTATTGACAGATTACATCTGTCATCTCTACTTCACCTACTGTAATGTATTTGCTTCATGGGTTCTTTGCTTAAACATTCATAGCAACACATTGCTATTGAGAACTAGTTAGTTTATTAACAAAGGTTTAACAATCACACTACACATTACCAGTTCATCCACTAGGCTCACAAATGCATGCCTCATCGTGGATCCCCCAAACCCAACTGACTGGGGTTTTATTGAGTCTTGTGAACATCACGTGACTGGCTATGCCACTCAAAATTCAACAGCTCTACAAACCGGTGGAAGCAGTGCAATGTATGCACCTGTGATCTACTGAGATCATTTAAACATTTGCAGCACTACACCCAGATCCTCCTGACCACATCCCTGCTTGTGCCCTCCTGTGCAATGTGCACTCAGGCTTTGTTGATCTGCCCAATGGAAGGGAAGAGAATCTCCCTGCATGCTCTGATTCCCTCCATAAGCTTATGGAGGGAGTCGTGGGAGTGCCTGGGTGCAGCCCTGCAGCTCTGTGCAGTCATTGTTAGTGCTGATGCTGTACAACACTGACAGCACAAATGTCAAATAAAATTGGCCATGAGCCCTTTAAGGAAATCGGCTGATGACGCGTCATCAAATGATGTCATCAGACCCGCTTCCTCTAATTGGCCGGGAAACACGCTGGGCAGGCTTAACAAGCCCAATCAAGGGAAATTCATTCTACACAACAGGCTGGAGCTGGCAGTGCGGTCATCCCGCCACCGACGTCACCCACCATGCACTCGCCGAGGTTTGTAAAATCCAGCCCATAGGTTTTATTAAGGTATTAGAAGGACGGGAGAGAATTAGAAAGACAAGGGATTAGGGAGGGAGTTCCAAAGGGTAGAGCCAGATGGTTTTGGGTTCTGTTACTGCCGATAAAGCACAGCGATGGCTGGATGCCCAAGAAGCTAGAGGTGGAAGACTGAATAGTCTGGGATGTAGGGCTGGAAAAGATTGCAGAGCTAGAGTGAAGTGAGCCTGGGGAGGGATTTGTGAATGAGGATGAAGAATTTGAATTCAATGAGTTGGAAGGCAAGGAGTCAGTAGATGTTAGTGAGGTTGGAGATGGTGGTTGAGCAGTACTTGCTACAGGACAGCATGCACAAGGTGGAGGGTTGCACAAGTTGAAGTTTATATAGGGGGGAGTGTGAGAAGCCAATGGAGAGGAGCTGGAGAAGTCGAACCTGGAAATAATAAAAGCATAGATAAGAGTTTCAGGAGTGGTGGGAGAAAGGGAATGGTCAAAGCAGCTGATTTTGCAGTGGTGAAATTAAGCAACATGGATGATGGATAGGATATGGGGTTTGAAACTAAGCTCAGAATTGAACAGGGTTCTTCCACTGTGTTGTTAATTGCTCAACTGCACTGGTGTGTCTGTGTGTGCCTGCCTGTGTGCGACTGGAGGGCAGGGGGTGTCAGCAGGGTTATTCATTTTATCTCAGGTCCATTTTCAAATGAAAACTTGCCGCTGTAGGATGTGCTTACAGAGGAATTCTGAACCAGGTCAAACTAACCAACTGCCAGCAAACCACAGTGTACCAGGTGATATATATAATTGATATAAGGATAACTTTTCTGATTTTCTTTGAAGACAATTTACAAGAAAAATCACTGAATCAAGGCCAATATTCTCACAATAGCTAGAGGAGGAAAACTAAAACAGAAAGCAGGAAGTGCAGCTTTATTAAGTAGTGCATTGCGCCAGAGTAGTAAGTCATGGGTTGTCCCTTGTGATTTTTCATATGACGAGTTCCTGTTCTCAGTTGAGTTGTGTGAAGGAGGCACTGAGGAATGGCAGAAGCACTTTTCTCAAGGAAGATGAACAAATCCAAGTCAACTTATCCAGCTGTCAAACTCCTCTAAGCAATCAGTTCATGAACAGAATAAGTATAGACTTGACAACAGTTTACATGCCTGCCTTCTTGATTAGGGAATATAGTTTGACATGTCGCAAGCATGAAGGCTCGTGAAAGAAAGTCACTTGCAGACATCGAGAAGGGAAGCAGAGTAGAAGAATTCAAAAGAATGAGGCAAAAGATAGAATGCTAAAAATATTGATGTACTGGCAAAGAAAAATTCTAACCTGACTGATCAGAGTTAACAGAAGCTTGCAGCAATGAAAAATTGTATGATTAACATTGCTATGAACATATACATTGACTATTGAGCTTCTTTCACCATTGCTTCAGTTGATGCTGCAATTTAAAATGTATTTAATTCATAGAACTAACGTAAATTTATAATTGCTACAATTTCAGATCTATAATCCAAACCTTTTGCAAACATTTATACCCTGAACTATGGATTATAAAACATGCAATTTTCACAAGTGAAATTTAGTAGCCATTATTGTAATTATACTAATGTATGAAAAAGTAATAATAGAGATCATTTGGCAGAGGTAATGGTTAGAACTTTCTTTATGCTTAGATTTATCCCAAATCCATAATCAAATACTGTGCAGTTTTTAAACTAACTCTTTCATGGCCTCCTTCTGTGCTGTAAATCCCATGATTCTATGATCATCAACAGTTCAGGATACACAACAGCTTCAACCAGCTTGCTCAGATAGTGAGTGAGTGCCATCAGACCTCTTCATTGGTATCTTGTACTCAATCAACAAGCTGCTGTACTCCTATCTTTGCTGTGAGAGAAAGCTGTTCCATCACTTACAAGCTTCAGCCACAGCCCATCATTGCTCAGTTGTTATAACTGGACTACAGACAGGTTGTTCACTGCCAGATCTGGAACATCAGCTTGCCATTTTTCATTGAGGGTACTTAAAATGAAATGTTAACCTTTTGTTATGTATATAATAATAAAAATGATAGGAATATGAGTAAATTTAATCCATCTACAGATTTTATGCTAATTTATTTATCAAGTGGTGTAATCTTCAATGTGAGTTAAATGCATAATCCAATTTGATATTTCCAAATTGCCATAGAGGAGTAATGCTGAACCCATAAACTTCCCAGTGTAACTACATCCAGCCTTGCAAGTTCAAAACTGTATGCAAAAGTTACCAGTTGTAAACTGACTTCAAAGAGATTTGATAATGGTTTTGCATTAATATATGAATAAAGTATGACTGGTTTTGAACCACTTCCTACAAGAATTTCACTTATCGAAAAATGAAAGGTGCCAGCCAATGTTGAAGCAGCATATTTTCTAACATCTGGGTTGGAAAAAGAGGCATTTGTGCTGAATAGAACAGACAGGAGAGATAGTCTGGAGCTCCTTCTGATTACTTGTGTTACAAAGTAGAAATGATATATGCATCAGGAGGTGAAATAGGTGGAACAGATTGTAAGAGGTCTGTGCAACAAGCAGACTTGATGACTGGACAGCCTTTTTTCATTTGCCAGTTCTCCAAAACTGGGTATATGCTGGTAATATCAGTGAATTTAGCTTTCAATCTGTTCCAAGGAAAATAAATTCACTTTGACATGGAAAACTCATGGAATATCCTCAAGTTTAATGTTTCTCCCGGAGTCTTCTCCCAAAGTTAGATGATGCCCCTGCTGAACAGGTTCATTATTTTTCTCAATTCCAAGGAGAATCTAGACCTTACAGGGACAGTTTTATAAATTGAGTTCCCAGTGTGGAGGCTCACCCATTGGCAGTTGCCTCTCCAAAGTCCTTGAACATGTTGTTGCCTCCCGAATCTGTGTCCACTTTCCTGGAACTCCATGTTTGAATCCCTCCAATCAGCTTTCCATCCCTGCCACAGTACCAGAACAGCGCTTATCAAAGTCACAAATTACATCCTAAGTGACTGTGACAAAGGTAAACTATCCCTCCTCGTCCTTCTCGACTTGTCTGCAGCCTTTGACTAGGTTGACCACTCTATCCTCCTCCTCCACCAGCGTCCAACTGGGTGGGACTGCACTCACCTGGTTCCATTCTTGTCTATCTAATCATAGCCAGAGAATCACCTGCAATGGCTTCTCTTCCCAATCCCACGTTGTTACCTCTGATGTCCCCTAAGGATCGATCCTTGGCCCCCTCCTATTTCTCATCTACATGCTACCTCTCGGCAGCATCATCCGAAAACATAACAGCAGTTTCCATATGTACGCTGATGACACCCAGTTCTACCTCACCACTTCTCTCGACCCCTCCACTGCCTCTAAATTACCAGACTGCTTGTCTGACATCCAGTACTGGATGAGCAGAAATTTCTTCCAATTAAATGTTGAGAAGACAGAAGCCATTGCCTTCGTTCCCTGCCATGAACTCCGTTCCTTAATCACCGACTACATCCATCTCCCTAGCATCTGTCTGAGGCTGAACCATACTTGGTGTCAAATTTGGCCCTGAAATGAGGTCCCATCCACATATCCGCCCCTATTTCCACCTCCGTAGCATCTTTACCCCTGGCTTAGCTCATCGGCTGCTGAAACCCTCATACATGCCTTTGTTATCTCTCGACTTGACTATTCCAATGCACTCCTCGCCTGCCTCCCACGTTCTACCCTACGTAAACTTGTCATCCAAAAATCATCTGTCTGTGTCCTAACTCACACTAAGTCCCGTTTACCCATCACTCCTGTGCTCCCTGACCTACATTGGTTCCTGATTAAGCAATGCCTCGATTTTAAAATTCTCATCCTTGATTTGAAATCTCTCCATAGCCTTGCCCCTCCCTATCTCTGTAATATCCTCCAGCCCCACACCAGCCTCCCTTCCCCACCCCCCTCCACTCTGAGATATCTGCGCTCCTCTAATTCTCCCCTCTGGAGCATTCCTGATTATATTCGCTCAACCATTGGTGGCCGTGCCTTCTGTCGCCTAGGCCCTAAACACTGGAATTCTGTCCCTAAACCTCTCATTCCTCCTTTAAAGATGCTCCTTAAAACCTATCTTTTTGACCAAGCTTTTTGTCATCTGCCCTAATTTCTTCTTATGTGGCTCAGTGTCAAATTTCTTTGGTTTTATAACACTCCTGTGAAGCACCGTGGGACGTTTTGCTAGGTTAAAGGCACTATATAAATACACGTTGTTGTTGATGTTATGACAAAGAAGTGAGAAGAAACCTGAATAAGGAACAGCACTTCTGAATTTGTAGTATACTCTTTAATTAAAGGGAGAATCTCTTGAATGTGCCACTCACTGAGGTATGAATACATAGGCGCTGGTGGAATTAGGATTGTGACAACACTGCATGGATTGTAGAGGTGAATGAATACTACTTGCAGGTGCCCTAGTAGACTAGGCCAAAGCAGGAACACTTAAAACCTTACCTTAAACTGGCATGTCCTCAATAAAGCATTACTATTGGTTATGTGGGATCTTATATTTGGAGTTAAATCTTGAATAATATTCTGGTTTGACTGTTATCCTTAACACTACATTGGATTTCTTCAACTCATCATTCTAAACAAGTGTTTGCCATTAAATGGTAAATCTGCAAGAAAAATCTTGATGGTTATTGAGATACTTGCAGCCAAATGTAAGTATAAACTTTCTGGAGAGTGGCATAAACCTCCTTAGAAAGTTCTCCCTCATGACAGAACAGATACAGTATGGCTAGTGACAACAGTAGGAGAAAAATAATTGAGGATCATTACTGTATAATAGTCTTATATAATATGGGAAGGGAAAGATGATATTGTTCCATCTCAAAAGTCTATTAAAGTGATTCTTATGGATGAATAACATTTACTATATTGGAGTGTAACAAATTAAGAAATTAAATTAATTTTTTAAAACACGGCTATCCTGTTAATCTATTTCACTCATATTTTAATGCTATCTCTAATTTCTTTACAACGAGATGCCTTTCCAAAAGCTAATAAGGATTGTTTTATATACTTTTGAAATTTATGGACTATTACATGTAACAACAACCTAGCTTTACATATTCATTTCTGGATGAAGTACTAATGCTATAATAGAAAGATGCAATCCTGATAAGAAGTTCTGGTCAACAGATTTTATTGAAAATCTGTCCAGATGCTCCTAATAGGAATCAATGATACCCAAAATGTTCTCTCTATTATACTGTACCCAATGTGTACAATCTCACCAAAGTTTATAACACAGAAATTCTGTTAAGCTTATCATGTGATAAAAATCTACAGCACAACAAATAAAGCTGATTCCTTATTGGTCTCTCAGCCACCGTGCCACCCTGACCTTGTGTAATTATATGTTATACATGTGGTTACTGGCCAATTTAATTGCCTTGAACAGATTAAATATATTAAATAAAAGCCTTCCCAGCATAACAAGATCAAGGTCATATTCAATTCCCATTTCCTTAAAACTTATGTTTTCTCCTATTAAATTTAACATCTTTTGACATTTTATTTGCCTTTATCTGCATGGCCATTAAAAATTAAATGTCAACTAGCTTGCATTCAATATGTATTTGCTATGGTGTTTTCTTTTTATCTGATAAGTTAATGAAATGCAGATAAAAATCATTAGTCTCTGATGTGCATGGTTGCTTTCTTTCATCAGACAGGCTTGGTTAGCTTTCTGCAGTAAGATCTATATTTATTATAGATTAGCCTTTTCATGGGCTTGCAAAATCAAACTTTAATAACTTTGCAAATGCTCTTTAAGATATGCATCAATCAGCTTGGTTGTTCTAAATTTGCCAGAAGGGTAAATGGCAATCGATATAATGATTTTGTAACACTAGAAAACAATTCAGCCTTACAACAAATCAGAACAAATGCAGGCTATAACTTGAGTGGTTGTGCCTGCAATCTAGTTTTTAGGCTTCAAAGTCTCTTGAGGCTCTCAGGATTTATGCTATCACTTCAGTTCTTGGAACCTGGACATTCTACAGATTCAACGGCTTCAAATTGTTGGGTTGAATGAAGTGGTGCGATAAGGAAACAGATATCTGTAATAAACTCAAGTAGTTTTTTCAGACTCGAATGTCTTCATACTTATGACCTACAGCAATTGATGTATAGGGTGCCATCGCAGTAAAGCATACATGTGTTCATAGTTCTAAAGATGTATAGCAGGACAGAGGGACAGAAGCTTGCGCACATATTCTATTTCAGTATTACACCCAACAAATTTTCAGGTTTATCAAATACAAGGTTTAAACAGACGACCTACCAAAATAACGTAACTAAATCTGTGTGGGTGGTTTGAGTTGAGCTGTCCCATTTATACTGCTCTGGTTAGAAATATTTTATCCCTATAGATGTTGCATCACAAGCCTAAGAACACTCCCTTATTTGACAGAAGTCTCACACATTAAATTTCAGCTACCTGCCCTCTCCTATCAGGATTGTGGTCTATCTCTACGAGGGACTGTGCTGATAATTCCTCGCATTTTTTTTGTTTTTCTCACTGGAGGATATTCAGTACAAATTACAAGGTAGTCATGCTTCATTTATGACAACAAAACTGTACAATACCCAATGCTAATAATTTAATACAATATACTACAAATTCTGTGCTTTCCTACAATCCTCACAGAACCAACACCATCCGAGTCCTCCGTCTCAAATTGCTCATTAAACGAGTGGGGATGAGGCAATCTGATTTGGGTCACAGAATATCTTTCTCTTTCTCATAATGACATATAATGTAATTAGTATAATGCTGCTATTCTCACTTCTAATACTTGCTGCATTTTGACATTTCTCTGTGCCAATAAAGCTTTTTTTGGGGGAATTACAATTCTCCATTGTGCTCACATATGTCCTGTGCTGCCAATTTATAGTATTATTCAGGCTTTACCTTTGTGTTCTTCTTTAAATTGTGTTTTCTCATTTCGTGTTTGGTATTTCTAATCGATTGATACAGTTTGCATTCTCAAGACTGCTCCCTCTTTTGCATAAATGGGGCCATTGTTTCCCATCAAAAGTGTGCCTGTGACATTCCATGACAGAGGTCGACAGGACTGATTGGTAGAACGGCTTTACTTTGTTTTTACTGCTGTTCAGCTATTCCGCATCCAAAGCTGCATATTCCATACCGGCATTAATGAACTTTCCAATATTTATGCCAGTTAAGTGGCTTGTTAGATGCTTGAGAAGCATTAAAGGTTCATTATTGCAGTTACAGCATGATTGACTGTTACATTTTCTTTACCAGTAATGAAATAATATTTCAAACATTTTGCCAGCAGCTTCTTATTCAAACCAAAAACATATATTTTGCCCATTAAGAAAAAATCGCAACTATAATTTCGCTAATTTAAATTCTAAAATATATCAGCCATTGAGGACAGAGTCAAGTATCAATCATTTTCTTCATATTCTAGAGTGCTTGCCAATGTGGGCACGTAAGATTCTAGCTAACACCTGATCTTATTAATTAATATGTTCCGAGAGATTGGTGTCAGCAACTTTAATACTTTATTAAGAAATTAACAGATGTTCTGAACTGTGCTATATCTTATATTGGTACATCAATCACAGTAAACATGAAACCATCACACATCCGTATTACTTCTGAGCCATCCCGCTGGAGGGAACCATGAACACTCTCAGGTTCATCTCAAGTGCCCTAGTTCAAGCTACCCATTTACACAGACATGCTCTCACTTTTATACTCTGCAGTGATCCATCTATGGCACCTGACACTTCTTTGTCTTCTATCCTGTTTTTGGTATGAAACTAACAATAACATTTGGAACTTCGCTTATCTATGGTTTACAAGGACACAAGTCATTAATGGGCTAGAAATTCGGTTCTCAGCGAAAGCAGTATTTTTTTTGCCAAAATTACCATTTTCGCTTCAGGCCGGAAATTCGACCTTTAATTTGCACAGCGGTAAAAATCGGCGTTGCAAGAGGATTCAAGGTGCAAAACCACAATCTTCGCCAACTTTAGTCCGAGGCCGATACCGCTGCGAGTTGGGCCTTGGGAGGTCGGGAAAACACCAACAAATTAATTTTTTTTTAAAGTTCACAAAACATTTACAAGACATTTATCTATTGAGTCACTGAAAAAGAATTTAAAAATAAAAACTTTAACTTACCTGTTAGCAGGTCTTCATACTTACCACTGCTAGCAGGGCTGCTACGGCAGGTTTCCCATCGGTATTCTGAGTGCAGAATACGGGTGTGGAGAGAGCCAAATTTTTGGCGAAAACACTTTTTCGGGTCTTGCACTGCGGCGTTCCTCTACTCAGCAAAACGTCACCGAATTTCCCGCCGACTGGGTTTTCGATAAAAAGGGTGAAATAGCACGGAGAGCCAGGTCGCAAAATCGCCGAATTTCTAGCCCTTGGTACCTAACAGCATTCAGTGGCTTTTCTTCAGTAATTGCCTCATTATCTGTAGACTAACTCGCTTATTGTTAATTATGTTATTTCTTTTCGTTTCGCAATCAGAGATATAAACATAACAGATTATAATTAATCTATTCTATTACTCACTTTGCTTTAAGAGTAATCTGTGCTTAATGACAGACAAAGCTCTGTTCTTCCTTCTTATCTCATTAAGGTTCCAGCTAGTCGATACGGAGGAATGTCTTATTCTTGTTGCCTTGGCGACCTGTCTGCAGTGAAGTGCCTGCATGAGTTTCAAACTTTTGCTAATTTCTCTTTCCCATAATGCATATATCGGCCATTTTCTGTCAAAGTATGTTAGCTATTTTAATACTAAAGTGAATAGTGATTGATTAATAAAGATTTCTGTTTTTAAACATAGTAAACCAGAGGATTCTGTGATCACCGTTTATGTTTCTGTAATAATAGGTGCAACCTCTACCAAGATTGAATTGCAGTTTCAGTTCATTTAATCAGTTTTTCGAGACAATGCTAACAAAGGCAGTCTTTTAAACATAATCTTATCTGGAACTCAGCAGTGCCTTCATAGACAGAGGTCAATAACTTTTATTCTCTTTTGAGAGTAAGGCACACTGCAAATATGCACTTAAATGAGGTTTCAATACTCAAAACCTAAAAAGTTTTGTCAATAAATAGTTTATCTTTCAGATCATACAAGTTAAAATTTCCCTCAAAAATATAAAAATCTTTATAGGTCAAATGTGAGTTTTTCTTCTCTTAACCTACCATTAGGTAAAATAGTTTGAAGCGTCTTAACAATCTGCAAGAAATCCACAAGAGCCAGTATCATTTTCAGGTGCGCAGTGATTTAACGGCAGCCAGTTTGCACCCAGGACTGTAGTCCAGTGTGAGGGTAAACGAGGTAAGGGTACTGCTGCCTCCCCCATTCATTTTCGCGCCATTACTATTAAATCTGCATGGCAATGCTGCCAATTGCATAGTGGATGGAGTGCCGGGCCTGGCATTCAATGAAATTGCATTTTTAACAAAATCGGGAACAAAACTCGCTCTAATTTCTGCTCTGTTTTACTATCCGACCACCATTATGCCCTGATAATGACCCAGACTGCGAGGAAACTCCGGGCTATTATCTTTACCTAGTTAACCTTTTTTTTAGCGGGGGGGGGGGGGGGGAAGGATCACAAATGCTGAGGAAAATGGACAGTTAAAAATAATTACTTTGATGCTGTGAACAGACTGTGATACCAACGTCGATGCATTACATAAAATGTCCTCCACAATTCACAAAGTAGCATTCAGTGCAACTCCATCTGTGGTTCTCAAACTTGTTCAGGCTGGGCACCACCAAGAAATGCTCATAGCCACTTATACCCGTCTAGCTAAGAATACGGAGAAACATGCAAAAAAATGTTTCTCTCCTCTCATTACCCTCGTCTCTCTCCTCTTCTCAGTTCTTTCTTTTTCCTTCACTTCCATCTTTCCTTCTTGTGATTTCTTTCTTACCTTTCTCCTTTTTTACTTCTTTTCTCTATTCCTTTCCCCATTTCTCCTTTTTATTACTTCTATTTTGACCATTCTTTCCTGTTTGTTTATTTAACACTGGGCCAGATTTTGCTATAGCAGGACTTTCTCTGCACGCTTCATCACAAAGGTTTGTTGGTCGTGAAGTTGCTGAAAGTGCAAGCTGATAACGTTGCAGCAAAGGAAACAGGGCATCTAGGACCCGAGTGAACAGGACAACCAACAGGGTATCTCCTTAACCAATAACATTGAAGGATCGAGAAATAAACAGTGGAAAGACTGAGGAGGGTGAATTAGAGTGGATGAATTCAATTTCAAATCAGGTACATAAAGAGAAATAGAGTGGGAAAGATTGGATTCAGAGAGAAAAAAAAGAGACAGAAAGGAAAAGTTAGAAAAAAAGTTAAGAAATTTAACATTTTAAAAATCTCCAACAACAATTAATACTTGAATGAATAAGACTTCACACTTGTAATAGTTAATTTTCAGTGACAAAGCGGTTGATTGGCAGTCATTAACAAATATCACAGCGTTAACAGAGTACTTGCGCTTGTGATGACACTACTTAAATTTCTGTGATGTGTTTAGTTCGTTTCTACCGTGCAAATACAACAACTTCATGACATTCAATGTATGTTAGTGTGGAGGGAGACAGCAAAACACAATTTTCACGAAGCTAATGATAGAGCAATGCAACTCGGACAGCAACTTTTGGATATTGCCCTTTGACCGCGCATTTGCTCCTGGCACAAAGTTGCTGTACCATTTACGCATAAATAAGAACATAAGAAATAGCAGGAGTAGGCCATACGGCCCCTCGAGCCTGCTCCACCATTTAATACGATCATGGACTTAGGTCCACTTCCCTGCCCGCTCCCCATTAACCCCTTAATCACTTATTGGTTAAGAAACTATTTCCGTCTTAAATTTATTCAATGGCCCAGCTTCCACAGCGCTCTGAGGCAGCAAATTCTATAGATTTACAACCCTGAGAAAAAATTCCTCATCTCAACTTTAAACTTATTCTAAGATTATGCCCCCTAGTTCTAGTCTCCCCTATCAGTGGAAACATCCTCTCTGCATCCACCTTATCAAGCCCCCTCATAATCTTGTAAGTTTCAATAAGATCACCTCTCATCCTTCTGAATTCCAATGAGTAAAGGCCCAATCTACTCAATCTTTCCTCGTAAGTCAACCCCCTCAGCTCTAGAATCAACCTAGTGAACCTTCGCTGAATTGCCTCCAAAGCAAGTATATCCTTTCTTAAATATGGAAACCAAAACTGTATGCAATATTCCAGGTGTGGCCTCACAATACCCTGTATAACTAACTGTAGCAAGACTTCCCTGCATTTATACTCCATCCCCTTTGCAATAAAGGCCAAGATTCCATTGGCCTTCCTGATCACTTGCTGTACTTACACACTAACCTTTTGTATTTTATGCACAAGTACCCCCAGGTCCCACTGTACTGCAGCACTTTTCAATTTTTCTCCAGATAAGATAATGAGGGGACTCGACAAGGTGGATGCAGAGAGGATATTTCCATTCAGGGGAAACTAAAACTAGGGGGCATAGTCTCAGAATAAGGGGCCGCCCATTTAAAACGGAGATGAGGACGAATTTCTTGAGGGTTGTAAATCTGCAAAATTCTCTGCTCCAAAGAGCTGTGGAGGCTGGGTCATTGAATATATTTAAGGCAGAGATAGACAGATTTTTGAGTGATAAGGGAATAAAGGGTTATGGAGAGCGGGCAGGGAAGTGGAGTTGAGTCCATGATCAGATCAGCCAGGATCTTATTAAATAGTGGAGCAGGCTCGAGGGGCCAAATGGCCTACACCTGCTCCAATTTCTTATGTTCTTAAATGCTCTTTTGGATACCCACGTAAAGTCTGTTATAGGGCTTTCCAGTCCACTTGGAATGTCACTTTCTTAAAAAGTCAAGCAGTTTTATTATTGAGCACAACCTTCCCCTGCTGAATCTGTGTAGACTACTGTTTATTGCATTAATTGAGCAAGCAATCCTCAAGTTCATTTAACTAGCAGGATCTCCCCAGTGTTTGATTCCCTCATAATCCCCATCTCTCATTACTCTGCTAAAAATACAACCTATTCCAGGAGATTTTTTTGTTTTAAGACCATCTCGTTTACATCAGTCGTTAATTCTACTTGTAGTATTGTAATATGGATAAGTTCATGTATTCCTTAGAGAAATCTTGAAGTAATTATTTAGTATATTAACTATTTGGTTCTACTCTTCCCTGACCGCCAATACTAAAAACAATTAGAAAAAGCACCACTGTTGATGCAAAGCCTAAGATCGCTCTGCACTTTCCTCTTTTAACATGTTTTTGTATTATTCCAAAATAAACTCCTTCCCCTTTCTGCCTGCAGGATTTGTACAGTTCATTCTTCCTCATTCCACTTCTGATTAATGTTAAACTATTTAGCATTACATCTGTTTAATCTATACTTGCTGATTCCAGCCAAGTCTTTATCTTGTATGCTCAGCATTACGCCCGTGAAGGACTTCCCATTGTCCTCTGCTAAAAATATTGAACAACCCTCTACTCCCTGGCCTCAACTTGTTTAAACTGTTCCCTCATATCTTTGAAATTTGTCCTCATGATATTGTGTATCCAACTGGGGATTTCTGAATTCCAGGACATTCCGTGGTCACTTATCACCCAAAAGTACAACAATTGCCTTTCTCTGTATGTTATTTGAGTCACTTACTATTATTAACTAAAGATGTGCACCACCTCATGTTTCCTAAAGCTATTGGGTCATGAAGCAATCATGAATTAGAGTTCACGAACTTGGACTTCAAACCACAGGTATTCCTAATTTATATTTGGCGTATTGGAAGTCCCCATTAAAATAGTTTACTTGTTGAAGCACACTCTTTTAAATGATCAAGAGTAAATTGTCTTCCTTCTTGGAAGTCCATAGCATACCCTTAGTGTTAGCTATGTCTTTTTCAGATTGAAGATGTCTAACCAGAGCTCAATGCATAGTTTTCTACTCCCACGTGATCAACATCAGGGTGCCCCTTGCAACCATTACCTTTGCTGTCCATATTTCTTGAACTCTCTATACTCCTGTATGGTGTATTCATTACTGTTCTCTGGGGTCAATCATAATTCTGCTACTCCTCCTCCTACAAGAGGCTCCAGTTCCAGCATTTTATTTCCTTCAGTGCAGTGCTGAGGGAGTCTTTTGGGTGAGACATTAAATTACTTTCTCATGAACATAAAAAATCCAAAAGCACCATTCAAAGTAGTGCAAGTGCATTCTCCCAAAGTCCTGGCCAACATTTATCCTTCATCCAACACCGCCAAAACAGATTAACTTGTCATTTATCTCACTGCTCTACGGAGATCTTGCTGTATGCAAACTGGCTGCTGCATTTAATCAGCAATAAAAGTGACATTCTAGTAGGGAGAATGAGGAGAGGCAATATAAACTGAATGTGCAATAAAAGTGACTAAACTTCAAAAGTAATTAATTGGTTGTAAAGCACTTGGGAAGCTCCGACTAAATGAAAGTTAAGTTATTTTGTTAATGATTCATTATTACATACATCCTATTGTAAATTGATCCCCTCTTTCCTTGACCAATGTTTTATGAAGGTTTAGCATAACTTTCTTGCTTTTGTACACTAGGCCTCTATTAATAAAGCCAAGAATTCCTTATATTTTTAAACAGCCTTCTGAACTTTTCCTGTAACTTTCAACGACTTGTGTATTCGCACCCAAAAGGTATCTCTGCACCCCTTTAAAATTGTACCATCCAATTTATATTGCCTTTCCTCATTCTTCCTACCAGAATGCATCACTTCACACTTCTCTGCATTAAATTGCATCTGCCATGTGTCTGCCAATTTTATCATCCTATAAAAAGTCTGTTGCTATTCTCCTCATTGTTTTATGTCATCTACACACTTCAACATTTTGCCTTGTATACCCAAGTGCAGGTCATTAATATATATCAAAAAGAGCAGTAGTCCTAATACCTACCCCTGGGGGACACCACTATATACTTCCCTCTATTATGAAAAACAACCAACCATTCACCACTACTCTCTGCTTCCTGTCTCTTTGACAATTTGATATCCATGCTGCCACTGCCCCTTTAAATCACATGGGCTTCAATTTTGCTAACATCTTAAATGTTTTCAGTTACTCGAGGGGCTAGATGGCCTACTCCTGTTCCTAATTCTTATGAAAGCAGCATTACTTTCACACCAAATGTTAGGTTTAAATAATTCTGGAGTCACAGCCTTGTAAAATGAAAGGCAACCAAACTGTTTTTAATTGAAGCATTTGTGCAATCCAACAATTTCTGGAATGAACTGCTCCTTTGCAGTGCTAGCTGATTATTCAGGTACGGCAGCAATATTCAAAGGGTTTCCAAAATTGAAAATCTCTATTTCCAGTGCAATATCATAATATATCAAACTTAAGGATCACAATATGTCACTACATCAAATCCTGATTATATTGTAATAACTCAAAGGGTTGAATTAAGACTCAAATGTACCAGCTTTAGCATTATGAAAATGTAATCCTTTTATTGGGAAGGTGGATTGTGCAGGTTTACCAGAATGGACACTGTCTCAATGCGTTACAGCATTCAAAATAATAGACCAATATTTGAATGCTAAAGATATACAGGTACTTGAATGTTTTTTCTAATCCGGGATTTAAGATCTGAATATTTTACAGACAATTCAAAAATCAAAATGTGGAACCACCGTATAAATAAATAACGAGTGCAAGCACGTATAAAAAGTTTTTCCATCAAATAAACGGAGCTGCAGGACAAAAATCTTAAGACAATTCCATAATAAATGAACAAAATGATGACTCTGATTTTTTTTTTTAAATCACCATTTCCTAAAGCATACTGCAATAGCTGTCCAACCTGGGAAGTTAATCATTCAACTGAATGAGATGTGACTGATGAGAATAAACAGTTCAGTTATCATCTGCTTCAAGGTTAATGTTGTTTCCAAATTTTGCATAGAGCTGAACTTTAAGATCGGATAACACCTGCTGAATGGCCTCCACACGAGCCTGCAAAGCCTGGATCTCATCTTGGAGACTTTGCTGAAAAATAAAATTTAAAGTCTTGTCAGGGTACAAAGAGACAAGAAAATTAATGTTCTTTATTATTGTAATACTATCTATATTCATTTACTTGGGGTCACAAAGCTGTGAAAACATCTTGAGGAATTATTTTAATGGTTTAGATTTAAACAAAGCCAGAAGTGTTGATGGCATTAGGTGCATTGAGTCACTTTGCAACCAAGTCATCGACAGCAATGTTTTCCATGTCACAGTTTGAAA
Organism: Pristiophorus japonicus; assembly: GCF_044704955.1. Taxonomy (NCBI): domain Eukaryota; kingdom Metazoa; phylum Chordata; class Chondrichthyes; family Pristiophoridae; genus Pristiophorus; species Pristiophorus japonicus. The sequence goes on along the minus strand of NC_091988.1, from coordinate 152,116,644 downwards.
GTGGGGGGGGGGGGGGGAAGAGGAGAGGAAGAAGCAGCATTGTGGATCACCTGATAATCAGGAAACACCAGCCTAAAGTGATGAAGAAGCCAGTGACGCAGACCATCACCACCATCTCATTGTGCTGGTATGTTGCCTTCATGAGGAACATAAGAATTGGCAGAATCCACATATGATGTGAGGTCATCAAATATATCTATAATGTATTAAAAATCATACATTAGCATTCACTTCCTGTCATCCTTTGCTATTATAAATTCCTATGCCCACATTTATAATGGAAACTACCTACATAAATGTATATTATTACATTTGGTATGTCCAGTCACTTATGTATTGTAACCTATAGAATCCTTTTGCCAGTTACGCAGGGACATGAATATCCCACTCGAGTAATGTTTAGAAGGATCACATATGATGCTTCTTAATATGATGTTATTATACTGCCTTAAATGTACTTGTTTTTTCTCCACATACCTTTGAGTGTCTTTTACATTGCATTTTTGAGACAGAGTGTGAGGGGGGAAGAACTGGGCAGGAGAAGCCTCCTCTAACATTTTCACTAACTTGCTGGCTGGATGCTCCTCCCAGCAACGTTGCCCACCTGTCCTGGACCATAAATAGTCCCTGCTCGGTGGCATGTCTCAGCTTCACCAGCCCGTTCCTGGTTGAGAACGCTCCTTACCGCCACCTCTTAGCTATTCGCAGCCTGCCACTCTTAACATTCAATAAAAACAAATGAGGTTTGAACATCTCCCAATTTCTCCCCAAAGGAACCTTGCTCAGTTGCACACAGTTCAAATACAATAATTAAGTTGTAATTTTTTTAGCTGCATTATGTCCATCTATCTTCCCCCTATAAATCTGGCAGTAAACTTGCTCCTTGTTCTATCTACAGCTGATGTTTCTCAGTTTGCTGTACTTGCCTACAACTCTTCATCATACCCATCCACATTTGCCCAGAAAATGTAACATAAAAATAAAACACCATCATTTAGGGGGGGAAATCAAATCAATGGACTATCATGATCTTATTCAAAATCCTTATTTGGAATAAGAAGTACACTACTTATTTGTATTGTTTAAAACAAAAAGAATTCTAAGGTCCATTCTTACAATCAAATCCTTCCAAGACCAGCTATCATCTATTTTCCCCTTTATCCTTTATCTACACTCCACTCTACCCCCGGCTCCCCCTCCTTTCTCAGAGCTCCACAATCATCATAGTGTCACTGCTTCAAGTGTGGCTACTTCTGTATTTAGACAACATCTTTAGCATTGAAGCACCTTGTGATGTTCTCAGAATCACATGGAAAATAAATGGACACAGCAAAAGAGATATTAGGAGGGGTGAAAGTGGTGGGTTGTAAGGAGGAGGGAGAGGTGAAGCGGCAGAGGGAGTGAATTCCAGAATGTAGCCTTAAGCACCTGAAGGCATAGCTACCAATTGTGGGTGGAGGGAGGGAGAAAGGACTACACAAGAGGCTTGTCAGAGGGACAAAGAGTTCAGCAAGAGTTGCAAGGTGGTTAGAGAGAGAGAGAGGAGTAAGACCATGAGAGAGAGATGTATTTAAAGTCAAGGATGAGAATTTTAGATAAAGTGTTGGAAGACCAGAAGCCAATGTAGGTTAGCGAGAAGAGGGGTGATGGGGGAGCAGGTTTTGTAGCAGAGTCTTGAATGAGCTAAAGTTTATGAAGGATGGGCAGCCTACCAGGAAATTACAGTAATCGAGTCGAGTGTGAAAGGCATGGATGAGGGTTTCAGCAACAGATGGACTGAGGTGGGGTGGAGATGGGCAATATTAGGAGGTTGAAAGAGACAGTTTTGTGATGGAGTGTATATGAGGCTGGAAGAGAACTTCACCATAATCACAGGGCCAGGACAAGAGAGAGACTGGGGTAGGTTTGGCTTGATGGACAGAAGGGAGGGAGGGAGGCAACAGAACCAATTGAATGGATAGTTCATCTTGTGAATGAACAAATCCACAATCCTTGCACTTGCTTTGGAGGTGAGTATGGAGGAGGTAAGGGAGAGGTTTAAAAAGGCTGTTGGCAGTAAACAAAAGATGAGGCCCCCAGGATGATCTTTGAGAAGTGAGCAATTTTGGCAGAGGAATGGCATGATAGAGTTTGATGTGGTTAAGCCAGATCAGTCGATGGAGACTATCCATATTGCCCCTGGTAACATATTTCACTATTTGCATCATCATCACTATGCTGTTTTTCCCTACAGTTCCAAATCCTATATACTCCCCTCAATGCAATGTCAGGTTGTGCCATTTGGAGTGCATTGGAATAGTCAAGTCTTGAGGTAACAAAGGCATGGATGAGGGATCCAGCAGCAGATGAGCTGAGGTGGGATGGAGTTGGGCGATATTACAAAGATGAAAATAGGTGGTCTTAGTGATGGTGCCACTGGTATCGGAGGAACAACACTGTTGGGAAACGGTGAAGGTTTTGGAGATTACAGCATCGAAGGTGAGGGAGTAGCTAAGCAAATAAACAGCTGCAGAGGTACAACCCCCCCCGCCCCCCCTCCCTCGAAATTATCCGAGTCTGCTGAAGCCTTTGAACTTCCATATGTGACAAGAAAATGAAAACAACTGCGATGGAAAATTACTCATTATACTTTAATACAGCATTTATAAGCTATTTATTTTCCATTACACAAGGAGTTAACTTAACAACTACAAACAAATACTGGGAGCTTTTTCCTAAGATGTTATTCAACACAACATCATTCCTTTTGCTGTGAGTCTATTCCACATATGTAATCTTTCTAATTTCATCTTGCAAGAGGCTAGTTATAATTTTATACTCATGTCCTCTTGTTCTTGTGTTCAAAATACAGGCTGACAGTCCAGTGCAATACTGAAAGAGCTGCATTATCAGAACAGCTGTCCTGTGTTCAAAGATGTTTTTTTTTCCCACTTCAGTTGGATGTTAAAGATCCCATGGTACTATTTGAAGATCTTGGCCAACCTATTTCCCTTAATTAATTCCAGCAAAAAAACCCAGTTAACTGCTCATTCATCTCATTGCTGTTTGTTGGATTTTGCTACAGATCCGAAATCCAGAAACCTCAGGACCGAGGCTGTTCCGAGTATTTCAGAACCTCTTTGCCTGTGAAGAGTGAGATGTGGTTGGGCAGCCGAGATAAGGCGGTGAGGTAAGAGGACGGACGTCAGGCCGCCGAGGTAAGGGGGCAGAGGTCAGGCCGCCGGAGCCCTGAACATTTTCCGGTTTCCAGACGACCCCGCCACAGATTGGCCCAGTGTCCGGAACATTCTAAATTTCAGAACTTTGGATTTCGGACACTCGACCTGCATATGCAAAATAGCTGCCATGTTTGCCCAGGTAATAATATGCTACATTTTAAATTAATTAATTGTATATGAAACACTAAGTTTGGGAAAAATTATAAATTCAAATCTTTATTCTCCATTTTTTCCCTAAACCCACAATCCAAATTAAACAACTTGCTAGCACCTTCATGCTTGGCATTTTAAAATCCTCTCATGTCCACTTAAAACTAACATGCAATTTTTAACAAGATTCAAACCTTCAACGTGCCTCTACAACTTTAACTGTGTAAACTTAAGTTCTTGCCTACTGCAGCCTTGCTGAGTATAGATTAACACTAACTACATTTGAGGCAAGTATAACTTCAGTCCAAGTGTAATTACTCACTGGTGAATTGAAACACTAGCAGTAAGCTCCAGGCAGCCAAGATATTTATTACCTTTGCAGCTTCTAGCATCTCCTGCGTCTCATCCTGAGAGTGGCTAATAAAAACCTCTCCAATTTGATAAGGCACCAGCACAGTGTCTTCATCAAGCATCATGATATCATCAGAGGCATCTTCTAGATTCTGTAACTGTTTCTGAGTTAAATCACATAAAACAGGATTAGTGACAGTTAAAAAAAAACATTTATCACAATTGCACACACCGGAGTATTAAAAAAAGTTTCCATAGCGGTTTTGTTGCACTAATCCTTGGCTTGGTGTTAGATCAAGCTTCTTCTTATCCTCACAAAAGGATTTACAGACAACTAAGTAAGGCTCACTTTCCATGATTCTTTACACACTTGTCCACTGCAGAGTGGCAACAATTAAAGCAATTTGTCACTCAGGAAATGCAAGTGAACTGCCATCTTACTAAAAATGAAATATTTATTCAAAGGGAAACAATTTTTTTTTTTTTTAAAAACGTGTTGTGTTAACCAAAGAAAGGTACTTTGGATTATTCAGAATAATGGAACATTCATGCACCTTTTGGACACAGCATGAAAATTAAGCGTCCCCTGACCAGTTACAGAATTGATCAGAGGCAGAGGCATAGAAGGCAGCTCTGCTTAAAAAGTATTTTTGCTCCTTCTGTTTGTTTGCTCTAAAATCACTCTCTAATACCACTGACCAAAAAGGCAGAGAGGCAGACCACAGCCAGTACCACTCTGTACCCCAACACTAAGATGAGCAGCTCTCTTATTTCCATCCATATATTGGATGTGCCTATTGTCACTTAGTGTCTCCAGCAATAAAGCTCAATATTACAATATTGTGAAGTGAATTGTAGGTGCTGATTCACATTCAATGACACAGGCCATGATTTTAATCCCTGTTTGCTGCCTGTCTGGGTGGGGTGGGGGTATGGTGGCAGTGGCAAAGGGTCAGGCAAGGGGTTAAAATTTCAAGATTTTAGCTCCCGGTTCCAACCTCCCGTCATTTTAATGTCACCAACTAGCTAGGCAGCCAGAATCACTGCCTCTTAAAATCCTGTATATCCGACCACATATTCGTTCGCACCAAGACAACCCATTTCCATCTTCGTAATATCGCCCAACTCCACCCCGCCTCAGCTCGTTTGCTGCGGAAACCCTCATCCATGCCTTTGTTATTTCTAGACTTGACTATTCCAATGCACTCCCATCTTCCACCCTCCATAAACCAAGGTCATCCAATAATCTGCAGTTCATGTCCTAACTCTCAAAGGCCTGTTCAACCATCACTCCTGTGCTACACTGAATCTCAATTAAGCAACACAATTTCAAAATTCAGTTTTCAAATCCCTCTTTGGTCTCGCCCCCCTATCTCTCTCTAATCTCCTCCAGTCCTACAATCCTCTGGGATATCTGCACTCCTCCAATTCTGGCCTCTTGAGCATCACCGATCTTAATCGCTCCACTATTGGTGGCCGTGCCTTCAGCTGCCAAGGCCCCAAGCTCTGCAGTTCCTTCCCTAAACCTCTCTGCTTCTATTTCCTCCTTTAAGATGCTCCTTAAAAACGTACCTCTTTGACCAAGCTTTTGATCATCTGTCCTAATGTGCTCATATGGCTCTGTCAAATTTTGTTTTATCACACTCCTGTAAAAGTGTCTTGGAACATTTTCTCGTCTTCTTCTTCGGCAGTCCCTCGGAGTCGAGGATGACTTGCTTCCACACTAAAAAGGAGTTCTCAGGTGACTGATGAGTCCAATGCGGGACCTACAGTCTCCATCACAGATGGGACAGATGGTGGTTGAAGGAAAGGGTAAGTGGGATGCTTGGGTTGTCGTGCACTCCTTCCGCTGTCTACGCTTGGCTTCAGCTTGCTCCCAGCGCAGCCTTCGGTCACCTGAGGGAGAGAGTGTTTGAAGATCAGGACCTCAAACGCGCCCTCCTATATGGATCAGAGACATAGATTATGTACAGCAGACACCTCAAAACACTGGAGAAGTACCACCAACGCTGCCTCCGCAAGATCTTGCAGATCTTGCAAGGTGTTCGGCGCCTTCCCTGATGCTTCTCCTCCATTTTGAGCGATCTTGGGCCAGGGATTCCCAGGTGTTGGTGGAGATGTTGCACTTTTTCCCCCAAGGAGGTTTTGAGGGTGTCCTTGAAGCATTTCCTCTACCCACCTGGGGCTCACTTGCCATGTCGAAGCTCAGAGTAGAACGCTTGTTTTGGGAATCTCGTATCAGTCAAGCAAATGATATGGCCTGTCCAATGGAGCTGATCAAGCGTGGTCAATGCTTTGATGCGGAGGATGCTGGCCTGAGCGAGAACAGAAACGTTGGTGCACCTATCCTGCAAATGGATCTGCAAGATCTTGCGGAGGCAGCGTTGGTGGTACGTCTCCAGTGTTTTGAGGTGCCTGTTGTACATAATCTATGGCTCTGATCCATATTGGAGGGCGAGTTTGAGGTCCTGATCTTCAAACACTCTCTTCCTCAGGTGACCGAAGGCTGCACTGGTACAGTGAAGACGGTGTTGGACCTAGTCGTCGACGTCTGCCCTTGTTGACAGTAGACTCCCGAGGTATGGAAAATGGTCCATGTTGTCCAAGGCTAGACGGACCACTGCCTAGTCCGCTCTGTTATCACCATCAACGTAGCCCTAAAACAGCGACGGCAACATAAGAACATAAGAATTAGGAACAGGAGTAGGCCATCTAGCCCCTCGAGCCTGCTCCGCCATCCAATAAGATCATGGCTGATCTGGTCGTGGACTCAGCTCCACTTACCCACACTCTCCCCGTAACCCTTAATTCCCTTATTGGTTAAAAATCTATCTATCTTTGACTTGAAAACATTCAATGAGCTAGCCTCAACTGCTTCCTTGGGCAGAGAATTCCACAGATTCACAACCCTCTGGGAGAAGAAATTCTTTCTCAACTCGGTTTTAAATTGGCTCCTCTGTATTTTGAGGCTGTGCCCCCTAGTTCTAGTCTCCCCTACCAATGGAAACAACCTCTCTGCCTCTATCCTGCCTATCCCTTTCATGATTTTAAATGTTTCTATAAGATCACCCCTCATCCTTCTGAACTCCAAGGAGTAAAGACCCAGTCTACTCAATCTATCATCATAAGGTAACCCCCTCATTTCTGGAATCAGCCTAGTGAATTGTCTCTGTACCCCGTCCAAAGCTAGTATATCCTTCCTTAAGTAAGGTGACCAAAACTGCACGCAGTACTCCAGGTGCGACCTTACCTATACATTATACAGTTGCAGCAAAACCTCCCTGCTTTTGTACTCCATCCCTCTCGCAATGAAGGCCAACATTCCATTTGCCTTCCTGATTACCTGCTGCACCTACAAACTAACCTTTTGGGATTCATGCACAAGGACCCCCAGGTTCCTCTGCACCACAGCATGTTGTAATTTCTCCCCATTCAAATAATATTCCCTTTTACTGTTTCCCCCCCCCCCCCCCCAAGGTGGATGACCTCACACTTTCCGACATTGTATTCCATCTGCCAAACATTAGCCCATTCGCTTAACCTATCCAAATCTCCTTGCAGCCTCTCGGAGTCCTCTACACAGCCCACTTTCCCACTAATTTTAGTGTCATCTGCAAATTTTGTTGCACTACACTCTGTCCCCTCTTCTAGGTCATCTATGTATATTGTAAACAGTTGTGGTCCCAGCACTGGTCCCTGTGGCACACCACTAACCACTGATTTCCAACCGGAAAAGGACCCATTTATCCCGACTCTCTGCTTTCTGTTCGCCAGCCAATTCTCTATCCATGCTAATACTTTTCCTCTGACTCCGCGTACCTTTATCTTCTGCAGTAACCTTTTGTGTGGCACCTTATCGAATGCCTTTTGGAAATCTAAATACACCACATCCATTGGTACACCTCTATCCACCATGCATGTTATATCCTCAAAGAATTCCAGTAAGTTAGTTAAACATGATTTCCCTTTCATGAATCCATGCTGCGTCTGCTTGATTGCACTATTCCTATCTAGATGTCCTGCTAGTTCTTCCTTAATGATAGCTTCAAGCATTTTCCCCACTACAGATGTTAAACTAACCGGCCTATAGTTTCCTGCCTTTTGCCTGCCCCCTTTTTTTAAACAGAGGTGTTACATTAGCTGCTTTCCAATCTGCTGGTACCTCCCCAGAGTCCAGAGAATTTTGGTAGATTATAACGAATGCATCTGCTATAACTTCCGCCATCTCTTTTAATACTCTGGGATGCATTTCATCAGGACCAGGGGACTTGTCTACCTTCAGTCCCATTAGCCTGTCCAGCACTACCCCCCCCAGTGATAGTGATTGTCTCCAGGTCCTCCCTTCCCACATTCCTGTGGCCTGCAAATTTTGGCATGGTTTTTGTGTCTTCCACTGTGAAGACCGAAGCAAAATAATTGTTTAAGGTCTCAGCCATTTCCACATTTCCCATTATTAAATCCCCCTTTTCATCTTCTAAGGGACCAACATTTACTTTAGTCACTCTTTTCCGTTTTATATATCTGTAAAAGCTTTTACTATCTGTTTTTATGTTTTGCGCAAGTTTACCTTCGTAATCTATCTTCCCTTTCTTTATTGCTTTTTTAGTCATTCTTTGCTGTTGCTTAAAATTTTCCCAATCCTCTAGTTTCCCACTAACCTTGGCCACAGAAACAATGTCGCAGGAAAATCAATGCCGGAGCACACAAAGATTTGCTAAGAAAGCCCTGTTCAGCCAGCGCCTCACTGCCAACCTGACGACTCCCAGAGACGCAGTGTCCACAGCGCCTGGTCTGCCCTCAAGGCCTCCATAATTATCACCTGTGAAGAGACGATCGGTCACTCGACCAGCAAACACCAAAACTGGTTCGACGAGAATGACCAGGAGCTAATAAGTCGCAAGCACAAGGCTTGAACTGGAAACAACACAACTCGAGAGCAAGAAAGCAGGTCTACAAACGCCTGAAGGCCGAGGTCCAACAAAAAATTTGCGACCTAAAGAACAGATGGTGGGTGAAGAAAGCGTAAGAAATCCAGCAACTAGCCGACAACTACGATGTGCGAGGATTCTTTAGCGCAGTCAACACCACCTACGGACCAAGCCCTTCCCCACTGCTGGCCAAGAACGAAGATGTGCTCATCAAGGACAGAGAGGCAGTCAGTGCCCGCTGGTAGGAGCACTTCGAAGAGGGAACGTTTTACTACGTTAAAGGCACTATGTAAATACAAGTTGTTGTGGTAATGCATTTACAGCTATTCTGTACAAGGACCAACCATGGATAACAGAGATTCAATATATACATACTGGGTTATATCTCAGACATTTTAACAGAGCTGAATAATAAATTCTCCCCAAATCCTATTCATAGCAGAACTCTGCATTTACCTTTTTCAGTTCTATTTCTTCTTTAAGTTCTATGAGTCTGTTATTATTTCTTGCAAACTTGTTAATTTTCTGTTGGTCTTCAAAGGTAACATTCACATCTTCTACTGCCTATAAAACAAATTAATTTTTATGGTTAATACACACACATCATTTCATATGCATATTGCTTCCAACTTCAAAATATCCAGAGATCTAAATTGCATCATGTAATGTTTACTCGGTAACATCTGGCAAGTAGGATCTCAAAGCTAACAAATGAATGCACAAATGTAGTGCACAATAGCACAGTGCAAGGCATCATTTACTGCATTTCTCCTATTTGTTGTATTGTGTGGAACTACTTACAGTAAATTAATATGCCCTACTACCCACCACATTGGAAGAGTTTTAGAAACTAAATTCTACCTTAATTATTGGAAAACTGCAGTCCCAAAAGCTGCCAGTAGTTCAGGCCTGAGTAACTTCCACTCCCAATATGCTTATGTTTTGCCGAGATGGGATGAGTTCTTTTGTGCACAGTGGAATGTCCAATTACTCACTGCAAATGAAGGGACCACTCCAGTGGAAAGTGAAAGTTGACAGGTAACTCAGAGTCCACAAATGTTGGTCTTGCAGATATTGCAGAGCAACATTCCAAGCACAGAGCAATTACAAACACCTATAATATAAATCAATTGAATCTTTCTTTGCCTGTGACGGTGGATTATTTCAGACAAGAGAGAATGTTTGCAAGCCAAACAATGATGTGATGTCTCATGCAAGATTTTATCCTGCAAAAATTCTGGATGGATATTCAAGAAGGTAAATAACTTGGGAGTGTGGATATTGAAGATTTCACTAATTTAAGTTGATTTTGAGGTAAATGGACCAGTAAATCTATTTATTGAATACAATTTACACGATTAAATCTAAAACTTACTGCAAAACCAGACACCTATATACAAGAAACTAGATACAACAGCTTGAAAGCATCCATTTAAGGACAGAAGATGTGAAAAATAAGTCACTGCTGTATTGGTTTACAAACTAACATTCTTACAAATGCAGTCATGTCAATACTCCTCAGCCAGGAACTGAGTGATAAGGTTCTGCACTACAAATCAGAAACAAAGGCTTACACAATATTGATCTGGGACAGCAGTCCAATGAAACTATCTACATGGTGCCTGGTAAACTAGACTAGGCTTATATTCACTGGAATTTAGAAGAATGAGAGGGGATCTCATAGAAACATATAAAATTCTGACGGGATTGGACAGGTTAAATGCAGGAAGAATGTTCCCGATGTTGGGGAAGTCCAGAACCAGGGGTCACAGTCTAAGGATAAGGGGCAAGCCATTTAGGACTGAGATGAGGAGAAACTTCTTCACTCAGAGAGTTGTTAACCTGTGGAATTATCTACCGCAGAAAGTTGTTGAGGCCAGTTTGTTAGATATATTCAAAAGGGAGTTAGATGTAGCCCTTACAGCTAAAGGGATCAAGGGGTATGGAAAGACAGCAGGAATGGGGTACTGAAGTTGCATGATCAGCCATGATCGTATTGAATGCTGGTGCAGGCTCGAAGGGCCGAATGACCTACTCCTGCACCTATTTTCTATACTTCACTAATTGTATAATTTCCACTGTGCTGTTTTCACCCCCCATCCCCCCAGGTCGAAATCCTATACACACCCCACATTTGATGGGACATGCGAGTCTTCACACATTGCTACAATCCCGTTGACTGAATATATTATAGCTCTGGCATATGCCTCAAGAGTATCGTTTGGCAAAGTCCACCTTACTTACAAATGTTTTAAAACAAAACAAATACTTAAATTATTAACTACTATTGATCTGTATGTCTACCATATATTGTAGTCCAACTATACATTCCAATTGAGGGAAAAATGAAGTTGAGGGCAAAATGAGTACTACTGCATACAGGTAGTAACTTCACACATTTCTGTCCTTTATTATTAACTGGCAGAACAGCAGTTGCAGGAGCTAGTGAAACATTTCCATCTGACTTACCTACTATGGAATCACAAGGCAGCTGCTTGGCAATTACAGTGTACTAGAAGCTATATATTATAAAATGCCATGACAAACTTTGTACTCCATGAGGCCCACACAAACCTCTTAAATAAGACTTAACATATTGGGCCAGAATTTGCTGGAGCAGGGCATCTCACAGCATGCCTGCTTAGTTGGACTTTTTCCTGCACCCTTCAACTCAAAAGTTTTTTTGCCCACAAAGTTTCTGCACGTGCGAACAGATAACGATGGGCCAGCAGTGCATCTCCTTAACAAATGAGATTTAAGGATTGAGAAATAAACAGGATGGACTGAGAGGAGGGTGAATTCAATATCAAATCAGGCATGGAAAGAAAAGTAAAAAAGGAAGGAAAAGTAAAGAATGAAAGATTGGATTGAGAGGAAAAAAGATAGAACAGAAGAGAAAGAAAATGTAAAAAGTTAAAATTTGACTTTTTAAAAAATCTCCAACAATTCACGACCTGAAGGAATGAGACTCCACACTTTGAACTGTTCACTTTCTGGGCCAGAGAGATTGATTAGCAGTAATGAACAATTATCATGTTGTTGAAAGGGTTCTTGTGCTGTTAAGTAATTTACTTTACTTTCTGTGGCAGGTTTAATGGGCAATTAATGTGCAAATGCAGCAAGGTCATATAACTCACAGGGAAGTTAAGTGCAAGATGCCATTTTTGCAAAGCTAATGACGGAGCGGGGCAAATCATTCAGCAACTTGTGGCGATTCGCAATTCCTCAGCGCAAGTTGCTGGCCAATTTGCACATTAACAACTTGCATCGTCCACACGCTATTATGGTTTCAGCAAATTCTGGCCCGTTGAATTTACATTTTGCCCCAATACAGTAACATAGGGCTGCCTGTCTTTACTTTTTGTACTCTTCTCCTCTTCCATACAAAACATAAAATGCTGAGACTACTGTTCTATTGGAGGCTTTTCAGCAGTTAACAAGGTGAAGTTCCCTGCTTAACATTCAGCCTCAGAGCCATAAAATACCAAAACTTTATAGTGCAAGATTGTCCTCTGACATTTTGCACATTAAAATATAGTGAGGAGCAATGACTTTTTTTTTACTGCTGGTGCTTTATTTTAACATCTAATAATTTGGTTTTATAGTCCTTTCAAAAACTCCTCCTTCCATTATGTACACAAGGGTGCCACTAATATTTTATGATTCCCACATAGGAGAAATTCTCTGCCTATTTGTAATGGTTGGGGAGAAAAGATTACCAATTATTTTGAAAGCCGGGTGTCAAAAGGGAACAAGACATTACTTCAAAATCATATCTTGTAGACTTGGACTTGATGAATGTTGATTGGAATTATTTGTGCAAATCCCAGCATCTTCTACTTTGTAGCTATAGCCCAGACTTTGAGAATAACGGTGAGGCTAACAGCATTCACCGTTATTATGGAGTAAATTAGACAGCAACTTCCAGAGTACGCACAAGCGCAGGTAAAATTGGAAATCTGGAATTGCAGTCCACAGTCTCCAGTGGAATAGTACCTAGCCGACAGACTCAGTATTGAAATCAATGTATTGGTGTGAAGTTGTGGTACTTTATTTCCCAATAAATATGCTGGAAAAAGTTAGGGATGGTAAATTTTTAATGGTGTGGTCAGTCATAATTACTGCTAAACATCCTCTCTGGCCCTGAAAATTTAGTTTTACAAACATGGAAACAGAAAGGTGACATCACAGCCAAGGGGATAAGTGATTGGCGAGTAGTTTTTCTTTTTTCTCTTCTATAACAGTGAGTAAACTTTAGCATTGTTGTTGCCAATTTAAGTGGATCTAAGGGTTAAGTCATGGCAGGAGAGCTCGGTCACTTGATATGCTCCTCCTGTACCATGTGGGAACTCAGGGACACTGGAATGTGTGCAGGAAGTGTATCCACCTCCAGCTCCTGACAGACCGCGTTGTGGAATTGGAACGGAGAGTGGATTCACTCTGGAGCATCCACGATGCTGAGAATGACGTGAGTAGCATGTGTAGCGAGTTGGTCTTACCGCAGGTGAATGGTCCACAGCCAGCTAGGGAATGGAAGACCAACAGGAAGAGCAGTGCAAGGAAGGTAGTGCAGGGGTCCCCTGCGGTCATCCCTCTGCAAAACAGATACACCGCTTTGAGTACTGTTGAGGGGGATGACTCATCAGGGGAGGGCAGCAGCAGCCAAGTTCAGGGCACCGTGGCTGGCTCTGCTGCACAGGAGAGCAGGAAAAAGAGTGGGAGAGCGATAGTGATAGGGGATTCGATTGTAAGGGGAATAGATAGGAGTTTCTGCAGCCGCAACCGAGACTCCAGGATGGTATGTTGCCTCCCTGGTGCAAGGGTCAAGGATGTCTCGGAGCGGGTGCAGGACATTCTAAAAAGGGAGGGTGAACAGCGAGTTGTCGTGGAGCACATTGGTACCAACAATATAGGTAAAAAAAAAAAGGGATGAGGTCCTACGAGACGAATTTAAGGAGCTAGGAGCTAAAGTGGAAGACACAAAAACCATGCCAAAAATTGCTGGTCACAGGAATGTGGGAAGGGAGGACCTTGAGACAATCACTATCACTAGGGGGGTAGTGCTGGACAGGCTAATGGGACTCAAGGTAGACAAGTCCCCTGGTCCTGATGAAATGCATCCCAGGGTATTAAAAGAGATGGCGGAAGTTATAGCAGATGCATTCGTTATAATCTACCAAAATTCTCTGGACTCTAGGGAGGTACCAGCGGATTGGAAAGCAGCTAATGTAACGCCTCTGTTTAAAAAAGGGGGCAGACAAAAGGCAGGTACTATAGGCCGGTTAGTTTAACATCTGTAGTGGGGAAAATGCTTGAAACTATCATTAAGGAAGAAATAGTGGGACATCTCGATAGGAATAGTGCAATCAAGCAGACGCAACATGGATTCATGAAGGGGAAATCATGTTAACTACTTTACTGGAATTCTTTGAGGATACAATGAGCATGGTGGATAGAGGTGTACCGATGGATGTGGTGTATTTAGATTTCCAAAAGGCATTCGATAAGGTGCCACATAAAAGGTTACTGCAGAAGATAAAGGTACGCGGAGTCAGAGGAAATGTATTAGCATGGATAGAGAATTGGCTGGCTAACAGAAAGCAGAGAGTCGGGATAAATGGGTCCTTTTCGGGCTGGAAATCAGTGGTTAGTGGTGTGCCACAAGGATCGGTGCTGGGACCACAGCTGTTTACAATATACATAGATGACCTGGAAGAGGGGACAGAGTGTAGTGTAACAAAATTTGCAGATGACACAAAGATTAGTGGGAAAGCGGGTTGTGTAGAGGACACAGAAAGGCTGCAAAGAGATTTAGATAGGTTAAGCGAATGGGCTAAGGTTTGGCAGATGGAATACAATGTCGGAAAGTGTGAGGTCATCCACCTTGGGAAAAAAAAACAGTAAAAGGGAATATTATTTGAATGGGGAGAAATTACAACATGCTGCGCTGCAGAGGGACCTGGGGGTCCTTGTGCATGAATCCCAAAAAGTTAGTTTGCAGGTAATCAGGAAGGCGAATATAATGTTGGCCTTCATTGCGAGAGGGATGGAGTACAAAAGCAGGGAGGTCCTTCTGCAACTGTATAGGGTATTGGTGAGGCCGCACCTGGAGTACTGCGTGCAGTTTTGGTCACCTTACTTAAGGAAGGATATACTAGCTTTGAAGGGGGTACAAAGATGATTCACTAGGCTGATTCCAGAGATGAGGGGGTTACCTTATGATGATAGATTGAGTAGACTGGGTCTTTACTCGTTGGAGTTCAGAAGGATGAGGGGTGATCTTATAGAAACATTTAAAATAATGAAAGGGATAGACAAGATCGAGGCAGAGAGGTTGTTTCCACTGGTCGGGGAGACTAGAACTAGGGGGCACAGCCTCAAAATACGGGGAGCCAATTTAAAACCGAGTTGAGAAGGAATTTCTTCTCTCAGAGGGTTGTGAATCTGTGGAATTCTCTGCCCAAGGAAGCAGTTGAGGCTAGCTCATTGAATGTATTCAAGTCACGGATAGATAGATTTTTAACCAATAAGGGAATTAAGGGTTACGCGGAGCAGGCGGGTAAGTGGAGTTGAGTCCACGGCCAGATCAGCCATGATCTTGTTGAATGGCGGAGCAGGCTCGAGGGGCTAGATGGCCTACTCCTGTTCCTAATTCTTATGTTCTTATGTTCATGCTTTCAGAATTTAATTAGCATTGGAGATTTTAAAAAATATATATTTTTTAATCTCTCTCTTAATCCTATCTTTCTTTTGCAATCTTTATTTGGCTTTCTGTACATGATTTAAATCTAATTGAATTTTGAGGAGGTGGTAACCAGGAGAGTATATGGACTTTAGCAAAGCTTTTGATAAATTCCCACATGGCAGCCTGGTCACAAAGGTAAAAGCCCATGGGATCCAGGGCAAAGTGGCAATTTGGATCCAAAATTGGCTTAGAGGCAGGAAGCAAAGGGTAATGGTTGATGGATGTTTTTGTGATTGGAAGGATGTTTCCAGTGGGGTTCCGCAGGGCTCAGTACTGGGTCCCTTGCTTTTTGTGGTATACATCAATGATCTAGACTTGAATATAGGAGGTATGATTTTTCTTTCCTTTAAGAAACCTATGGCATTGTTGTAAGTTAGGAACTGCAAGTAAATATATGAGTGATCTTTATTATCTAAGGAGAACCAGCTGTTTGCAGAGTAGCGGCTGGGTGTATTTTACTAAGGTTTTGAGTTTAGCTCTACTTGATAGTTGAGAGTGCAACTAGAGGGATGGCAGGGCAGCTCAGTCCCGTGCATTGTCCATTGTGTGGCATGTGGGAAATCCTGGCTGCTTCGCGCAGCCGGGACGACCACGTGTGCAGGAGTGGTTTCCAGCTGCACCAACTCGAGCTTCGTGTTTTGGAGCTTGAGCGATGGCTGGAGTCACTGCGGTGCATCCGCGAGACTGAGCTACATGGATAGCACGTTTTTAGAGGCAGTCACCTCACAGCTTAAGAGTGTGCAGGCAGATAGAGTTTGGGTGATCCCTAGACAGAAGAGGAGGACTAGGCAGATAGTGCAGGATTTCCCTGAGTCCATCTCCCTCTCCAACCGGTACTCTGTTCTGAGTGCCGGTGAGGGTGATGGTGGCTCTGGGGAGTGCAGCCAGAGCCAAGTCCATGGCACCACGGGTGGCTCAGCTGCACAGGGGCGGGGATGAAAAAGAATGGAAGCGCTATAGTGGTAGGGGATCCAATAGTCAGGGGAGCAGACAGGCGTTTCTGCGGCCGAAGACATGACTCTAGGATGGAATGTTGCCTCCCTGGTGCCAGGGTCGAGGATGTCACTGAGCGGCTGCAGGGCATTCTGGGGAGAGAGGGTGAACTGCCAGAGGTCATGGTCCACATTAGTACCAATGACATAGGTAGGAAGAGGGATGAGGTCCTGCAGGCAGAGTTTAGGGAGCTAGGAGAGATATTAAAAAGCAGGACCTCAAAAGGTAGTAATCTCCGGATTACTCCCAGTGCCAGGAGCTAGTGAGTACAGAAATAGGAGGATGCAGCACATGAATACATAGCTGGAGAGATGGTGCAGGTGGGAAGGCTTTAGTTTCCTGAGGCATTGGGACCGCTTCTGGGGGAGGTGGGACCTGTACAAGCCGGACAGGTTGCATCTCAACAGAGCCGGGACCAATATCCTCTCGGGCCGGTTTGCTACTGCTGTTGGGGAGGGTTTAAACAAGCTTGGCAGGGGAATGGGAACCTGAAAATAGATCCAGTAGGGAAGGGAGTAAAGCTGGAATTATAAGCAAAAATAAATGTGAGTTTGCAGGAGGAAACAAGCAGGAAAAAAGGGTAAAAAAAACAAATTTAAAGGCACTTTGTCTAAATGCAAGTAGCATTTGTAACAAAATAGATGAGTTGACAAATTGAGACAAATGGTATGATCTGATAGCCATGACAGAGGCATGGTTGTTAGGTGACCAGGACTGGGAATTAAATATTATGGGGTATTTGACAATCCGGAAGGACAGACAGAAAGGAAAAGGAGGTAGGGTACCTCTGTTGATAAAGGATGGAATCACTGCAATAGAGAGACACGATATTGGCTCAAATGATCAGAATGTTGAAACAGTTTGGGTGGAGATGAGGGATAATAAGGGGAAAGAGTCACTGGTGGGCATAGTCTATAGACCCCCTAACAGTAGCAACTCTGTTGGTTGGAGCATAAACCAGGAAAAAATGGAGGTTTGTAAAAAAAGGGAAAAGCAATAATCATGGGTGAGTTCTGGGGGAGGTGGGACCAGTACACACCGGACGGTCTGCACCTGGGCAGGACCAGAACCAATGTCCTAGGGGGAGTGTTTGCTAGTGCTGTTGGGGAGGAGTTAAACTAATATGGCAGGGGGATGGGAATCAATGCAGGGAGACAGAGGGAAACAAAATGGAGACAGAAGCAAAAGACAGAAAGGAGATGAGTAAAAGTGGAGGGCAGAGAAACCCAAGGCAAAAAACAAAAAGGGCCACTGTACAGCAAAATTCTAAAGAGTCAAAGTGTAATAAAAAGGCAAGCATGAAAGCTCGGTGCCTCAATGCGAGGAGTATTCGGAACCCAGGAGAGGGCTCTGAGCTAGTTAGAGTTGGTGAGAGCTCAGATGAACAGGACCCCAAGAAAGAATGGAAAAGGCAGGAGGCAACAGAGCAGAGTAGCACTGGGGTAAGTGTAAACCACAAGGTGATAGGAAGGGACAATATGTATGAATATAAAGGGGCTGCAGGAGGGGTCAAAACTAAAAATCATGGTTTAAAAACTATTAAAACATTCTACCTAAACGCACGCAGCATTCGAAATAAAGTAAATGAGTTGACGGCACAAATCATTACAAATGGGTATAATTTGGTGGCCATTACAGAAACGTGGTTGCAGGGTGGCCAAGATTGGGAATTAAACATACAGGGGTATCTGACAATTCGGAAAGATCGACAAGAAGGGAAAGGAGGTGGGATAGCTCTGTTAATAAAGGATGATATCAGGGCAGTTACGAGAGACGATATTGGCTCTAATGAACAAAATGTTGAATCATTGTGGGTGGAGATTAGAGATAGTAAGGGGAAAAAGTCACTGGTGGGCGTAGTTTATAAGCCCCCAAATAATAACTTCACGGTGGGGCGGGCAATAATCAAGGGAGTAATGGAGGCATGTGAAAAAGGAACGGCAGTTAACCTACATATCGATTGGTCAAATCAAATCGCATGGGGTAGCCTGGAGGAGGAATTCATAGAATGCATATGGGATTGTTTCTTAGAACAGTATGTTGCAGAACCTACAAGGGAACAAGCTATCTTAGATCTGGTCCTGTGTAATGAGACAGGAATAATAAACGATCTCCTAGTGAACGATCCTCTCGGAATGAGTGATCACAGTATGGTTGAATTTGTAATACAGATTGAGGGTGAGGAAGTAGTGTCTCAAACGAGCATACTATGCTTAAACAAATGGGACTACAGTGGGATAAGGGCAGAGTTGGCTAAAGTAGATTGGGAACACAGACTAAATGGTGGCACAATTGAGGAACATTGGAGGACTTTTAAGGAGTTCTTTCGTAGTGCTCAACAAAAATAGATTCCAGTGAAAAAGGGCAGTGAGAGAAGGGATAACCAAGGAAATAAAGGAGTATCAAATTAAAAACCAATGCATGCATATAAGTGGCCAAGGTTAGTGGAAAACTAGAAGATTGGGAAAATTTTAAACGACAGCCAAGAATGACTAAGAAAGCAATAAAAAAAAAAGATAGATTACGAAAGTAAACTTGCGCAAAACATAAAAACAGATAGTAAAAGCTTTTACAGATATATAAAACGGAAAAGAGTGACTAAAGTAAATGTTGGTCCCTTAGAAGATGAGAAGGGGGATTTAATAATGGGAAATGTCAAAATGGCTGAGACCTTAAACAATTATTTTGCTTCGGTCTTCACAGTGGAAGACACAAAAACCATGCCAAAAATTGCTGGTCACGGGAATGTGGGAAGGGAAGACCTTGAGATAATCACTATCACTAGTGGGGTAGTGCTGGACAGGCTAATGGGACTCAAGGTAGACAAGTCCCCTGGTCCTGATGAAATGCATCCCAGAGTATTAAAAGAGATGGTGGAAGTTATAGCAGGTGCATTCGTTATAATCTACCAAAATTCTCTGGACTCTGGGGAGGTACCAGCAGATTGGAAAGCAGCTAATGTAACACCTCTGTTTAAAAAAGGGGGCAGACAAAAGGCAGGTAACTATAGGCCGGTTAATTTAACATCTGTAGTGGGGAAAGTGCTTGAAGCTATCATTAAGGAAGAAATAGCGAGACATCTAGATAGAAATAGTGCAATCAAGCAGACGCAACATGAATTCATGAAGGGGAAATCATGTTTAACTAATTTACTGGAATTCTTTGAGGATATAACGAGCATGGTAGATAGAGGTGTACCGATGGATGTGGTGTATTTAGATTTCCAAAAGGCATTCGATAAGGTGCCACACAAAAGGTTACTGCAGAAGATAAAAGGTACGCGGAGTCAGAGGAAATGTATTAGCATGGATAGAGAATTGGCGAACTAACAGAAAGCAGAGTCGGGATAAATGGGTCCTTTTCAGGTTGGCAATCGGTGGTTAGTGGTGGGCCACAGGGTTCAGTGCTGGGACCACAACTGTTCACAATATACATAGATGACCTGGAAGCGGGGACAGAGTGTAGTGTAACAAATTTGCAGATGACACAAAGGTTTGTGGGAAAGCGGGTTGTGTAGACGAGAGAGAGAGGCTGCAAAGAGATTTAGATAGGTTAAGCGAATGGGCTAAGGTTTGGCAGATGGAATACAATGTCAGAAAATATGAGGTCATCCATCTTGGGAAAAAAAACAGTAAAAGGGAATATTATTTGAATGGGGAGAAATTACAACATGCTGCGGTGCAGAGGAACCTGGGGGTCCTTGTGCATGAATCCCAAAAAGTTAGTTTGCAGTTGCAGCAGGTAATCAGGAAGGTGAATGTAATGTTGGCCTTCATTGCGAGAGGGATGGAGTTCAAAAGCAGTGAGGTCCTGCTGCAACTGTACAGGGCATTGATGAGGCCGCACCTGGAGTACTGCGTGCAGTTTTGGTCACCTTATTTAAGGAAGGACATACTAGCTTTGGAGGGGGTACAGAGACGATTCACTAGGCTGATTCCGGAGATGAGGTGGTTACCTTATGATGATAGATTGAGTAGATTGGGTCTTTACTCGTTGGAGTTCAGAAGGATGAGGGGTGATCTTATAGAAACATTTAAAATAATGTTTCTATGAAAGGGATAGACAAGATCGAGGCAGAGAGGTTGTTTCCACTGGTCGGGGAGACTAGAACTAGGGGGCACAGCCTCAAAATACGGGGGAGCCAATTTAAAACCGAGTTGAGAAGGAATTTCTTCTCCCAGAGGGTTGTGAATCTGTGGAATTCTCTGCCCAAGGAAGCAGTTGAGGCTGGCTCATTGAATGTATTCAAATCAGATAGATAGATTTTTAACCAGTAAGGGAATTAAGGGTTATGGGGAGCGGGCGGGTAAGTGGAGCTGAGTCCACGGCCAGATCAGCCATGATCTTGTTGAATGGTGGAGCAGGCTCGAGGGGCTGGATGGCCTACTCCTGTTCCTAATTCTTATGTTCTTATAAAGGTGGTTAACATAAGAACATAAGAAATAAGAGCAGGAGTAGGCCATACTGCCCCTCGAGCCTGCCCCGCCATTTAATACGATCATGGCTGATCTGGCCGTGGACTCAGGTCCACTTCCCTGCCCATAATCCCTTATTCCCTTATCGTTTAAGAAACTGTCTATTTCTGTCTTAAATTTATTCAATGTCCCAATTTCCACAGCTCCCTGAGGCAGTGAATGCCACAGACTTACAACCCACTGAGAGAAGAAATTTCTCCTCATCTCAGTTTTAAATGGGCAGCCCCTTATTCTATTATGCCCCCCGAGTTCTAGTCTCCCCCATCAGTGGAAACATCCTCTCTGCATCCACCTTGTCAAGCCCCCTCATAATCTTGTAAGTTTCGATAAGATCACCTCTCATTCTTCTGAATTCAATGAGTAAAGGCCCAACCTACTCTCATAAGTCAAGCCCCTCATCCCCAGAATCAACCAAGTGAACCTTCTCTGAACTGCCTCCAAAATAAGTATATCCTTTCGTAAATATGGAAACCAAAACTGCACGCAGTATTCCAGGTGTGGCCTCACCAATACTCTGTATAACTGTATCCTTGCTTTTATACTCCATCCCTTTTGCAATAAAGGCCAAGATTCCATTGGCCTTCCTGATCACTTGCTGTACCGGCATACTATCCTTTTGTGTTTCATGCACAAGTACCCCCAGGTCTCGCAGTACTGCAGCACTTTGCAATCTTCCTCCATTTAAATAATAACTTGCTCTTTGATTTTTTTCTGCCAAAATGCATGACCTCACAATTTCCAACATTATACTCCATCTGCCAAATTTTTGCCCACTCACTTAGCCTGTCTATGGCCTTTTGTAGATTTTGTGTGACCTCCTCACACATTGCTTTTCCTCCCATCTTTGTATAGTCAGCAAACTTGGCTATGTTACATTCGATCCCTTCTTCCAAGTCGTTAATATAGATTGTAAATAGTTGGGGTCCCAGCACTGATCCCTGCGGCACCCCACTAGTTACTGATTGCCAACCAGAGAATGAACCATTTATCCCGACTCTGTTTTCTGTTCATTTGCCAATCGCTATCCATGCTAATATATTACCCCCAACCCCGTAAAGAAGGCATACAGAATGCTTGCCTTTATTGGCCGAGGCATAGAATACAAGAGCAGGGAGGTTATGCTTAAATTGTATAGTGCACTGGTTTGGCTACAGCTGGAATACTGCGTGCAGTTCTGGTTGCCGTATTATAGGAAGGATGTGATTGCACTGGTGAGGGTGCAGAGGAGATTTACTAGGATGCTGCCTGGAATGGAGAATCTTAGCTACGAGGACAGATTGGATAGGCTGCGTTTGTTCTCCTTGTAACGGAGGAGGCAGAGGGGAGACCTCATCAACAGGCCTGGATATAGTGGATAGCAAGGGCCTTTTTCTCTTGGTGGAGGGGTCAATTACGAGAGGTTTAAGGTGGTTGATGGAAGGTTGAGAGATTTGAGGGGAAGCGTCTTCCCGCAGAGGATTGTGGGGGTCTGGAACTCACTGCCTAGAAAGATGATAGAAGCAGAAACACTCACCACATTTAAAAGGCGCTTGGATGGGCACTTGAAGTGCCGCAACCTGCAGGGATACGGACCTAGAGCTGGTAAGTGGGATTAGACTGGATAACCTCTTGTTGGCTGGTGAAGATACAATGATAAGTATTTCAAGGAATCTAATACGGCCAGAGTGATCTCCTGGACTAGTTTTGATCGCCTAGATGGGTCGGAGAGGAATTTTCCCAGATTTTTCCCTAATTGGCCTGGGTTTTTAAATCTGTTTTTTTGCCTCTCCCAGGAGATCGTATGGCTCCGGGTAGGGTGGAGTGTAAAATATTGCGATACATGGGGTATCGCCGTTGTGTGGGGCAGACTGGTTGGGCCGGATAATCTTTACCTGTCTGCCATTGTTCATAGGTCCGTGCAGCAGAGCTGGTCTCCAGTCGTCTTGGGTAATCCTTGCTACTGGACCAAGACCTAGCTCTGTCAAACCCATGTGGTGGCTGGTGTGCAATGGCCACCACATGTTTAAAAAAATCCATGCACAGGCATCTTCCACCCTTCAAGATGTAGTTTGGAATCTGGAATATTGGGTCCTTCAAACACCTGTGAACTCATCCCTTTTTGGCGTGGAAGCAAGTCATCCTCGCTTCGAGGGACTGCCTATGATGATGATGGATGATGATATATAACCTTCAGGGCTGTTGACTGAGGGCCATGTGGCTCTTTGTGTCCACACCGGCCGACAATTGGCTGAAATGGCCTCCTTCTATGCTCCTAATTTATAATTCCTAGTTTAGACTGCATGTCACAGTGAGGATTCTTCAATCTGATTGATTGAAAAGCCTCGCTGTTAATAACATGCTCAGAGGCTCCACAGATCGACTGTAAAGGGTGCCAGGCTGGATCAGACACTGGAGGCCAGCAAGTCTATACGCAAAAACCTGTGAAAACAGGGCAGCTGTTAGCATAGTGAATGGCAAGCGGTGTTCCTCACTGCTTATCGCAAAATCCAGGCCATTGTAAAAGATACAAAGGAGCAGTCACAATTTTTGGTGCTTCTTCTCCCCTAATGTAGGCTTGTTTCGGCAGATTGCATATCATATCAGATTATGTTTATTGTTCTTTATCAAATGACTGTGGGGCAGATATTCTTCATTTTCCATTGTTCATTAAATCTAGTGCTGTTGGGGAGGATTTAAACTGATATGGCAGGGGGATGGGAACCAATGCAGGGAGACAGAGGGAAACAAAAAGGAGGCAAAAGCAAAAGACAGAAAGGAGATGAGGAAAAGTGGAGGGCAGAGAAACCCAAGGCAAAGAACAAAAAGGGCCACTGTACAGCAAAATTCTAAAAGGACAAAGGGTGTTAAAAGAACAAGCGTGAAGGCTTTGTGTCTTAATGCAAGGAGTATCCGCAATAAAGTGGATGAATTAACTGTGCAAATAGATGTTAACAAATATGATGTGATTGGGATTACGGAGACGTGGCTCCAGGATGATCAGGGCTGGGAACTCAACATCCAGGGGTATTCAACATTCAGGAAAGATAGAATAAAAGGAAAAGGAGGTGGGGTAGCATTGCTGGTTAAGGAGCAAATTAAGGCAATAGTTCGGAAGGACATTAGCTTGGATGATGTGGAATCTATATGGGTAGAGCTGCAGAATACCAAAGGACAAAAAACGTTAGTGGGAGTTGTGTACAGACCTCCAAACAGTAGTAGTGATGTTGGGGATGGCATCAAACATGAAATTAGGGGTGCGTGCAATAAAGGTGCAGCAGTTATAATGGGTGACTTTAATATGCACATAGATTGGGTTAACCAAAATGGAAGCAATACGGTAGAGGAGGATTTCCTGGAGTGCATAAGGGATGGTTTTTTAGACCAATATGTCGAGGAACCAACTAGGGGGGAGGCCATCTTAGACTGGGTGTTGTGTAATGAGAGAGGATTAATTAGCAATCTCGTTGTGCGAGGCCCCTTGGGGAAGAGTGACCATAATATGGTGGAATTCTGCATTAGGATGGAGAACGAAACAGTTAATTCAGAGACCATGGTCCAGAACTTAAAGAAGGGTAACTTTGAAGGTATGAGGCGTCAATTGGCTAGGATAGATTGGCGAATGATACTGAAGGGGTTGACTGTGGATGGGCAATGGCAGACATTTAGAGACCGCATGGATGAACTACAACAATTGTACATTCCTGTCTGTCGTAAAAATAAAAAAGGGAAGGTGGCTCAACCGTGGCTATCAAGGGAAATCAGGGATAGCATTAAAGCCAAGGAAGTGGCATACAAATTGGCCAGAAATAGCAGAGAACCCGGGGACTGGGAGAAATTTAGAACTCAGCAGAGGAGGACAAAGGGTTTGATTAGGGCAGGGAAAATGGAGTACGAGAAGAAGCTTGCAGGGAACATTAAGACGGATTGCAAAAGTTTCTATAGATATGTAAAGAGAAAAAGGTTAGTAAAGACAAACGTAGGTCCCCTGCAGTCAGAATCAGGGGAAGTCATAACGGGGAACAAAGAAATGGCGGACCAATTGAACAAGTACTTTGGTTCGGTATTCACTGAGGAGGACACAAACAACCTTCCGGATATAAAAGGGGTCGGAGGGTCTAGTAAGGAGGAGGAACTGAGGGAAATCCTTATTAGTCGGGAAATTGTGTTGGGGAAATTGATGGGATTGAAGGCCGATAAATCCCCAGGGCCTGATGGACTGCATCCCAGAGTACTTAAGGAGGTGGCCTTGGAAATAGTGGATGCATTGACAGTTATTTTCCAACATTCCATTGACTCTGGATCAGTTCCTATGGAGTGGAGGGTAGCCAATGTAACCCCACTTTTTAAAAAAGGAGGGAGAGAGAAAACAGGGAATTACAGACCGGTCAGCCTGACATCGGTAGTGGGTAAAATGATGGAATCAATTATTAAGGATGTCATCGCAGTGCATTTGGAAAGAGGTAATATGATAGGTCCAAGTCAGCATGGATTTGTGAAAGGGAAATCATGCTTGACAAATCTTCTGGAATTTTTTGAGGATGTTTCCAGTAGAGTGGACAAGGGAGAACTAGTTGATGTGGTATATTTGGACTTTCAGAAGGCTTTCGACAAGGTCCCACACAAGAGATTAATGTGCAAAGTTAAAGCACATGGGATTGGGGGTAGTGTGCTGACATGGATTGAGAACTGGTTGTCAGACAGGAAGCAAAGAGTAGGAGTAAATGGGGACTTTTCAGAATGGCAGGCAGTGACTAGTGGGGTACCGCAAGGTTCTGTGCTGGGGCCTCAGCTGTTTACACTGTACATTAATGATTTAGACGAGGGGATTAAATGTAGTATCTCCAAATTTGCGGATGACACTAAGTTGGGTGGCGGTGTGAGCTGCAAGGAGGATTCTATGAGGCTGCAGAGCGACTTCAATAGGTTACGTGAGTGGGCAAATGCATGGCAGATGAAGTATAATGTGGATAAATGTGAGGTTATCCACTTTGGTGGTAAAAACAGAGAGACAGACTATTATCTGAATGGTGACAGATTAGGAAAAGGGCAGGTGCAAAGAGACCTGGGTGTCATGGTACATCAGTCATTGAAGGTTGGCATGCAGGTACAGCAGGCGGTTAAGAAAGCAAATGGCATGTTGGCCTTCATAGCGAGGGGATTTGAGTACAAGGGCAGGGAGGTGTTGCTACAATTGTACAGGGCCTTGGTGAGGCCACACCTGGAGTATTGTGTACAGTTTTGGTCTCCTAACCTGAGGAAGGACATTCTTGCTATTGAGGGAGTGCAGCGAAGGTTCACCAGACTGATTCCCGGGATGGCGGGACTGACCTATCAAGAAAGATTGGATCAACTGGGCTTGTATTCACTGGAGTTCAGAAGAATGAGAGGCGACCTCATAGAAACGTTTAAAATTCTGACGGGGTTAGACAGGTTAGATGCAGGAAGAATGTTCCCAATGTTGGGGAAGTCCAGAACCAGGGGACACAGTCTAAGGATAAGGGGGAAGCCATTTAGGACCGAGATGAGGAGGAATTTCTTCACCCAGAGAGTGGTGAACCTGTGGAATTCTCTACCACAGAAAGTTGTTGAGGTCAATTCACTAAATATATTCAAAAAGGAGTTAGATGAAGTCCTTACTACTAGGGGAATCAAGGGGTATGGTGAGAAAGCAGGAATGGGGTACTGAAGTTGCATGTTCAGCCATGAACTCATTGAATGGCGGTGCAGGCTAGAAGGGCCGAATGGCCTACTCCTGCACCTATTTTCTATGTTTCTATGTTTCTAAATCGATAGATAACATTGGTTGTGATACTACATGATAATTGACTCAATCACATTCATTTCAAATGGTAGAAATGATGTACTTTATTCATTTTACATAATTTGAAAGGGCTGTATTTAAATAAACTGAACACATTTTTCTTTAACTGAAACCAATTATGCCAGAATGTAATATGCAGGCATTTTTCCCCAAATACAATGACTGAATATATGAGCATGCAGGTTTCTTTCATAACTTTATAATATAAAGTTAGTATTGGAGGCAGATTTCAATATATCAAACCGGTTTAAAATTACAGAATAGTTGGGATACACAACTTGTCCAATATTCGAATAAATCTGAGAACAAGAGAATGGATCCTAAAAGGCTTGTGGTTGTGAAGGAAAAAGATTGCAGGACTACAGAAAAAGGGCAGGCTGAAGTGCTTTTGCAGAGAGCTGGCACGGGCTTGATGGGCTGAATAGCCTCCTTCTGTGCTGTAACCATTCTATGGGTTGTTGAGGTTTTAAAAAAAAAAGATACTATATGAAGATAAATTTAGCACAAATTGTTGTAGGAAAAATAATATTTCTAATTTTATGATGCAAGATTTGAAACATTGAAAGAACGGGGAGGAATGAATGAGTCTCGACAGTGATTCTCATTTGTGCACTATTGTGTTACCAGTTTGACACAAATGACAGACAATACATCTTCTCTCCCACACTCACCAATAATAAGAGACACCAAAATCTGGATCTTAAAATTCCAATTGGCCAAAGGATAGCACATTCATACTACGTTCCTGCATGCACCATTAGGTAGGCATTCATCAATTTCAGAAGATTAGGAAAGTGGGATTAGGCTGGATTGCTCTTCGTCGGTCGGCACAGACATGATGGGCCGAATGGCCTCCTTCTGTGCTGTAATATCTATGATTCTATAAAATTAGTGTTTCCTATATTACAACAGTGACAACACTTCAAAAGTACGTAATTGACTATAAAGTGCTTTGGGACATCCCGAGGTCATGAAATGCATTATATAAATGCAAGTATCTCTTTCTTTCTATAATTACAGACGAGAGACCATTTGCCTCATCTCAGCTCATTCATCCTAAATGACAAGTCCCCTATTGCAGCATACACACAGTTCCAAGGTTTTGGCTTTCATTACTCTACCCAGGAGTTTATTCCATGCGTTAAGTACTCTAAAGAATTTCCAGCTATCAGTCGTAATTTGCCTTTTACTAGTTTAAACTGGTTACCCTTTGCTCTACTCCCACCGTTTCAAGTAATTTTCCAGATTTGCCTTTTTCATGCTATTTAAAATCTATAAGATCACTGCTCAGCCATTGCCTTTCAGACTGAAAATCCCAAGTTTCTCCAGTTGTTCCTCAAAAATGAGAGCTTGAAGAATGGGGATCAGCTTTATAGATCTTCATTGCACAGCATCCAAATGTTTGAATCATCATAGGCAGTCCCTCGGAATCGAGGAAGACTTGCTTCCACTCCAAAACACTAGTCCTTAGGTGGCTGAACAGTCCAATACAAGAGCCACAGTCCCCATCACAGGTGGGACAGAAAGTCGTTGAGGGCAAGGGAGGGTGGGAGAGATTTGCTGCACGCTCTTTCCACTGCCTGCGCTTGATTTCTGCATGCTCTCGGTGATAAGAGCAGAGATCTTCCTCCACTTAGGGAGGTCTTTGGCCAGGGACTCCCAGGTGTCAGTGGGGACGTTGCACTATCAGGAAGGCTTTCAGGGCGTCACTGTAACGTTTCCTCTGCCCACCTTTGGCTCGTTTGCCGTGAAGGAGTTCAGAGTAGAGCGCTTGCTTTGGGAGTCTCGCTTCTGGCATGTGGACAACTCTTTTGGTTGGAGAACAATAAAACAGTTAAGTCAAGTGCCCTCCAATCTGGGGGACACTCCAAACATTTTTTAACTGCCCTTTTTTTTTAACTTTTTTTGGCATGTGGACAATGTGGCCTATGTGGCCTGCCCAGCAGATCTAATCAAGTGTGGTCAGTGCTTCAATGCTAGGGATGTTGGCCTGGTCGAGGACGCTAATGTTGGTGCGTCTGTCCTCCCAGGGGTTTTGTAGGATCTTGCGGAGACATCGTTGGTGGTATTTCTCCAGCGAGTTTAGGTATCTACTCGATTCAAATGTTTGAATATCTCCTTTGTGTCTTGGTGACCAGAGCTAGAAACTCTCGGTGTGGTCTGACTGGAACACCACACAGTTTGATCATTACTTCCTTTGTCATATTTTAATATTAAATGTGTTAAATAGCGCGTGTAGAAATGTACTGTGACGGCATTAAGTATACATACATGCAGGGCTTTTACCATATACAAGATCAGTTGGTAACCTATTCAACTGGACATATGCAACCCACACCGAAATCCGGGTTGGCAAAACACAAGGCACTTGGGACAAATCGGTCTGTGATTCAGATCAGAAATCATTGGACCCTAAGCGCCAAACTTCTTTGCTCAATAACATTAGGTGGGAGAGCCGGGGCCGGGTGGTGCGGACCCCATCCCCCGGGCTCGCTCGCTCCCTCCCTCCCTCCCTCCCTCCCTCCCTCATCCCCCGGGTCCGCACTCACTGCCTCCCGGAGCCCCGGAGGGAAACGGTCCGCCAGACGTGGAGGCGGCCTGGGGTTCCTGCAAGCCCCGTGCCCCGCACCCTGGGGGGCGGCGTGGGGTTACTACGAGCCCGGGTGTCGGTGTCGCTCCCCCCCCCCTCCTCCCCCTCTCTCTCTCTCTCTCTCTCTCTTCCTTCCTTTTTTTCCTCCTCTCCCTCTCCTTCTGGGTCCGGCCGCACTCACTCACCGTTTTCTTCATGGTGGCGGCCATTTTCTGGAGCGGCCCACCCGCGCCCGTCCTCCCGCCAGTTGCCGCCCGCGGGTTCACCCACTCCCCCGGGTTGACAGACTCGGCCCCGCGCCCGTTTTGTAGTTTTAAATAACGGCGGCGAGACAAGCTGGCGCGAAATTCGGTGAGTCCGCGGGGAAATTCAACATTCACCGCAACTCACAACATGGTACAGTCCATTTAAAGGGATACAAGAGCCACAGTCCCTATCACAGGCACCCATTAAAGGGTACGCTGCAGCTTTATGCCGACGTAAAATGTGTGTGGAAATCTCGTGCTGCGGCTGCGCCAATTACCCCTCCCTGCAAGTTGCAGTTTTCAGCAGCAGCGTAAATTGGTCTTGTTCAATATTGTCTGATAGAATTACATTAATGTTTAAGATATTTGTGATTTTTTTCCTCTCACATTCAGTGCTTCCAGATTATCAGACTTTCAATTTGTTCATTACTGTTGTTACACACATATCTAGGTGAGAAATACAGAAACAGCACATAGTTAATATATTTTGATTATGAATTATGTGGGTTAAATAATTCACCAAGGGAATACCAATACTATTATATCTTTATTTGATTTTTTTCCCCCCTGTATGATATATTTCCCCTGTCTCTGTGCTGTTGCCCCATGCATTAATCTGTGTATAGGAATGAAGCAAGTCAGGATAAAGTATGAAAACATTAGCCTTAAAATTACATGGTGCGATATCAGTGTACAAGCAGTTAACAGATTTATCTAAAATTTAACTCGAACAATATATCAAAGAATTTCAGATGAACCTGTACACTATTGCCTGCTAATATGGTTTCACAGTCAATGTATTTGTATACTTGTTTTAAAGAGACTTTGGCCCCGATATTAATGTGCAAGCAGCTTCTGAGCAGGCGGGGGCGGGGGGGAGGGATGGTATTGCGTGAGCAAAACCCAGAAGTCAAGTCAGCGAGTCAGATTCTCTGATTTCATAGAAACATAGAAACATAGAAAATAGGTGCAGGAGTAGGCCATTCGGCCCTTCTAGCCTGCACCGCCATTCAATGAGTTCATGGCTGAACATGCAGCTTCAGTACCCCATTCCTGCTTTCTCACCATACCCCTTGATTCCCCTAGTAGTAAGGACTTCATCTAACTCATTTTTGAATATATTTAGTGAATTGGCCTCAACAACTTTCTGTGGTAGAGAATTCCACAGGTTCACCACTCTCTGGGTGAAGAAATTCCTCCTCATCTCAGTCCTAAATGGCTTCCCCCTTATCCTTAGACTGTGTCCCCTGGTTCTGGACTTCCCCAACATTGGGAACATTCTTCCTGCATCTAACCTGTGTAACCCCGTCAGAATTTTAAACGTTTCTATGAGGTCCCCTCTCATTCTTCTGAACTCCAGTGAATACAAGCCCAGTTGATCCAGTCTTTCTTGATAGGTCAGTCCCGCCATCCCGGGAATCAGTCTGGTGAACCTTCGCTGCACTCCCTCAATAGCAAGAATGTCCTTCCTCAGGTTAGGAGACCAAAACTGTACACAATACTCCAGGTGTGGCCTCACCAAGGCCCTGTACAATTGTAGCAACACCTCCCTGCCCTTGTACTCAAATCCCCTCGCTATGAAGGCCAACATGCCATTTGCTTTCTTAACCGCCTGCTGTACCTGCATGCCAACCTTCAATGACTGATGTACCATGACACCCAGGTCTCGTTGCACCTCTCCTTTTCCTAATCTGTCACCATTCAGATAATAGTCTGTCTCTCTGTTTTTACCACCAAAGCGGATAACCTCACATTTATCCACATTATACTTCATCTGCCATGCATTTGCCCACTCACCTAACCTATCCAAGTCGCTCTGCAGCCTCATAGAATCCTCCTTGCAGCTCACACTGCCACCCAACTTAGTGTCATCCGCAAATTTGGAGATACTACATTTAATCCCCTCGTTTAAATCATTAATGTACAGTGTAAACAGCTGGGGCCCCAGCACAGAACCTTGCGGTACCCCACTAGTCACTGCCTGCCATTCTGAAAAGTCCCCATTTACTCCTACTCTTTGCTTCCTGTCTGACAACCAGTTCTCAATCCATGTCAGCACACTACCCCCAATCCCATGTGCTTTAACTTTGCACATTAATCTCTTGTGTGGGACCTTGTCGAAAGCCTTCTGAAAGTCCAAATATACCACATCAACTGGTTCTCCCTTGTCCACTCTACTGGAAACATCCTCAAAAAATTCCAGAAGATTTGTCAAGCATGATTTCCCTTTCACAAATCCATGCTGACTTGGACCTATCATATTACCTCTTTCCAAATGCACTGCGATGACATCCTTAATAATTGATTCCATCATTTTACCCACTACCGATGTCAGGCTGACCGGTCTGTAATTCCCTGTTTTCTCTCTCCCTCCTTTTTTAAAAAGTGGGGTTACATTGGCTACCCTCCACTCCATAGGAACTGATCCAGAGTCAATGGAATGTTGGAAAATAACTGTCAATGCATCCACTATTTCCAAGGCCACCTCCTTAAGTACTCTGGGATGCAGTCCATCAGGCCCTGGGGATTTATCGGCCTTCAATCCCATCAATTTCCCCAACACAATTTCCCGACTAATAAGGATTTCCCTCAGTTCCTCCTCCTTACTAGATCCTCCGACCCCTTTTATATCCGGAAGGTTGTTTGAGTCCTCCTCAGTGAATACCGAACCAAAGTACTTGTTCAATTGGTCCGCCATTTCTTTGTTCCCCGTTATGACTTCCCCTGATTCTGACTGCAGGGGACCTACGTTTGTCTTTACTAACCTTTTTCTCTTTACATATCTATAGAAACTTTTGCAATCCGTCTTAATGTTCCCTGCAAGCTTCTTCTCGTACTCCATTTTCCCTGCCCTAATCAAACCCTTTGTCCTCCTCTGCTGAGTTCTAAATTTCTCCCAGTCCCCGGGTTCTCTGCTATTTCTGGCCAATTTGTATGCCACTTCCTTGGCTTTAATGCTATCCCTGATTTCCCTTGATAGCCACGGTTGAGCCACCTTCCCTTTTTTATTTTTACGACAGACAGGAATGTACAATTGTTGTAGTTCATCCATGCGGTCTCTAAATGTCTGCCATTGCCCATCCACAGTCAACCCCTTCAGTATCATTCGCCAATCTATCCTAGCCAATTGACGCCTCATACCTTCAAAGTTACCCTTCTTTAAGTTCTGGACCATGGTCTCTGAATTAACTGTTTCGTTCTCCATCCTAATGCAGAATTCCACCATATTATGGTCACTCTTCCCCAAGGGGCCTCGCACAACGAGATTGCTAATTAATCCTCTCTCATTACACAACACCCAGTCTAAGATGGCCTCCCCCCTAGTTGGTTCCTCGACATATTGGTCTAAAAAACCATCCCTTATGCACTCCAGGAAAT